>NC_133934.1:39925650-40528437 GCF_031877795.1 Strix aluco | reverse complement strand
AATAAACCTTATTGATTAACTACTAAGGAGTATTAAGCAGGAATACTCCTATAGTGAGGTATTGTATGAAGAATATCAGCAAGAAAATGTCTGCTACTTCCTATTTGTAAGGCCAGATTTTCAACTGTTTCCAAATTACTCACAAAACTGACTATTTCAGGTGTCCTATAAGACCAGACAAAGTACTAACAACATAAAAAGGATCTAACAGAAGGCGCAAGCACACGGTGTGGCATTTATGTTAAAGAACAGAAAATAACTCCTTGGCTTTATTTACAAGTATAGTCACCCAGCAAAATCAGTGCAAAATATTGAGATTTGCTCTTTTTTATTTTAACCAACTTGCTAAAAATAGTCAAATGAAAAACTGGACAACTGTTCTCTTTTAGAGGTAAATAAAAAGATTTAGAAGACTAACTTGCAAAGGATGTCAGTAATGTTTTGAGTATTTAGCTGTTGTTTTATTTCTTAATATGACATAAAAATCATCACTTTCATCTAGTCTAAAGTATGCTACTAACTTAGAGTCTGCCATTTTCCAAAAAGTACTGAAGTAACAGGAAGTAATTCAGCCTCTCATGGCTGAAGAAGCAGAGGCTGCATGTACATATTACTGGTAGCATCCTAGACTCCTTAACTTTCTTCTAAAACTCTGCTTAAAGCTCTCCTTTACTGGCATGCTGTGGTTCAAACAAAAAACTTTTGATAATAGGCTGCAGATCCACTTAAATCACTAATGCAGACCAAATAGTAAATCATTATTTATTTTCTAGTATTCAACCATTTCCTGTCACTTTTTTTTTTTTTTTTTTTTTTGCTATCCTACTGGTGAAACCTGATCTATGTTTGTTAGGTATCCTATGGCCAAGAAAGCTTAAGTAAAATTAGCTCTTCCTCATGTTTGCTGCTGTACAAACACAGATGCTCCATCCATTCCTAAGAGTTTATTTTACAAAGGAATTCAAACTACAAAATGAAGTTATGGATGAACTATAAAAAAGGCACATCCATCTTCAATTTAGTGCAAGTGCTCTAAGTATGTCTTGCTGTGATAAAGAATGTTTCTTTTTTCCAGAATAGATACGTTGTGAGAATAATCCTAAACTCCACTGTACCAAGTCCCACACAATGCAAAAAAATTACAGTGCTTGCCCTCTGTAAAGCTTTCTATTGGGCCAAATGACTGAGGTTGGGAACATCGTTGCAATCTTAGTGCTTTCATGGAGGGAAGATCTGTTCTGCAGTAACTGGACTGATACCTTTTTCCACATAGCAAAACTAATGGTTTGACGTCATTGTCTTTCAAACACTGGTAGTTGAGACCTACCACTGACACATGCAAATTTATACATGAGGTTTTCAAAATTAGCATGCATCCCTAAAGACATCAGTGAAACTTCTGCTTTTAAGTGGAGCTGATCATTTTTGAAAAATAAACCAGTCAAATAAATTACAGGTTTTAGTTATCCTGGGTTCTCCAGACAGCAAATTTGCAGTCAAAGCTCTTAGCATGTTACAGTTCTGGGCATGCAGCATAATGTCACTATTATGGAAATCATGAACAAGTTGATATTTCTGAGATGTTATGACTTTTTACTTTGTTAGAATATATTTTAGTGTTCACATGTAGCTAATGTTTCAGGCAGACTTTCTACACACTTTCAGTTCTTGGACAGCTACAGACAGCTGTGTAGCAAATACCTTTGAAACGTCCCCCCCAACCTGTACTGGCCTGCAAGCAAAGGGTGAAGAAATAAAGGGTGGGGGGGCACCCAGGTCTTCTAATACCTTGAATCAGAAAATGAATGAATACAAATTGTTCTTGGTTTCAATTTTTACAGCTTTACCTATGAAAACTGCTAGACAACAGCATTATTTCAATTTACTATATTAAGGGTACTGATGCCAAGAAAAAACACACTTTCCAAGGCCAACAGAAAGAAAATATCGGGGGGTGGGGGGTGGGGTGGGGGGGGGTGCGTGCAGGGAAGATGTCCATTTCTGTTTTCCGATCATTACTTTGATTAGTTTCTAGTAATTCATTATTTTCAGAAAACATGTAATATATCTCCCTGCTCACAGTTTTCCCAGATACAACCATAAACTGTTAGACACTAGAATGCACAGATACTGTGTAAGGCAGAAGATCACTATTTGGAACAATTATGGTAAGAATTATGTTTGCACTTATCAATATCTTATTGCATAAAATTCTCTAAAATAACAAGACTTCAAATCTGCAAGCATCTTATTGGAGCTTTCATCGTATTTATGAAATGCATCGCATTTATGAAATGCATCAGTATAAAACTATTCACTTCCATCATGGCTGCTAGGAAGACGTAATGCTGTTCAGTGGGAGGTTCAAAGCATCTGCTGTGAAGAGCACAGGAGTTGATAATCAGTGACAATTTATACTCCAATTGATTTTGTAGAAAGCAGAGGAGAAAGAAAGAAAAAAACAGTTCCACTCAAGATGTCAGGAGGACAAAAATTAGAATATATGAATTACAATTAAAGTTCCTGGGACACCACAGTTAGAAAAACTAGTCCAGATGCCCTCGAACTATACTATGGATATCAGTTAAACACATAATAGATAAATCACACTAAATGAAAGCAAAAAAAACAGAAACTATGAAAGAGAAGTATCATCATACTAATAACAGTCAGTATTTTTGAAGTGCAAAGTGCAAACCTTAAAGAGATCCATGATTTCATAATAATCCCTATACTTCAATATCTGCATTCAAGCATCCCCAAAGATTCAAAAAAGAAAATATTTTTCATTTTCCTCCTGAATTGCTAGTTTTCTTTTAACTCTAAATACATTTTAAAAGTTGTCATAATCCAAAGTGGGAACACGACAGGTTCGCAGGTAGGGTCACAGCAACTAAGCAACATCCCCTTCCACACCAAGGAAAAATACATATAATTTGTGAGCTCTTAACATTCTCCTGACACTGTGATGACAGCTGGGTACCACTAAAGGGAAAAAAAGCTGAACACATGGCATTGTAAATGGGGGGTGGGGGGTAAGTAGTGTTAGCTGTTGTAATCACACTATTAATCACACCATTTTGAGTGGCTATTGGTCATTCAAGTCCTTATCATATGAACAATGAGGACAGTTTATCAATAACATGTTCTCTTAATATACAAAATGATTCACTTCTTTCTCTGATTTTTTTCCTCTCTGATTTTGAATTTCACACTGTTTCTTCAGGCAATCTCATTCAGTAACAATGAAGTATTTTGATTCAGTGCTCAAACAGTTCAATTCACTTGTTTCAAGAAGGAAAAAAATGCATTTCAGACTTAAAAAAAACCCATGTAAATATAAAGCACACTAAATAATTTGAACCATACAATAAAAGTACTGATTTTACCTTCAGGAAAAAAAAATGAAAAACAAAAAACAAAACCCTGAACTGTCTTGTACTTTCCATTATTTCTGCCATTTGCAAATAATAAAATTCAACTGAAGAAACTGCTGAAATCAACCAGATACTAATCTATGTATCTATAAACATAAGTATGTATACACACAGAGGGGGACATATATCCTCCTTTAGTGTTCTCATGACTATCTACTGTGCATCTAGATCAAGTCAAGATCATAAACAATTCAGAGCTGTATTCTGTCTAAATGGGTCACTTATAATGAGAAAGCATGACATTTACATGTAGAAAGCAGATTGATCAGGGAGTGGAAAAATCAGAATATGGCCTCAGCGCAGAAAAATATGGCTTTTTATATTAAATAATTTGGCAAGTTCCTAAATCCTCCTCAAACATGGAATTGAATTCAAAATAAATTCAAAATGAAAAGTATACATGATTTTACATGGCAAATATTCACTAGGATTACCGTTTGTGCTTGCAGTAAAGTAAAATGAAAAACCTTGGTTCCTTTCACTACTAAAACGTTGTTTGTATGGAATAAAACAAGTGAAAAGACAAAACCCACTGAATTTCTCAGATTCACAAATTAATAATCTGCAATAATTTTAAATTGCACCTTTAAGTGTTAACACATCCCATAATGTTGTTATTTTTAACTTGACCAGAAACAGTGGAACAGAAATGCTCTGAACATGCTGTATACATCTTGCTAAAGCAATTTCAGCTGCAATGTGCAAAATTCATTTCAGTAAAATGCAAATCTGTGCAATGCAAATATTAGAACTATAGCAAGTCTGCTTCAACACATTGCAAAACAAAAGTGAAAAAAAGGCAGAGGGAAATTTCAATACTGCCTAAATATATACAAAATATACCCCATGTCTTTGTTCAGCCTGGACTATGATTCAAGGTGTAAATATTGGCTATATTGTTAGATATCCAACTACAACCAGCTCCAAATATTGTGTGAGTAGCTCACTCTTAGTTCACACTAGACTCCCTTGACCCAGCTAGACAAGCGTGAAAACATGAAATAAATGAAGGTTAACAAAGACTGGGCTGGGAAGCAGGCTGCATTAAATGCTTGCAATATTATTAGTATAGATGTAAAATTCGCTATTTAGATTCTTTTAATACTAGATATCAGATGACAGTCACTATTATTAATACTAGGTGCTATTGCAGAGACACAAATGAAGTAAACAGTACAAAAAAAAAGAATCTTTCCCCATCTGCCACATAAGGATATCCACTAACCTTACAGCATGCTGCTAAAGCAAATAAGGAACTGCAAAAATAATTATCTCCTTGCAAAGAGAAAGCAATTTTATCACAATACCTTTCTGTGTTTGTCCCTCTTCCATATTCTCTTCCATGGCTACCTTTCTTCACTAGAAACAGCTACAGAGAATTAATCAAAAGCTTCAGTCAGATGTAGGAAAAAGTGTGGATTTTTTTTTCCCTGGGAAGCTCCAACAGCAGAGGCTTAGGCAAGTCCTCAGAGCTTAGCTAAGGCTCCCTCACGCTCCTTGTTTGCTTGGAGACAGGCTGTCAAGTGTAATTTCATTCAAATTACTCTTCCGTGAAGATTATCAATTTTTCTTCTCAAAGCTGCCCATTGTGTACCACTGTAAGCAGGTATTCAAATGAACAGCCTGTGAATTTTGGGGGGAAATTTGGTCTGCGCCCTTATGGCAATGACACCGATTCATAAGCCTCACTTTGCATATAAAATGGAGAAAAGAAATTGAGGTTTGTGTTGAAATTTGTGTTTTAAATTGGAAACAGGCTGTACTGAAAACAGATGGAGGGGTGTCCTCCTAACGGGAAGCAGACCACCAACCCATAATTCCCCCTATTTGCTACTGAAGTGGGAAAGCCCAGATGCCTGTGGGTTCTTTATGCTGTATTACTTGTCTTTCTCTCTCTCTCTCTCTCTCTCTCCCCCCTGCCTGCCTCTCCCCCTCCTCCTGTATCAGCACATTTAAGAATAATATGACTCTTCATTTCCCTCCTTCTCATATATCTATATCATCTGGAACTAACAACAAATATACACTATTACCCTTATAATATTTTAGAAAACATCTTTATAACAGTACCATTTTGTATGTGACTGTGCATTTCCACACACATACAAGCACAATTTAATACATGACATTAATCACTGAAAATTATATGCACCCTATAAATTATCTGTCAGTGTCAGAGTAAACAGGAATTTAGAGTCAGTTCAGAGATTTCAAACAGTATTTGCATCAATTCTTTTTCTGATTGCTAATATCCAAAATTAGGTGTACACTTTAAATCCCTACTAAAAAAAACAGACCTTCTTAAAATGGTGAAGATCACATGTGGGTATGTATGTGAGGAAACACGTACAAACACTCATACTGTTATGAATTTTCTCAGGAAAAGCATAGGTTAAATACACTGTGAGGACATCTACTCATTTGGGAAGCTCTGCAGTCTGATTTGGAATGCAAATTGGAAGCTGCAGTCTAGCAATAAATTAGCATTTTTGTACCTTAGTCTACAGAGTAATGTAGCATCATTTTAAGACTTTCATTATTTCACCAGAAGTGCAATTAGAACATAAGTCCAATTTTTCTTTACAGTTTTCACTTCTCATCCTTCTGGGAAAAAAATGACTCAAACTTACCCAAAAATAAAAACTACTATGGCTGAAAATTCATATTTACATATAAATGATAAATAGTTCATCCATTTACTTTATGCTGTCTAAATAGAGTGACCTAGTGCCGTCTTCTAAGTCACAAAAAAAAAAAAAAAGTTGTGGTTTTTGGTTATTTTTTTGTTTGTTTGGGTTTTTTTGGTTTGTTGATTTGGGTTTTTTTCACACTGTTTGTATATAAATCTGTTCAAAACTGGTTCATACCAGAATAATTTTTAGATGTGAAGTTAAATTTATATATATAATTAAGTAAACGAATGTGTATTTGTTTAGTTACCCAATGCATTTCTTACCCCTTTTTCCTTTTTAATTCACCTTTCTAGGGCTCTGTTTTCTGGAGCAATTCAAGAACAATGATCAGTTTTAGTTCTCAGATCTAACTGATCATTTCAAAATCAGCACACTAAGACTGCCTATACTCATGCAAGTGCTGTGACATCATAGCATCTAAGTGTCTTCCATCTTTCTAGGAATTATTCCTTCAGTCAGATTTTTTTTTTTATAAAAGATCATATTTCCTTTAAAACAGAAGATCTCCTGTGTAAGTCTCCCCTATACAGCTATACTTTCTTTTCAAAGTATTTTCTTACATAAGCATTAATAAATCTTGATATTTAAAAAAGTGTCTGGTGAATATTTTACTTAGGGTGCAACTGCTTCTAAGCTTTGTTTCTTGATAGCACCAAATATTTAAGATAAGCAATCTCTTTAACAGTGATGCTTGCAACAAAGGAATCTATAGGTTGCTTATGAAACCGAATGACCTTGTTCCTTGAAACAATCCTACAAACTTTGTTTCAAATATAAAAAGCATCCACAAAAAAAAAAAAAAGCTGAAAGAGATAACTGGGAGACGATAAAGATTGTACTGTCATGAGTGACACAGAAAAGGTGAATAAGAAACAACGTGTTCCATAAAGGGAGAGGGCTGCAAGGAAATTAGGCTCCAAAGAAAAGGCATAATACACAACGTGTACTTAAGCTGTGTAACTTGTTGCAGCAGGGTCTTGTGGAGGGGAAAAAAACCCAAAAGAACAAGGAGAATCTGAATCACAAAGATTCCTGGACATGAAGATGCACGTCTGGATCAGGGGATCCCTGAGCTGCAATATTGGAGAGTAGAGGAATATTTTGTGGGAAAGTTGGTTTTTTTTTACTTATGCTACTTCCAAGACAGTCTGCTTTTGGACACAAACACATGAGATGCTGGGCGGAGTGAATACTTGATCTAGTCCCCACTATGGTCATTTTCACATCAGGTTCACACACACCTTAATTTTAATGAGGATTTTTAACTTCCTAAAAAGCCTACACTCATACGTCAAAGGTTAAGATGAAATCACAGTAACTGGTGAATCAAAGTATAGCATTGCCAAACAACAGCTCTGAGCTCTCCCCTCATCCCTTCCAATAATCTATTTCTCTGTGTAGATATTTCTCATGTTAAACATCAACTCCTCCAAACTACACAAGTGTTGAAGCTCCTTCTCAAGAGCACTGTGATTAGTTTCAGGTGCTATTAACTGGCCATCCATTCACAGCTTGTGTGTGAGTATGTGTAAGAGAGAGACTGTGAAAGAGATTTTGTCAGTTTCCTTCATTTTTGGTTGTATTTTATTACCATATTCATGTTGAAGCACAAATCTGCCTCCTAGATGTTTCTTTAAAAACTGTTCCAAGGACCTTCAAGGTGAAGTTATCAATAGGTGTTAATCCCAAAATCAAACAGAAAAAACTCTGCAAGCATTAAGAAGAGTAACAAACTAAACCAGAAAATGCCAACTTTATGTGATTTTCTAAGCAGCAACGGTTGGGACTTACTTTCTTCAGCATACTGTGAAACATGTTTACCACTGGTGATATAGAAGCTACTTTAAAGCCACACCCAAAAACCACCCAAGCTGCTAACTTTCTCTTTCTGGGCACACTTGTGGCACCCAAGGAAACTGTTTTAGTAGGAACTACATATTACTGTCTAAAATTCCCTCTTAATGTGAAATGAGATTATTGGTGCAAGTGATCATTGGACAACCATGCCAATTGTAAATGGCAAGGCAAGACAGAACATCCAACTGTATAATGAGACTAAATAAACAGTTAATCAAGAGAATAATTGGAAGCTGATGACATTAACAGATCCCCTGGTATCCATTATGATATTATGAAATGTAGTTGAGCACTTACAGCTTTAAACAGCATGACAAGACACCTGACTTTTACTCCCAGTTTTGTATGGCCTTCAAATCAGTTTACCACTCCATCCTTCAATCCTATTGATTTTCAGCTACATAATAATGATAATGTTGTGGTGCAATGATGTCCTGATCAACACACAAAAACATAATTTGAAAGCACAATGTTATTTATGTTGATAATACTACCTCAATATCTGAGCAAGAAAAATCAAAAGCCAGCTCGAATTACCTCAGCTATGTTGCAACACTTTGCCTATGACTGCATGAACAAGTTGTGATGCATCTGGGGTGTGAAGCAATACCCATTCTTTGTGTTTCAGGGGAATTCACTTTGGACTAATGCCAGTCAGGCCCCACAGATTGACTGCCCTTTAGGGTTTGGTGTGGCATAAGGTGCACTCCTGGAAAGCATGTTTTGGTTTCATTATATGAAAAACAATTTGTGTTCTTAGAGAATATTCTGTGATGCAAGCCAAACTACAGCAGGTGGGGAAAACTAGGACATTGACTTTAAAAGCTTAGTCCTGAACTCATCAAAACACTAATGCAGTAAATATTTTATGAAAATTAGGCAGCATATTATGGAAATCTGTAAAAGGCTCACAGGAAAATTAAAATTGGATGATCAAATTTGATATTTAGAGTGCGCCACAATTAACATTTATAGTTTATATTCAAAATAGAAACATAACCATAAAATGATGGCAAAAGGTATTTCATCTTTGAAATATCCCAGAGTAAGGTTAGAATAACCATTAAGAAGCTTTAGGACTTCCAAAATGTGTCTAATTGCCTGTTCTGGGATGTGCATATCTTATTTACAGCTTCACAAGATACTTACCAAAATAAACAAACAGCACAGCACATCACAGAGTTTAACTCATGCCAGATATTCACACAAGTGTCCAGAGAAAGGAGAAATGCTTAATGACATGAAAAATTAGCAGAATTAGTGGGGAAATGGAATGTTAAGAGAGGAAGGAAGTGGAAGGTAAAATGTAACAGTGGTACAATATTGTTGCATATCCCAATGATGGGATTATGTATAGTTCTACTAATTCCCCATAATTATTACATTCTTCTAGAGGAACAAAGTACCAGTGTAAAACAGGCAGTTATCCAAGAAATAGCAAGATGGTCATATAACCTAAAGACATTTCAAAACAGGCCTTCACCCGATACAAGTAAGTCTATTACTACATAAATTTTTGCATTCTCACTAATAATATCAGTCATTGTTTGCTAAACAGAGAAAAAAATAAAAAAGAAGTGATATACAAACACAGAATACCAAAAAAGAGGTTTGAGAGGTTATTACAATCCTATTAGTGCTCAAGTCTGGATGTTACACTGGACAGAAGTATAATGGACATCCTTTCTTTAATGACCTTAATTTATTCTCATTTCTTTCTACATCCTTCTATAATCTAACACTTCTAGCAACAGGGATTTTATTGAAGAGGAGAGGGTGAAGGGGACCTCCTTGCATATAGCCTCATTATGTTCTATATTAATAACCACTAACGACATTATGTTCTGAAAATTAACCCCTTCGTGAAATTCTCATCTGTTTAAAAAAATTTCTTCACTGAGAAAATCTTTCACCACTGCATATGATATCCAGCCTTACAACACAACAGATAAGAATTATTTTCTCTCAGTACTCAAATATGTATTTCATATATGCTGTATCAATCAAGAGGAGAAAGATAATAAAAAACTGATTAATAGGACCACTGATTCAGAATACCAATCTTAATATACTTCCAGACTATTATCTGTAGCTATTGTAAGTGTTATCTATAATTTAAAACCTTCAGTCTGACTGGTTATGTTTCATGATTATTATCAGTAAAGTTTTACTTTTGAAAATAAGTAAAATTTTCAAGATTAAAAGGAGTTAACACTGCCAGTACTATCCCCCTAAAATTCTGAAGAACTTGAATCATTATGATATTTAAAAATAAAAAAAAAATATGTCTTTTTTTAACAGGCCAAGTATGAATTAATACCTTTGGGGACAAAAGAAGTTGGCCACATTCCCATAGGATACTGTTACTCATCCAGTAAGCTTTAACTCTGAAAAGATGCTGACAGTGGAGGGAATAATGCAGGACAGTCAGCTGAACATGAATGCCAGACAGTAAAATTCAGGGACATTCCCAATACCACATTTATACATAAGGGATTCTAAATTTTATGGCTAGATTCTCCACATGGACACTCTAAGTCTCAACTCTAAGCCTATGAGCATATTTAAAGCCCAGTGGCAGCTGGCTGTTCATGTCACCTTTCAAAATTGGAGGCCATTCTATAAGCACAGCATTGTGAACATCCGACAGAGCTCTCTTCCCCCTAGCGTTGTGGATAGTGGATGTACTGGTAAATACCCATACTGATGTGTATTGGACGTACTGCTAAAAAAAGAACATTTCACGGGGTAGCATATTCACACACACAGTTCTATATGAACCTGCTTTTATCAGAGGACTTGGACTACACTGTCTCCGGGGGACTTCTCCAACCCCAACCATGCTGTGATTGTAGTCTAAGATTTCCTACCGGTATAACTATTATTGAAATACGCCATATAGTTTTTGGTGCCATCAATGCAAAGATGCACCTGAAAACTGGAGGTACTTCAAAAAATGGCTACAGACATGGTTAAGGAAAATATCCTTTCAATTTAAAAACTCAAAGTGATTAGTCTGGTAAATTTAACAAAAAAAGTTAAGGAGCATCTACATTACATCAAAGTATCTACAAGAAAACAGATCTCAAATTTGTTCAAGTTCAGTCAATATTGCTGGAATTTAAAACTAGACAAATTCAGAACAGAAATTATATTCAAATTTTTCTTCAAAACACTAGAGAAATTTGTCAAGATTGGATTCTTGAATACACAAAAAAATTAAATCAAGATCCGATATTTTCCTAGTCATACTTTAGTTTTATTAGGTCACAGGAATTCTCTGATTAATTCCTGCATTATGCAGGAGTTTGGACTAGGTGACCACATTAGTCCCTTATGGCTTTTTAATCACTTAATTAAAGCTGTAATTATGTTTGCTGAGAGATTTCATATCTTAATGTGCTCTGAGATTCCCTTGACTTCTGTGGCCTTTGTACACCGAAGTGTTCATTCAAGTAGCTTCAAAATTTAGAGGTCTGATATATGTAAGATTACAGCCAACACCTTTGCTTTTTCTTCCCTTCCCACCAGTCTTTTGGAGGAAGTTGCTGACACTCTGTTAAAGATGTTATTTGCCCCACATGCAACAAAAGTATGTGTATCTCCCTGTGTATCTCTTCCACTAGGGCTATCAGTCTATTAAAGCATTCAAGCTTCTCTTTGGCTATGTAAAGTCTCTCTTATGTTCAAAGTTTAAGAAATTTCTGAAAGCACTTTTTGATGATTTCAAAAGGTTGTACTTGGTCTAACCCTTTATATCTTGAGGAGGGTCTGGAGCACATGTCATGCGAGGAGCAGCTGAGGGAACTGGGATTGTTTAGTCTGGAGAAGAGGGGGCTGAGGGGAGACCTCGTTGCCCTCTACAACTGCCTGAAAGGAGGTTGCAGAAAGCTGGGGATGAGTCTCTTTAACCAAGTAATAAGCCATAGGACAAGAGCAAATGGCCTCAAGTTGCACCAGGGAAGGTTTAGACTGGATATTAGGAAGCATTTCTTTACAGAACAGGTTGTTAGGCGTTGGAATGGGCTACCCAGGGAGGTGGTGGAGTCCCCATCCCTGGAGGTGTTCAAGAGGCAGGTTGACATAGCACTTAGGGATATGGTGTAGTTGGGAACGGTCAGTGTTAGGTTAATGGTAGGACTAGGTGATCTTCAAGGTCCCTTCCAACCTAGATGATTCTGTGAGAAGGCAGCTGGGCACAAAAGAATATGCAACACACACACACACACAACATACTATTAAAGTAACAAGAAAAAATAAACATAACAGTATGGAAGGGGGGGGGGAGAGGATAAAACTGCACAGACAAGAATGCACCTTTTTTCACAATGGTTCTCACCATCAGTCATATCTTGCTTCTACTTATCAGAGAGAAAGAAGTGTGACCATTCCCACTGGGAAAGAGCAGCTTCCTGAGGAGATGCTGCTTCACAGGGAAAGAAAGCATCACATTTTTACAACCAAACTTATGCTCCCTCACTTCCATGACAGTTCAGTGTGTGCAGATGTAAGTGACAAAATTCAAGGTGACATTAAAACACAATTATCCTTTAAATCTTACCTCAAGATGTTACCCACACCCTGCTTACAAGGTTCAGATGGAGGAGTTGATTTACACTTACTGATGGGGCATCTCTATAAACTCGTATTTTCTTCTGCTTTCCACTTCAGGTTTTACAGTTTCTCCACATGAATCACAACACAGAAGAAATAGCCAAGTTACTGCACATATACAGCACATAAACCACAAAAGAGTAAGCTACACAGTAAACTACCTGCAATACCCAAGTCAGGTAATTTAAAGTTCTCCTTCCATTATTCTGCAAGTTGTAGTTTACATTGTCTTTGTTCGCACATTTGACACAGAATAGTCTTTGCAGTTAAGACTTTTGGACATCAAAAGACATAAGAATAATAATCAGGAATTACTAATGCTTGGCTTTCCACACTACGAAGTGTCATGTGAAATAAAATGAATGCAACATATAACTGCATGAAAGATACATGCCATATTTTAAAACAAAAGTCCATGGGAAAAATTCTAATCATCTTATATAGAGCTGAAGGTGTTATTTACTCTCAATAGAAACTCAGAAAACACAGACATGAAAAGTGTTCTGACTTTTTAAACTGTTGCTTTTTAGAACTGCAAAATTAATATATTACTATATACATTTCAAAAAAAAAGGAATACAATCAATTTTGAGACAGTCTATAGTAATGATTTTTTCATGAGAAGAGGCTTCTCATTAACCACATGGAAACATGAATGAAAATGATGCATCTAAGATCATCCACACATCATAAAGTGCATGGGAGACCCAGGCAGGGTGCTGAGGTCATTTTGTTTCAGAGAATTTTCATGTCAGACAAGGTAGAATATTATGGAAGATTCAGCTGAGCTTTATGGAATATAAGAAGTTAGAGAAAGAAAAGGAATAGAACAAACAAGATGTCCTTGAAATGGCAGTATATATTTGGTTGCTAACGAGTTCAGATGTCCCACTGTGGACTCTTTTCTTCAAGGTCTGGTTAGGGAGCAGCTACAGTAGATTCTTTGTGTAGATGCCAGTTACATTTTTGCTACCACTGGCCTTTTCTCCAACTGCATCCATTTCATTCAAGTTCTGAAGGGAATGAAGAAGGGAAAACAAGCCAAAAAAGGGAGATTAGCAGTAAAGTAAAGAAGAGAAATAAACAAAAGACTGCTGGGTGAGTCCTCTCACTGCCACTGAAAGCTCAAGGCTTATGGAGAACTGTGAAGCTGACAAAATCATAGATGTTTAACACTTATTTTAAGGTCAAGTTTAGTTGCCTGTGTTTATTTGTTAAAACTGGAGAGATCACAAATATTCAATTTGTAAAATAATGAAAGTTTAATTGTGCTTATAACAATTTATAAAAAGCAAGCTTGTTACTCCTTAGTATATCCCCTAATGAGCAATGCATCACTGTCTCTGATGGCCTACATGTGACAAATGTAAGGAATCTAAAACAGGCATCATTGTCATTCTCTTAGAATAACTGTGATGACAAAAACAAAACTTAACTTTTTTGACAAAAATAAGAATAGATTGCATACCTCTAACTCTGTTAGGAGAGAAAGATTCTATAGATAAAGTGCACCTATATATATGTGCATATGTGCTTCATGTAAGTATATACGTGTGTGTATGTATATACATACGTAGATGCATACATATAAAACACACACATACACATATATACTCCTATGCAGTTCTATTCAGTTGCAAAATATTCAGCAAATGAGAGCTTTCTGCAATATGCATGCCCAGTAACAAAAGGCATGTAAATCATGTCCTAAGAGAACATACACTAAGTGCTGCACGGCATCCGTCAACCCATCCCCTTATCATGCCTAGAAAATCAGAGAATAAGATTTAAAAACCATAACTGAAATTGACTGTTCAATTACAGGCTACAAAAGAACAGTTTATAAATATCTTCCATAAGCACTGGTTTAATGATGCTGGTTCAGCAAACTCCCTGGACCCTGTAATCCTTTTTTTAATGTCTGTTATACATTTAGTGCCTTTGAAAGGATCCAAAGGATCCAAGTAGCATACAATATCCTTATACACAGCAACGTTATAACAGGACAGGTTGGGGGAAAACAAAGATTAACAAAACTTTTTTTTTTTTTTTAAGTGGCACATTTTGGGTGATATTCAAGGTAAGATTCCTTTACAAACTCTAATTGCAATCTCTTATTAGAATGTGATTAGAGGATCTTCCTAATCTGGAAAACTAAATTACATAAATGGATTGCAGATCAGCTTTCAGATGACCAAAAAAAAAAGGTTCCCACAAAGAGAGTAAAAGCTGTTGATTAAAACACAGCAAGCCAAACCACATTTCTTGAATTACCACCTTTACTCTAGCATAGCTAAACTGATTTGTGTTTTAGGTATCAGACACCTTTAAACCATCTATGCACCTATTAAAATCTAGTGTTTTAACAAGGGAGGAATTACACTCTACACTGTAAAAATGCCACCAAATAAAAGTATCACAAAATATTTTTTCCACTAATCCTTGGATAAATATAATAATTTTAAAGCCAACACTTAATGTGATGAGAGATTCTAAAGTAGTTTACTGGTCTGTCTCTCAAACTATGGTCTAAAGCATTTTCATAACAGAAAATTCTGGCTGAACAAAGTCAGGATTTTTTTCATGTTATTATGCTCATGACACATATCCTACTAGCATAAAAAAAAACCCTGGATTTTTTGCTTTACCATTAAGAATTCAGGTGTGGGTTACACTAACTTGAATACTCTTTCCTTGTGTAATGCATGATAAACATGAAGATTCTTTATGTCATTCTGAATCTATCTGCTAATATTGTAGATCAGGAGTATCTACAATATCAAAAACTGTTTTCTAACCATTTCAAGAGTACTTTGTATAAAAAAAGTAATCTGAGATGTTCAGGTGTGAAATAATTACTTGCATAAATTTTTTAAAGGACAAGTTTAATACTAACTTACTAGTGTGCTGCTTTTAATTACCCAGCACTAACAAGGTATTTTATTCATTTCTTAAACAATTATTAATGATACCTGTAATAATAATAGGAATCGAAATACCATACCTTTGAGTGTCTTGTTTATTTTTAAAGAGAAAGAGCAATTTACACCTATCCAAATGTAAATACAGTTTTGCCCTAAGTGAAGGCATTAATAAACTAAGCACATCAGTATGGAAGGAAAACAACCAGTGAACACTGTAGTGCTAGATTTCAAAATATACAGCAACACACAGAAAAAGCTATGATGAGACCAAGAAAAAGATCAGAAAATATCAACCATTGTTATACTAAAGTTCACATGGGGAACTGTGTAAAAATAAGGAAACTTGGTAAAAAGAAATGAACAGGACAATTAAAAAATTAAATCCTCATAAAGACTCCCGAAATTCACTACACTGGAAACACGGCATGCACCTAATATAAAGATTTGGGAAAAGGTGAAAGTTGGTATGGATAAACATGGGATTTGCTATGACTAGCTGATTTTTGCTCCATGTTTTTCATCCTCTAATCAGGCTGTAGTAACTTATGATTTCAAGTTTACAAGATCCTCCTCTTAGGAACTCCACTGCAGTTGTCATTCACTACATACATGTTTCATTATAATATGAACTTTTGAAGGAAGGGTGAAATATCATATCAGAGCAAAAACAATGGCAGATGCAATAGCAGAGTCTCCCGTGAAAGAAGAGACATTCTCAGTTTGCTTCTGAATTATGATCTTTTAACCTTTCCCTCTTTTTCTCAGAAGTACCACATACTTTCAGAGCAGAGGCTCAAATGATACAGTCTGAATCATGCTTTCTCTCTCTGAATCAGCACAAAAGTGTTTATTTGCTTATTTTTTACAAATATCACATGCTTACGATGCTTCAGCTCATTTTAACATACACATACAGAAAAACTGTTACAGTAGGAACCATGTCTGAAGACATAATGAGGAACTAGTGATCCTGAGGTATATGCTGACCCAACTAAACCTCCCTAGCTGGTACCCATATGTTAGCCTAAGTGGCCACTGAATGACTCCCTGCTAAGTCCTGTCATGATAGCTTGCAGGTGTTACAGAAAGATGTACAGATGTTACAGGAGGACGTACAGATGGTCCTGTCTGATGTTCTAACATGTATGACTTGTCCTTCACTGACATTTCACACTCTTTAGATGACAAATTAATGGTTTTATTGTGAGGAGAAAGACCATCTTTAACTGATAAATGTAACGGTGAGGAAGAAGACTATAAAAGTGTGGCAGGTGGTGAGGTATGTTGAACATCACCATGGATGGGAATTCTGTGCAGTGTGTCATGGACACCTTGAAGAGGTCTGTCTGACACTGACACACCTCAGGGTTCCTAGCATCAGAAGTGACATAGGATTAACTCATTACTCTCACTTTCTAATTATTCAGTAAATTGCATTTAACCACATACGTTTCAGTCATTTTTCTTACCAAGATCCAGAATAAACAAGTATGAAAGAACTGTAAATGACTTGAAACTGTCTTTAAGCACAAAACCTTTTTTAACAGCAAATCTCCTGTTCAGGCAATGACAGAGAACAGACACAGTAAGAATTGGATTGTTTTCATGGCATTCATCTGCAATTTAACTCTGCAGTTTACATGTGTATGAAAAGGTAAGTGCTAACAATAGCTATTATTTGCTCCAATGCAGTTTTTAACTTTTTTAATGCATGTTTCATTACAACAGTGCCTTCTTTTTCCTGACAGACTGAGGCTATTTCTGTATAGTGGGGTACATCCCTGGTATCTTCATATCTGCCAATATTTGCTTCTTCCTCAGTCTTTTAGCCATCAAATTCTAATGGACATAAAAGTGAAGTAAAAGGATGATAAAGGATGTATGGCTGTTCTTTCATGAAGCACAACACTGCCAGTACAAAACTAAACTTATGAAGGGAGGACTATAAAAAGCAGAAGTAGAACAAATAATCCTACTTGAAAAAAAAAAATCCCCATTTCCATGACAACAGAAACACATCATTAAGGGCCAGTATACTTCAGAAGAACTTGTTTTCTCTAACAGACAGTACACTGACTGCATTTTTATTACATTGGGTTTTTTAAAACAGAAAAAGCCCTTCCTCTGGAGTCTTCCCATAAACAAACTGATAAGAGAACACAAGACAAATGGTTTCTTTTGATATGTAAGCAAGAAAACCTCACTACACAGTACTTAAAGGAAAGAAATGCAGTTATTGTGAGCAATGCTGAACACTTATCTCTCAGAAATAAGCCCATAGATTAGTTATAAAACTATAGAAATGCTACAAAATTCTCACACGCCCATTCTAGGTGGTTTTAAAAAGTTCATTCAAAAACAATTCCATAGAGTTTTGCTATTAAGACACTGTTCTACATTGTTATTTATAGATATATGTTTCCTTCCTCTTTGTTCATTATATGTAATCAGGCACCATCTTTTCACAGCAGCCCCAATGTTTTACACATTTAAGTTGTTAAGACTGAGAAACAGAATCAGTCTTTCTTAACAAGGGAAGTATACCAGCCTTCTTATATCACTATAACTGTATCTATACAATTCCTTCATGGACATCCCTGTTCTGAACAAAAATTATCATTTTAGCTTTAGCTATTGAAACACTTAATGCCTCTCCTTACACTGTGCAAATAAAAATTAAAAAAAAAAAAAAAAAAAACAACACCTTCTTCCTAACATTATTCCCATTTTGTTATTCTCCCCAGTTTCTTCCAGCCCAATAAAATTCCAGAATTTCAGCTATATATGAGGTTCATTAGCTGGACAACGTCATTTACTGGATCTAAGCTTTCTGCTGTATCTTGCTAGTAACACAATTTCAGGACTCAATCTAACTTCGCCATTGCCAGTACCTCTTTTCATCTTATCAATGTCATCCATGAAAAAAAACCTCATCTCACTTCATAGTTTTTTCATTTCTTGATCTTTCACTTTCTAGTATATCAACTAGTATTTCTGGAATTCATTTCTACCTCTGCTGCATGAGGTGACCACTTTAAATCTTTTCCTCCTTCTTTGATTTTGACCTATTTTTAAAAATAAAATGTAATACTTCAGCTACTCTAAAATATTGATAGGTGATCATAAAATGCAAGTGTTTTAAAAAATGCTGGGAAAGTGCACTGCTAAACTTGAAAAATGATGTACTCTAGGTCAAGAGTTGTAATCATGTTCCACTTGAATAGATGATCAACAACTGCTTGGTACATGACAACTTTCAGAAACAAATAATCTTATTGCTACATTCTTATAATATACTGTTATGTTATTATATTAAAAATGCTGCATTCTGAGATATCTGTGACCATCAGTAGCTAGATTGCCTAACACCACCATTTGTCGCTACTTACTCTATAAACTTTGTGAAGTAGTAATAGTGCCTCTGCTATGTTTAGTGCAAGGGCAAATGTCAGCCGTTAAACAAATAAAGATAAACTGACCAACACACGTACATGCAACTTAAAAAGAAACTATCCACTGTAAAACAGCAGAAGTTTCTAAATCTTGAATAGTATCCTTGCAATATAGGATGATACATATATTTCATTGTGTTAACTATAATGATGGAAAACAATTACCATTTACTAAGAAGTCTATTTAAGCTTTTTTGGGATATGGGAAGGGCATGAAATACATCTCTAGACCACAGAAACTGCTTCAGCAATAAGAATGCTGAGGTCAGACATAGCTGGAAAAACACCAGGACTGAAGAGTTATTCAAACCTTATTTAAAAGAAATAATTAGAGGTGTGCAACTTTGGATGACTAGCAGTTGGTACATTCTGTCCATTCAGTGGTGGGATTTTCACCCTTTTGAGGGTGTAGACATCCTCCCGAGACTGCAAAGTAGATTATATGAACTTGTTTAAAAAGTGTGCTAGTTTTAACAATTCCATATAGAAAATTGGTCACTTAAATTCACCTAAGTTCAGCCTGACATGGATAGACGTCCTTCAAAATTGCTTGCCAGACTACAAAATATCACACCCTTGACTGGAATCTAATGAGCTACCTGGTATTAAGTCAAAGAGAACTTCTGATACGTTTTGACTATAGTCTCCATGGGAATGTTATGAATATTTAGGATTAGTACATTTATTAAAATAATAATTTCATGAAATCTGATTTTCAATAAGCTACCAACCTACTAGCTTAAATGTTAAAGATGGAATTGAAACTCACTGTACTACCACTCACTTTACAGTCCTATAGTATACAGAATAATGTCTACTTCAGAGTTCAGAGTGAGAACATGTGAGTGAAGCACTTGGCAAATGTAGTCAAAGTCCAAGGTACTTCTTTCTGTCATTTTGTATTATATCATGTATACTAGTAGCACAAAAATACTTGTTGCACAGAAAGAATAACATTTTTCTTCAGATTGGAAAAGGAGAATGAAACACGAACAGGACCAGCAGTGACAGCAACCTAACGTGCAATAGAATAGGATCCAAGCTTTCTTTGTCTAATAGAGTTAAGCATAAAAATAATGTACTGCATTGTATTAACAAACACTTAAGTGTGACATTCAAGGTTTTACCTCTTCTTCTTCTCTCACTTAAAGCTTCACTTTGATATTCGTACGCAAATAATACTTTTTTTTTTTGCAATGAATGGATGCACTTGAACAGTAAATTGAGGGACCCTTCTCACAGGGCAATAACCTCAGCAAAATACCTCCTTAAACATTCTTTGTTCTCATGGAACAGCTTGTACGTGTCTTGAATTTTGTCATACATCCTTAGAATGTGTAACAAACATAGGAAAGGCAAGACAGTAAATATAAAATCCACTTCTATATTTTCTATTATGTTATTAAGTCTACTCAATAGCACGGATACAGACAGGCCAGTAACAACAGACAAGAGTTCTGGAGTACAAACCATGTCTTGAGTGACCTGTAATTCTGACCTCTGCTACACGACTTCAGAACACTCTTCCTTTTGAAAGAGTAAACATATTAAACTTTACATCAAAGACATACATGAAATCATCTTAGAATCTGAAGTCACAAGAAAGCAACTTTACACAGAGACCTGAAAGAACTGCACACTCATATTCCAGTATAAATTTATTGAGGAAATAAATTTTTGACACGCAAAGTACTGGGAGCCTTCCACTGCTGAGTTTCTTCTGTAATATCCTTGTTTACATGTTAATCAGTTTAAATCTTTTCTCTGAGTACCATAGAAAACTATTATTCTTATACATAGATAATTAAGAACCAAAAAGACTATCCAACATTTAAAAACAGAAGTAACATACTAAGCTACCCATTGTAGAGTGTTAAATTTGCATATCATGTTATTTATCATTAACAAGTTATAGGTCTGCATTAAAAATTCAATAGATCATGTAGAAAATTTCATTCAGAGATATAAACACTGTGTTGGGTGGGGAGAAGGTCATTTTTCTCTGCAAAAGGACAAACTCTGCTCAGGCCCTATCAAAGCATCAGAAACATTAGCTGAATACTTTTTAGCTGTCTACATTTTCTATCTAATTAGACAAAAATCATACCTCATCTTTCCAAATGGACTAAGCAGGGGAGTATAAGCAATGCTACAGTAAAAGAAAGACTGAAATAGCTTCCTAACTAAATTATAACCTAAGAGCTTCAGACAGAGAGAGTTGAAGAAAAGGGAGGGGAATGGAAAAAAGAGAATGTTTGAAACTGATTATTAAGCTAAAATGGTTTGGGGACATAATAAAAGGATGACATGTTCAAATCCACATACCGTTCCATTAAAGACAACCTGAAGATATAGGGTTGCTGAGGAACTGGATCCTCAACCATAAAAACTGAGCATCTCATAACACATCAGCTAGAATTTACTGTACAAAAAATACTTCTGGAGCTAATCCAACATACAAATATATGCAAGGCTTTTATAACTGTTTAAATGTTTTGATAAACCTTGCAAAGCTCTATTTAGATTTTTTTTAATTAGTTATTTTACTTATTCTACTTTTTACCATGGTCTTTTACACTTACGTGTTTATTTTTTACACATATGCAAACAGACTAGTTATAAAACAAGCCTAAAGGAACTACAAACCTCCTTCTTTATTCTCCCTTATTTCAAGTGTTTGTGTGAGTTACGAGAATATCTTCAGGGTATTTTTTCTGCTTCACATTTCTATGGACAGTCTAATATCTTCCCTCCCTCCACCCCCAAACAGAGTCTCAATTTCCTTGACTGACTAGCACAGTACCTGCCACTATCTTTACTGAGGAATTGTCAAAACAAGCTATGATCTGGTGACTCTGAAAAGCCTCTTTCTAATCCAGTATTTAGTGAAATGTTCATAGCAGTACAATATTAGCGGCAAACTTCTTGGCTAGCTGTCAAGCCTGGCTTGGTTCTTGAGCATTGCTATCCAGCAAAGCAGGCCTGTCACTACATGCTCAACATCCAGAGTTCTGTTGTTTCTAAGCACCTGTTCATTCCCAACAATTTCCTGCTGGGCCAAATGACATCCTCTGTCCTGTTTAAGACATTATCATGAACTGTGATGGAAAGCATCTACTTCATTTATTTGTTCACCACTTCCTATCTGTAAGCTGTATTTTGCAAGTATGGCTGAGCTGCAGAGGAAGGGCTATTTGCCTTGAGTTTGTTGCTGCTAATGGGGACAAATGCAGACTTCTGGAGAGCAGTAAGATTGTTTTGAAAAGCAACTCCTCACCTTCATTTGTCAAAAGCTTACAGAAAGCAGGTAGGCAACCTGCAGGGGTGTACAATGGGAGACCCTGAAAAGGAGAAGAGAGCATACTCCCAGACAGACCTTAGAGGTGACTAGGGAGAAAAGAAAAAAAAAAAAGAGAAAAAAATGGAACACACCACACACCAAAACCACACAAACTTTGCCCAGGGAACCCAGCAAGGACTACATTGCTTACTGCAACCAAGAATGCCAGTGAAAGATGTTGGACTAGAAAGTGAAGAAGAGAAAAGGATCCATCACTTTAACCTTTAACACCCAAGACATCTCAATTTCTATTTCAAAAGCAACCAGATTTTAGCTTTTGTCCCAATAAATTATATCTTTAAATTTATAAAGCTGTTTGGGAGATCTTTGGATTGCTTGCTCCAGTTTTGTTTGTTTGACAGGACTCTGTCAGAACATCACTTCCTTAAAGTGAATACTCCAATCTCCTACATTTAAGTAATGCCTGAATTCACACACGTGTCCACCCACAAGTGGGGAAAGAAATGAGGCAGTTGGCGAAAAAACAAATCACACACAACTGTAGAAGAAATATTTTTAAGATATATATTTCTGCTTGGTTTTCTTACAAAGTATCAAACAAAAAAATAAACATTTCAAATATGTTGTATAAGAATTATTTCAATTCTTAAATTATAATGATTTATCATATTTATGAGCAATTCTACTACTAATAGCTTAATACTACATCTTTTTTTCACCTGTTACAGAGAAAAGCAACAGCAGATCCAGCAGTTCTATGAACTGCAACAGGGTCAAAACCAAGACATTTGACTAAGACAGGA
Organism: Strix aluco; assembly: GCF_031877795.1. Lineage (NCBI taxonomy): Eukaryota > Metazoa > Chordata > Aves > Strigiformes > Strigidae > Strix > Strix aluco. The sequence goes on along the minus strand of NC_133934.1, from coordinate 40,505,356 downwards.
TGGAAACTTGATGTTCTCCCACTATTGTTTTTCTTAAAGGGAATAGCAGATCATACACGAAAACCCACAGGCTTAACTTGTGACCAACAAAAATTGCAAATGAAGTTTTGGTTCCATCAACACTTCTTCCCCTATTTGGACATCTGCTGAAAGGTGTATGACCATCTCCCACAATCCTGTCATTGCCCTGATAATTATTTCCTTTCAGTAATATCTTACAGTACGATAGTCACATTTTCTGTTAGACTTCCACCATGAAGGGAAAAATGTCACTAAATGCAATGTAACAGCTTGAAAATACACTAAGAGGTAACTGTTGAAGCTTTGTCAATTGTTACTTTAAAAAGAAATGCGACCCTGAAGACCTGTGTTTGGGAGCATTGCTGTGAGAAATGAATAAACATCCTTTCACTCCTTCCCACTGACATCAAGCAGAAATGAGAAAGGGAAGTCGACAGGGGTCACACACTAACGTGAAGAGCTCTGTTGAAACATCTCTGGATTCTAATCCGGACTGACAGCTATCCTATTCTTCACCAGTGTTACGTATAATGGACACATAACTCTTGCTTCAAAGTCAGAATAACCCTCTGTCTAACTCTTAAAAGACATAATTACTAGGCCTCATTCCAGCCTCCTAAACCAAACTACACGACTCAACTATTTACTTAGGCACGTAGCAGTCTAAGACAATATGCTAAAAAGAAACATTGCAAAAAGTCCCCAAAGCACATTGCATTATTTATGCAGTTCTAAGAGAATTAGCACATCTATTATCTGTATGACCTTTAGAAAATTTTTAATATAAACTTTAGTGTATAAATTGAGGTTGTTGAGACATTGTAATATGTGGATAATGAAGAAAAGGAAGGCAACCTTCCACCAAGAGGAAAAATTGCCTTCTATAGATATTTCATTACTGTAGTTGATATAATCACCAATTTACTTCCACAGTATCAATTAGATGCCTGTTTATCTGTTTCTAAATCTGATTTTTTCACTGCCTTTTCAGTTGTAAAATTGCACAGATATTAATTCTATTCATCTATACCATTCCCCAGTTTAGCATACATGTCAGATCTCAAGGTTAATTCCTCCAACAGAAACTTACACCTCATTTTTTATCTAGTATAATTTTTTTTTAGCTCTTGAAGAGAACATTGCCACCAGTCCAGACAGTAAGATGTAAGGTTTTTAAAACACCATCTAGGTAACTCTCACACAATGCTGCAGAGCCCTTATGTTGAATATAATAGCATTTTGTCCTCTTGGGTCTCAGAACAAGATAGGTCTCAAGAATCTTCCTCACTACAGCTGGGGAAACTGGTGACAAAATTGGTCCTTCAGGAGGCACAAGAAAGGCATCATTACAAGAGCAATATTTCTAAGGACCTTCAAACTTTCTTGTGCAGTGGGGAGAGAGATAACAGATAATAGATGAAACAAGGGACAATTCACATTGGAGGAATAACTTCGAAAGGTTTTCAATTCCCATGGAGTCTCTTTCAATGGCTACTGAACATTGCAGAACAATGCATCCAAAGACAGTACTGTTCTTGCTAACACTATACACTATGTTATTGCAAACAAAGCTATTAAAAGACAAAACACAGATGGCTGGAATTGTCCAGACAAGGGTGCTGCAGAAGCTTGCATACTGGAAACCTTATGCCTTAAAGCCCCACAGGTTTTACCTCTTGAGTTTTCAGATTTTCAGCCACATATGCAGAACTCATGTTACATGCAACTCACCTATGTAACTTATATAGGTTGCATTCATATTCTAGATATCTAGATATCTTCCTAGCCATGGTAACACCCCCAAAATTCTCAGAGAAGATCAGATCTCAGATTCAAGTTTTCTCAAAATAAGCTGCTTAATGCCCAACACAACACATATTCTTTAAGAGTATCTCACTCAATGCTTGCTTTCCAGGTACCTAATATCAGGCAAACTGTATAACAACCAACAACAACCACCTTGAATAGCTTGGGCTAAAGACATCCCATTTATTCTCTACAGTTTGTGTTATACATTCTTCTCAGCTGCAGGTTTATCTGCCATATGACATTTTCTGTCAACTTTTCTCCTACTAATTCCTAGTCTCTCTAGTGGAGACTGAAACAGATTTAAAGCAAGTATAGAGAAGAGATTGTTCCTACCCAAAGACTTGAAAGAATAAAAATCACTTCCTTGAGTAGCAGGACTCCCAACACCCTTGCTATCACTAATTAAATGCTGATAGCTGCTTCTACAGTGATATAACGATAATGACAGAGTAATAACCCCATCTTGCAGGATTTTGATTTTCCCAAGTCTGAGTTCCATCAAGCATGGATAATCTGGCTAACTACATGATATAGCTGTAACCTAACAGCATTTTACAGAATGAAAACGTAGCTTTTTCATTACGTGGTGCTCAAAAAGACAAACTATTTAGTTAAGTGCATTCATGCACCTATTGGAAATGTGGCTAGAGAAGTAGAAGATAGTCTCTCTCTTCCCCACTTCTATCCATTTATAAATCAGAAATAACGTAGAATTTAATGAAGTGAATTGTTGCGAACAGTTAGGGGTCCAGACTCAAAAATGCTGCTGCAAATTAGCCTTAAGTGAAGACAAGGAGATTGTCTCGGAGCAAGATTAGTGTCTTAAATCAGAACTAATCCGCACACTGTAAAGTGAGTCTAAAACACCCTTGTTCACCTCACTCTTATAACCCATCTGAGGAATTCTTTTCATAAGCCAAAAATCTCAAACAAAACACTGGAACAATACCTGTAAAGGCATTTCTAGAAACATGGATTTTTCCCTCAGCAGTTACAATAAACTCCGGAATTCCTCAATGAAGTACAGAAGGAAAAAAAAAAAAAGAGGACTAACCAAACTTATCAAACATAAATTGTGCAGTAACTTAACCTAGATAGCCTATAAAATAGATTAGGTTAACGACATGATTCTTGGCATATCAAAGTCGTTAAACTATTTGGGCACAATGTGGTCAGAATTCATCAAGCATTGTAACTGCTGCTACAAGTTACTTGAAAATTTACATTCATAGGTACTTTAATTCTTTGGTCTTAGAAAGTTATTAGCTGCAATGAATAGCTTGAAAAGTGAATAAAATGTGAATAATATTCCAAATGCCAAAGACTCCTACAAGTTTCCTTTTCATTCCTCAGAGTTTGCAGTTTTAGAATACAGGTGTAAGAGAGTGTTACATTTAAAAAATAAAAGAGCCTTAAAAGGGGGGAGGGGAGAAGAGGGAGTAAGAAAAGTAGTTCTTTTCTTTGCAAGTATTTTATGCCAGAATAGACATGGTAACAGAAAGTCAAGTCATAGCTCTGACAAAAACCTGAAAGATAGGATTCAAACATACTAGTCATGACAACTAGATTTTCAACTCATACCAGCTCTACAGAATATATCACAGAATGGTTTGCATTGGAAGGGACCTTAAAGATCATCTAGTTCCAAGCCCCTGCCATGGGCAGGGACACCTTCCACTAGACCAGGTTGCTCAAAGCCCCGTCCAACCTGGCCTTGAACACTTCCAGGGAGGGGCAGCCACAGCTTCTCTGGGCAACCTGTTCCAGTGCCTCACAGTAAAAGATTTCTTCCTTATATCTAATCTGAATCTACCCTCTTTCATTTTAAAACCATTACCCCTTGTCCTAACACTACACTTCCTGATAAAGAGTCCTTCCCCATCTTTCCTGTAGGCCCCCTTTAAGTACTGGAAGGTCGCTATAGGGTCTCCCCAGAGCCTTCTCGTCTCCAGGCTGAACAACCCCAACTCCCTCAGCCTGTCCTCATATGGGAGGTGCTCCAGCCCCTGGGTCATCTTTGTGGCCCTCCTCTGGACTCGCTCCAATGTGTCCATGTCCTTTATATGTTGGGGGCCCCAGAGCTGGACATAGTACTGCAGGTGGGGTTTCAGGACACTGGAGTAGAGGGGGGAGAATTGCCTCCCTTGACCGGCTGGTCACAATTCTCTTGATGCAGCCCAGGATACAGTTGGCCCATCGCCGGGTCATGTTGAGCTTCTCGTCAACCAACACCCCCAAGTCCTTCTCTGCAGGGCTGCTCTCAATTCACTCATCACTCAGCCTGTATTCATGCTTGGAATTGCCCTGGCCCATGTGCAGGACCTTGCACTTGGCCTTGTGGAACTTCATGAGGTTTGCACGGTCCCACCTCTCAAGCCTGTCCAGGTCCCTCTGGATGACATCCCTTCCCTCCAGCATGTCAACTGCACCACACAGCTTGGAGTCATCAGGAAACTTGCTGAGGGTGCACTCAATCCCACTGTTCATGTCACCAACAAAGATGTTAAACAGCACCAGTCCCAATACTGAACCCTGAGGAGTGCCACTCATAACCCCCCTCCACTTGAACATTGAGCCATTGACCACAACTTTTTAAGTGCAATTATCCAGCCAATTCCTTATCCACTGAGTGGTCCATCCATCAAATCCACATCTCCAATTTAGAGACAAGATGTCATGCAGGATAGCGTCAGATGCTTTGCACAAGTCCAGGTAGATGACGTCAGTTGCTCTTCCCTTATCCACAACACTGTAACCCCATCACAGTAGGCCACCAGATTCATCAGGCATGATTTTCTGTTAGTGAAGTCATGTTGGCTGTCACCAGTCACCTCTTATTTTCCATGTGCCCTAGCATAGTTTCCAGGAGGATCTGCTCCGTGGTCTTGCCAGGCACAGAGGTGAGACTGACTGGCCTGTAGCTCCCCAAGTCTTCCATTTTTCCCTTTTTAAAAATGGGTGTCATGTTTCCCCTTTTCCAGTCAGTGAGAACTTCACCGGACTGCCATGACTTCTCAAATAGGATTGATAGTGATTCAGCCACTTCATCTGCCAGTTTCCTCAGGACCCTTGAATACACTTCATCAGGTCCCATGGACTCCCATGCATCCTCAGGTACCTTACATGGCCTCAAACCTGATCCTCTCTTACAGCAGGAGGATCATTCTCCCAGTCCCTGCCTTTCCCTTCCGCACCTTGGGTGGTGTGGCTGGAGCCCTTGCCAGTGAAGACTGGGGTAGGTAGTTGAGTACCTCACGTCCCGGGTAACCAGGTTTCCCATTTCCTTCCAGAGAGGGCCCACATTTTCCCTAGTCTTCCTTTTATCACCAATGTACCTATTGAAACTCTTCTTGTTGCCCTTGACATCCCTGGACAGATTTAATTCTATCAGGGCTTTGGCCTTCCTAACCTGATCCCTGGCTGCTCAGACAGTTTCTCTGTATTCTTTCCAGGATACCTGTCCTTGCTTCCACCCTCTGTAAGCTTCCTTTTTATGTCTGAGCTTGTCCAGGAGCTCCTTCTTCATCCATGCAGGCCTCCTGGTGTTCTTACCTGACTTCCTCTTTGTCAGGATGCATCACTCCTGAGCTTGGATGAGGAGATCCTTGGATATTAACCAGCTTTCCTGGGCCCCTCTCCCTTCCAGGGCTTTATCCCATGTTACTCTGTCAAGCAGATCCCTGAAGAGGCCAAAGTCTGCTCTCCTGAAGTCCAGGGTAGTGAGCTTGCTGTGCACCCTCCTTGCTGCCCTGAGGATCATGAACTCCACCATTTCATGGTCACTGCAGCCAAGGCTGCCCTTGGGCTTCACACTCCCCACCAGCCTCTCTTTGCTGGTGAGGATAGCACCTCTCCTCATTGGCTTCTCCATCACTTGGAGAAGGAAGTTATCACCAATGTATTCCAGGAACCTCCTGGATTGCTTATGCCCTGCTGTGTTGTCCCTCCAACAGATATCAGGGTGGCTGAAGTCTCCCATGAAGACCAGGGCTTGTGAAGTGAGGCTGCTCCTATCTGTCTATAGAGGGCCTCATCTACTTGGTCTTCCTATGCATAGCAAGCTAATGAAATGTTGACAAGTCTCAACTTTAATATTTGAAAAGCATCAGATTTTCCTGTTGTGTAATCCCATTTATGAATACCCATCCATGCGGGTTGCATCACTGCAAGGTCAGAGGACCAGCACAACAGCCACTGGAAAGTTGTTCCAACACAAGACTATCTGGATCATCAAAATTCTACCTAGTCAAATACTGGTCTGAAAAACATTTTTCAACTTTCAGCACTTGGGTCTACTATGTTTTACTGACTAGATGAAATGGCTTTCTAGTATCAAATTTTTGTTTATCATATCATACTTCAGAAAGTGACCATCTCAGAAGCTCTTCTCTTTAGCTAAATGATGCACTGCATTCTCTGAGTGTTTCATTATAACTATTGATTTTGTACTTTGCTCCATATGCCTGAAAAAAATGTTAAACATTTATTATCAATCCCTTCAGGGTCCCACTTAAAATACAACACATAGGAGCCTAATCCCCATTTAAAATTAACTGGGAGCCATCAGCCAACTTCTACTCTAAAGTGTACCATTTTAAACTTGCATTACATATATTTAAGAACACTGATTTCCAGCATCCCCTGTCTGCTTTTAAATATATCATTACATTAATTTTGTCAAGATCTACTTTCCATTAACCTTACCTGACTGCATTAATTATATTATATTCCTTCAGCTTCTGATTAATCAAGTCTCATAAGAAACATTTAATCTCTTGCCTGGGATCAGCATCATATTGATAAGAATATAAATACTTATTTCTTTCACACCATTCTTTTCCAATATTGGAACTGTTATGCCAGTTTTCAGGAGCTAGTACTTCTGTTTTACCAGTGTTTTTTTAGGAAACCTAACAAAACTGGTTCTTAAAACTTGTGAGCTGCTCTTTTATCTCTTCAGGATAAGAGAGAAATTATAAAAAGGTACATAAATAAGATGTATGTTTTGACAGTTAGGAGGGCCTCCACATTGCCTCTTCCAAGCATGGAGAATAAGACTAGAATCATAGAATGAATCCATAAAAGCTGAAATTTATTAATAGGGCTTGGAAAAGCCCATCTTTTGCTGAGACTACTCAAACAGCAGCTAAAAGATATGTTTTTGCTAGGATATGAAATAGTTTGAAGGCAAAATGTTGGACTTTCAGAGATATCTGATCACATAAAAACATAGTATAATCTGTGACACCAACCCTGCTGCCAAGCAAAATTTACAAACTCTTAGGATCTACTCCAGCATTCAGAAGTTGCATTATGTTTCATGACCAGTTCACTCAGTGCAATTACTCAGCTTTTGTGACAACTTAAGTTCAATATGTACAAATTAGACTTGAAATATCAAGGTATTTAAAGCATATCTATATGTTCAAGTGTATTGTCAAGCTAATTGTTTCTGGTGGAACCATTCAGTTCACACAACCACATTATTGTACTGAATTGGAGACACAATGGAGAGAAAAACAGGCTTTCTGTGATCATTCTACTGAATTAATAATGCAGTAAATCTTGTTCTTGATAATGCAAAAAAATTTTTTTAAAATCACGTACTTCCAGTACTATCTGCAATAGTAAACTCTAACTAAAAAATACAGACATTAGAAATAAATTCCTTTTATAGATGATTGCTCTTATAAACCTGAGAGGCTTTTGGGGTTTGGAATTAAATTTCAAAAGCATGTATACACTATCTCATATTTCCAAAGTAAAAATTACATACTAAACCACAGAGTAAAAGAAAGTCCTCTTTCTGAAGGTCTGACAATATTATGCAGCTGACACTGTCTCAAAGAAGAGAGATTGAAAGTAATATTACCATGAAGAAAATTAAATTTCCATCACTGAGCATTGATACCACACATTTAACTCAGTAAGAACACTGGATGATGGTATCTGCTGATAATTCTGAAAATTCAGATATTATGAATAGAAACACTATGAAAGGTCCATTTCTTGAAGTGTTACCGTGTTATTTTATCCTAATAAATTAGCATGTTATTAAAAGAGGCCATGTGAATAATATGCAGTGTTCTGCTAACTGAGCTCTTTAATTAGGCTAACAATTTAGAAGACATGGGAAACAAAGGAGTTAATTCAGGCAGTTTGTACATGAAAAGAATTAAAAGTTAATGCTAATCATGCACCAAATAAAAGTGAAGCCAGATGGCATAACCTGTGAAAAAAAGAGACTCAAAATTTTCATTTTCATGAAACTGTAATGTGAGCAGCATCTTGTCTACTAATTAGCAGGACTTGATGATCCCACTTTCAGTATATGTAACATATGTACATATGTAACATATGTACTTGAGCATATGTACAACTTTCTATAATAAATATTGATAGAGATACCATACTATTTATTTGATCTTTTTCCTGAAAGTCCTTATACAGCATTTGAACAAGTATACAATATTGTTAAATTCCTATTCAACCAGGAATGTTAATTACATGGAAAGTAGAAGTGAACCATAATGTTTTTCTAGTAATATTGTGGTACTGCAACCAAATATTCTATTACAAAAAGGAGAAAAACAGCAAGCCATTTACATATCCTCTGAAGCAGTCCTGAAAATAGAAGGCTAAGCAGGGGGCAGGGGGGACTTCAGTGCAAGAGAGAGGTAAGAAGGGCAGAAGGATTTAGAAAAATGTCTGAGGATCAGGAACAAAGGTTTGATATTCATAATTTCAATATGATACTTAGCCACTTGGTGACCTCTTAGACTTCAGAGCATGTTGGCACTATAACACAGAACAGTGCAAGACGAAACCTCAGTCATTTTTGTTACTTTATTTGCATCTCTGCTTTCAAGATAAATTACTGCACCTAACCACTTAAGAATTACTGCCTGTCCAAATCCTCACTTCTCATCTTCCACACCTTCTGTAAGCATGAAGTAAATGATCTGGACTTAAACACCTGCTGTGGTGTTAATTGGAGCTGTTATACCTCGAGCTAAACACATTTGTGACTTGGTGACTAGCTAGGCAACCTAGTGTAAAAATAACACTGAAATTACAGGCTTAAAATCCATATCTCCTTATATCTCTACACTAAGTAGAACTATCTGAGGAATTTTCTCCTCATAAATTATGGCAAGAATTATGTGTCACCTGAATAGATATTTGTCATTCTATTGCCTCTCAAAAGTGATATGGCCATAATACTAAACAGTAACATTGAAGTACAGTAATTTGCACTAACAAGTTGCAGCCAAAAAATTTCAATTGGAATCAAAATCACACTCCAGTGATGGAGATGGTTGGACCACATCTGCAGTAAGGAGAAATATTAGCTATAGGTTTTTGTATTAATGTTGTGATGAACACAAGCCCTTAGTGCCACTACAGAAAATCTAGAGATTCAAACATTTAGACATTTTTTAGAATTATAGAATGGTTTGGGTTGGAAGGGATGTTAACGATCATCTAGTTCCAACCACCTGCCATGGGCAGGGACACCTTCCACTAGACCAGGTTGCTCAAAGCCCCATCCAACCTGGCCTCCAACACTTGCAGGAAGTGTGCAGCCACAAATTCTCTGGGCAATCTGTTCCAGTGTCTCACCATCCTCACAGTAAAAAATTTCTCTCACTCTTCTACCCCTAAAATTTCCGGACCATAATCCAACTTTGCAAAAATATTTAATTTTCTACAAAACATATATGATCAGGTTTCATCACCATTTCTAAAAATCACACCATTATGCAACAAGAATTCTCATGTGTTGAACACTCCTTCAGCAACTGCAAGTTTTCCCATATTTCTCAAACCTGAAAAGACCATCTATTTGACCTATGACATTACAAAAGCCAGAGTATCAAACAAATCAAGATCTAGAGATTTAATTAGTGAAACCAAACTTCAGACTGAAAATAAATCCTCAAGTTCAAGGTAGGTGCCAGTGAGCCACGGTGTAGGAGGCAGATTAACCCACATAATATTTCTTATGAGGATTTCTGACTCATTCTTTCTATAGGCTGCTGCAAATTCTGACCTGAAGAGGCTATAAAGCAATGAATCAAGACACATTATGTCTGCAGCATGAATTGCAGCTTGCTAATTCCTTTTTCACTTCATGCCTTTGATAAGCTTAAGTATAAAAAAACCCAACCTTTTTTGCAAGAGTCAAAGAAATCTGTAACACAAAAAAGAAGTTGTTACGGTTCCAACAACCAGTCTGAACCCTAAGTAGTCACATCTTTGTTCAGTTATTATCGCAGCAATTATCTCTACTAATTCAGTGCGGGCTATTGTGTTGACGTCATCATCTTTGATGGAGCTATCACTAAATGAGTATATTTTAGTTGGCACAGCAAAAGATATTATGAACTGTTTTCATCCATTTTGTAACATTAGTTGTGTTTATGTTAATTGTTATTTTAATTCACTTATTTGGACAGTTTATTAGACTATTAATCTAGTAAACCTTGGTTTGGTGAATATCTGAAAATAACATTTTACCATTAATCTCCAACTTAAGTTAGATGCTTTAATTTAAGTGTCTATATATACTGATCCACTTCCATTGTTGTTTATCAGTACTGAGAAAAGCAAATCAGCTCACATTCCAATCTCAATTCTATCCACTATAACCCCACATTCTGGAAACCAAAGGAAGAAGTTGACTTTAATCCACAGTAACAGTCTTGCTGTGTTTTAAGACTACATCATTAATGACTGCCATTTGCCAATCCAGAAGTTGCCAGGTGCAACTTTCTGGCAAATTTATGGCAACTTCTGTGATCTTAAGGCATACTCATTTTTGTAATATTCGGTGATCTTTATTATGTGAAGATAATTATATGGGACAGAGAACTTAAATTATGATGTCAGTCTGATCCACCTCCTGGAATTATGACACCATTTATATATGCAGCTTGATGCATCTTCAAGTCTTCCATTTCCAACTGGGTAGTCATTCCAGTTTTTAGATTTTGAATCTAGAATCCTGAAACTGATCAGCAGTTAACAAAACCCCTGATTCACTAGTACTGAGATCTTATTTCTTAGCTTTGCTAAATGCAAAACAAAATCTAACCTAGCCACCTACCATGCTATTGAATCAAGGATAACAGTGAAAAGCTATAATGGCTATGTCTTTAGCCATGCTATTATACTGAGGTTATAAGCAGACATCAGTAAATCAAGGACATCAACCTCTAGAGCCCAAAACAATCAGTTGTGTTACTGTAATTACCCAGACACAGTAACTGGAAGAGAGGAATAGAGGTAACACATTAAAAATAGGAAGCAGAATTGTAAAGATAGATGTAGCAAAATAACATGTTTTAAAATAAAATCTAAAAACATATATCACTTTTATTCAAATGCATGTAGTTGGTTTTCTATATCTTTATTATACACATATATACACACCTGCACAAATATCCAGACAGGTGCGCACACAGCTAATGCCAGTTCTTTAAATGGAAATATCACTTATAAGTAATCCCAGTAATATAATAAAGAGCAAACAGTAAAGCAGTTCTTGGAACCACAAACACAGCTTTCAGAAAGCACTAAAGGAACTGAGTAAGAACAGAAGAATACTCTTTATGATTTTAATTTTCATTAAGACATTCTCTGCCAAAGAAAATAGCTGAATGGTTCCAGAAGCCAGAAATATATTCAAGGTCTATTAATAACTACATGAATGTTATTCATTTAACTAATGTTATTCAACTAATCTTCATTCAACCTGTCACCTGACTAAGTGTAAGAAAAAAGTTTAAACCAAAACTGCATGCAATAATTATTCAGATGCATGAATCTACAGCAAAGTATCCTATCTTACACCACAGAGCATGCCTGAAGTATTGATAATGCAGCTAGTACCTATCCATTTTCTGAAAGCAAAATTAATTATAGTGCATTTCAGGATGCTCCATATAATAACACAAGGGATTATATTTGCATAAAAGAGATCTGTGATTTTTTATTTGTGTTAGTGTTGAATTAAGCCCCAGTAACATAAAACTACCAGACCACACATCCAGTGACACTTAAGTTTTTAGGTACTGCAGATCACTTTGGCTAGGGACAGTATTAGAAAGACAGCAGTATTTTATTTCTTCAGATGCACAACATTTGCTTTTATATCTGGCACATACTGTGCAATCAGGCTCTTTTGCTCTGCAATCAACTTCTGTGACATTCCCAGAGGCCTTATCTAGGTTTTAGGTCAGAGGGTAGGTACATATTCTTAACTTGCCAGTCAAACTCATAATAGAAGTGAAGCTATTCTCAGGTCTTTAGAGATCACTTAGTTTGCCCTTGTGCAATATGGCTAGGTGAATATACCTAGATGTTTATCACAGCACCTTATCTCAGCAACACAGATCTACCAGGGAGCAGCAACTCATGTTTTCTCCGGCTATGGTACTTACTTACGGCAATCCAGACTGGCACTACTCTCCACCACCACCAGCCTTCTGCCCAAACTGAATATGTAGCAAAAGAAAGCAGCTCTACAGGGGAACATCACATTTGCAGAAGTCAGATTTAGAAAAGATCCACAGAAGAGCACTGGGATGCAGAAGAGAGTTATTGTTTTCTGTATTACCATGAGAAAAAGGCCATGAAAAGCACTGTCTTTTGAGGATCATCCCACACACCTAGAATGTTACCACAAACACTTACACTAAGGAAATTTAATGAAGTCCATGGTGGGGGAAGAAAGCATTAAATATTAACCAGGTCAGGGCAGAGTGCCTTTGAAACTCTTAGTTTAATTAAATCTTTAAAATGCAAATCTCAGTCTCTCTTATCAAGACTGGACTGGCTTTAGCCCTGACCGTCATGCAAGGATTAAGGTCTAATCCTTATTTCACAGTTTGGCTCAGTAACAGCTGCTTTAACTGCCTCTCTAGCTGAAGTGGACAGAATTGACTGCAGACTAAGAGGGCAGGTATGTGGTAAAAAGCTGCCAGGAAAGAAAGAAACAGTGGCTGCACAACCCAGACTAGCTGAGAAAGTGAATAAAATGAGGAGTGAGAAACACCCCAAAAATGAATCAAACATCCTTCTCTGAAACAGCTTCGGGTAATCTCTTCTGTAATGTCCTCTTCTGTAAAAGAACTCAAGGGTGAAAAGAATAAAGTATCAAAGAACCAAATGAGAGGAGAAATAGCAGACCAACAGACTTGAAAAGAAACTTAGAAAAGACAGCTCTTATAAACAAGAATTTCCCACTCACATTACCCTTCTAATACCAAGGGGAAATACGTCTGGTCTGATGCTTTTATTACATAACCAGATGTAGCTAGAATATCCATTCAGATTATTTCAGTTTGAGATCAGTTTACTTCATAAAAGTTTAAACAATTATTTGGGTTTCATTATAGCTAAAAGGGTTTTCATGTCATTTGTTTTATTATGCTACAGTAAAGTCCCTAAGGAACCGAAGCAGAAGGTTATTCTGTTTACTGATTCATGTAATGCTCTTTAAATTAAATACTGAAATTAAAAGAATATGCATATATGTAACAGATAGTGGTTTGTTGGTTTGTTCTTCATTTATGCTATGTGCCTTTAACAGACTACCTAGCTCAAGTAAGACCCCCTGGAAATAAATGGGAACAGATGGCAGGGAAAGACTGTTCTTTCCCCAAAGAGTAGCTGAGCATGCTTATGGTGGAGATACTTTGAAGGGGGTAGTAGGCAAAGGAGGAAGTAAGAGAGTGGACCCGAAGTGGACCAAAGTGGACCCAAAAGCAGTTTAAACAAAGAGAATAAGATTACTGATGAGCAGCATGTGAAGCAGACAAGCAAGCCTCAAAGAAAAAATAGCCCACACACCAGAGAGGAGTCCATAGAATTTCCTGTAGGTCAGAAACTCAAACTGACTTAAGACCCCACATGACAGGTCACTGTGGGCAGATGGTTACAACACCCCTTTTTTATTTCTGCTCTCCCTGTCATAATCACTTTGAGTTTTCTATATTTAAAAAGGTAATTATTATAGTTTTAGTCTTATAAATCCTGGCTTTTTTGAGTTAGGAAAAAACCCCCTACTTCTCTGGAGACCCACTATAAAAGAATATTTAGACAAATGCACTTGATCGTTCTGGAAAACTCAGATTCCTGTCACTACAGCATATCCAAATATAAGGTATCATGGCACCACATCTACATAGTATTAAACAAGTATTATAGGTAAGATCTGAAATAAATTTTTAAACAAGCAACTGATGGCCATTTGAAAACTTACGAGTCATCAACAGCAGATATTTAAAAATTCCTGAACAGACACTGCCACACATAAGTAAGTCTGACTCTCTGTCAATAATTCATATCAAAAACAAGTCAGATAATAAAATTCTCTTACACTTCATGCTGCACTTCCTATGCAAGTTTTCATCTCACAGAATACAAAAAAAGTTTATTCAAATAACTGCAAACCACGTTGTATAAAAGAAGTTGCATCCTTTCTGCACACAATAAAGTGTCTAAAGATATTTTCAAATAATGAATAAGAATATGGATTTTTATTATAATGTAGGTGTAAAATGTTTGATTAAATACTACTCCATTAATAAGTAGAATAAACTCCTTATTTCACTAGTTTCTCTTTTGTTATTAAACAAAATTAAACAAAAAAAAGCCTAATGTAATGTCACGTCTACTTTCCTGAACAGAAAAATTCTTCACACTGAAAACACTCTTACATTAACCTGAATTATACTTTGTAGAAAACAGACATCTTCAATTAAAGAAAAGAATGGATATATATAATTTTTTGTAAGATACTCATCCTATGTTCTGAAATCATGCATCTTTCCATGTAATTTCATCTAACTTTGCACTGAGCATGCAATATACAAATATAGTTTCAAGTGAAATTCATTTTATAATGGAAACAATATTTTAAATAATCAGATTAAATGATAAATTTTCAGAGTACAAGTCATCATATAAATTTGAACAAAAATGTAGCAAGCCTTTCTGATGCAAGCCAACAGTACAGCTGAGGTAAAATACATACAACTTTTCTTCAATCAGACTTGACTGTTTAATGTAGATGTTTCTCTATTTTATAATTAATGAAATTTTCTGCATATTGTTCTTGCCTCCTGGGACTTGTCTTATCACATTTCAGTGGTGGGGAGAGATTTGGAGAAAACTTTATTACAATCATTGTTCTAATAAACTATATTTTATTTCTCCCTTACTCTCCTTTTTCTCTTTTATGAAAAGACTGAAGGAATAAGTTTTTCAAGTCTTTCTACACTAACTTCTTGTTAATTTTCCCTTCCTTTTAAGCCTCACAATTTTGTGTAAATCACTCCATCACAGTAGTGGCCAGCACTTGACAGATGCCATCTAATACAATACCTGGAACATTAAGAAATAAGCACATTCAAGTTCTTCATGCAATGCTTTCTTCAGTATCTCCCAGTGTTAGATTTGCCTTTTCTGTGATAGCTCCATCTATTCTGCTATTCTCATTTGCATTTGACTTTTCCTCTTAAGTGCAATACCTCATACATATTGATGTTTTATTTCATCTTGTTGATTTTAAGTATCTTCCGCGATTTATCAGATCATTTTGTATACTAATTCTACGTATTTTGAATAACACTTTTGAAATACTTGTGCACTGATCTTATGGCTAGATGAAACTACTTCTTTTTTCCTCTCTACTTTTCTGATATGAGACAATATAAAAGTATTAATAAAGATTTCAGATGCACTGCTTCCTCTGTGTGCACTAGCCAAGTTACCCTGACGAATGAAATAAAATCTGTTCCCCAGAAAGAATTAGACTGGCAAGCCTGACATTTCAAAAATGCATACTGTGTTTTTCCTCTTGTGGGACTTCAACCATTCTTCTCAAATGTCCATTTGTTCAGAGACTGCATCCATTTGCACAGTAATTGTTCTATTGCCCTGCAGACTTGAATGTCTTCAATCTCTGGCTCCTCTGTACTAGTCTTTTTTGCCAGTTGCTTTTTAAAAATAAGCAACCAAGAAATAACCTTGTTTGAGAAGGCTGAAACTTCAAATGTCTTCTCCACATCAGTCAGAATAATTTTTTTTTTTTTTAATAAACCTTTTCCATTCCTCAATTGTCATAATTCATTTGGTATCCTGACCTTTTCAGGCCTATCATTTTCCTGTAGCTTCAGACTCTGAATACTCTTTGTCTGTTCCAGTAGATCTTTGGGGATTTCTGGTGCAGTCTTACTGATCTATCATTATTTTCCCATCATTTCTCCACATCAGGGTAGTTGCAGTTCACAGTTTCTTTTGTTAGCAGCAAGAACTTCTGCATTATTGTTTTCCTGCAGATGGCCTTCCCATAAGTTTCTCAAGTTTGCTTAACTCTACTTTTTGAGACACATTCATCCCTTTTTTTAAGAATCATGAATTTGACTTGTGTTCATTTTAACCTAAGTTCTCACTCAGTTTTTCAATTCAAGAAAGTCCTCCTCTCTACTAGTCAGAGTCAAACCTAAGGTATTCCCATTACTAGTTTTTCCGCTTAGGAACAACAGATTTTCTACAGATATGCTAGATATACCCCCTATAAACCTCAAGTCAACCCTCTGGATCCTCCCATTATTTGAGTTAAATTTCACCAAGAGATATTTATTGTATCTTACCATCTCCATAGCATTTGAGAATCACTTTGCCATTAGGTCTGAGATTTTGGTTTCAGTCAAGCAGTTCATCTCCCAGGATGGCAAGTCAAAGGCTTAAAATCAACTTTTTTTATTGAGGGTGAGGGGGATGGGAGGAAATGCTTGCCAATTTTTATTATATGGCCCTTTCTTCTCCAAACTCCCATATTCTCACAGATTTTTGTAATATGCCATATGCTTACCAGATATAACGTGGCTGGGAGAAGGAGGTAGCACGCTCCCTGCTGTGCCAGAAGACATCCTTCTTGCAAACCAGTTCTCCTTTCTTCCCTTCCAGCACTAAACTCTTTCCAGACTATCTAGAAACTCTGAATTACAGCTTTCCTGTATTTCCCTGTCTTTTAAATCCAAACCTCTCCCTAATGCAAACCATGGCAGATCTATGCAGAAAGATTTTTCCCCATCTGTCATGTCTGTAATATGTATACCCTTACATACGTCAAAAATCCTTGCTCCTAGTTAATGAAAACTAATTCAGCTTAATTTTTTGGTTCCACTTCATCACATAATTATTTACAATGAGAAGGCGATATGATGTTAGAAGAGACTTTTTAAAAATCAAAGCTAAAATAAAAACCCACATAACATCATAAAATGAGAAATTCTAGACAGTTCAAATAAACTTCCTTTAACTGAAAAGCCTTATATCTCTATTATATCTCAAGATAATGAAACTCAATGTGGAAGTTAGAGTTGTGTAAAAACTATGTTAAATATGTTAAAATATGTTAAAGAGGAAATACTGAGTCTCTGGAGATTTTATGCAGAATGAATCTGCAACACATACACATACGCAAAATCTAAAAGCCTAGATGTCAGTCAAAAGATAAGACATAGACTACAGTTTGTCTGATATGTAACATTGCTTGTCTCTGATATAAAAAAAAAAAAAAAAAAAAGAGACTGCAATGAGGCAGGGGGGATCCAGCAGGGAGCACAGAATGCATCCTGAAGCTACCGAGTTTCAGCTCACAGCTGGACATCCATAATACTGAGAATAGGGAAAACAGCATTTAGAGGAAACTAATATGAAGCTTTAGTAGCAGTCAGTATCACCTAGAGAATGCTTCTTAGTAACAAAAGAAATATTTTGCTGCATTTCACTTCTAAGTTTTCACTGTGCTTTCCTAAAGCCTGTTAAATTCTCAGTTCATTAAATCTATCATTACACTCACCATGCATCTTTCACTGATGCAGACTTCTATTTTGTCTATTTTTTTCCCCCTCTATTTTAAACATCTAAATATGTCATCCCAAATCATCCTCTTGATGACTAACTAGTTCAGCATTTCTCAGTATCAACCCTTATATTTGAACACCAGGAACACCATTTGAACACTAGGAACTATAGTCAGTGCTGCCATTTATTTCTCGGTCAATATAACCAAAGGAAACGTTCATTAACTTTGAAAACACACCACAGTCAGGCACCATCTTCCACCAGAAGTCTAAATTAAAAAGACAATTATGCTTAGAATAAAATTTGGTACAGTCAATTCCCAGAATTGTTATTTGAAGTTTTATGCAAATTGTATGTATTCTTAGGCATTTTTACAGCCATATTTTTAACATATGTAAAAGGAAATTGAGAGATCCATTATTAAACTTTCTCCTTATTGCTGTAAATGACCCATCCCCTGCAGAGTAGCACTGCCTTCAGCACTCAGTTTATTATATTCAGCATTTATTGCTGAGGCACAATTAAAAGTATATTTTAGAAGAAACCTATATGACATAGTGGAATAATAATGAACTGTAGTCCAGATGGCATCAAGATGTGAGGCACTAAAGGACATCTCATTCATCAGGAAGTACTGTACATTAATTTCTCGGTTTATTCTCTACTTAACTCTATCTAAAATCATGTTCCTATAGCAACTCTGAATATACAGATATGCCTGAAAGAGTTCTATACCAGTAAGGATTCTCATCTCCAAAGCATACATTGCAATTTAACACATCTTTGGGCAGAAGCTTCCATTTAGGATAGCCAGAAAATCCCCTTGTCCTTTCATTCAGGGGAATTACAGTCCCTGTCTTCTCCTAACATCCCAGGACTTGACTGATATGCACAAGCATCTCTCTCTCTACCTCATTAGGAGCAACTTCATTATTTAAAGCCCAATCTCATCAATTTCAGTTAGAAACAGCAGCAGCTACTTGAGCACAATATGAAAAATGAAAGACTGGATTACATTTCCCAAGGTCCTTAGAACAATTTTCTTATCATGGAACATCTAAAATATATTTTCATCATGAAAACATTGTGATGGAAAATGTGATGTTTGGCAAGTCAGAACTTTAATGTTTTTCTTGTCTTTAAGAATAACCTTCTCAACAAACTGAAGTAACTACTCTCCCTTCCTTTATTATACTTCCTCAAAGCATTAGGAAGGATTTAGATATAATAAAGAAACTAAGGATTTATGGAAGTGAAAAGCAATGGCACATATATGAAGCCTAGGTTACAAGAGACTCTGGAGCTATCACGTGTTCCTTGAGTTAATCCTGAGTTCTTTCAGAATAGGTACACATGCTAACTCATAATATCAGCTATTATACATAAATTGAGTCAGGATGGGTTGACCTTTAGTTTTCTCTAAAGGCCACAGATATCTTGACAGATTTTCAAAAATTCAATCCCAAGAAAGAATCATTTCTTTTAACATTCAGAATCTTCAAACTACCTTTTTCAGAGCATCTAGCAGATCTTCAAGTGAAATAAATATTTTGCAACTGGGAAACTGGCCACAAGCTCTGAAAAAGTGACGAAAGTGACCTCTTTTTCTCTGCTAAACAGAGCAGCTATATTCTAGAGCAGTATTAGATCACTGAAGCTGTAAACTCAAACAGTGCACAACTCACAAGTGCAAAAGACATTCTTTGATCCATTCCTTGAGACTCCTTGGAAAGCACTGCCTAGATTGGCATTTCATCTACCAATCCAGGCCCTTGAAATGCTCTCTAAACTCTGCTATGTAATTTCTAGGATCACAAGAAAATAAATAAATAAAGTATTAAAACATGATCTTGAACAAGTCTCAAGCATGTTTTGAGGTGATCTTGCTGGCAAAATAGCTGTTAGATGACAGTTCTTTTCTTAGAAATATTTATTTCTAAGCAAAACAAAAGATTCTGAAGCAACATGACCACTTATCAGCTGTTTAAGAGAAATTTCATCAAATTTACACCATTATAGAAATCTGAAACAGTTAAAACATTAACTAACAACAATTATTTTAAACAAAACTTCATAGCCTTATCTTCATTATCCACACTACATACAGGAAATTATTCTAGTTAAAAAAAAAAAAAGGGGGAAAGTCTATTTCTGCAAACATTTCAGCAGACAGAGAGAGAGAAGGTGGGTTATTTATAGCTTTGGTTATAGCACACTGGGATAGGGGTTATGAACAAGGTCTTCTGTCAACTACTTCTCAAAATGATTTACTATTTAGCCAGGCATTAGCCTCCTACAAAAGGCTTCACAGAGACTGCAGTGATACTCCAGGTGACAGTAAAAGATAAAATACTAGGCTATAGAAATAACACTGATAACGTTCAGTTCCAAATAGTGTTGAACTTCAGTCTGACACACACTCAGCACTGATTTTATACTACTCTAACCTCATTGATTTCAGTAGGGCTAGTCACGATTGACCTGGAGCAAGTCAGATAAGACCCAACCGTTTCACTTTATTCCCTGGACCACAGAGCAAAATATCAATATTCACTATCTTCAGTTTCAAATATGGAATTCACATTTGGGAGCCAGGTGAAAGCAGCCACAATGAAATCTCCTCAGTTTGCCTCATTTTCCATTTTCCATTGAATAGGAGAAGTCTGTCTAATATAAACCGCTGATACAAATACCACAGTCTTCAAAACAAAATACCAATATTGTGGAACGCCGCAGACTGCAAAGTATTCTCAGGTGAATAAATCAGGAGACGTACAGGTCTTAGAAGATGAGATGCTAAGCGCGCTACCTGACAGGAATAAGTATTAGTATGTAGAAAACATCTTTTACTGTATTCAGTGCAGCACTGGGTTCATCAGTCTTCCACTGATTCACCTTTCGAACTGATAATCTAGCAATGCAAATAATCCATCAGACTAATATTTTAAAATAAAAAAACAGATCAGAAGGCTCAGGGATAAAACAGGAGATGATAATCAGAGGAAAAGTGAAAAAAGAAAACACTATCACACAACAAAGTTCTGCATCCTTCATGGTTATACTGGAAAACACCCCGGACCACAGGCAGAACTAACCTTTCAAGCTAAGCAATTCATGAGCTACTGCTTTAAAAATCTACCTAATCAATTAAGCATAAAGATCTTCAAGTTCATTAAAAGTAAGAACTCTATCCCTTAAGGGTCAACAAAGTTGGGTCACCCCAAACTAGTAAACAGCTTCCTGGGACAGTAAACCTCTATGCTGAGTATCAACTTGCATCAGACACATTCTAGATGAACTGTGTAGCAGAGATTTTATTTGAAATCCAATGATTTGAACTCATCCACTAAGTCAAGACAGAATTAAAATAACATGTCATTTAATCAGAAATTGTTGATCTTTCTTTTTTAGGCTTTCCTGGTTTCCTTCAGCCTCTGTGGACTTCATGTTAGTGTTCTAACTTGCATGGGGATTATTCAGTCTTTCATCATGCCATTAAGGGTGGGGAATTAAGAGTTTTACAACCCACAGCACATTTTCATCTTCAGCAAGAATTTCAGTAAGAAAAATCACAAAATGACCTTGTGCTAAACAAGATGAGAAGCAGCAGAGCATTTAGAATATTTCTATGCATTTTTATATTCTCTTTTGCAACCAGCCATCTGTTTCGTCCTAATCCAGCTACATAAAGCAGGTATAGTCTGAGGACTGTTCCTGGAAAAGATAGGGCCTTCAGGTCAATGATAAAAATGCTAGAACTCTACTCAAGCGATAAAGACAAAAAGTTAGCCTGCCATATGTTAAAAAGCAGCTTTTTTTAGCAGAAGGGGTTTGGAGATGGTCAGGGTTTTGTTTATGATTTTTAATCGATATTTATATGTAGAAGATACCTAAAGCAGAATATAAATTTGCTCTTACTCTGGTAGCTATTTGTATCTCAGATTTATGAGAAAGTTAATGAGACTGATACACAATAGCCTTAGGGATATTATGATACAATAGCATACAGCTAGGAATTAAGAGATTTAATAGAAGAGAGTGTAGTACCCTGCCTCATGGGGGGGGGGGGGGGGGGGGGGGAGGCAAACTATTAATGCAAGAAGGAAAAAAAAAATTAATCAGGACAAAGAAACCAAACTCAGTGACATGGTTGCCACCCCCTGCAAAAATCATCATTAGACACCCAGTTTGAAGAAAGGACAGGTTTTGTTTAACAGTATTGTCAGAACTCATGAGAATGTCTATATTGAGAAGCCCCAGCAGATCATGATGCTTTACCTGCTCCCCTTTATCACCACCAGAACAACTGAACGCCCATCAGTACCCAGTACCTTCTGCATACCATTCTTGCAACAAAGTCTTATATGATACAATTAATCTAGTGCCTATTTTAAGCTGTCTTTATCATGTACAGCCAGTAATGACAGTGAACAGAGCATAGCCTGAAAGTTTCACCTTCTGACAACAGGCTGGCAGGCCTGTATACTCCATCAAGTTGTGAAATCTGGGCATTTGACACTCAGGCCATGTATCCAGCTGGACTCCTGACAAAGACTTCCAGTTCTCAGACCATCCATGAAAAATTCAAAGCATAGATATAGTAGTAAAAATTAAATAAAGAATTGCATTTATAGTTCTAAATAGGTGCTATATGCAAAAAAGATCTCTATCAAGGGCAAAAGCAACTTACCAGAACACACAAATAACTGAAACTTAAGCTTTAACAGTTTTATAAAGATATAGAACAGACCTTCATGTGTATTGAGTAATATACTCAATAGAAAGGCCACAGAAAATTCCAGAATTCCACATACCTGACAAACTAATTCTGCTCTCATTTAGGTATATAAGAAATTACAATTTAAATGGAAACAGTGTGTCTACTTTTTAATGTTTAAAAGAAAAAAAAAAGTGACTGAGAGAAGCATTGCAACATGCAAATCAAAACGTTTCTAAGACAGATATGTGCTGTTCAAGGGAAAATGAAGAAACATGTTTTTGTTAAACTTCAGAGTAGTAAAATCTTAAGAGTAATCACATTTTTGTTAGAGTCATCACATTAGCATCTGTGACATGACTGGTGTTGGAATACTTTTTTCAGATATCCATTGAATTAAAAAATATCACAATATACTGCATTCTGCTGCTAACAGTTCTATAGGCAATGCGGAGATGGAAAGAAATACTTTAACAAAACTAACATTTAAATAAAATAGCTTTGCCACTGTGGAACAGATATAAATACCAAACAATGATCTTGCTATTCACACACACACAAAAAAAAGGAGAATAAACATTTGCTAGTATCTACATCAGCTTACCTGCCCCAAAGAATTTGTCCAACTACATATTTAAAAAGCAAATCATAACTGCTGCATATTTCCAAATACATCTATTAATCTTTTAATTAAATACAGACAAAGCTATAACATACATACAGATACCATAGTATGTACCACTGCATGCTAAAACAATTTCATCTTCCTTCCTTAAAATAGAATAAATGTTCATCAGTATTTTCAAATAGTGGATGAATTGGTCTTAAGAGTAAAATTCTTTGTAGACCTCCTTAGGATTCAGAATGCAATGGCAGTGGCAATTCCAAAATACAAGTACTAGAAAGGAACAAAATTATTTTAGTTTGCCTAGAAGGCAGCAGATAATGCATTAATAAACAAAAATTTCTATTTTACTTTTGGAATAAACTTAGCTGTCTGTGACCAGTTAAAATTAACATGCTTATTCTTTCAAGGCAAGTAGTTTCTGAAATAGATTTTCTACTATAAATACAATTCCAATTCAACCCTTGTTGAATTTCACTAGGGAAACAAATAATCTTTGCACTCTGGGGCATACAAAGTAAAATCAGCAAGTAAACATACTACTTATTTTAAAGCTGTATATTTTGACATACTCTTATTTCCATTTATATAGTGTGGAAAAGTATAAAACATTTAAAAACATTTCACAGTATAAACTACACCAAAGGAACTCCATTCAATTCCAGAAGCAACTCTTGCATTCACTGTCACTTGGCAGCATGACCACTTTCTGTTTACAGTACTGTTCTAGTGACAGGAATATTAATTTTCTAAAACCTCATTTAAAGAATGAAGCACTTAGTCTAAAAACTTTGTTAGTCTTTAAATGAAAAAACAGAAAGCACATCTACAAAAAGATTTTTAAAGTCACCTGAAAGATGCTGTTACAGACTTTAACTATTATATATTTATAGTAATAGCTACAGACTATTCTCCCCTTTAAAGTACCTAAGCTCTTTTCCTAAGGCATGGCAGAACTAGACACTGGACAGTATCCCTGTTAACTCAGAGAACACCCCAGAACTTGCCTACAAAGACAGTGAAGATGAGGATCTACTCTTCCCCAGAAATCAGGGGGAAAAAAAAGGGCCTGCCTCTGTAATGCAAGGCAGGCTTTGTACAATAAGACTGTAATGATTTTGCATCTTTTGTGGCTCAGACTCACAGATTACATAATACATAAGCAATATGTAGATTATACAGTCAAAAGCACAGACACATCCAGCAAAGAAAATACGCGTGAAACAAGCAATGAGGCTAGGTTGTCCCTACATATAAAGTAAAAAAGACAGAAAATAAGACTGGGAATAGAGTTTAAATCTCCTGGCACCAGCTAGGATAAGCTTTAACTTTTCTGCTCTTTTAAAGATCTTACTGCAATGTCTGACTCAAAAATATTTAGAAAATCAGCGAGGGTTGCTATGCTCCTAGCAGTTGCAAATATATCTTGTTTGTTCCAGAAAAAAAGAAAGGTATGATTCAAGATAAATCATGTATCAGACTTTTTAGTCACATGACTGGTGTGTGTTCAGCATGATAGTCTCTGTATACTCTGTGCAGAAATGACTCAGAAGCAAGTTCCACATTTGTCAGTCCAAGCAAGGGATAAAACAGCAATTAAAAATCTCCAACAATTGGTTGAGGATCAAATAGATCTCATGTATCTAGATCTAATAGATGTAATAGATGAGGATTGATTTTCTAGGAGTTACTCAACATCATATGATAATATCTAAATATGTCTGATAGAAACATTAATTTAAAAAAAAAAAAAAGGAAAGGAAAAAATTAGCCTAGTTATTAAGTTAATTCATGGAAGTGCGAGCGCTCACTGGCAGTTGCAACCAAAGGATTCTTATTAAATAGTTCTCTCTTTGAGGCTTGAATAGATTCCCAGAGAACAGCACCAGAATAAGAAAAAACTATTTACACAAGTAACTCCCATGTCTCCTACTTCTCGCTGATTTGAGATCAATGTGCAATTAAATTTCCATATATATTCTCAGATCTTTTCAATACTTTGATAAGAATTAGATATAATAAAAGACTTGTGCATCTACAGGTTATCTTTCATTTTAATTTTCAGCTCTTTAGTCCCAAGTCTGAAAGTTAGGATCCTATGACAGGACTCCAGGGACAAAGCTAGATATTTTAAAGGGTATGAAAAATATCTTGCACATCAATCAGGAAGTTGACTAGGCATAACTAAAAGGAAGACTGAAAAAAACAAAATATCTGAAACCCCATCCCTCTACTGGCATATCTTCAGTAAAGTAGGTGTCAGAATGAGGGCAAGTGCCAACTGCTTTTCTTTCAATAATTAGGAGATAATTCTCTTGTGAAATACAGATGGAGAAACAATAAAACATATTCTACACCAAAGTACAACCCAAGAATACTCACTTATGAAATGAAAGATGCAAATTCACTTGCCCTTTCTGCTCGAGACTACCCAAATACAGTTTTAATGACACATCCTCATCATCGAATTGTAGCATTCTTTGGATAGGACATTCCTCATTCCTCCCACCTAATGTTAAGAAAATAACAAAACACTCCACCCACACTCTAAAACCTACCAAATACTCGAAGCTAGTTCTGGTTTCTGTCCTCTGACTTTTCCCCAAGTAGATCAGTGACTCAGTTGTTATGCTTTTGACACCCTGTACTCAATGATCCTCTCTCGTGCTCTCCTCAGCCAAGTCAATTCAGTTATTTTCTGTTCCTCTTCTCTTACATCCATCCAATGAATTGTAAAATTAGTTTTGAACATCAATCTGTTTTTGCTACTTCAAATATTTAAGAATCAAAACTAGCAATTAAGTTTTCTTCCTCGCAGATTTTAATATCCTTTCACAACTGCTACTAAGCTCATTATACAGACCATAAGGGACCTCCTGAAGTACTATAAAGATACACATGCTGGGAACAATGATACAGTATGAATTCACTAGCAGTTAGTAAGCACATTTTATGGAAAATCAGGCATATCGCTCGCTAGCCTAACTTTTGATAGGCTCTTTCAGTCTTTAAAATACCTTTCCATCCATGAACAGAAAAGCTTAGTCAAAATTCCACCAGTGTAATAAAACACAAAACCACTTGAAATAACCCTAGTGGATCAGACCAAAACATCTCACTAGCCCAATAAAAAAAAAAATATACTAATAGAAACTTCAAGAAGTAAAATGAGGAATATACCTTTTATACAATACAACCTCATTATTCAAATAAATTTAGTCTGTAGCACCCTAAAAAATTCTCAGAGCCTCTCTTGCCTCCTTTTAAAGGGGAAAAAAAAAAAAAAAAAAGAGTACATTCGTCTGCCATCTGCCACTTACCTAGCACCAAATCTGGTTTAAATTGGAGATTAAAAACCACAGTTATCAATTAAGCAATTTCAGGTTTCTTTCAGTAGGCTCAGATGAGTTCTATTTGATTCTGTCAATCAATTACTATCTTCCTGATTAAATACCTCTTCTACTGCACATCATTTGAGACTATGCTTTAGGTTTGGTTCGCATTAGGTGGAATCTAGCTCCTGTATATTAAGTAACAATGCTGTGATTAATGATCATGACGACTCAGCTTTGTGTGTTATGGCTGTACCTTTCTTGACTTCAAATTTTATACCTCAGTGGTCTATCAATTACCCTCTGGTGGCATCTTTATGACTTAAAGAAGATTTGGGAGGTGGGGAAATTGCGCCCACAGTAAATTGCTGCTTAAACCTCTTTTCATTTGACTTAAACACAGTACCACAATTATGCCTGAACTTTTGTTCTCTTCTGTGTTTAGATACAATTTTCACTTACAAAAATACTGTCTTTTTACTTCCAACAGGAACCTGCTTAGGAGTGCTGGACTTTTTTTCCTTATGCTCTAAACTATTCCCTACTACCTGCATTTTAACTATTTGCCCCTTCTAATTCCCTCTGAAAAAACTTTAATCTGTACATAGCCACTACCAAACTGAGTAGGTGGATTATTCCTACGGAGATTTTCAAATTAACTATATTACCATTACCATATATATAAAACTCTTCATAGAATCACTCTTTTAATAACTGAATCTCAAACTAGGTATTCCATACTGCTCAAGGCTAAAATCAAGAAATATTGCTATTTTTTCAGTTCCATTACTGACAACCCTGAAAAGCAACCATTTATGAAATCTAAATGTCTGCATCATCGCCCATCAGAACATTCATCCAGTCAAAATAAGCACTTCTCATAATGCTAAACATCTGCATTTCATGCTTTTTAAACAGTACAAATTTCTTTGCTTACAAAGTATACACTGTATTTTCAAAGCCAATAGATATTACAAAAATCACACTGCTGTAGTTTACACTGAGAACAAATCTACAAACCCTAAATGAATCACACAGAATATTTTTAAGTCTTTTAGAATGAAATAAGATTTTTAACCACTGTTTCACATTAAAGCTGTGATATGAACAATCCCGTTGTTATCAAAATCTGTTTCCATTGTTGAGGCAAATGCCTATTTCCTCCAACTAGCAACAATAACAACCCCACAAACCCCATTTTAGACAAAACAATATCAATAGTTGGCTAGGTTAGATGAACCAAATGGCCTTATTTTACCAAAGAGAGAGAGAGTAAAGTGTTAGTATAATACAGCTCATAGCATAGATGGAAACTATGCTACTATGTACAGTCATTTTCAGATAAAGGGTATTTCCAAATCTACATTTATATATCTTTGCTCTACGCAAATAACTACCCTGGCATGTCCTAACACAGAAGTCACCTACATCCTGCAGAAATACAAGCCTCCTTATAATGCACTACAGAGTCTCATAAATTTTAAAAATTATTTTTGACTTCACTGAAAGTAGGACAGCAGGTATTCTGTGACAGAAGAAATTACCTTAATTATAATAAACACTATGTCACCTCTTTTCCAGAAATATAAACATGCCTACAAGCCTCAAAAATGCCTCCTAGAAAAGAACTATAGATAACTATAGATAGTCAGGAAGTCTTCATAGAGTTTTGATATGTTTTTAGTAACTATTTTTATATAACTTGAAATACAAGCAGTGTCTCCTACTTTATTCCAGCATTACAGTTCAGCATTTG
Organism: Strix aluco; assembly: GCF_031877795.1. Classification (NCBI taxonomy): domain Eukaryota; kingdom Metazoa; phylum Chordata; class Aves; order Strigiformes; family Strigidae; genus Strix; species Strix aluco. The sequence goes on along the minus strand of NC_133934.1, from coordinate 40,477,214 downwards.
CTTTCCATTGCTGTTGTTGATGACAATTCTAATCTAAACCACAAGAATTTGAGCATGAGCATTCTAAATAAAAAAACTAAAAATAAAAAAATCCCCTTAAAACTCAAAGCATTCAGGTTTATTTGAAAATCGTACCAATTTTATGGCAGGTCACACATCAAGGAAAGTCAGTCAAACTGATTCTATCTGCTGTTCAAGATCTTATTTTGCCCCAGTAGAATCATATTTTCAGAGACAGAGAGGAACAAGGCTATTAACATTTATGTCACTTCACCAGGCCACACTTTTCTTAAGAATGTTTTTTTTCTTTTAAAAGTGGTCTTGAACAACCTGCATAAGGCTAGAGACCCTTAGCTGCTCAGCACCTACAATTTCCTACAAATCTAACAAGCACACAGCCACCTAAGCACAGATTTAGTAAACAGAATCTCACTTCATGCGAGCACAATTTTCAAGCACCGTCCTTGGTACATGCAAGGGTTTTTTGTATGTACAAAACAACTGTGCAAAGAAATAGCACAGGTGAACCTGAAAATTATTTTGAAGAATCTGGATTCTACCACATGTGTACAGAAGTGTTGGGAAGTTAAAAAATACAAAAACAAACAAACAAAAAACCCAGGCAAACCAACCCACTGCCTCACTTCAGAGGAAAAAAGCCTGGAAGTTATACTCACTAAGGACACCATATTGAATTGTCTGTGAAAAATATGTTGCAATATTTCATCAACAGATGATGTTTGTTTGAGTGTTTGTTCGAGTTGATAAGGTATGCAGGCAGATGAACAGGCTCTGGCATTGGGTTTAGCTGCCTGAACACAACATAACTGTTGAACACGATATGAGAAATTCTGGACATATTGAATAACAGAGTGAGAATCTGACAGAAGCTGCAAATCACACTGAGAGGAATGGCCAGATTTCACAAGTGGTTAAGGGAGAGTCAGAACAGAAATGGCCGAACCTCATGGATAATTAAAGGCAGGCAATGGGGACCTTTTAGGGAGTGGACTCTAGCAAAGTCAGTGGTACCTAGGTACAACTGGGATCCATAGAGTAAAAGTAATTACATGAAAGTTGTTAATTTTGGGAAGACAAGGGTGGAGATAAGGAGCAATCAAGATGGATCAACAAGGAACAAGACCAGCAAAATGGAGAGGAGTCAGGGAATAAAAGAGACCTGACACATGTAAGCAAGCTACTGGTCAGTTCACTTGTCTGGGTCATGTTGTTCACATTCATGAGCACTGCATGTGTTTATGTAGGTGCCTGCAAAGACTGGCTGTGCCCATAATATGTGTGTGTGTTTGTGTATGTGTGTGTGCCCACTGGGAAGTAGCCTGGCTACAGACTATCTGGAAACAGACAGAAGCAGCCACCTCGTAACTAGCAAAGTTCATTGGATTCAGCTACCTTTAAAACAAGTCATGTTATTCTAACTATGAACAGGCTACCATTAACTTCTTTAAGTTTGTAGGCTCAATTCACACTTCCTCTATCACCAATATGAGGAAAAATCAAAATATATTCTCATACAATCCATCAGTTCTTGCACCTCCTATATTATTTTCTCCCTCCTCAGTTCACCAGAGAACTATCTAGCAATTATTTGGTTACTCAAACATACTAGGATAGCTACAAGATCATTTAGACAGTGAAATAAAAGAGTAAATTGTCAATATATTTAAAACAAATGGATGTAAGCAGTCCTCTATGCTATATCCATTAGGCTTGAAGAATCAGGAGAGAACAAGGTTTGAGTTGACTATAAACCGTAACATAGAGATACCGCTTCCATCTGCCAATAATGAATGATGACCAACCACTCTGTGGAAATAAGATGCCAATGTACTTGAAAACATCAATACATTTTGAAGCAAGAATCCACAATCCATTTAGAAATTCCACAAGGAATTTCACAGTTAATTCTAATGAGAGAAGCGAGTGATTATGTATGATTAGTACAGCCCCATAGTTTTTGAAACTAATACTGCCTATTTACTTGAACTTTAATAACAGTGTTTATGGGAGTATATTAGAATATCAAGAATTGTGTGAGTTTTTAGATTGGATTTCGTTTGAGTGCTGCACTATATGCCATCTTCTATTGATTACTCTATTACAACAGCACTTTTTGATAGTAACATGATGGGAATGCCCAACAGCTGAGAGAGCATAAAAATAAGCATTCCAAGCACTGTACATGAAATCTAGCAAATTTACTTTTTTTTGGTTGGGGGGGGGCATGGGGTGGTGGTGGTGGTTTTTTGTTGGGTTGGTTTGGTTTTTTTTAACATTGGTTCTTTTATATCCAGGTCAATTTAGATTAGGAGCTCTACCATACTGATGAAACAGAATTTTTTACACAGTGCTCATAGAACTATGTTTTTAGCCACATTAATATTTCACCTTCTTAAGAATACTTTACAGATGAGCAAGTGAAATAGTTTTGCATATTTTAGTTAAAAGCATATTCTAATTTGTTGTAATGTGAGCCCAGAAATGAGGTCCCCTAAAAAAGCATATATTTCCAAATGTAAAAAAATACCTTTAACATCTAGTAGACCAGTCATCTCATGCAGGTAGATTTCTACATGAGAATTCTTAGAAAGTTTGAAGATGAAGGATAAAGATGAAGCAAGACAGATTTATCATAAAAAAACTCATGAAAAATCTCAGTCTGCAAATAATATTCCAAGTGACAAATGACAGAATAATGATTAACTTACGAGTGTAGCATCTTTTGATGTACATATGAAAACTAACCCGAAAGTGATTGAATTGATAAATAGTGGCAAAGTTTTTTCTAAGAACTTCAAGCATATAATATACATTATATAAAAAGACAGAGTTTACTATACAATATAGGATTGAAGGATGTTTATGGAAGAAGCAAATGGGAGAGACACTGGTTCTTCTGTCTATTCCATGGTCCAAATACTGTTGAAGGGAAATATGAGCATAAGCTTTTCATACTCATTAAACATAGTTAATACCTGTAAATCAAGCAAAGTCAGTGTATCATTTTTAAAACTTTGAAATTCTAGATCTTATTTACAAACGTATTCAGATCCCAATTCACACCCTTTGCTCACAGAAAGACTTTTACTGAAGTCAAAGAGAAAAATGAATGTCAAAAGCATTCGTTGCGTAGCAGTTCAGGTTTTAAACAAGTTCTACTGATATAAGTTTTTCACATATGAAGCAGAATTTACCCCTAAGAGAGATCTATTCTTTTCTGCTAATTAGAAGAAACTTGGAAGATCTACATCAGTCTCAAATCAGAAACAAGAGTAAGAGAAAGTGCATCAGTTAAGTACATTCAATAAGCCACCTGCACATGATAATCATCTCAATATTTTTAAAATTCTTTAAATTTGCTTTTTGTATACACGATATTTCTTAATGCATACTACTTCACTGTTTAGGCGAGTCAATGAAACAATATAAAAAGTAATAAACTGCCAGAACACTCACTACATATGAAACAGGAAGTCTGTATTTCACACTTTACTCCAGGTTTGATAAATGGATGATCTGTATAGCAACAGTTGTAAAATAGTTTTGCTTATATATATTTCAAAATTCTGTATTGAAAAAAAACCCTTAAATTTTAATTCCAGTTCAGATCTGTACAAATCTGCAAATGTCTACTTTCATCTTAAACATTTAAGGAAAGACTATTTTGGATTCCTGACAACACAGCTTATTAACAGTTAAAAAGATGGAGAAGACATTTTAATTAAGCATGTTATTATTGTCATATAACAATCACAATGCAAAAAGTTCTATTCTTTCTACTTTACACTGCAGAAACGTATTTGGGAAGATAATGTATTAGCATAGCCAGGGCCTTGGGAGGTGGAAGAGAGTTGAATAAGGAAATCAAATAAAAATTATTTGACATAAGAGAAGATTGTACATTAATAAGGTAAAATAAGACAAATGTCTGTTTCATTTAGAAAACAGATAACAACAAGTCTTGGCATGGTTTTTGACAGCACTGACCATCAGCTGCCACTTACTGTTCTACTGTTCATGTTTAGCACTGGGAAAATTCAGCCTTTTTTCATTTGTGACCTATTCTGTGATCACTGCACTTGAATAACTTCTCACTGAACTATATGTCTGCTTCACCTGCACTCAGCTGTAGAACCCGACCCCTGCATATTGCAAGTTCTTCAGGACGTATATCTAATTCATTCCCTTTATTTTGTAAGGAAAAACATATATTTGCCTAAGGACAATTTAAAGATGTCACAGAGACCTCACATTAATAAAAACTAGAGAACAAAACTGGATTGTATTGGATGTTCAGTATGACAAGTCTTTTCTAGAATAGCCACTGATCATTTACAAGTGCTATATAATTTGAAATAAGTGCATCAACCTTGGGTACAATACATTCCTTCTTTAATGTGTCTCCCTTGACACAGATCTAAGCAGGTATATATTTAAAGACTTATTCTCTTTTTAATAAAATTGAACAGATTAAATATGATGTGCTAACGTGCTACTTCAGGATTTGTGGTAATAAAATGCCAAAGAACAAGCTGCAAGCTGTTTGTTACTTAAGATACTCAAAGAATTAATTTTATGGTGGCATATACTGTAATTAGAAATAGCTCTGTGCATCATGATTAAACTAGTATCTATGGAAACCAAAGCAGACACGAATAAGTGTAAAAGGAAAATACTGAATAAGCCAATCATAAAACTCCTTTAATCTATTTATTTTTAATCTTTTTCATAATGTAAATTGGAATACTAAGGGTAGATATTACTTTATTTTTCTTAACCTTTGTATGTTTGGAAAGAACAGCATTCTTTCCAAACTGCTTCGTAGCAAAAGTATCAGATTTTGCTTCCACATCACAACTTCTCAGCCCACACAATCTTAGGTGTTAAAAGCACACGATTTTTAATGACCCATTTTGTATGAAATAATTGTATATATGTATCCCTTTATAAAATGAGAACTCTGTGGATTCAAGGTGTAATATCTCCACTGTGCTCCATCCCCTTAACCATTCTGACAGCCATCTGCTGAACATATTCCAGTTTAACAATCTCCTTATGGGTGGGGGGGAAGGATGGACATATCTCCACGCAGTACTCACCTGATGCAATCTCAAGTGCTGAATGAGGGGGAAGAATCACTTCCCTTGTTATGCTGGCTACATGTACTGTGGCCACCAAGCACGCAGACAGCTTTCATCACACGGTGCTGACTCACATTTAAATCCTCATTCAATCTCAGGTCCTTTACTAAAGAGCTGTTTCATGGCCACTAACCAGCTTATAATGTTGCATAGGGTTATGCCAGCCCACCTGCAGGGCTTTATGTCTGTTGTCACCAAATTTCACCTGGTACCTTTTGGTCCACTCCTACAGCTAGCTGAGGCCCCTTCGAATGCTAGCCTCACGTATGGTGCAGCATATAGACTGCCTCCCTCCCCCACCCATTTCACTGTCATTCAGAAACATAACAGCACCATCCATACCAACATCCAGGTCAGTGATGAAAATGTTAAGTAATATTTGCACCAGTATCAGCCTCTGAAGGGCATCGCTTGTAAGCAGCCACTAATTAGGCTTCAAACTGTTCACCTCTGCTCTCAAGACATACAGTGTAGTTGGCTTCCCACTAACATTGTGGCCAGCACTCTATACTGCTGTAAAAAAAAAATGTCAAAACACTTGATTAAGTATTGTTGAGTATTGCTGAGTATTGTTATTGTTAAGTATTGTTAAGATCATTATTGACCTGTTCTCCCCTTGTCCACAGAGCCAGCTGTCTCATTATAGAATGTAATCCAGTTAGTCAGACACGATTTGTCCTTGGTAAAGCCATGCTGGCTGTTGTCAACCACCTTATTTACCTTCCTGTGCCTGGCAATGGTTTCCAGGAAGATTAATTCCATAATCTTCCCAGGAATTGAGAGGAGACTGTCTTGTCCCTTCAGCTGTGGGGATGAATGAAGATTACAGGAGAACTGCACAGATGAACTTGTGTCTCTGAGACTGGTGTTACCATCAGGGCTTTGAATTTTTTAATCATGGGTTAGTATACAGGACACCAGACATTTTGGCATCAGATGGAACGCAGCTGTCCCAGAGGGGGAAAAGGATCTTGGCGCAGGAGTTAGCTGGTCTTATTGAGAGAGCTTTGAACTAGATTTGAAGAGGGACAAAACAGGAACTCCCAGACATAAGGCCCAGGGTAGATTACCACAGTTTGTGGGCTGTTGTGCCAGCAATGACCTTCACCCTGCTATCCCAGTGGAGGCAAGGGATGGAGACATGCAGCACAACAATGATGCAAGGGATACTGATGGATCAGTAACCATGGTAACACCTGTGAAAGGTCAGGCCAGACTCAGGACCTCTAAATGCGAAAAGGTGCTGCAGACAGCAGCCCATCTGAAGTGTATCTATACCAATGCACACAGCATGGGTAACAAACAGGAGGAGCTTGAAGCCGTGATGCAACAGGAAAACTATGATATAGTCACTATTACAGAAACATGGTGGGATGTCTCCCATGACTGGAGTGCGCCAGTTGATGGCTACAAGCTCTTTAGGAGGGACGGACAAGGAAGGAGAGGCAGTGGGGTGGCGCTGTATGTTAGGGACTGTTATGATTGCTTCGAGCACAGGTATAGTGAAGACAGGGTGGAGTGTGTGTTAGAATCAGGAGGAAGACCAACAGGGCAGATGTTGTAGTAGGAGTCTATTACAGGCCACCCAACCAGGACAGAGAGGTGGATGAAATATTCTATAGGCACTTAGGAGAAATCTCACAATCGCTTGCGCTTGTTCTTGTGCTTGTGGGAGACTTTAACTTCCCAGACATCTGCTGGAAATACAACACAGCAGAGCGGGACCAGTCCCAGAGATTCCTGGAATGTGTGGGAGACAACTTCCTGACACACCTGGTGACTGAACCAACCAGAGAAGGTGCCCTGCTGGACCTCCTCTTTGTGAACAGAGGAGGACTGGTGGATGATGTGGTGGTTGGAGGCCGACTAGGGCACAGCGATCATGAAATAATAGAGTTCTCTATTCTTAGAGAGACCAGAAAAGGGGACAGCAGAACTGACATCCTGGACTTCCAAAGGGCTGACTTTGTCTTGTTTAAGCACCTGCTTGACAGAATCCCTTGGGAGATGATCCTGAAGAGTATAGGGGTCCAGGAAGGATGGACACACTTTAAGAAGGAAGTCTTAGTGGCACAGGAGCAGGCTGTCCCCAGGTGCTGTAAGAGAAGCAGGTGCCAGAGAAGACCACCCTGACTGAACAGGGAGCTTTGGCTGCAACTCAGGGAGAAAAGGAGAGTTTAAGGCCTTTGGAAGAAGGGGCTAACCACTCACAGTGATTACAAAGATGCTGTGAGGCTATGCAGGGCAGAAATCAGGAGGTCTAAAGCCCAGCTAGAAATTAATCTGGCTTCAGCAGTCAAAGATAACAAGAAATGTTTCTCTAAGTATGTCAACAGCAAAAGAAAGACCAGGGAGAGTCTCCATCCCCTGCTAGACGCAGGAGGAAACTTGGTAACAAATGATGAGGAAAAGGCTGAGGTGCTTAATGCCTTCTTTGCCTCAGTCTTTAATAGCAAGACTAGTTGTATTGAGGGAATCCAGCCTCCTCAGCCAGAAGACAGAGACTGGAAGAATGACTCCCACACACAATCCAGGAGGAGATAGTCAGTGACCTACTGCATCACATAGACATACACAAGTCTATGGGACCAGACGGGATACACCCGAGGGTGCTGAAGGAGCTGGCTGGGGTGCTCGCCAAGCCGCTTTCCATCATTTACCAGTGGTCCTGGCTGACTGGGAAGGTCCCGACAGATTGGAAACCAGCCAACGTGACACCCATATATAAGAAGGGTTGGAAGGATGATCCAGGAAACTACAAGCCTATCAACTTGACTTCGGTGCCCAGGAAGCTGATGGAGCAGCTCATCCTGAGTACCATCATACAACACGTGCGGGACAACCAGATCATCAGGCTCAGTCAGCATGGGTTTATGAAAGGCAGCTCCTACTTGACAAACCTGATCTCCTTCTACCACAGCGTGACCTGCTTATTGGATGCTTATGGGAAAGGCTGTGGATGTTGTTTGCCTTGACTTCAGTAAGGCCTTTGACACCATTTCCCACAGCATTCTCCTGGCAAAACTGACTGCTCGTGGCTTGGACGGGCACACGCTTAGCTGGGTAAAAAAACTGGCTGGATGGCCGGGCCCAAAGATTTGTGGTCAATGGAGTTAAATCCAGTTGGCAGCCAGTCATGAGTGGTGTCCCCCAGGGCTTGGTTTTGGGGCCACTCCTGTTTAACATCTTTATTGATGATCTAGACGAGGGGATCAAGTGCCCCCTCAGTAAGTTTGCAGATGACACCAAGTTGGGTGGGAGTGTTGATCTGCTCGAGGGTAGGGAGGCTCTGCAGAGAGACCTGGACAGGCTGGAGCGATGGGCTAAGGCCAACTGTATGAGCTTCAATAAGGCCAAATGCCAGGTTCTGCACTTGGGCCACAACAACCCCCAGCAGCGCTACAGGCTTGGGGAGGAGTGGCTGCAGAGCTGCCAGTCAGAGAGGGACCTGGGGGTGTTGATTGACAGCCAGCTGAACATGAGCCAGCAGTATGCCCAGGTGGCCAAGAAGGCCAATGGTATGGTGGCTTGTATGAGAAACCGAATGGCCAGCAGGGACAGGGAAGTGATCTTACCCCTGTACTCAGCACTGGTGAGGCCGCACCTCGATTACTGTGTTCAGTTTTGGGCCCTTCACTACAAAAAGGACATTGAATTACTCAAGTGTGTCCAAAGAAGGGCAACAAAGTTGGTGCAGGGTCTGGATCACAGGTCTTACAAGGCACGGCTGAGGGGAGACCTCATGGCCCTCTACAACTACCTGAAAGGAGGTTGCAGAGAGCTGGGGATGAGTCTCTTTAACCAAGTAACAAAGGATAGGACAAGAGGCAATGGCCTCAGGTTGCCCCAGGGAAGGTTTAGACTGGATATTAGGAAATATTTCTTTACAGAACAGGTTGTTAGGTGTTGGAATGGGCTGCCCAGGGCAGTGGTGGGGTCCCCATCCCTGGAGGTGTTTAAGAGTTGAGTTGACATAAAGCTTAGGGATGTGGCATGTTTGAGAACTGTCAATGTTAGGTTAATGGTTGGACTGGATGATCTTCAAGGTCTTTTCCAACCTTGATGATTCTGTGATTCTGTGTACAGTTCCCTCTATTATTCTTTTTCTTCTTGAAAGTGAGCATGTTATTTACCCTTCTCCAGTCACTGGAGACCTCTCATAATCACCATAAGCTTTCAAAAAAGATGGGGAATAACCCCCTCACAACAATAGCAACATTGATGCACATCCAGCAATCTCAGTTTGCTCTACATGGACTCTAACTCAATCTTCCTCTAACACAGGCAGCATTTCTCTCCTGCAAACTCTCCCAGCAGGCACAGAACTCTGGGAGGCTAGTGACCAGAGGCCCTGTGCAAGCACTTCAAGATTTGAAAATCTTAAAATAGAAAAACATGAGGTATATTAGTTATATTACTGATTCACAACATGTACCTGCTTTCAAAAAGGGAAAATTTATGCCACGCTCTGTGCCAATATTTGGTACATTATTGGGCCATTAATGTAAGAGAACTGTTCGGAAAACACACTTTTTATCAGATAAAGACTGTGGCAGGGGACCTGGTCCAAATATATGCCATTCTCTGGGCTGTGGCAAACGATGAATAAACACTTCAGATATGATGTTTAATATCAGTACCTTCAGAGAGACTTAAGCAGTTTTCTGGTATGAAATATCTTGACATTGACATGGTCAGAAAAGATTTAGTTGTTGTTTGGGATCATGTTTTGAAATGAAAAAATCATATAAAACAAAATCGTTTTTCCTGACTGCCAAAATAATCAATACAAAAGCAAATAACTCTTACACTTCCAAATCTCAAGCAAGTACTTCGGCCAAAAAGTTCAATTTCATCATTCTCAGTTAAGTGCTTGCCTGTGTTACTCCTTCTGCTGCCTCCCATCACCCGTGCAAATATTCATAAAACAAAAAAAAGCAACACTTTGAAGGACACAGACATTTGGGGGGGTTTCCTGCTACTTCTGCCTAGGGTTTTTCCTTCAAAGTGTTTCCTACTTTTGTACCTCCTCTACTTCATAGGAGCTAACATCTCTGTATTAAAGGAAGGAAATCCAGTAGGACCAGTGATTTCAACAGGACCTCATCAACATTCATCATACCAGCATCAGTTAAGTAAGAAAAATTGTCATTATATTCATCTTTAAATTCAGAATCTGTGACCTGCACAGTGAATATTCGACATTTTTTTCTGCATTTGAAGTAACACCTTCATCAGTAGATGTAGGTAATAATTTTTTCCCAGCTTTGGAAAAAAAGGTTATAAACATAAAACTGGGTTTGGGTTTGGTTTTGCAGCTGTGTTTTTACAACTGGAAAAGAAGACAATGTAAAAGTCCATATATATAAAAACATGCTGATTAGCCATGTCCATTTCTCACACACTATACAACTTTCGCACTGAAGGATGAGAAAAAATCTCCGATTAATATCTTTACTATGCTACTGGAATGATTATAGTTTTAGAAGTCAGTTGAAAAATTTGACCTCTGAGAGTACAGGGATATTGCCAAAGAATTTAAGTGTGTTTGGGGAGAAAAGGAAACAAAAAAAGCTTCAGTAAAATGAATTAATATCAAGGATAAAGAAACCACGTCTAGCTAGGATACCTGCGAACTTTTACTCATTCTGTTAATAAAAGTGAGAAGTGCTAAACACACAAGTCAACAGCAAAATATTCACTATTTTTCATAAACACACAAGTCAATAGCAAAATATTCACTGTTTTTTCCTACACCAGTATCAGTCCCTTCATTCGTTTATGCTATTATCATCCTCTCTTTCCCCACTTAAATAACTTCAATGATTGTACTAGCTTTCTCATAAGTATCAAAGTATATCATTGAATCACAGAATGGCTTGGGTTGGAAGGGACCTTAAAGACCATCTAGTTACAAACCCCCTGCCACAGGCAGGGACACCTTCCACTAGACCAGGTTGCTCAAAGCCCCGTCCAACCTGGCCTTGAACACTGCCAGGGAGGGGGCAGCCACAGCTTCTCTGGGCAACCTGTTCCAGTGTCTCATCACCCTCACAGTAAATGATTTCTTCCTTATATCTAATCTAAATCTACCCTCTTTCAGTTTAAAGTCATTACCCCTCATCCTATCCCTACACTCCCTGATAAAGAGTCCTCCCCATCTTTCCTGTAGGCCCCCTTTAAGTACTGGAAGGTCGCTATAGGGTCTCCCCAGAGCCTTCTCGTCTCCAGGCTGAACAACCCCAACTCCCTCAGCCTGTCCTCATATGGGAGGTGCTCCAGCCCCTGGGTCATCTTTGTGGCCCTCCTCTGGACCCACTTGAATAGTTCCATGTCCTTCTTATGTTGGGGGCCCCAGAGCTGGACACAGTACTGCAGGTGGGGTCTCATTATAGCTGAGTAGAGGGGGAGAATCACCTCCCTCGACCTGCTGGCCACACTCCTCTTGATGCAGCCCAGGCTTTCTGGGCTGCGAACACGCGCTGCTGGCTCATAGTTTTTCATCCATCAATACACCCAAATCCTTCTCTGCAGGGCTACTCTTAATGTCTGACAATATCCTGACTGGTTTCACTATTAGCAACAGGATTCTCATCAAAAGTCAAAATTACTCAACAAGACAGCAAAAAAAAGGGGTTTTTTTGGCACACTTGAGAGCATTTCTCTTTTCAAAGATCACCAAAATGTTTCGTATTTCACAAGCAACATTTTGGAACCAGCCTTCTCCAACATGCTCTCTCCCACTCACTACTAGCAGTATATTTTATTTTCTTTAACAGAAAATTGATTACTGCAACTTTGTTGAGCCACTGCCTACCTGCCTCAACAATATCCGAAGCAACTGTTGGACCTCTTCATAGTCTTAGACAGAAAAAAATCACCTGCCAGGACTAAATAAATATTTCTCTTGGCAATAATCCAGATGAGTTGCTGTGATGCCCCTGGCACCTACTATCAGTTATTACTACTTACCTGTAGTCAGTCCTGGACCACAATAGCCATTATCACCAGTAACATTTGTATCACCCTTACCATGGCTCTGTTTTTTACTAAGAACAACTCTATGAGCAAATGAAATACTAAATAAATTAGAAGTAATATTATATAGCTGGCAATTTAAAAACCAGTGCTCCTACCCAGGATAATCATCCTATATGCATTAGAGCATGATGATTGATAATAGAAACATACACAAATTAATGGAACTATGTTCAAATTAAAAGCACTGCACAAACCACTTCTACATTTTCAGATCTGTTTCTATGAAATAAATAGAGAGTACATACTGGCATTTTGCAACTTTCAGTGCATGCTGGCTGGCAGTGGCACGCAGAGATCTCCATAAAAGAAATCTGTTCATAAGATTTTAGTTTTAGAAGCAGAGAATACAATATGAGGAGATTGCACTTGAAACTAGAAAAAGCCCAGATCACAGAACACATTTGCTTTTCCTTCATTACAAGGAAAGGATTTCAGAACAGGAAGAACCATTATGCTATGTACTATTATACGTCATTTTCTTTAAAAGAGTGGAGTTTGAGGGCTCTGACAGACAGGAACAGAATTTTTTCACTCTTTCTTGTGCAGGTATATGAGCTATTCTGGGATCAATAAGATCCCAGACTACAGTTCACAAGCTCCAGCTTACAAGACGGCGTTTCCAAAACAAACTGAAATCAGCAATACTTTGATGATTAAATGAGGTTGTAACATTATAAGCAATCCTCATTTATCAAAACCTTGTATTTTTACCCAGGTTGATTACCAGAACACAATCTGCATCACAACCTCATGCTGTACCATAGCTGAAGTCCCTAGAATAAAAATTCCTTACATTCTCATACATTTCCCTACATTTTTATGCCAAGCATGATACCGTAAAGGCCTCCTAAACCTGTATCTGTGTATAAGTGTGCTGACCTGAAGACCAAGCAAAAAAAAAGCAGTACCTCCTTGAGGTTTTCAGAGGGACAGAGACTGAGAATCTAAGGCGCTTCAAAAGATTTGCTGGGAAATAAGGGAAGCTGAACAGAAGAACATAATAAGGACCTTGATAAGGTCTACCAAGAGATAATATCCCATTTCACAGTATCTGAAGTAGTTGGATAACAAAGCTGTACTTAGGTCAGCAGACAGCACAATGTTCCAGTTTGCAGACCTGGTAAAACAAGTTCTGGATAAAGACCAGCAAAGTCTTTTGAAGAGGACAGAAAACTATATAGGGAGTCTCCCTTCCATGGCACAGATTTTACATTGATCCCTTCAGACCTTTTTCCCCTCTTGAAAAGCAGAATTTAATACAGAACAACTTGTAAAAACAAGCAACGGACAGAACACATCCTTCAGGAACATCACAAATCATTTGAAGATCCCTACCTGTAAGTTTAAACTGTGTTAAGTGGTAGAGCCTTAGAAACTTCTATTGGAGCCAAACTGGAATAAGGGCAAAAGTGATAAGCACTGAAAGGGATGTGATATGCTCTTTGTGCTCTCCTCTCCCCAACTGTGGGAGTGTCAGCTCTGTGCAGCTGTGGGAGATTCAATATGTTAAAGAGTCAAATCATGTGTTACTGGTAAATGATTAAGAGGCAAGTCGGCATTGGCCTGTCAGCACTCCACAGCTGTGGGAGATTCAACACTTAAGAGCCAAATCGACATCAGCTGGTCAGCTCAGCCAGAGAGCTCAGTTTGGGGAGCTCGGTGCAGGTGGAGAGCTCTGCCCAGAAGAACTCTGCTTGGCAAGCCAGGTAGGAGCTCTGTGCTGAGCTGGCTTGGAGAAGCACCAGCTCTACTCTGCACCAGCCCAGAGAAGCAGCAAGGCTTGGAGGAGAAACAGGCCTTTGAAGAGATATATCAGGCTGTGCTAGTGTGGTGAAGAAAACGGCAGCACCGAGACTGCCTGTGTGGTATGGAACTGTTTGTGGGATAAGAGTATTGATGACCATCTAGCTACTGATTTGCTTATCATGAAGTAAGAGCTAAGGTAGTGAGAGCATAAGTATGTACCATTTTAATAATAAAGCATTTTCCATCTACACTTCAATGGAGAGTCCATGCCTTAGTTGCCACACCAAACCTTCTCCCTTCATCTCTCTGGCCACCCCTGAAAAGTATTACTTGGTTCTCTACCTCTGAGCAGAAATAGATTATGCATATAGTGCCCAGATGATTGGATTTAGTTTTCCCAGTTTTTGAGAAAGGCTATGAACCCATTCTGTTAGTGTGTTAATAAAATCCCCCTGAATTTTAACTCAGCCTGTTGCAATTAATGAGACCCATCCAAAAGGCTATTTGAAAAGGCTTGGGCACAACTACTTTTCAGAGATGCTAAGAAAGACTGTTTTTTCCAGGGTGCAGTTCCATAAAACAAGGTCAGTCGACACAGTGCTCCTACATCTCGCATGCCTTTCTGGTCCTTGCTTTACATTGCCCTTACCTAGCACTGGCTTGATATGCATTAGCTTCAATGCAAACTGCACTCCTCCGTGAACCAAATCAACTCTAATCAAGCAGAAAAACAGTGCTGTTGGGACAGTGTCTTGAACCGACAATTCTGGCTTCAAGAAATTCCCGTCTAAAATTAGGAACTGCGTTGTCTCCTGTGTCCTCCCTCGTGACGTGCTCTCTGTCAGACCTTAACTTATCCTCCAGTTCTCCACCTGCAGGCAGGCAGATGCACCCACATTCAGCCCACCCTGTGCTGGCAGGAAAATGAGAGCAACCTGGCTTCACTCTCCTCCTCAAAGAAAAGGGATTTCCACTCACTTTAAAAACAGATGATGTAGTCATTGCTTTTTTATATATATAGAACAGAGCTAGCTACCACAGGCTACTGGAAAGGGAAAGAGAGAATTAAATATAGTAAGGAAAAAGCAGGGTGCTAAGAGACAAAATTAGATCATGTTCTCACTTTCATTCTGTTCCACTGGTTTTAAAGGTTCTCTAGTTAAAAATTGTGCTCTGTTCTTCATGAATTCTCAGCGGAGAAAACGTACAACTAAAAGGAGATGGCAAGTGACGGGAAGGAGTTCCCAGCGCGTTGACAGCTCCGACCCCGCGGGTCCCTGGGGCCGCGGCCGGCGGGAGCGCACCGCCCCCTGCTGGAGCGGGGCGGCGCGGGCCGCCAGGCCCGGCTCGCGCGGCGCGGGGGCTTCGCTCCGCAGCGCGGTGAAGGTGACGTCAGCCGCTGCACAATACACCCAGAGCGGCTGCGCCCGGCGCGAGCGGCTGCGCGGGCCGCTGCGGTGCGGGGGGGCCTGGCTGCGGAGGGCGAGCCCGGCGGGGGGGCGCGGCCCCAGCTCCCCCGCGGCTCGGCACCGAACCGACCCCAGCTGTGCCTCGGCGCCGGGCTCCCCGGCAGCGCTCTGCGCTCCCTTCACACGGGGAGGGCTCAAACCTGAGGGACCGGCAGCTGCTACGAGCATTGGCCGCGTTCCGTGTGCGCAGGGACGGCTTCTGACCTCACCCTTGCACAGCGGTCACGGCAGGGTAGCAGCTTCGATCTACTGACTTTTATAAAGAACAAATATTTCAACAGGTTTTCATCCTACTCGTTGTTTGTTTGTTGGAGCGTGTGTGTTTCTTTTTATGGCTTTGAAATAGCTGCTCTGATAAGTTTTGTTATTATTCATTTTTATGCTACAGAAATTACAAGATTGTAAAGAAAGCCTTAAAGAAATACTCCCCATACTAAAAGAAATACAACCATCACCTCGCGTTATTGGGAGATGTCACTAGCATACACTGCTACCCAAATGTAAATTACCTCTGTGTTGTGCAATAAACAAACAAGCCTGAATGAGTTACAAAGTTGATCGTGGAGTCAGCAATACTACCACTCTCCTGTGTTTTACTGGACCAAGTACCATTGCTCAGAAAACCACAGCATCCTGCTGTGCAGGTAAACTGAGCAGCTTATTAAAAAATAAATAACCAAACCACAGAATAGAAACCAAAGCAACAAAAAGCCACAACAAAAACCAAATAGCAGAAAACACATTAACAAAAACTCCAAAACCAGCCCACAGTTCTCCTTGGTGCACTGATTCCTTCACAAACACCAAGTCAAAGTCAGTATCTTTTACGCTAATCTTCAAGATTCTGCAGTCAAGCAGTCCTGGAAAAGCACATCTCTATCCACAAAGCCAATCCTCGTATTTGCTACATTTCTCAGTAGTGTTGAGTGAAACTATCAGCCTCAACAAGCAAAGCTTGTAAGGTCAGGAGATGGGATCTCTCAGCAGCAAGGCGAAAGCTTTGAGCCTGTTACTGGAGACAAGTGTTCTGAAAGCTGTGAGGTTTTCGGTCAGAGAGGAAAACTCACTTGGCTTATCTTTTTTCAGAGCTACAGGTAAAAATAGCACACAATAAGAAAGGAAAGAAAAAGGCAAAGGGGAAAAAAAAGAGTAAAAGAACGATAGGGTTTTTTAAAAAAAAAAAGCAAGGAAGAGCAAGGAATCTGAAAATATCCTTAACTACTTCAAGAGAAATAGGAAAATTAGAATATTGCCCTAACTTGCCTCTTAAGCTTCAGTTATGCAGCAAAAGGGACATGATTATGAAATGTTCAACATTATGAAAGGTAAAATTATTTTGTTGAAGAGTACATTACTCATTTAGGCAAGTTAAGCACATATGCGTCATTATTTAACAAGTGTAGCAGAACAAAAAACTTGACCCTTTTTCAGTGTTGCATTTTATTTTATGAATCATCAGCAATTGATTTTAAAAAAAATCTTATTGTTGCCTTTCAGACTCTTCTCTTGATTTACACAAATACATTTTTTTGCTTATAAATTCCAAAATGTAGGCAGATCACCATGATTTTCTAAACACTTCAGTAATCTGAGCAAGACCCAGTCCCAGAATGTAAAACACATCTTCAGAGCTATTAGACTGCCAACTGTAAGGATTAGCAATCCGTTTACAGCATACCAGGTAAATTCAAATCTATATACTATAGGCTACAGAAAACTACTGTCATCATTCATCTGAAACACATATGTTTTCTAATTGGTTAGAAAAGCAGATTTCCATTGTTGCATTAACATATTTCAGATGGTAAATAATGTGAAGAATTAGCATTCACCAGCAAATTATTAACTAGAATCACTAGACCAAAACCACATCAGCTCCCCCCAAGATGTATGACACTAGCTAGTGCAAAATTAATGTGGGGTTTTTTTTATTAAATGGCAGCAATAACTAGGTGTTATTCTTTAAACATTGCAAGTAAGCTATCAAGATTTTACAATATAAATTCCACTAGTGAAGAAACAAAACCGTGTTTCCATAGGAAACTGGTTTATTTTAAGGGGCTGTTTTCCTGTCAGAGATGTTCAATTTCATGCATTTCAGCAAAAATGGACACTTGCTTTTGTCAGTGCAGAAGGTGATTAAAAACTTGTATTTTATACAATGGGGCATCTAGTTAGAAAGTATCTGATGAGAATTCACTGCCTAAGATCACTTCTATTAACCTCCTTGACAGAAGACAGCATGAAATCCAAGAACAAAACAAATTGAACAGCTTTCTGCCCCCCAGACAAGTTCTTAATACTACCAGAGTTTTTAACTACAACAGTTTTACATTATCAACCGCTGGCTCTGAAACACTGACATATACCAGTATCTGATGCTAGTAGAATTTCTAGTGTAGTTACTACTAGAAATTTGCATACTGATAATTATGAAATAATGTACTTTTCAAAGAAGATGAATGTGTATTAAGTCTAAAACTCACTGTTAGGTGACTGTCACTTAATAATTGCACACGTGTTCTGTTTTGCTTCCGTTTATTTCCAAAAGGAGTTAGACCAGGATGAGTATCCACAGGCCTATTGTCAGGACAATCACATCTGCAGCTTTCCCAGGGGCAAGAGAGACAGAGATTATTTCTCCTTGTTCTGGTTAAGAGAGGAAGGTGGTAGCAAACCAGTGCAATTCTTTCCCTTCCACTCCCTATTTTATGTTGAAACTAGCTGTACATTTTGAAACATTCACATCCGTCTGAGGTTTAGTTTTTCAAGTCATTAAGAAAAATTCAGTTTATGTTTTATTTTCTAATTTGGTCATTCTTCCTGGCAACGTAATTTTACTTGAAGCTGTAAGTATCAGAAGCGATTACTCAAAACTGAAATACATATGGATGCTGAAGTTACAAAGTGGAATAGAAATAAGCAGCTCAAAAGGAGTAAAATGAAAACTCATGCTTCATGAGTGAAGAATCACATGCAGACTGAAAGAAATTCACATTCTTGGCATAATATTAAATCCATGAACTAATCAAGACCTAATACCAATTTTAATTAGTATCTCAAAAAAAATTTCTTTTAAGACTGAGACTATCCCAAGTAATACATGAACTGTCATTTTCACTTGTACCAATGAATAAGACTGAGTTTGTAGGTATGAGTAGGAAGAGACAGGATACATAAGTTCTATAATCAATTGATTTTTGTTTCCTCATCTAAATATTTCAGATGAAAGCAACATTTCACTGTAAAACCACAGAAGTCTAGAAGCAGACATGTTCTTTCTTCTCTTGCAAAAATTTTACATAAAAGAAGGAAGCTAGGCTTCCTGTGCTTTTGAAGGTTTCAGATTTTTTTATAAGAACTAGCGGTAAGTTAAAAGATCATCTTTAACATTGATGATCAATGTGTCAGTCTGAACTGTCATCATGTTTTTCTCTCTTGCCTTTTAAAAACTTAAGTAATTTAGAATTATATTCTTTAGTAGTTCAGCATTGCACCTAAAAACCCCAAGAACCTATGGTAACTATATAAAGGAAATTAATATAGCTATATAATGCTCAAAGTCAACCTATTAGCAATTCCTCTAGGTTTGTCATACACCAACCTAGGATATGCTTATACTGAAACCATTTAAAAGATAAATTAAACACACATATACAGTAACTAGCTTGTGTCAAACAAATTCTGAACAAATTTTGCCTTTTCTTTCCTCTGATTTGGTTAAGATATAAAAAAATTACACCACAGATCAAAACAGTGATCCCACCAGACATGTTTGTCTAGATTATTGTTGTCAAAAGTAGAGTTCATTACTTAGAGCTCAAAAATGGACAGCTGTTTCCAACATTTTTTAAGTTGAAATGGTACAATGCATTTATCTACCACAGTAGTTCTGCTGTACTTTCCTAACAGCAAGTCTGATGTTTCAATAAATTCTGAATAGTGACAGTG
This sequence comes from Strix aluco, assembly GCF_031877795.1. NCBI lineage: Eukaryota > Metazoa > Chordata > Aves > Strigiformes > Strigidae > Strix > Strix aluco. The sequence goes on along the minus strand of NC_133934.1, from coordinate 40,457,845 downwards.
CCTTTAGAACTGACCTTATCTCTGTTTCAAGTATGTCCAAGCAAAATCTTGCCCCAGCTGAAATCAGTGATAAAACTTTTGCTTGCTATAATGAAAGGCAGGATTCATTACCCCTGGATCTTACTACTATAAAGTTTTTTAAATGCATTGTTTCTACAAAAATAGTTACAGTACTCTTTATTTTATGTAGATGCCACAATTTTCCAAAGTTGAAAACAACAAGATCTCCGTTCTGGAACTTGGTCCCGCTCCAGTTACATCCACTATGTTGCTTTCCTGAAAACGACTGATTTAGCCTCCAGAGATGAGTAAGCAAGCATGAAGAAATTATACCTGCATGAAAGCACCTGACAAGAAATATATCCTGTTTTATTCAATGAAAACTGAAGGGTTTGAGTGACACTGAGGAGGGACCAGAGGCAGGAAAGAAGGTGGAAAGAAATGTGAATTAAGTGGAATTGTTCTTTAATCTTCCATTCTCTGCATATGAAGGATTAACATCTTACTACAGACAAGAAGAGTGTGTGAACTCTGACTTTAATTCTTCAACAGAACTGTCACAGCCTGACATCATCTTACTAAGTATTGACTAAGTTACCATCCCTTACTTAAAAGCTGTCAGCTTTTAACTTATAATTGAGAGAAAATGATAGGAGAAGGTGAAAGAAAAGCAGAGAGAACTGCTGAGTAGAGGCTACAATATGGTAGATTTAAACACTAGGAAAAGCACAGTAAAGAGGGCTAGAAGCAAATAATTAGTTATGCACCTGGTCCCTGAAAGGCTACTCAAGGATAAAAGATGTAGACAAGGGACTGAAAGAAATAAGAAGCAGGCAGAACAGGAGGGGAGGACAGAAGTTCATGGAGGACATGGTAGGAGCAGTAAAGATGTGATTTCACAGATCCACAAGGGAAGAGATCAGACTGAAGCTCTACAATCTGATGTACCAACAGTGAACAGAGCTAACTCAAAAAATAAGTTCCAGGCAATTTCCAGTTTTCTTCTCCCAAAGTGGCGAGGTCTGCCCCCACACGTGCCATGTGCTCTGTAGTGGCAGCATGCAGCACCATCACATGGCCTCTGCCCACAACATGCAGCCCCACCACCCATCCCCATCCCACCGCACACCCCAGGGAGTTCCACAGCCCGCACACCCATCGGCACTGGACACGGCACTCTATTTGAACTCACCCAGTCCCACTGCATCTGGACCCAGCCACAGCTGTTTGAGCATGACAGAGAGCCTTTCGTAGCCAAAGGGGTGATTTCAGCCTTTGTGTCTTGAAGCTGGCAGACCTGGGCCTTAGCAGTGCCGTGACATCTGCCTGCTGGAGACAGGGACTGACGGGGACCCTGTGCAAGCATGCTTCTCACTGCCTGATATTAAAACATGTGCAGGTTTAGCCTTTACAAACATGCATAAAAAAGTAATAAGAAACCACCTTGCGTGAGTACGTGTTAAAAGTAAGATTTGAAACACACGTAGGTGCCCCTGCAGCATTTTTGGTAGTGGCCAGACCTTTTCTCCTGAGCCTGACACTAGTTTGGAGCAAACACTACCCCACTCCTGTGCCAGCCATGGCCTCGCACAGCACCCTGAGGGGAGTCATGGTAATGGTCTGTAAGGGCACAGCCGGCCCTGCTCCCACCTGCCACAGAAGAGGCTTTGCCCTTGCAGGCATATGGAGGAGTTCGTCCCCAGCGGTTCACCCACCATGATTTCTCTCTCCCCTCCAGCTGTTTACACCACTGCTGGGACTTGCTTTGCCTCCCTGGGCATCACTACACCTCATCCTGGCCTGTGGCATCTCATCCTCTTCCATGGCATCTCAAGCCTTGTTTTCTTGTGATCCAGGTAGGGGTTACCAAAATTCATTGTAAGTGTTAAGAGCTTGCAGCATGAGTAAGGATAAATTTAAAACAACACAAAAGAGTTGTAGTATAACTGGCAATATAATCTTCTTCCTTTCTACCAGCAAAGCGTTACTGAAAATGAGTAGAAAAGTTGTCTATCATTTAAGACCTGAAATGACTCCTGGTTTCTGCAAATACCTAAAACTAAAAAAATTGAGTGCCTAGTTGTTATAAAACATAAGCAACTCATAACATATAGCTTCTGACTCAACACAAACGTTTTTATGGTATCTTTATCTATTAGTTCAAATGAGTGCCAAGATACTCAGAGAAAAATAAAGAAACCTATTTCACAGGATTTAATGCTAAATGTAAGATGAGAATAATGGCTTCAAGTTTAAATAGAAGTGTATGAAATAAACCATTTGAGAAAAAATATGACTGTTACCTGTGAAATCAGAGGTGTTGTTAGTGTGATTGAATGATAGGACAGTTTATACCCATCTCTCTGAAGAAGGCTATGGAGGAGAAGGAAGCAAGCAAGAGGGAGAATACAATGTACTTTTAAATAAATAGGTCCATTGAGTACATGTTTTGTAACATCCAGGAGAGTTAGAAATTATCATGGTTTTGCGGTTGATATTTATGCAAGATGCTGTAGTGGGCCACTGCAGAAGACATTGTAACAAGGAGATAATGATTTCAAGCAGAATCTTGATAGTTTAATCACAGGCCTTTGTTGTAGAGACCCATACATGGGCATGAGTTACTGCTATATGACCAGAGCACATATCATGACATTAGTATGTACTCTTTGTTAAGAGCTTGTTCCTATACAGATGTGTAAGTGCATAATGCTCTCAGTGTACCTCTATTCTAGTCTATAAAATTTACCTATTTTGGTCTATAATAAAAGGAGTAACACATAATTACATTTGTCAGCTCTTTGCTTTTTCTGCCTTGAAGGAATTTTGCCAAGCCGACCGGAGCTGTACAATACCTGAAGAAGGGAACAAAATCAGCCTCCACAGTTTTTTGATTCTAAAATATTTGTTTTAACTAGCGTCAATATGGCTCTGAAGTTATTTTTGTAGTAGGCTAGAAATCCCACAAATATTTCTGAAAAAATTTAAAAAAAAAAAAACCAGAAAAGGAAGTATTTTGCATCAGGAGGTGCTGGTCCATAGGATCCCAGTTAGAAAGGCACTCAGACTCTGTAAACTATCATTTAAAATGCTCTCCATTACAGCTAAGAATATAGAGAGAATAGTACAGATAATCTTACCTCCCTTTAGATGCTGGGAACCCAAAGTTGCACAGCATTGAATGGGACTCTGATCATTATGCAGCACACTGTGCAGACCATGCCTGTAGAACAGGTTACCCCATGTTGGTCATTTGAGCTACTATAGGATTTTCTTACAAGAAAACAACTCTATTCATCATTTCTGCTGTAAACAGGAAGGATATTCACAGGAGAAATTCCTGGCACACTTTTAGATAAAGGCAAGGCCATGCAGGTGGTATAACCGCTGGTACCATGGCTTGCGGCCTCCTCTGTTACAAAGGAGCTGGCTGAGTTTGTCCTGCAGTCATGGGATGAGTGTAGCACACCGCAGGCCTGACAGCCAGGCAGGATGCACGGCACAGCACAAGGCTGTGCCTTCCCAGGGTCAATGTTATCTGGGCCAGTAACTCTGCAATATGCAATGGTCTTATAGTCAGGATCACTGCAGAAGGGTGGCATTACCTAGGCTAAAAGTCCATTGCCAGTAAGTAACTGGGGAGGGATTCAGGTGACTTAAATTTAGGTCTTTAAAATTCCCATTATAGTCAGTAATGATCTAATCAATACAGTCAAAAGATTCCAGCAAACAATTCATTTTACCCTAAACACCTAGTCTCTAGTAAACTGAGCAACTCCGTGAGAGACTGTGAAAGACCTTGTGGCGTGGCAACTAAGGCACAGACTCTCCATTGAAGTGCAGAAGGAAAATCCTTTATTATTACAATGGTACGTACTTATGTTCTCGCTACCTTAGCTCTTACTTCACGATTATCAAATCAGCAACTAGACAATCATCAATCTTATCTCCCAGAAAGAGTTCCATGCTTTCTCCAAGCTGACTTATCTTTCTTCCAAGGCCTGCTTCTCCTCAAAGCCTTGCTGCTTCTCCAGACTGGCGCAGAGTAGAGCTGGCACTTCTCCAAGCCAGCACAGGACAGAGCTCCTACCTAGCTTACCAAACAAAGTTCTCCCATGCAGAGCTCTCCACCTTAGCAGAGCTTCCCTAAGCAGAGCTCTACCACTTTCACGGAGCTCCCCAAACTGAGCTCTCTGGCTGAGCTGACCAGCTGATGTCGATTTGGCTCTTAAGTGTTGAATCTCCCACAGCTGTGGAGTGCTGACAGGCCAATGCCAACTTGCCTCTTAATCATGTACCCGTAACACATGATTTGAGTCTTAACATATTGAATCTCCCACAGCTGCACAGATCTGACACTCCCACGTTGTGGGACTCCTGAGAGAAATTAATGGTAATGGCAGTTTATACGCCTACCAGTCCAGCACTTCAATCTAAGTGCCCCAGTCTCAAAGTGATTCTCACCCTGCTGCTAGATTTTGTAACTGGAACCCGTCTGCTAGCCAGTTAAGAGTAATGAGCATCCAATGTTGCTAAAAAAAGCTGCTTTCTTGAAAACTACTGGTAATCATCAGCTGGGAAGAGTCTGTCACTTTGTACTTCCTCAGGTCCTGCAAAACCTCTGTGTTCAAAATCTACCCTGTACAAGTCACTAAGGGCAAGTGAGACATTCTGGTTTGTTCTGATTTCATTTGAAAATGTTGGAATATGTGATAGATATTCCACTTCCTGAAATTAATTCTAGGCAATCTTAATGCTGTAACTACTAATGGACAACAACAGCACTGTCAAGGTGGGAGTTCTTCCACTTAAAATAGCTTATTCAGAGCTATTGATTTTAGCCACAGCAGAGACTGTATGCATCTAATAAAACAACTGCATGAAGTAAGCATAACAAATGAAACTTCTTTCAAGTATTTTCTTCTTTTGACACCTTTCAATAAGCAATTCTCAGCAAGAATGGAGAAGAATAATCATCAGCCTGAGTCCTACGTGAAATCCTTTGCTAGATGTAATTTGAGTTAACACAAGGTAGAAAAGCATATGATCCTTGCCAGACAGCATCCTAATAGTATTATAGGATCACTGGTGGAAAAAACTTCTTAGTGAGAAATTAAAATAATATTTGCTGACTCCCACCAGAGGTCAGTCACATCATAGGAATAAAATGAGTTACCAAAATTCTGAGTACTTATTGATTCTACATATGATGGAAATTAAAACTCAATTTTTGATCCAATTTAAAGTTCTATTTCTACAACAAGGTAAATGTATCCTGTTTTAACAACACCAAGCTGTGTGGTGCGGTCGACACACTGGAGGGAAGGGATGCCATTCAGAGGGACCTTGACAGGCTTGAGAGGTGGGCCCGTGCAAACCTCATGAAGTTCAACGAGGCCAAGTGCAAAGTCCTGCAGATGGGTCGGGGCAATCCCAAGCACAAATACACATAAGGTGGAGAATGGATTGAGAGCAGCCCTGCAGAGAAGGATTTGGGGGTGTTGGTTGACAAGAAGCTCAACATGACTGAGCAATGTGTGCTTGCAGCCCAGAAAGCCAACCGTATCCTGGGCTGCATCAAAAAAAGCATGGTCAACAGGTCGAGGAAGGTGAATCTCCCCCTCTACTCTGCTCTTGTGAGACCCTACCTGCAGTACTGTGTCCAGCTCTGGGGCCCCCAACATAAGAACACAGACTTGTTGGAGCGAGACCAGAGGAGGGCCACGAGGATGATCAGTGGTCTGAAGCACCTCCCCTAGCAGAACAGGCTGAGAGAGCTGGGGTTGTTCAGCCTGGAGAAGGCTCCGGGGAGACCTTATAGCAGCCTTCCAGTGCTTAAGGGGGCCTACAGGGGAGGGACTCTTTTATCAGGGAGTGTAGTGATAGGACAAGAGGTAATTATTTTAAACTGAAAGAGGGTAGATTTAGATCAGATCTAAGGAAGAAATTCTTCACTGTGAGGGTGGTAAGATGCTGGAACAAGTTGCCCAAAAAAGTTGTGGCTGTCCCCTCCCTGGAAGTGTTCAAGGCCAAGTTGGACTGGGCTTTGAGCAACCTGGTCTAGTGGAAGATGTCCCTGCTTATGGCCCCCCTGCCATCTTCTAGTTGGAACTAGAAGATCTTTAAGGCCTCTTCCAACCTTCTGTGATTCTATGATACTAATAACATGAGTGAAGGAGAAAATACAGAGCTCTGGTAAAAAAAAAGAAACAACTAGCTGAATAAACTTCAGTTTAGCTTTCAGTGACTGAGAAAGAACAAGATACAATTCTGTAAAAACTTAAGATGCTGGCAACTCTAACTAATGCTCTAGATAAGGCAGTGTATGATGGACATGGATGGCAATAAGATAGCACATTTCACCATGATACATTTCTTGAGCTGAAAGTCACACAGAAGTTAGAAGTAGTAGGATTTGTTCTTAGTAGCATGGTAGAGCTGGACTCCTTCCATAAGGGAGTTGTTATGTATGCCTAAATTAATCAAGACTCACAGTAGTCAGTAAAAATTGTGTTACTTTTCTGACTAACCAAAATAAAATACAACATAACAGAGACTGCAGTGCTAAATACAATCTCAGAATCCAGAGAAAATTACAACTTTATGCACTCAGATGTGAGCAGTCCTATTGAAATAAAAGGTTTCTATCCTTAATATGTGAAAGAGTAAGTATTAAAACATTTTTCTGTTACAAATATTTAATTTTTTTTTCTCTACTCAGCACTTCTTAGACCATATCTGTAATGCTGCATCCAGTTTCGGGCCCCCAACATAAGAAAGGTGTCAACAAAATGAAGTTCAGCAGATGACCACCAAGATAAAGCCATGAGCAACCTGGTCTGACCTCGTAGCTCACCCTGCTTTGAACAGGAGGTTTGACTAGATTGTCTCAGAAGGCCCCTTGTAATCTGAATCATACTCTTGTACTATCTTATGATCCCATGAACCTGTCCTATGACCCACAGACCATCTCTTTTCCAGCAATAACCTTTAGGCAGTTACAGTCACCCTATCTCAAAAGAATGAAGTAGAACTAGAAAAGATAAAGGCAACAAGGATGGCCATTTGAATTTATAGATGAGGTCTTATCTAAGAGACAAAATAGGCTAGATCTCTTCAACCTATGAAAGGGATGGATGAAAAGAGCTATGAAAGCATGAATGGCACATAGAAATTGAACATAAAATTATTTTCTACCTGTCATTAAAAAGGAAGCACATAGATTACCAGATGGATGTTTTAAAAGCAACAATTGCAGATGCTTTTCTGCAGGACTTTCATAATAGAATTCAGTGTGGTGGGATGTTTTAGTGATAAAAAGTTTAGGAGGACAGATAAATGTCAGGGGTACATATCCATGATCTGAATGTAACATTTAGTACAGGAATCTCATAGTTTTTAATTGCCAAAAAATATAGTATCAAGAGGGAAATAATACATTTTTTCCTTATATTCTTTGCACCTACCTCCACTAGAAGCTTTTGTTGGAGATGGAATATTGTGCTTGTGGGACCTTTTGCATGCCAAGTCCCTGATTCATGATTGTCAAAAGGTATAAGGTAAAGAGGGAGAGGCTGTATGGCTTTGTTCCTTACTTGCTTGGCACCTACTTCTTGTATTGACTATTGTTGGGACTTCTGGTATGACCAGCTATGATTGTTATGGTCTTCAGGAAGATCATATAGGTTAAAACTTAGCATAGGCTTCGAGGAAGGAAGCAAATTCAGCAAAATTTTTGCTGGCAGGTGATGTGTGTTGGAGCTGTACACTTTCACCCAGTATGTAATACACAAAGTGATACCCCCTCCACCTCTTCTCAGTTTCTTCTGCTAAAGAAGAATCTATTGGCAAGGTCAGGAATTACACTGTAGCACAGATCTCCTCAAGCAATAGATTCTTTTTGTCCAGAGTAAGAAGATATTTTTTCTTATTTGAGCATGCATAGGTACTACCTACAGAGGTTGAGTTAGCTTTAGTGAAAAATCAAGAACTATCTTTGGAGTTGTAGTTCCACAACTCAAGGGCTACCTCCCCACTATTTGCATTGCATTGACACAAACACAGTGACGTAGTGAGTTGAATCAGGAAATTGTTCTATCTGAACAACAATTCAAGGAAAAATAGTTGTTCTGTGGAGCAGTTTGCTAACAACTGGCTACGTGAGAAAGGGCATAGCACCGAGGAACTGCTGACAACGGCGACGTGATGGGAAAATACCGAAAAGTATCAAAGAAGAACAAAGAACAGAAGCAAGACTATGTACAAGGCCTTGCAGAAATTATAAGGGGAGGAATTGGTATTTAACCTTAGCAACCAATGTATCTAACCTTAGCAACCTATAAGGAGCTCGCTTTTTGCAATATGTATGAACTGATTATTGTAGATATAAAAGGAGTGTGAGTACTAATAAAGTTGAGCCTTTGTGCATTAAATGATGGCTGGGCTCCCGCTGCGTTCTTTCAACAAGTGGTGACCGCGACGTGATACGTGCCAAAGGACGTATAAGGCGCCACGAAGGATAAAGACCAGTGAAGGTGGTTCAGGTCCTTAAGCAGCGAGGACGGCGAAAGGCGACTGAAATAAGAGAAAAGGCCCACGCCCTGAGTGTCATAAGAGGTGAACCCTGCTGATACGTGCTGCCGAGACCTGGAAAGGCTGCAACGGAAAAATTCAGGTATGGACAGGCAAGCAGCATATGATTTATTTGCATCCTGGCTGACACAACGCTGGGTTGAGGGAATAGATGTAAAAAAGGATCTTCAGGGGCTTTTAGCTTATGGGGTAGAGCAAGGTTGTTTTATTAATCCACATGCAGTTCATGAGTTATCGGAATGGCGAAAATTTGGAGATAGGTTATGGGAATTAACATTGAACGATGATAAGACAGCAAAAAAGTTGGGAAAGTTATGGAGGATGGTTCATAATGAATTGCTAAGGTATCAGGCGGAAAAAAGAGCTGCACAGGGCGCAGTTGCGGCAAAAGAGAAAAACACCAGATATGGGGAGGAGGAAACTAGGTGGCCATTACCGCCTACGTTTCGTGAGCTTGTTTTACCACCTTTACGTTCCGAAGAGACGGGACAGGAAAGCTCAGAACGAGTTCTCCCTACCGCTCCCCCCGCCCCCGCCCTGAGTAGCCCTGACGCGTCCAGCCACACTGTGACGCCGGAAAGCGAGAATTCTACTCCTGGCTCAGAAGATGGGCTGGGGATAGAGATCGCTAAAGAAAGGTGTCGGGCTTGGAATGCATTGGCACGAGAGGGGTTAGAAAAAGGGGATGAGGCGATGACTCAGATGGCGACAGCAATGGCTTTTCCAGTTCAGTTTCAGCCGAACCCAGCTGGTGGAATAAATGCTACTGTTACGGCATTAGATTGGAAGCTTTTGTCACAATTGCGCTCTACAGTGAGTTCTTATGGTGTTACTGGTGAACCGGTTCGTCAAATGTTAGATTATCTCTGGAGCACTCAACTTCTTTTGCCTGCAGATTGTCGGGGTATAGCAAAGTTAATTTTCTCTCCTAGTCAGTTGTTGTTGTTTAATGCGCATTGGCAAGCGAGAGTATTAGAATCGGTAGCGATACAGCGGCAAGCAGGAGATCCATTACAAGGGATTACAATGGATGAATTAATGGGGTTAGGACCTTATGCTAGAGTAGAAACTCAAGCACTGCTCGGTCCGGATAAAGTGAGAGAGGCAATGAGGTTAGTGAGAGAAGCCATAGAGCAAGTGAAAGAGCCAGGCGGAGTTCCAATGTATATGGGAATTAAGCAAGGGAGAGAAGAAACTTTGGGCAGTTTTGTAGATAAGTTGGTAAATGCAATTGAAAGAGCAAGAGTATCTATCCATATGCAGGGTGCTCTCTTAAAACAATGTATTTTGCAAAATGGCAATCCTGCTACAAAGAGTTTATTGAATACATTAGGGGCAAATTGGACTGTAGAGGAGGCACTTGAAAAGGCGTCATCGATACCCACTGGACCTCAGGCTTTTCTTGTAGAGGCAATAAAGAAATTAGGGGAAGGAATGAAAGAACAGGCTCAGGCTACTCAAAGTCAGGTTATGGCAGCCCTTGCGCCTCTCCAGACTTCGGCAGCAGCAACAGTTAAAGTGCAAACACCTCAAAAGGGGCAGCTGCGGTGTTACCGATGCGGAGCTCCAGGGCATGTACGAAAGAGTTGTACAGCCAGAAATGTATGGTGTCAAACTTGCCGATCCAACTCCCATAATGAGGGGGCTTGCTGCAGACGGTCGGGAAACTCCACACGGAGCGCGTTCGCCGGCCGCCGCGCGACGACGAAAATTGCAGCCGCAGCGCAGTCCTTCAACCCGCCACCCGGGGAAGTCTCAGGTTGGACCTGGCAGCAGCAGTAGATGTTACCCTGTTAACAAATAATCCTCAAACAATATCTACGAATGTACGAGGACCTATCATTATTAATGGGAGAGCCATGGGAGCTTTATTATTAGGAAGATCATCGGCATCACAATGTGGACTATTTGTTTTACCGGGAGTTATCGATGCAGATTATGAAGGTGAAATCTATATTATGGCATATACACTGAATCCACCAGTAAAGATTGCACAGGGACAACGGATTGCACAGCTGGTGCCCCTGCCACAAGTGACTCAAACAATACGACCAGTGACTGAAGAGAGTCGCGGAAACAAAGGCTTCGGATCTACAGGAAGCCTGACCCTGCTAACACTGAATCTGAGTACGAGACCCAGAAAGACTGTTCATCTGTCATTTCAAGGTAACGCAATAACTGTGGAAGGGTTGTTAGACACAGGCGCAGATTCCAGCGTACTGTCGCCTTCTTCTTGGCCACAAGGCTGGCCGTTACAAGAGCATACCACCACCATCACTGGCGTGGGTGGTTTAACTTTAGCTAATCGAACGCCGCCCCTACAATTAACAATTGAAGGACAAACAGTCACAGCGGTGCTTGCTGTAGTGCAATTACCTCCAGGGGTAAACTGTTTAATTGGAAGAGATGTGTTAGCACAAATGGGAATAGTTTTGACAAACGATCACCATTTATTCTAATGGCCATTGCTTGGACTTTCCCGATCCCTATAACTTGGACATCTGACGATCCAATATGGGTAAAGCAATGGCCACTAAAAAGGGAAAGTCTTGAGCAAGCACACCTGCTAGTACAAGAACAATATCAGCAAGGACATTTAAGATTATCTACTAGTCCTTGGAATACTCCGATATTTGTCATAAAAAAGAAATCAGGCAAATATCGATTTTTGCATGACCTTAGGGAAGTAAACAAACAAATGGAACCAATGGGGGCTTTACAACCAGGTATGCCGAATCCAGCTATGTTACCTTATGAATGGCCTATATTGATTGTGGACTTAAAAGATTGTTTCTTTACGATTCCGCTTCATGAAAAGGACATGCGCCGATTTGCTTTCACTTTACCAACAATAAATAGAGAAGGGCCAGATCAACGGTTTGAATGGACAGTTTTACCACAAGGAATGAGAAATAGTCCAACTTTATGTCAGATTTTTGTAGATGCAGCCTTACAGCCATTACGTCAAAAATGGACTAATGTTATAATTTATCACTATATGGATGATATATTATTTGCACAGAAAGAACCATTTACAGAAACACAGATAAAAGAAATTGTAAACACCCTTGCAAAGCAAAGATTGGTAATTGCACCAGAAAAGATACAAAAAACAGCTCCATGGAAGTATTTGGGATTGTCTTTGATGAAACAAATAGTAACACCACAAAAATTGACAATTAATCCTGAAATCTCAACACTGCACGATGCTCAGAAGCTATTAGGAGATTTACAATGGCTAAAACCTATAGTGGGCATCCCAAATGAACTTTTACAACAATTACGACCACTGTTAAAAGGAAATGACCCTGCACAGGTGGTGTCTTTATCAGCAGACCAGAAGCGAGTGCTACAACAGATTATGGACCGTATTACTTCTGGACAAGTGCGTCGGAGAGATGCTGAGCTCCCCCTGGACATACTTGTGTGGATGGGCTCACAGCATTTGCTCGGAGCTATTACGCAGTCTAAAAAGAAAACGGGGGAGACATGGGTGCTAGAATGGATCACGCCAGCATTACAACAATCAAAATCTTTACTTCAAAGAATTGAGGCACTAGCAAATTTAGTAAAGAAAGGTCGTGTGCGAGTTATTCAAATAAGTGGAAGAGAACCTCAATTCATATACTGTCCTATGCAGAAGGAAACCATGCAATGGTACCTGGCAAATAGCATAGCATTGCAGGAAGCCATGTTAAATGGGCCAATGATGTTGTCAACTGATCAATTATCTATGGAACCTTTGAGATGGTTAGGACAATTACATTGGATTGAACAGCCAAAAAGACAACAGGCGCCGATTCCGAATGCCATCACAGTTTATACAGATGCAGGAAAGAAATCTCAGACAGCAGCTATAACGTGGCAAGAAGATAATACATGGAAACACGAGATATTAAAAGCCACAGCACAAGACACACTACAAACTTTGGAACTGTTGGCAGTAGTTTGGGCGATGGTTAAGTTTAATGGACCATTGAATATTGTAACTGATTCTATGTATGTAGCAGGAATAGTAGCAAGGATAGAAGATGCAGAAGTCAGGGAAGTACAAAATAAGCGTCTCTATGAGTTGTTTTTACAATTACAGAGGGCCATAAAAATAAGGGAACAACCGTATGCTGTAATCCATGTTAGGAGTCATAAATGGGATATAGGACTTGGGGAAGGTAATGCTCGAGCGGACAAGTTGGTATCCACTGTTGTACATGTTCCCATGCCGAAAGACAAATTGGCAAAAGAAGCACATGACATATTCCACCAGAATGCAAAAGGGTTAAAAACACAGTTTGGCATCACAATGGCGGAGGCCACGGCCATAGTAAAAACATGCCCTGTTTGTAGTTTTCACAATAAAGGGGTTGGTATTGGAATAGGAGTCAATCCTAGAGGGACGAAATCTAATGAAGTATGGCAAATGGATGTGACTCACATACAAAGCTTTGGTAGACTTAAATATGTACATGTTACTATAGATACTTATAGCAAATATATATGGGCCTCTGCACAGAGTGGGGAAAAGGCCATACAGGTAATCAGACACTTAACATGTTGTTTTGCAATAATGGGAGTCCCGAATACTATAAAGACAGACAATGGACCAGCATATGTCGGAAGTCGAATGCAAAGATTTTTAAACAAGTGGGGAGTGAAGCATGTAACAGGGATACCGCATTCTCCCACAGGACAGGCCATAGTTGAGAGAGCAAATGGTACCTTGAAACGTTATGTAACAAAATATCAGGAAATACAGGATGTACAAGAAAGATTAGCAAAAACATTATTTGTAATGAATCACTTGTGTATATTTGGAGACGCAGAACAACCACCAGCTATGTTACATTATGAAAAGGCAAAAGTAAGTGAGGGAAGGAAAGAGATATGGGTAAATTATAAGGATCCAAAAGATGGATTGTGGAAAGGACCAGCTAAAGTAGTAATATGGGGAAGGGGATATCTTTGTGTTTCTACACCAACAGGCACTGTATGGGTTCCAGCGAGATGGGCGAAACCTGCCGCACCTCCCAATGACGCCGAAAGAGAGACAAGCTCATCGACAGCGACTGATTAACCTGGGGCAGGGGTTATGCTTGTGTCTCTACAGATGCCGGCCCTCGCTGGATTCCTGCTCGGTGTGTTCGGCCTGTGCTGGAACCTGCATCAGGCTGAAGGATGGGTAGTTCCACAACCCAAGCAGAATATCTGGGTAACTTTGGCAAATATGACACATCAAGAAACCTTGTGCCTTTCTACTGCGAACCCGGAAAATCCATTCTCCACCTGTTTGGTGGGAGTGCCAGTAGACACATGGCCAATCCCACAAACCCTTCAGGCTTTCTCTCTTTGCAACTCTTCAAAAAATTGTACAGATAATTGGGATGGTGTATATAGTCACCTTCCACAGGTTACGCAAGAACCCCAAGAACTAGAGTTGCTAGGCTCTGTTATAATGGATGCTTGTGTGTTTTTTAATTACTCCTATAACACCACACGGAGAGGGCAAAATGTGAATGCAACTAATGCTGCTTATCATAATTCAACTGCTTGGTGCAATTATACTTCGACTAACATCTCACGATCTTTTGCTGTTCCTCTTGCATTACCTCCTGGTGTGTTTCTAATCTGTGGAGATCGTGCCTGGGGAGGCGTCCCATCTAAACTGAATGGAGGCCCGTGTAGCCTCGGACGTCTCACGTTATTAACACCAAATGTGTCAATGATTCTGAATATGACTCGAAAACATAAGTGAGTCCCAAGGACCGTTCATCGGTTTGAAAGTTCTTGTCGAGATAACGTTGAATTCTGGAATCCAGGCCAGATCATAACGGCCTCCATATTGGCACCAGGAGTTGGTGTTGCAAATGCCTTAACGACTTTGAATAAGTTGGGATGTTGGCTTAGCAAACAGACTAACGCTACTTCTTTAGCTTTAAGTGGCCTTTTAACTGATGTTGATAGTGTTAGACATGCTACTTTACAGAACAGGGCTGCAATTGACTTTTTGCTTTTAGCGCAAGGACATGGATGTGAAGATTTTGAAGGAATGTGTTGCATGAATTTGTCTGACCACTCAGAATCTATTTTTAAAAGCATACAGCAGCTAAAGGATGGTGTCAAACATTTAACAGAAGAAGATGGATTAGATTGGTTAACAAGGATGTTTAAAGGTTGGGGACTTTCTGGATGGTTGATATCTCTGGTCAAAACTGTGGGGGTCATGATCTTGGTAATTGTGACTGTGCTTTTGATGTTGCCATGTATTGTCAGTCTTCTGCAAAGGGCCCTGCAGAAGACTGCCTCTGCAATATTTTTAGCACAAGTGCAAAAAGAAAACGGGGGAGATGTGGAGCAGTTTGCTAACAACTGGCTACGTGAGAAAGGGCATAGCACCGAGGAACTGCTGACAACGGCGACGTGATGGGAAAATACCAAAAAGTATCAAAGAAGAACAAAGAACAGAAGCAAGACTATGTACAAGGCCTTGCAGAAATTATAAGGGGAGGAATTGGTATTTAACCTTAGCAACCAATGTATCTAACCTTAGCAACCTATAAGGAGCTCGCTTTTTGCAATATGTATGAACTGATTATTGTAGATATAAAAGGAGTGTGAGTACTAATAAAGTTGAGCCTTTGTGCATTAAATGATGGCTGGGCTCCCGCTGCGTTCTTTCAACATTGTTCAGTAAACAAGTTCATTCCATGGTGCAAGTCACCATCTAGCAGCACAAACAACCAAAGGAGGGAAAAAGTTAGAAGAGAAAAACAAGCAGATGCTGTCCAATAAATGTCTGTGGATTAAACACCCATCTATGTACCTGATGACGCCAGGCTGGCGGAGTTGGGTCCAGCGGAATGCGTTTTGTGACTCGCATTTGACGGGTTCCGTCAGCGTGTAACACGATAGACTACAGTTCTTTCAGTCTCTCAGCATGTCCCTATAGCTAGACGGCTCAAAATTCATGTCATCTTAAAATGTTTAGCTTGACAACAGCGCCGTCCGGGGTACAAGGTCAGCGCTCCCCGAGATCCTCGGAGCGCCTGAAGTCTGCCCTTCCCTCCTGACCCGGGTTTCTGATCCCCTCGCGGTCACGGGGAAGCGGCTTGCTGGCTCTGGAAGCTCCCTCCCCTCGCCGTCCCAGCTACCGTCCCGCTCCAGACCGGCCGGGAGCGCGGGGCTGGGCCCAGGGTTGGCCCCTCAGGGTGTCCCGGGTCTCAGGGTCTCCCCGAGGCGCAGCTCCGCAGGGGAACGCGGAGCACGCGCCGCCCGGTTGCCAAGTAATGCGGTCCCCGCTTCCTCCCGACGGCGTCTCTCTCCAATGAGCGCGCGGCGGGGGCGGGCCCGCCGGGTTGCCCGGGAGACGGGGTTGGTTTCTCCCTACGCGGTAGCGGCGGACGCGCTGTCGGCGCTGCGGGCGGACAGGTGAGGGCTGGCGGCCACTGCCGGGCAGCGGGCCCGGGGTGCGGCAGCCGCTCCGCTCCGCGCCGGGCAGCGGGCCGGAGGTGTGCGGTGCGGCATTTCCTCGCCCCGCCGCATGGCGGGGGCGCGGCCCGACTCGGGCGGTTGAAGCCGGTGCGGGCTCGGTTGTCTCTTGGGCGGCGGTTCTGCGGCCTCGGCCGGGCCGCGCCGCGCCGCCCTGCGCCCACCTGCGGCCCGGGGCGAGGCGGGGCGGCCTGGTCCTGACGAGCTTTCGCGGCTTTGGGTCTGAAGGTCTGAGGTACCCAGGAGTGGGCTGACGGTACTGGTACTTGGGGTACCCAGGAGTGGGCTGACGGTACTTGGGGCTTCCCACTGGTTTGGGGACTTTTCTACTGTATGCGTATCCCTGTACAGACGTACTTGTGTGGGAACGTAAACTTAAAATCGAGTAAACGCGGAGGCAGCAATCTTTAGAAGAAGTGAAATGCGTGGAAAACATTTGCACTCCGTAGGGAGGGAGAGATTTGGGCTTGTTTATATTAAAGTGCTTTTCCCAGCTGGGACACGTGCGGGAGGGGGGAGCAAAAACAAGTTTACAGAACTAAAAATATTATTCAAGTACAAAAGCAAACTAAAGGTTAAGCAAACAAAGCTTGCGGGAACAAACTTAAGACAGCAGACTCTGCAAATGAAGAAATACGTGTTTAAAGTTCTGTTAAATTTTTCTGATGTCTTCAGAGATGTAGGTTTACATGCAAATGGTCACGTGGAGATTTGAGAAACTGTTTTGGAAGACTTGAAAATGGCAGGCATGAAAGGAAAATCTGAGTGAGATCTTCACTTGGAATGCTGTAGTAAAGATCATAATCCTGGATTTTAAGATCAATAAAGACCATAGTGTTCCTGATAATTGGCTTAACCACTGCATGATATAGAACATAATTACTTAGAAATTTCCTTTTCAATCCCCAAAACTGCTTGTTTCAAGAACATCTTTCTGATGGTCATGCACTCAGTCTTTCAGAAATGTCATGGGCTGAGAAATCCATTGTGTCTCTTTCTAACTACTTCTAGAGTTTAAATGTCTTCTGTGTTAGGAGTGTAGAGCTTTTTGGTTTTATGCCTTGTCTAAATATTTTGTCATGACATTATGCAGTTTCGTGCTATTCATAAGAGCATTTAGGGAGAAGAATCCTGATAAAAAACCCATACAGAGAACAATCAGATGTTCTTCAGACTCTAGCAAAGTTTTATTTTGCTTAAGTTATTCATGGTAAGGCATATCTCCCATTATTTTAAATTAAGGTCATGTTGCTAACTTTTGCACTTCCTAATTTTTTGTAGTCTTAAAATAGCGGCAGTTCACTTAGGTTGTGCCATTTATTTCCTGATTAAAGGCACAGCTATGTAGGTTACTGATATATTTCAAGGTTTTTGTTAGAGAACAAGTGCCTTGCACAAATCGGTCAAGCTAAGTTTGTGTTATTGTTATTTATGTTTTGCATATCAGAACTGTTCAAAAGCTTCACTTAAGACTAGTCATCTCTGACTAACTGTTGTAACCCATATGGAGACATGGTGATCTAAATAACTTGCAAAGGTAGTGTGGAGTATGTATGGAGTAATACAGATAATGCAACAATTATAAAATACCTTGTGAGTATTGTTTTACTTACTAATTTTTTTAGTAACTTATTAATTATTCTCCCTGACAAGATATCTACTGTCTTCCTCCATCTCTGTTTCAACAGAAGTGTCATTCTGTGCATTCTATTACACCAAATCCTGGACTGGTTGAATAGCTCTGGCTATTTAAAGGACCCATAACACAATGATGAACTTGTAATTTGGTCATCTGCTATGACCACGTATCAAGAACAACATTAGAAAGTCCTCAGTGAGTTTGACTAATGGTCCATTTAACTCAGTGGGCCAGTATTTTATTTCTAACAGTGGGAATAGGAGATGATAACTTAGGGAAAGCAATATTTCTTCTTCCTGCAGTCTGTGGGTCAGAGTTGATGTGGACAATAAGAGTTACTTCAGCAAATTCTAGTGATGATACCATGTAACTCACGTATTTTGTTATATGAGGCAAAAGATATGCAGCACAAGAAGAGAAGTAAGTCTCAATATAACATTTGAATTATAGCGACTGGCTGTGAGAACTGAGAATGCACCTGTAGGGTAAAGGCAATTCAGTGATATAGTGTTCAGTTAGCAATTATTTATGGTAGCAGCTGAGCTGTACGCTGGGCAAGAATGGAAGCTTTGTATGCTATTCTTTTCCCCATTTCAGTCCTTTAATAAGTACATCTTGGCTGAATCTATTGGGGCCATTTTTTCCTTATCTGGTTCTAGCACAGGTTGGAGAATTTGGTTTTGCTGTGATGTGTGGGATTACTAGATTAGGAGTAAAGGCTTGTACAGTTTTGATGATTTTTTTTTTTTAATGTAAACAATATCATATACAAGGTCTCAAGGCAATCTGAAGTGTGGGAACTTGTCTCTTCCAGTTCTTTCTGTCATTTGATGGTGTTTGCACTTACGGTGGTGACCTTGACTCCAGAGTCATCTCTGCTGAGGCTCCTCCTTAGATTTTTCACCTTTGCTACTTTGTTGAGTTTTATGTGGGAAGCTGTGTGTAAGCAGACAAGTTGATAATTAGTAATTTCTAAAATCTTCACAAGTGATGAATCTTTCCGTTCAGTGCCTAGTGTCTAATTTCCTAGGTAATGATGGGGGATGCTCTCAGAAGCAGTTGTTGGAGTGGAAGAGCATTAATGTCATCTTTTTTCTTGAGCTGTATATTATAGGTCTTTATATTGGTGAAGTTAATACTGCCTTTTCCCTACTTAATGAAGTTTTTTTCTTAATGTTTCTACTGACTAGAAGTTTGGTTCAGGTATAGGAACCTTTATCTGCTTTCCGGCCTACATGGCCAATTTGAACCCAGCTGCTTAGCCTTTATGGTGTCTTGATGTAAATAAAACTTCTATATCTCTGGTAATTACCTCCTCCTTCCATCATTTTTTTAAAACACTGCATTTAATATGTTTAAATCCATCTCTCCCAAATATGCTTACCAAACATAGTGCGTGAGTGCCTGGTATAATGGTGTTAAGCTTCCTTCTGCGTTGAAAATAGCTTTCCTAACGCATTGTATATCTCTTCTTGTGGCCACATCCCGTTAATGGCTAATACTTTTCCCGTGCTTTATCACATCCAATGTTTGACTTATTTTGTAAGGGTCTTTCCTCACTCTCCTTTTGACTGATTCCATTGTGTTTGTTGTACAATAGTTGTGTAGTTTGTATTCAGTTTCGTGGTCTCTTGAAACCAAATCATCTCTACTTGCAGGTTTTTTTGGGGGGATAGAGTTTATCCCATCCCTTCGATTTATATGTTTTAAGATTTTTTTTTTCCTGTCTTAGATATAATTGTTGGCATTTACTTGCGCTATTAGACAACATGCTTTTGCCTCTTACTCAGTAACCTCTTTATTAATGAGACATGAATTGCCTTGTTTATTGATAGTCTGAAGCCTAATCTTTTTGGTTTTGACCTTTTGTATTCTCTTCTTCTATCTGGTTGAAGAATCATTTGGGTTGTTTATGGTAGCATTGATTCCTCCCCCCCCCCAGCAAACCAAGGTCTGAGAGCACTAAAATTAATGCTACTATTTTCATTCTCTTAACTTCCTTTTCTAGTTATTACCTGTTGTCTGAAAACACCTGTAGTGGGAGACTGATAATGATGGAATGAAAGAGGATATGTCAGATCTTGAAGATCAAATTCATACATAAGTTTAGATGCTAGGAAGGAACAATTAAGAATTCCACTTTCAAGTGGGAGGTTAGTATTGGGAAGAACTCTGTAATCATTTGTTACTAACCTACAGCACGTCTCTCATACTTAAACCTACTGGCTATGAACATGCATGTAGTTGTATCCCATTCAGATTTCCAGAGAATGGAATACAATCTTGTTGCAGTTAAAGAGGTTTCTTTTTTGGAGGTGGTTGTGGTATTTGGGTTTTTTGGTTCTTTTTGCTTTTGTGGTTATTGGAGCACAAGTGGCCCTTGAAGTGTCTGAACAGAACTGTTAAACTGACTGCTCTGTAAAAATTCTTAGGGCGCAAACTCTCAGTGTTTTAGAACATTAGCTTGGAGACAAACTTTTCAAGAGTTGATCTGTTTTTCTAATAAAATCAGCTCTATTTTGCCTGTGTCCAGCTTTAGCTAGTTTTCCAAATTTGGAAAATTAGTAATAGCAGATGTGTGAGAGAGTACAATTTGTACAAATGATATCCAGCTGGATGTCATCCACACTTCGGCTATTCAACCTCTCTTAGCTCACCAAATCCATTAACAAATACATACAGATGATGAATAGCACAGGGATGTGACTGAGATCTGAGGGATTTTAAATATTACCTTGAACTTCACAGGTAGAGAGAATTATTTCTTCTTTTCTTTTTCTACTTTCAAGTTATGTTCTCTGTGGGCTTGTTTTTGCTTCAGATGCTGAAATGTTTTTCTGCTAAGGAAAGTTCTTGATATATTGAGTTAAATACACTGAGCAAGTGTTTTTGTTATTTCTTATAGCTGATGTAGAAATAAATATAAATTAAATAACAATTAGTATTATCTTAACATCCAAATCAGCAAAATATAGTTTAAAAAGTTGTTGTTGTTGTTATTATTAAAATATTTACTTTAACATGTGATCATTATCATTCCAGACAGGGATTTGCACTATTATCTACATTTATTTGAATGAATTAAATGACTTAGACATAGATAAATCCTATGAGCATGATACAGAAAATAAAAGCAACATCTTTCTGGCCATATTAACTGTTTGTTGACAGCCTGGATGATTTTTTTTTTTTTTTCCTCCAGAAACTGGGGCACTTCAGCTTTGAGTACATTCAGGTTTTTATACAGGTAGTGATTGTGAAACAGACAAGCATTTCAGTATAAACATGGCTTTATGAATAACGTTATAGTTTTTCTCCATACATGTGCTGTGTGCCCTGTTTGTCTTTTCTGACCAAGGGATTTGAATATCATATATATAACTTCCTCTTTTCTTAAATGTTATATGTATTCTTCACAGAATTTGAATGGAAGCATCTGCTAAGCCATAGTAACAGTGGTACTGTACATATAAACATTTTTTTCCTCAAGATGTTAATTTATTTTCTTAAAAGAAAAAAAGGCTGTAAAGTTTCACTGAATTTATTTTTCAAGATGCAATTATGGAACATTCTTAGGAAGATGCATGATCAAGTCCAATCCACTGCTATTGTTGGCAGTTAGAGCCTAATCTCCTCCATAAACTGATAAAGCTCAATCTTAAAAGTAGCTATGTTTTTGTCCTTGTACTCTTGTGGGAAGGTTGTTCTAAAGCCTCATCCTGATGCAGATCTGGTGGTGATGATGGTGTTGCACATCTGTTACAGCTTATTCTAATCTCTGTTAGGTGGCCAGGCTATCCTGTATGTCATCTTGTCCTGATAAATCCATAGAGCTTCTTGGGAAAGAGCAAATGATGGGAAAAAATAAAAAGGACAACCATTTAGAGCCCTGCTTACGTTTGTGCCATTAGTAGCTTGGGAGGAGTAGAGGAAATCTAATTCTTAACTGACCTCATATGACATAGGATCACTGAGACATAGGTTTGCTGTGTCATTATTTTATGTTTACTTACTGCACAGCCTTACTGTAAACATTGTATTTTAGGATCGTTACATGCTTCATATTCTTAGTGTAAAGGTTCTTAATTAATAAGTAAAACCTGAGGCTTTTTAACTGACTTCTTTGCTATAGATATTGATGTAATAAATTAACATAATACCATATAAATTATTGAAAGTAAAAATTCCTTAGATTACAAGAGTATAAAAATTCATTGAAGTATTTTGTTCTTGAGTTAATTTGTTGTGTGTTTTTTGTTACGAAGACATTAATTCCTGTAACTGATTTTGTGGCTTCAAAATGTGTCAGAAGAGAAAATGTAAAGTTGTAGCATGTTAGTCTTCAGTAATTCAGTAGATAATTTTTAGAGCTGTGGTGGGACATATTATGAAATAATGTCTATGTGGATTGATGGAGAATCAATTTTGTCATAGAATTGGGTAAAGTGAATCTGGAGACAAGCTTACTAAAGTACCAGTTTCCATGAGGTGTGAATGTAGTCAATCAATTGAAAATCATTCTTAAGTTTGAAACATACTTAATGCTACTGATCTATGGCAAGAATACATCAAAACTGAATTTTTAAAGAAATCATGCAGAGAAATGTCTAAATATTTCCTTATATAAGATTTAAGATGAAACATAAACAGTGGTTAGAAATGCATTTGGAAAAAAAAATAAGCATATGGGTTGATTTGGCACAGTATATCAACTACAGATTATTAAATAACAGCAAATTTGGTGGCAAAAGTGGAAGATCAAGATAGAGAGATTTCTTGCCTCTCTTCTGTTCTTGAAGATCTTTCTTCCTAACTGAAATGCATTTCTGACTTCAGATATCACCAGATAGCATGGGAGAATAGTATCAGTTTGTTTGTTCCAATGGCATATAGATCATTATTTTCAGATGTAATCCTTTACCCTGTTTTCTAGGTAAACTATATATGCATGTTATATTTAGGTATACGTTTCATTGTGTAGAGATTGAGGCCACTATACTCTTCAGCATATCCTTCCAGACTCTTTTAAGGTTGTGTCCTTGTAGAGGGCAAGGTAGTAGCTTATTCTCATAATAAAAAGATATCTGCACTGGACTGTCCAGAAATAAGATCCAACTTTCATATCAAATACAAATAGAAGATAAACATTGATTTCTATTTTTGGTTTGTTTGGGTTTTTTTGTAATTCTTGACCTTTGTAGCGCTGACCTTTAACCACACATTGTAATGTTGTTATCCTAAAGCATCACAATTTACAATATCACTTCCATTTTATCCTTCTGACTGTTTTAGTTTTTTTGTATTTATGTCTAGTCAAGCAAACTCTGGGGCCAAGTATTCAGCTGTTTTATCTGCCGTACTGGAGGTGGTAACCTCCAATAACTGCCATTATTCTTAGATTGTACATCCTTCCTTATTATCACATAAGGCAGAATCATTAAAAGCAGTTGACAAAACCCAATTTCTATCTTACTCCTGTTGTACTGTATCTTAGAGGAAATGTCCTACTGTTTGGGCTTTCTGTCCTGCCTAATGTCCACAGTTAAGATAACTGAAGGTTGTCATTGTCAATAAAGTAAGTCTTTACTTGAAATGAAATCCTCTCCTACTTGAAGCTAGTAGAAGTTTCTGATTTTGAAATCTAGTTGACCTGTTCAATATCCAATTTTTTGATAATAATTTGATTTAGGAATCCAAATACAGGTTAAAGAACCTTATATTGGTGGTGGGATTGATCCATTGTCACTTCAGACAGTGTTCTTTGTACATATTCACAGAACTACTGTGCAATTTCTGTTATCCTTGAAAGATGATGCTCATAAACATGAGAAGAAATTTCCTTTGTAATCTCAATATCTCTTAGACTATACATGTTACCAACCGGTAAAGCTGGAAAAAAAAATAATAATTTAAATGTTTAGCGTAGAACATAGACCTTTCCCAGTATCAACACCTTACATGAAGGATTCCTACACTTATTTGTGCAGCCACTATATTCTGCAGTGGCACATAGCTGCTTGTCGTAGCAGATCCTAGAATTGTGCTGGATACATGCATTACAACCTTCACAGTAGTTGCTTGTGTGTTCTCACCAACAAGGAGGAGCTGGGGGGGAGCGTGAACCTCAAGGGCAGCCTTGGCTGCAGTGACTATGAAATGGTGGAGTTCATGATCCTTAAGACAGCGAGGAGGGTGCACAGCGAGCTCACTACCCTGGACTTCAGGAGAGCAGACTTTGGCCTCTTCAGGGATCTGCTTGGCAGAGTAGCATGGGCTAAAGCCCTGAAAGGGAGAGGGGCTCAAGAAAGCTGGATAATATTCAAGGATCAACTCCTCCAAGCTCAGGAGTGATGCATCCTGACAAAGAGGAAGTCAGGTAAGAACACCAGGAGGCCTGCATGGATGAAGAAGGAGCTCCTGGACAAACTCAAACACAAAAATGAAGCTTACAGAGAGTAGAAGCAAGGACAAATAGCCACGGAGGAATACAGAGAAACTGTCCAAGCAGCCAGGGATCTGGTTAGGAAGACCAAAGCCCTGATGTAATTAAATGTGGCCAGGGATGTCAAGGGCAGTGAGAAAAGCTTCTATAGGTATGTGGTGATAAAAGGAAGACTAGGGCAAATGTGGGCCTTCTCCACAGAAGGAAATGGGAGACCTGATTACCCAGGACATGGAGAAGGCTGAGGTTCTGATGACTTTTTTTCCTCAGTCTTCACCAGCAAGGGCTCCAGCCACACCACCCAAGACACAGAGGACTGAGAGAATGAAGAACTGCCCACTGTATGAGATGCAAGGGATATTGATAGATCAGTAAGCATGGTAACACCTGTGAAAGGTCAGGCCAGACTCAGGATCTCTAAATGCGAAAAGGTGCTGCAGACATCAGCCCATCTGAAGTGTATCTATACCAATGCACACAGCATGGGTAACAAACAAGAGGAGCTTGAAGCCATGATGCAACAGGAAAGCTATGATGTGGTCACTATTACAGAAACATGGTGGGATGTCTCCCATGACTGGAGTGCGCCAGTTGATGGCTACAAGCTCTTTAGGAGGGACGGACAAGGAAGGAGAGGCGGTGGGGTGGCGCTGTATGTTAGGGACTGTTATGATTGCTTCGAGCACAAGTATAGTGAAGACAGGGTGGAGTGTGTGTTAGAATCAGGAGAAAGACCAACAGGGCAGATGTTGTAGTAGGGGTCTACTATAGGCCACCCAACCAGGACAGAGAGGTGGATGAAATATTCTATAGGCACTTAGGAGAAATCTCACGATTGCTTGCGCTTGTTCTTGTGCTTGTGGGAGACTTTAACTTCCCAGACATCTGCTGGAAATACAACACAGCAGAGCGGGACCAGTCCCGGAGAATCCTGGAATGTGTGGGAGACAACTTCCTGAAACAGCTGGTGAGTGAACCGACCAGAGAAGGTGCCCTGCTGGACCTCCTCTTTGTGAACAGAGGAGGACTGGTGGATGATGTGGCGGTCGGAGGCTGACTAGGGCACAGTGATCATGAAATAATAGAGTTCTCCATTCTTAGAGAGACCAGAAAAGGGGACAGCAGAACTGACATCCTGGACTTCCAGAGGGCTAACTTTGTCTTGTTTGGGCACCTGCTTGACAGAATCCCTTGGGAGATGATCCTGAAGGGTATAGGGGTCCAGGAAGGCTGCACACTCTGTAAGAAGAAGTTCTTAATGGCACAGGAGCAGGCAGTCCCCAGGTGCTGTAAGAGAAGCAGGTGCCAGAGAAGACCACCCTGACTGAACAGGGAGCTTTGGCTGCAACTCAGGGAGAAAAGGAGAGTTTAAGGCCTTTGGAAGAAGGGGCTAGCCACTCACAGTGATTACAAAGATGCTGTGAGGCTATGCAGGGCAGAAATCAGGAGGTCTAAAGCCCAGCTAGAAATTAATCTGGCTTCAGCAGTCAAAGATAACAAGAAATGTTTCTCTAAGTATGTCAACAGCAAAAGAAAGACCAGGGAGAGTCTCCATCCCCTGCTAGATGCAGGAGGAAACATGGTAACAAGTGATGAGGGAAAGGCTGAGGTGCTTAATGCCTTCTTTGCCTCAGTCTTTAATAGCAAGACTAGTTGTATTGAGGGAATCCAGCCTCCTCGGCCAGAAGACAGAGACTGGAAGAATGACTCCCACACACAATCCAGGAGGAGATAGTCAGTGACCTACTGCATCACATAGACATACACAAGTCTATGGGACCAGACGGGATACACCCGAGGGTGCTGAAGGAGCTGGCTGGGGTGCTCGCCAAGCTGCTTTCCATTATTTACCAGCGGTCCTGGCTGACTGGGAAGGTCCCGACAGATTGGAAACCGGCCAACGTGACACCCATATATAAGAAGGGTTGGAAGGATGATCCAGGAAACTACAGGCCTATCAACTTGACTTCGGTGCCCGGGAAGCTGATGGAGCAGCTCATCCTGAGTACCATCATACAACACATGTGGAACAACCAGATGATCAGGCCCAGTCAGCATGGGTTTATGAAAGGCAACTCCTCCCTGACAAACCTGATCTCCTTCTACCACTGCGTGACCTGCTTATTGGATGCTTATGGGAAAGGCTGTGGATGTTGTTTACCTTGACTTTAGTAAGGCCTTTGACACCATTTCCCACAGCATTCTCCTGGCAAAACTGACTGCTCGTGGCTTGGACGGGCACACGCTTAGCTGGGTAAAAAAACTGGCTGGATGGCCGGGCCCAAAGATTTGTGGTCAATGGAGTTAAATCCAGTTGGTGGCTGGTCATGAGTGGTGTCCCCCAGGGCTTGGTTTTGGGGCCACTCCTGTTTAACATCTTTATTGATGATCTAGACGAGGGGATTGAGTGCACCCTCAGTAAGTTTGCAGACGACACCAAGTTGGGTGGGAGTGTTGATCTGCTCGAGGGTAGGGAGGCTCTGCAGAGAGACCTGGACAGGCTGGAGCGATGGGCTAAGGCCAAGTGTAGGAGTTTCAATAAGGCCAAATGCCGGGTTCTGCACTTCAGCCACAACAACCCCCAGCAGCGCTACAGGCTTGGGGAGGAGTGGCTGCAGAGCTGCCAGTTAGAGAGGGACCTGGGGGTGTTGATTGACAGCCAGCTGAACATGAGCCAGCAGTGTGCCCAGGTGGCCAAGAAGGCCAATGGTATGGTGGCTTGTATGAGAAACCGAATGGCCAGCAGGGACAGGGAAGTGATCTTACCCCTGTACTCGGCACTGGTGAGGCCGCACCTCGATTACTGTGTTCAGTTTTGGGCCCTTCACTACAAAAAGGACATTGAATTACTCAAGTGTGTCCAAAGAAGGGCAACAAAGTTGGTGCAGGGTCTGGATCACATGTCTTACAAGGCACGGCTGAGGGAACTGGGGTTGTTTAGTGTGGAGAAGAGGCTGAGGGGAGACCTCATGGCCCTCTACAACTACCTGAAAGGAGGTTGCAGAGAGCTGGGGATGAGTCTCTTTAACCGAGTAACAAGCGATAGGACAAGAGGGAATGGCCTCAAGTTGCATCGGGGAAAGTTTAGACTGGATATTAAGAAGCATTTCTTTACAGAAGGGGTTGTTAGGTGTTGGAATTGTCTGCCAGGGCAGTGGTGGGGTCCCCATCCCTGGAGGTGTTTAAGAGTCAGGTTGACATAGTGCTTAGTGATAGGGTGTGTTTGAGAACTGTCAATGTTAGGTTAAGGGTTGGACTAGGTGATCTTCAAGGTCTTTTCCAACCTTGATGATTCTGTGAGAAGATCAGGTTTGAGACCAAAGGAACCTGAAGGTGCAGTAATCCATGGAACCTGGTGAGATGCATCTATGGGTCCTGAGCGAACTGGTAGATGAAGTGTCTAAGCCACTATCCACCATATTTGAGAAGTCGTGGCAGTCAGGTGAAGTTCCCACTGACTGGAAAAGGGGAAACATAACACCTATTTTTAAAAGGGGAAAAATGGAAGACGCAGGGATCTACAGGCCAGTCAGTCTCACCTCTGTCCCTGTGAAGATCATGGAGTGGATCCTCCTGGAAACTATGCTAAGGCAGTTGGAAAATAGGGAGGTGATTGGTGACAGCCAACATGGCTTCACTAAGGGCAATCATGCCTGACAAACATGGTGGCCTTCTACAGCGGGTTTGCAGCATTGGTGGATAAGGGAAGAGCAACTGATACCATCCACCTGACTTGTGCAGAGCTTTTCATGCTGTCCCAGATGACATCCTTGTCTGTAAATTGGAGAGATGTATTTGATGGATGGACCACTTGGTGGATAAGGAATTGCTGGATGGTTACACTCAAGGAGTTGCAGTGAATGGCTCGATATCCTGGTAGAGAGCAGTGACGAGTGGCATTCCTCGGGGATTGGTATTGGGACTGATGGTGTTTAACGTCTTTGGCGACATGGACAGCGGCATTGAGTGCACCCTCAGCGAGTTTGCCAATGACACCAAGCTGTGTGGTGCGGTCAACACACTGGAGGGAAGCAATATCCAGGTCCCTCTGGATGGCATGCTTGAGAGGTGGGCCCTGTGAGAACCTCATGAAGTTCAACAAGGCCAAGTTCAAGGTCCTGCACATGGGTTGGGGCAGTTCCAAGCACAAATACAGGCTGGGCAATGGTGGATTGAGACCAGCCCTGCGGAGAAGGACTTGGGAGTAGCAGAAAAACTGACTACGTGCCATCAATGTGTGCTTGCAGAGCTGAAAGCCAACCATATCCTGGGCTGCATCAAGAGAAGTGTGGCCAGCAGGTTGAGGGAGGTGATTCTCCTCCTCTACTGTGCTCTTGTGAGACCCCACCTGCAGTACTGTGTCCAGCTCTGGGGCCCCCAACATAAGAAGGACATGGACCTGCTTGAGTGGGTCCAGAGGAGGCCACAAAGATGACCCGGGGGCTGGAGCACCTCCCCTATGAGGACAGGCTGAGATGGTTGGGGTTGTTCAGCCTGCAGAAGAAAAGGCTTCTGGGAGACTTTATAGAGGCCTTCCAGTACTTAATTGCGGCCTACAGGAAAGATGGGGAGGGACTCTACTAGGGAGTGTAGGGATAGGACAAGGGGTAATGGTTTTAAACTGAAAGAGGGTGAATTTAAATTAGATATAAGGAAGAAATTTTTTACTGTGAGGGTGGTGAGACACTGGAACAGGTTGCCCAGAGAAGCTGTGGCTGCCCCCTCCCTGGAAGTGTTCAAGGCCAGGTTGGACGGGGCTTTGAGCAACCTGGTCTAGTGGAATGTGTCCCTGCCCATGGTAAGGGGGTTTGTAACTAGATGGCCTTTAAGGCCCCTTCCAGCCCAACCTATTCTATAATTCTATAAGTGGAAATACCTTATATGAACAGCATTACCTTTGTATGACCCATCTAGGTAATAAACTGTGTAATGCCATCTTCATCTCCTTCATCTGCCTAGTTTGTACTCTTCCTCCTGAGTCAGCAAGTTTCTTTGAATCCCTGTAACTCGTGGTTTCATAGGTTACAGTTGTGATATCTGGTCTCTCTGCCATTTATACAGTTATCTGCTGTCAGGCTTGGCTCATTGAGCATCCAGGCAGCTGTTGGTATAGTCTCAAGCTCCTCAGTCACTCCATATCTCCACAGTGTATCTTTCACCTTAATAAACATCTTTTGTTCCATTTCTGTCTGCCATCCCCATTCCAACTCAGTTGGGGTTTTGAAGTTTATCAAGCAGCAATACAGGAAAAGCCTTCTCCTGTTGTGGTAACAAGATACAGGGTTTCATTCAAGAGTGGATGAAGGACACAGGAGACTTAGTGAGCAGAGGAACTTTTCAGAACTGAATGCTGTTAGATTATTCAGCGTAATACTGCCAGTGTCAGCTGCTTCCCACTACTAAGTGTTATACTGTGAGAAAATAAAATTGACCATATGCATTCAAACTGAGACTCCTTCTACATCAGAGTGCTAGTGTAGTGACTTCTTCTGAGCTTACAAGACTCTGACCTGATGAAGATACAGCATCAAGACTCTGATGTAACGATGGTATGGCTGCTCCTCTCCATCTTCCATTCTGCCAATGTACTGGCTCTAATTGACCTGACCAGCCGATAACTCTTGCTCTGGAGTCTCCACCTTTATTCTCTTTCCTCCTCATGCCAGCGGTTTAATTCTCTGTGTTCAAGGCAAGCTCTGCTATGGTGCAGCTGTGTAACTTGGGTCACTGCGTGAAAATAGTGAAGTTGGGAGAAAGAACTATGAGAAACCTTGTCTGGGGTCTCCATCCATGCACTTTCCACCCCTTGGCTCTAGAGTGCATTGGAGCCGAGGCTGTTGCCTTGGTCTTTGCCTGAACTATACCATAGCCACAATGTGCCTGCCCTTAACACCTTGCTGCTCCTCACCTTGCCTTGCTGAATTCCTGTCTTGATCCTGGATTTGTTTTGGCACTGTGAACTTGACTGGTGATCACTGGACTGTCACCTGAACCTGGTTACTGTCAGTGGACCTGTTCTGCTGCTCTTGAGTACTGTGCTCCTCTTCAGTGAGGCCACCCCCTCCACATCCCCCCACCTCTGCCTGCTTTGCAGTCACCTTTGGCTTCTGACTTCCATACTTGGCAAAGTAGCCTACTCATGCTGTTCCCTGTTGGTCTTACCACAGGCAGATAAGAGCCCTACTCCTAATGGGAAGTCTCCCTGAGAGTCTACAGTCCTGTATTGTCCAGCTGTCTTTATGGAGTTGTAGATGTTGGCCTTCTCCAGCGCATGCTGACTCATTCATAGCCCTCTGACAGTCTCAGTGAGACTTGGTGATGGCTGTGGGCAGTGTGGATAATGCACTTGAATATGTGCTAATATGACTGTGGATGCAGGAGGAGCATTGTGAAATGACTCGGAACAGCATTAAATTTAGAATGCTAGTTTTGTATGCTTTTAGTTGTCTTATTTTTTGCATCTCACTTGCTTTTTAAAAAGTACATGGTAATATAAAACAGCTGAAGTGTTGAGCCCAGCAAGGTATCTTTCATTTCTCTAAAGCATGTTTTTATAATTATACATATATTACAGCATTGATAGCTATTTGTTGCATTTAAGATAATGAATTAATTTGGTAAGAGATGAATCCCCTTGTGTTCTAGCCAGTCTTCAGAGATTAGAGGGGCTAGGGGCGGCTGGACTTATCTCTTAATGGGTATGCCAGTTATGGCCGTAGCTATAGGCCTGACACCAGATGCACGAACAGCCCGTATGCTGTAGGTCTGGTTGCATTCAAGAGAAGCAGTCAGGTTCACGAATAGTACGGTTTATTCTTATGCAACATCTACAGATTCTTTGAGATAGCCAACCTGCAGTTTGTGCATTTATCGTAGGCAATGTAGCACTACACACAAAAAGAATGATTGCAATCACACACACTTAATTGCTGGGTAATCACTCGACGTAGCCAAGGGCCAAAATCTTGCCAAAAGGTGTCCCTTCTCACGGGAGCTGGGGGGTTGGTGGAGAGGAGCACAAACCCGTCGATCTGTCCCTCCGAATGAGATAGAAACTTGTGGTAGTATTTCTCTAAGTATGTATGTATGAGTGGGTGGGACTGTGGTCAATCCATTGTTTCTTGAGTAATGACACAGCACGTTCCTTGGTGCAAGGTGTGTGCTGTTTTTGTGGGAGAAGAGGAAGCATGAGAGATAAGGTCTGCAGAGTACTGCAAAACAGTCCTTGAGAGACGGGGAAGGAAAAGCAGGAGATAAATCTGCATAGTCATGTCATATGTTCCTTGAGAAAAGTGGAAGAACAGGACCATGTGGCCTCCACCTCGCTTCTTGGTACCATGGCAACACAAATCACTGGATCTCCATCCTGCCCTGTGTTTGTTCTGGGCACCATGTGTTAAGGAAACGTGTGTTTTGCAGATTTTTCGCTGTTTTGCTTTTCCCACACTTCCAACACTATTGCAATTTCCACTTCAAATGATGAGAAGTTAATGTTTGTGAGTGGTAAATAGTAACAGACCTTTTTGACTTGTAACATACATTGATAATATAATTTCTGTGGTATCATATATTTACATACTAGTTATTACATATGCATACAACTTTAGTTTCTAAAATGTAGTTACTTTACCAGAATCATTCCCCCTAGGAGTTAATTCCCTCTAGGAGTTAAGTTTTTCAGCAGTATGGTGGCAAGTTCCTCTCTGTGTTCCTGTGTATGTATCCATTTATCTGGAGGACTGTATAACCACAAAAAAAAAGTCTGCTAATCCGGGAATGCTACTTCACTTAAATGTAGTGGGTGTCTTGATTTAAATTTTTATTATTTTGTGTGTGTGGTTTGGGGTTTTTTTTTCCCATTGGTGTCATAATTTCTGACTAAGAGGTTGGAAAGCAAAAGTATTGCTGCTTTTCTTTATTTCCCTGCTGTGTATCTGAGAACGTAGCTTGCGCATATGAAAGCCTTAATGGAAACGATGTGTGCTAGAGTAGGCCTGGCAATGACACTGAGTTGCCCTTAAGTAGCGTTGCCTGCTAACTCCAGGTTAATATCTGGTACTTCCAGCTGTTCTTTTTCTACTTTGCTTTGTTTATCTCTTGGTTGAACATTTGACTTCACAGTCTAGCTTTCACATTTATTATCTTATGAATTTTGGGAAACAGCTTGTTAATCCAGTACAGAAAGGCAGAGGTTGTCTGCGTTCTAGATTTCTTAAGAAACTGGGGTTTTTTTAGGTGTCTGTAATCTCTGTTGAGGTTTTGATAGTTGCTGCAACCATGCAGTCAGGAAGATATATATGATAATGTCTCCTAAACAGCACAGCTCATGAAGTGTGCTGCTGCAGTACTGAATTGTGGTTTGAGCAATACAGCTTTTATTCCTCGCTTTACCTCTTGTTTTCATTGGTATAATGCACTGTGAAATCTGCTGTGAAACTTGTGAGCATACCAGAAAAGGATAACTAGTTGCAGAAGGAATAAATAGTCAGATATGTGAAACGCGCCCGAGGGAGAGAAAAGAAGCAGATGCATTCTGATGAATTAGTGAAAATCAGGGTTTGTAAATTTCCCAGCCAGTGCTGGTGGCTGTATCTGAGCCCTTCAGGCTCTGCTGGCTGCAGACAACAGAGATGCAGATCTTTTTTTCTTTCCTTTTTCCCTTTTTAAAAAAACGTTAAACATAACATATTTGACACTTGCAATAATCATGGCCCCTCCTACTGTGCCAGTTGAAACCACTCCCTACATAACCAAAACACATCATTTCCCATGATTCTGAAGGTGTTTTACATTTCAATACAAGCTTTTGTGCACTGAACCACATTTCTTACAGACAGTACATTTGAAAAAAAGGAAAATAATTTTTTAGGAGACAAATAAGAATGGCTCAAACAGCACCTCATTTTCAGAGCACAGAAGCACTGTAAAACCGAGCTTGAAGCACTGACCTGCTTTAATTTAGAATACTGGAATATATAATTAGTAAGTGTTTTAGTGTGATTTCTCTTTTCCAGTTCAGAATCCAATACATACAGCATTTAAATTGCTGCTAAAAATATTTCAGATTATATATTTATTAATGTAAAGCTTATTAATGTAGAATCATATCACAGAGTTCAGCTCTCATCTTTTGAGTAGCTTGTTGTAGTGTTGAGTAAATTTTAGCACAGGACTCATTGTACTTACCTGTGTTCAGGTCCTGTATTTTTTATTTCAACTGTGCCTTCTGTCATGGCTTGGATGACTTATATTTCCCACTGGTTTGATGAAGATGATTGGTATGAAGGACAACAACGAGTAAGAATTGTTTAAATTAATATTTTCTCTTTTACTTCCTTTATATTTTTCTTTTTTAAGCTGCTGTTTATTATATTACTAGTACCAAAAGTAATATTCCCATAGTGGTGCTAAGAAGGGATTTTTTAGTAGCTTTAAGGAGGTCTTGAATCAGAGATAATCTCATCTAAGCACATCTAAAATGAGCTTTTTGAAAATTAATATTGATAGCTGGATAAAAGATATTGGAAGTTTGGTGGCCACCTACTTGCATTTTTTAGGTTGCATAATTTAATGAGTAGTAATTCTTTAACAAGTAATGAGATAGAAATCAAACATTTAATTTTATTGGGTTAGGAGGAATTGATATACTGTGCATGAAGTAAACTAAAATAATTATAAGCAGTAATTGAGAAAACCAAAAATATTTGGGAGATACTAAATTCACCTAGGGTTACTTCCAAGTTGTACCTTGGATATCTGTATGTTTTCATTAACATTTTTCCAGGGAGGAGGAGTTGTTACTATAGCAACATTTGCAGGATATCTTGGATTTTTTTTAACATTTTATTAACTGTATACCTCGGGCAAGCTTGATTTACTGCTGCTTTCATAGATTTATGGTGGGAGGTGAATATAAGTCACATTTCTTTCATTGTATCAAGCTCCTTTATGTAACCATATATTTCTGTAATTTCTATTTCTTGTTTTGATAGTATATTCTTAGCTAATGAATCAAAATGCAGGAGATGCTACTGAAACATAAGAGCTAGCAGCTGCTTTGATTGTATTATTGTGTATTACTCGGTAGTGCCAGTTACATGCTCATAAGTATTAAAAACTAGGAGATTTTAATACTTTTACACTGTTCTCATTTTACATGTCACTGATGATACGAATGTTTCAGATCTGGAGTTATCTTTTAATAGCTTCATGTCAGGGATTCACATGTGAGATGCATCAAGAGGTAACTATCTGAAATCAAAAGTGTCTTGGTAATTTGCCAGTAGAAAAGCAATCTTCTGGTGACTGTGGTAGCTCTGGGTTGGAAGATGAGAACAAAATTCTTATGGAGACTGTTAGATGCTTTATACTGAGATCAAACATGGTTGTATGTATTTCTTTGTATATCATACAGTATCTAAAAACTAGATTTCTGGTACCGTATGACTTTTGTTACCACTGCTAGATACGATGTCTCAGGTTGATTAGGTGTGTAGTTCAACATTGCTGGTGATGCCTTATTAGAAGTACCAGCACTTCTCCATGTTCTGTTTCAAACCCTATTGTTGCTTTTTAGATTATCTTGTTAAAGCTTCACAGTAAAGGATATTCTAGTTAAACTGTACAAGTACTGTAGTCAAGACAGTCAAAAACACTCCTTTGTAAGACTTACCTCAAGTTATGATCTTTTAAGGTTGGCCTTAGGTTTTCTAAGCAGGATATCTATCTTGAGTTAATATATTTGGTTTCAAATAAGTGTTTATTTCTGTAAAAATACAGTCTCATACTATGATTTCAAATCCAGACTTTATCCAGACTTCAGTGAGAGGTCTCCACCTTCTTCCCTTGTGAAACCAAAGATACTGTGGTTAAATCAGTTCTAGTAGTAATTTGGCTCTGAGTTTATTGTGAAGGTTTAAAATGGCTGTGAACACTAGTAGAACACTGTTCATTAAAAATGATCTTTTTAATAGCAGTGTTCTTTTCCTAGTCAGCATCTGGATAACTGAATGTACTTATTTTGAACAGGTTATCATAAGTTATGAAATGCCATCTGCAAATGCTGGTTGCAAGAGTCTAGCCAAGGCTTCTGGTGTTTCTAAAGAGTCTTGCTGAAATTCAAAGCCTTGTCCAAGGCATTCTCTTCGTTCCTCTGGTCAATCTTCTGATTCTTCCAGAGCCACAGTCAGTCTGTGTGTCATGAATTGTATACAAATGTAGAAAAACCTTTTCTAATTTTCACAGAGAAGCATACAAACTCTTTGTCCATAGTGGTCAGTAGTAAACTAGCAACCAACCTGACACTCTTAAGCAGTAGGCTACCTTAAATTCTGTTGGGAAGCATGAAGGGCTTAACTTTTGTGAGAGCAGTACATGCATAAACCTACGTAATTATTCTACATTATTCTACATTGTGACTGTCGTGATTAATATAGTTAATTTTTGCTCATCTTTTGCGCAGAAGCAGTTGCTAGCAGAAGTGTGTGTACGGTGTCAGTAAGATTATTTGAGACTTACGTTAGTAACTGCACTTTGATTGTTCACATCAAGAACTGAAAATTCTTTACCATTTTGTGGTACTCCGCGCAAAGTAGGAACAATTTTTGTTTAAAGGGAGTAGCTCAACTGTTACTGAGCTATCTGGTTCTTAAGAAATTATAGCTGAAATATGACACTGCCATCTATTTCTTTGTTTCTAACCTTTTTTTCCTATGGATCTGTTAAAATCCATGACAGCTGATCTTTGACAATATACATATTGTCAAAGTTTTCATAGTGTAAGATTGCTTATCTTCTGATGGTGCTTACTTTTACTTTTGAGATTCCCAGATTCATAAAGTAATGGATATAAATACATTTAAATGTAATGCATAGATAGCATAGAATACAATTTAGAAAATGTACTAACTTCTTAAACGGTCCTTCCAGAAACATTGAAGTTTTTGGAAATGTCATTGCTCTGTTTAGTCTTAGTAAATTTAATTTGTCTATTGGCTTTTAAGATGCGTATGTACCAGAATATTTTCAATTATCCTTTATTTAATAGGTCTGGACATAATAATCAGAATTTAATTTCTCAATGTGGCTATAATGTGCTTGGTGTTTTCCAACCCCATTGGAAGAAGGCTAGTACTAATTATGCTTATGTTCTTACATGAGACTTGATGTTACTGAGGCAGGCGCAGTTGGGAAGAAGTTGGTTTCCGCTGTGCCTTGCAGGATAGCAGAGACTTCTTGGTAGGTTGGAAGACCTTCATGTTTTTAACAAGATAAATTCATTGTTTCATCTGGTGCTTCAAACTGGTCCCATTGGATAGAGTGGTGAGTTTGAAACTCAATGGTTCACAGGTCACATTTTCATCTCCAATGGATTTTCCCACAAAGGTGGGTAAATATACCCAGTGTCTTTAAGGAGACATCACTTTTATATCAGTAAAGAGGGTGTTTAATTATGACATTATCATTGGCATATTGACAAAAAAAACGGTACCTGGGGACAGTAGTCTGCATGAGATATAACAGGTTTATGTGTCAGACATACAGGAGTGACAGTAAGCTTTCCACATAAGAAAATACGTGAACTTAATTTGAAGATAGTGACAATAGAATGAACAGAAGCAGAGAACACTAATACTTTACTACGTATAGCTGTTCAGAAACTGGGGGTTTGTGCACACAGAAGCATATTGATTAGCATAAGGCTACAGTATATTCACTTTAGTGTGCATGCCCTATCGCATATGTTCTCATTTGGACAGGTCATACGCCATGTGAACCACGATCGCTAACAGTATAAGCATGTGTTCTTGGTTGTGTTTGATGGTTATAAATTTATGAAAACTTATAACATGCAAGCACACCTCTGATAATTAAAGGGTGCTAAGTGATGGATTAAAAGAGCTATTATTATTCTGTAAATATCATTGTAGTATACTCAGGAAATACAACCAGCAATGAAATACACTAAGTAGCTGAAGCAGAGAAAACAGAGTTAGGTTAAAATTAAAATGGTGCCTGTTAAAGAGCTGCAGTTGCCAGGCTACTGACACTGCCGTTTTGTGTGTGTGGTGCGACACAATGCTCAGTCTTTTCTCCTGCATCCTTTAGTTACTGCATTATTCTGTGAACATCAAGGTTTAGTTCCTTCATCTGTCAAGTAAAGTGATTTCCTTCTACAACCAGAGCAAGATTTTGCATTTTTGGGAGCAGCAAGGTATCGGAATGAACATGGAAATTCTTAAGTGTTTTACAAAAAATGATACTTATGCTAAGGTAGGGATTATCAGGCATTTATCTTTAAGTTATTGATATATAGCCATGTCTATGTATCTAGTCCATTCAGTTATTATTTTTAAATAATGTTCTATGGTATACAAAATTTCAGTTTAATTTTTTTTCTATATTTAGCAACAAGGAAGGACTTAGAATGTTGCTGCTCATGCCAATTGAAAAGAAAGGTTTTTGTTGTCCTCCCTCTTCCCTTCATCTCCTTGGAAACTGTGGGCATCCTTTGATAGCTTTCCCAGTGTGATGTACGTTTTTTTACATGCACAGTTTTTTCCATCTATTCTTAAGAGTCCGATATAATTACTTGTACATCCCTTATTTTGAAAAATCTCCATTGTATAAAAAAGCAACCTGTGTGAAATCATACATATATATTTATTCAGTTATACTGCATTTCTTGTTTTCTGCCATTTTACTCAGGCTGTTCTGATGAATGCTGCTTTCTCCCTTGTACTATAAGTATATTCAACAGAAATCTATAATGTCTGAAAAGATCTGCAGGAAACTGCTTTAATGCATGGTACTTACAAGAGAATAACAGTCAGTAAGACACAGAATTGTAATTTCTTCTAGATGCTCTTGTACTGAATTTCAAAGCAAATGCTTCTTAATTACAGTATTTTTTGTAAAACATTATATAACTCATTACAAGGAACAGGAAACATTAACAAGTTTAAAAATGCAAATATTATTAAATAAATAAAGTGCAAATTCCTTTCTATAATACAGCTCAGAATATTTTACCTATGTAATTTTTAACATATACTTGAATAGGAAAAATCCATACGAAGAATCAAAGTTTAATAATGCTTCTTAAGCATGAACTACTAACTTAGTGAAATAATATATCACAAGGCAGCATTTTTTAAATCTAAATGTTGATCTTATTTAGGAGACATTTTGATTTGGATGTCAGACTAAGAAAAATAGTACATTATCAAAAGAATGATTGTTTGAAATTACATTTGTGAATGAGGCTTCTATTGATGAATTTCTTCAAAAAAATGTACGACCTTTTGTCATTAATGTAAATGTAGAACAAAGAAGACAAATGTGTTCTATTTCAAATACAGTACTTCATATGACATACCCAGTAATGCTTATAGACATACATTCAGAACTAGGCTGAAATAATTTTATAGCCATTTGATGAAATGATTTCTGGTCATGATTAACGTAGCCTGAATTCTGATCAGTGACATATGCATTTGAAAACCATTGAAATACCGTAAGCTATGCAGGTGTCCTGATGACATGAAAAAATAACAATGAAGAGACTTTTATGTATATCAGCTGCATAGAAAACATGGAAGTAGTAGCACTAGCAGTGGAACAATCTCCAAACCCAAAATGCTAGTCTGTTTTGTGCGATCATGGTAGTTGTAAAACCAGTGTAGAGCACCTTTTTGTTCTAGATTTCAGCACTTAGGTTTAGAATCCTCCTTATTTTCAGCCACTTAGAATAGTATTTTCCTATAGACTAGAGTTCATATAGTCATGAAAACCTTCTCTCATATCAGGGTAAAAATGAAGGTCTATTGAATATATTAAGAGGATTTTTTTTTAATACATATTACTGCAGAATCCTACAAGACAAATCTGTTGTTACTCTGAAAGAAACATTTGTGGAATTCTGTTTTAGCATCTGTAATAGATCTTAACTTTACAATAAATTTTACTTGTAATCAAACTGCAAATTAAACAAGATTTAAGATAATATTTTCTTACAGATTAAACTTCATCAACTCAGGAACCTCTTAGCTCCCATATGAGACGGTAAAAAAGAGGATCTGTACAAAATAAGACAAGTCTGTTTTTACGATTAAATAAATATTTATGCACTCTTAGTGTCTCAAGAGATGTTAACTTTTAATCGGTCTTACATGTGGTAGACCTAGAAACTAAACCTATGATAATCCAGTATTGTACATCTAATTCTCTTCTACTTCACCATGACTCTTTAAATGTTCCTTACCTGTTTGCTGACACATCTAGTGTTTTAGCCATCATTTTCTCTGGAATCAAGAGTGGAAACCAAGAGTTCTGGTTCCAGGTATTACTCTGTGTTTTAGTAAATTGTTATGTAATCACCTGGGTGACTAAATTTTAGAGAAAGTGTTTGTTAATGGTGCCAGTTATTTTTTCATTGTAACTGGAAAAAGTCTGTGTTGCAGTTCTGAGTGCCCCAAATCCAAATATTTCTGAATAGGTGTGATTGATACTTTAATTGCACAGAAGGGACCTCTGGAATTTTAATTTTACGAAAAAGAACACTAAATGGCAAAATCAGAAATCTGCAATCTATTTCTTGTGACTTTGTGGTGATGATGATGATTCTTTAAATAACAAGATACATGAGTCCCACAGAAATAAATTTAACTTATGACATAATATGGATTGCAACTGAACCTCAAAGGGATACAATTTATAGAACTGTTCTCTCTAGAATCTCTAACTTATTTGCTGCAGAAGTCATAAGATTAATGTTGTTGTCAGAGACAGAAAGGAAGGCTAACAGCCAAAGCGCTGGTCTGCAGCAGAGCTGTATCTTGTAACTTGTTTTTCTGCATATATCTGTTCTGTTGTTGTACACTTTCCTTTACCAAAATTTTCAGAGGTTAAACATGGGTGTTTCATTTTATTTAGGCATTTAGAACTGTCAGAACCTTTAAGCACTCTAACTACAGTCAGTGATATTTTTGAGATGATCAGTCCCAAACATTTGATCTGATCCTGATCTTCTACTAAAGAAGCACTCAAAATAAGTCTCTTTCAATTTATTTTTTTCTTTCACGCTTTCCAAAGTGAAAGACTTACAATTTCATGGAGGTTGCTTCTTATATTTATTCATTACTATTTATCTGCCAAGTAGATACCTCAGGCAGACAAGAAAAATGGAAGATAAAACTGATCATTCAACTTCATTTTCATCCCTTGTATATATGCATTAAAATGAAACTTTGTTACCATTTATATAATAAGCTTTTTGTCAACACTGACTGGTAGGTTCCCTTGGGTACTATAGGTCACTATCACCATACCTGTATAAAGCTTTTTTCTATATGTGCCTTAATACTAATGTCATTCAGAAAAATATTTCCCCCTCCATACAGTTGTTATCAAGTAGGTGAAGAGTGATCTGCAGACAACATATCTCTCCTAAAGCTGTTACACAGCCAAGCGTTGCATAACGAACCCTTGCACTTAATCAGCAGTTGCTCCCTCAAAATGCTTGATTGTGTTTGAAGTCTCATTTTTGCTTTTTAATTCCCTTTCCTTTTTTGGGGCTTGAAAACATACGTAACACTTGGTGAACTGAACGTAACTCTCCTTGTTTTTGAAGGTTATAGTCTCAGCTCTCTGACCTAAAGATCCTATCCTACATACTCCATGTAATGTTTTTCCATATAATCTCCCTTAGTCCATTAATTTATCCACAGTATAAACATGTCCTTAAATGAGACATTCTGTAACATAGTTGGAGAAGTAAATTTTTATGTCTGGACCTTACCTTATCCCATGCTGAAGCACTTAGTGTTATGGTGAAACTCAGCAGAACTGTCCTTCACCAGTCTGCACAAGAAGATTCTTGTCTGCAGGAGCTCTCACTGACACAAGTACAATTGTTTTCTGGTATTAGGATTCTGCTGCTAGCCCAGCTGAAGTCATATGTAAGATGAGCTTTCAACTATGGGTTATCTAAATATCCTGTGTAGGGGTAGTACTTTCAGTCATGCTCACAGAGCCTTGTTTGGATTGATTTAACTTCTGTGCAGAAGTGTTGAAGCCTTTTTGCAGGTATTTGGACCTTGTTCTGCCATTTAGATCACCACACTGGTGCAGACTGTGATCTACTTAGTCATCCTTGTCAACCTCGGTTGTAGTTGTTTGGCCACTGGAGCCTTCTATAGTGGTGGTAAAGCCACAATTATTTCTGCAGGTTGATGGAGCAGGCATTGCATCAGTTGATAGTTGGCTTGAACCTGGAACATTTGTATCGCATGAAGACTGGTTTCTAAGTGAATTCAGAGATTCTGTGAAAACTGATGGCCTTCCTTACTTGTCTGCTGTAAATAAACGCAACAAGGCTTATTTTGAATGTTTTCTTAAACCACAGAATGGTTGAGGTTGAAAGGAACCTCTGGAGGTCATCTTGTACAACCCAGACAGGATTTTAGTTTTAATAATACCTTTACAAATGTGTGCATTCTTGGTCATAGTAGAGTATGTAAATGGGCCATAGAAAAATGGCCAGGCTCATGTGCTCTAAGTAACATTTTGATATTATCGTGAATGAAACGTGGGCTAGGTGGATAATTGGTCTGGCCTGGCAAAACATTTCCTGTGTTTTTACATTAAAGTCAGTTGTTGCCTCATTCTGAGCAGAGCTGGTAGTTTGAGACTTGTTTTGGACAGTGAAGGCATAGTTTACTTCAACTTTTTTGTTAAACAGTAATTGTTAAGAAAATTTAGAAAGCTTCTCCAAAAAGGATAATGATAATAAGTAATACGTAGTTGTTCTATGCAAGTGGTGTGAAGACCTTTTTAGACACGTTGCTTAACGTAATTAAAACAAAAGTATTAGCATATGGTTTATTTTGTCCAGCTGTCTTTGTGGGGAAGGAAGGGAAGAAGAGAGCAGAGAAGGCATTGCATTGTAACGTAGAAAGCGTTGAACCAGACTGCAGAAGAAATTGAAAGTGATGAAGAACAGCTTCAGCTGATCAAGAACAATTTAAGTTTTCACGTGCTGTCCCCCTCCTTTTTTTCTCCCAAATTAATTCCTGTGAACAGTCTTGTGTAGCACTGAAGCGTCTGAACATCTGCTTGGCTTTGTTTCAGATACATTCATTTGTACCTCATAAACACAAGATGATACTGTTAAAACATAAAGACTAGCTATATTTTTAAGGTACATATGTATATGTTATTTATGGGAACAAAAATGTTTTATTCTGTTCTTTAACATTCTGTAATCTTACTGTAGTCTAATGAATTTCTCTTTTAAAGGCAAAAATGTCACAGGTTAAACAAGTGGGACTTTTGGCTGCTGGATGTCAGCCATGGAACAAGGATGTATGTGCTGCTAGTGGGGACAGATTTGCCTACTGTGCTACCCTTGCTATTTATATTTATCAGGTAAGATTATTTTTATTGAACAGACTAATTATATTTTTACATTGTTGCCTATGTCACTTTGAACCCTTTCAGTAAATGTTTCTACAATGCTTTTGGAAGTATGATTGCTGCTGAGAAGATGTCTATATAAAGCTCAGTCTTCCATTCAAGATAGCCCTTCCAAATTCTTTTTTCTGCTTGTTATAGCTAGTGCAAAAGACTGATATAAACTTTATATTCGAAGTTGTATATGTCAAGAATTATTCTTAAAAGACAGACTGTCCATCCAGCAAACACTTGAGATGAATGAAGTGCAGTGATAAAGATCAGATTCTGAGAGAAATCAATTCCATGGTTTCATTTGAAGCTGTAGTGTGAAAAGTAGTCTTTTGAAGTAGTTTAATCCACTGTGCAAAGTTGTGGATTCAGTGGCCTATCTTTCTTTGATTTGGAAGAAGTTCCTACTTTTTTTCGTTTCTGAACTGCTCAGCACCATGGTCTTCTGAACTTCGCAGTTACTATACATCAACACCTAACAAAAAAATAGAAATGCTCTGATGTGGAATTTTCAGGCTGAGAAACATGTCAGGAAATAAAGGATGCACTTATTTTAACTTCATGAGTTATACTGCTGGTAGGATTAAAATAAACAAAATTTACTGTGTCAGGTTTGGGCATTTAATTTATTGTTTTTAATTGTACTAAGTGATTTAAGAAATTAGAAGGATTTCAAACTCATTTTCATATTCTATCCTGTTTAACACCTTGCAGATTACTAAATGATTGTTACCATGCCTATAAATAAAGCATTTTAGGATTGTGTTCGAGTGCAGTTATTAATAGAATATGATAGTTTATAAGTGACAAGAGGACAGACTATGTTAATACTGGTTGGACTAATTGAATATTTGACAACTTTTCTGTCCAAGTCAAATGTATGAGAATTTAATTTATTGAGATGTCAGGTACTGACGTTTGTTAAATCCACTATAAATTCATCTGTAAGTCTAATACTGTTATATAAACTACTCTCCAACCCAACGGTACTTAAAGTGAGTTTACAAAATACGTGTTTCTGAAATGAATTTTACTTTTTGTTTAGCTGGATCACCGATACAATGAATTCAAGCTACAAGCAATTATGTCTGAGCATAAGAAGACAATCACAGCCATATCTTGGTGTCCCCACAATCCTGACGTGTTTGCAAGTGCCAGTGCAGATAGTTTAGTGGTTGTTTGGAATGTGACTGAACAGAAAGTTGTGGCCAAGCTGGACAATACAAAAGGTATTTCAGACATGGAGATCTATTTGATCCGTACAGCTTTTTCATCCACAGGTATCAGAAATACTTGAAATAGAGTAAACTTTAAGCAGTTGATAGGCCAGAAGTTTAGCACAATATTCCTGTCAAATTTGTTGCATAGTTTTAGAAAATAATGATAATGTATTTGAGTAAATTGCTCTCAACCATCTGGTAATTGGTAAAGAAAGGTTAATTTTTTTAAAGTACATGACCAATTCAGGAATTTACTTTGCCATTGATTTCTTGTTTAGCGGGAAAAAAAATATTTTCCATCACTGCGTAAAAGGATAAATAATTAAGTTTTACACCTTGTGTGTTTTCATGACAACTTTATGGAAATGAAAGCAAATAAAGTGTAGCCTTCAACAGATTCAAGTATAAATTATCAGTGAATTTGAAAACCAGTTTTTGTTTAAATAGCCTAATGCTTGTCTACCTGCATCTTCTCTGAGGACTTGAAAGTGATGATTTGGAGATTGTAATAGAAGTGTAGGGGGTTAAATGTTTGTCTGTGACTGGCACATTTCCCTGCCCAGTTCTGATTCATACCCTTCAGTCAACACCAGTAACTGTGTTTCTGTTGTCAGTCTCTATCATGTGTCCTTGACTCCTACATTTGCATTCTTGGAAAATAGGTGCAATCCAGAAACAGTATCTCAAGTGGTTCTAAGACATTTTGGGACCC
Organism: Strix aluco; assembly: GCF_031877795.1. NCBI lineage: Eukaryota > Metazoa > Chordata > Aves > Strigiformes > Strigidae > Strix > Strix aluco. The sequence goes on along the minus strand of NC_133934.1, from coordinate 40,413,296 downwards.
CCTACTCCGTTCTTTCCAGAACACATAGGATACCTCTGAAATCTTGTACATCTTGTATATCCTGCAAAAGGAATAAGTAGGAAAAAAACCACACTGATTTGATCTATTCTACAAGGAATATTGTATCAGTTTATGCATTAATGTAAAGCCTGATACTTATTTTTCAATACATATACTTTTACACCATAAGATGTTCACGCAGTTGTCTAAATTTCAGTCTGATCATTTTTATGTAGAATAATTATTTCTACAGCTTTTCAAGAAAATTTTTAATACTGGGTCAAGCAGTAATACACTGTATTTCATATCCTTGTTCTTATAAGGTTTACCTGTATCTTTCAGGAATTCCTGCGTCACTTAGCTGGTGCTGGAATGCAGGTGATGCCGTTGCATTTGTATCCCACAGAGGTCCGTTGTACATTTGGACTATCTCAGGACCTGACAGCGGGGTAACTGTACATAGAGAAGCACATAGTTTCTTGTCAGATATCAGTCTGTTTAGATGGCATCCAAAGAAAAAAGGAAAAGTAGTATTTGGACATACTGATGGAAGCCTATCTATTTTTCAGCCAGGTAAAAACTGATATGGTAAAATATTTATTTTTATATATGTATTTCTTGTCTCTGTATATGTGTGTAATTCTGTGCTTTTTTAATTTAGGTTTTATAATGTATGTACATATATAAGACTTGTTCTTAGTTCATAGTATTCCTACTCCTTCAATATCGCAAAAAAATGTTTTCTTAGATAAAGAGTGCAGAGCATTTTCTTTGTATCTTCTCCCTTTTGTGACCAAGATAACATTGCAATTTTCCACAACTACAGTAAACTGTTTTTTTAAGGAATGACAACAGCCATGATATTCTACTGAACTATGTTTTCCAGCAAGTTTGTTCTTCTGAATTGACTTGAATCTTTTGCTTAGTCAATTACTTTGCTTGCATTTGTTCTAGAGTCCTCTGTACTTTTGTAGCTAGAATCTCATGTCATGCTTCATATTACCTTCATGATTCTGTTCTGTCAAAGATTATATGGGAAATATTTATCTCTTTGTCTGAAATCCACTGAGCACATTTGTGCATACTTTATAAACAGTTCAGTACTCTGCTTGTGAAGGTGTCTGGTTGATAAGCTCATTTAAAGCTAAAATTTAGCACTCTTTCATAAATAGCTTTCTACAAAGACAGATATCTGTATTAGGTGGACTATTTCAAATCTTTTTTTCTGGCTACTTTTTCTTCCTCTGGTAAAAACTGATTTTCAACTTTGTGAGGAAAAATTGTTTTTTAAATCATGTGTTCATTTTACATAGTATTATGCTCTAACAGACATGCAAAATTTATTCTCCTTCAGTTCACTCTACTAAGTTATCACTCAGGATGTCACAGAGAATAGATTCCCTTCCTTCTGTAGTGCTGACTGTACTAGTATTGGCATTGGGAAAAGAAAATCTATTTTAGTATGATAATCTCTAAATATGTATCAAACTGAGGCTTTTCATGAAGTTTGTCTAGAATGATTTGAAAATGAAAATAGAAATAGTAGGAAAATAATTTAAAATGTCAAAAATTATGTTCTGCAAATGCAAATATAATATTGGCCAAAAAAGCTAGCAGCAGTGGCAGTTTTGTATGTATCACAATTGAAGTTACTATAAAAATTTGTTTATTGCAAGTTATCCATTACTGCTGAGGAAAAACCTACTTGCATCAGTTTGAAATTGAATTTAGATTATCACAGAAATTTTGCCTGTCTTTCTAGTTAGGATAGTTTTCCATTATTATTGTAATATTATACATATTCATTAAGATAATTTTAAAATAAAAATAACCATAAAATTTGTTTCCTGTTCTTGACTTATATAAGATTCTTGGTTTCCAACAGAGAAATAAGTTGAAAGTTTATACACAGTTGGGTGAAAATTGTCAGAACTTTTTCACTGAAAATCCTGGATTTCAGTAGTGCAGTTTATCTAATAAATTTTTTAGACTTAAAAAGAAAATGTTGCACTTTAGCTTTTAAAAAATGAACTTTTCAGGTGTTTGGTTTTAAACTGTTTAGAATTTCACTTTCTCAAATTTACTCAAGAAATGTAGTACACTTTCTGTTGGATCATATTAAGTGCTTTTTAAACCTCAACACACTTCTTTCAATTAAATGGATGTAAAAAACTTTTTAGTCAAATAGGTTTTCTATTTGATTTTACGTAACAAAAAATCACTGATCTGCAGAGGTCTACTTACAAATTAATTGTCGGAACTGAGTGGCAAATTTTGCTCTGTGGTATAAATCAGTACAACAAATTCAAATGCATTGAAGAACAACTACTAGTTGAAATACCGTAGATCTGCCATTCAAAGCCCAGACTTGCATACAATAAGAAATTTGAATATTTCAGTTCAAAGGATTATATTCTTGTAATTGAGACAATGACATTGAAGCAATCATAATGAATTTGAAAGAACACAGACAAGTGTTAGTTTTCTTTTAACTTGCTCTCTTTACACTAGTAGAAAAAGACAAAGAATTTTAGATAAAAACATAGATGTGTTTAAGAATAGATCACAAAAATTTTGGTGAACAGATAAATTCATTAAAATATGTCTCAAAATTAGGTAATATTGAAAAATAGGTTGTATTACTGTAATAAAATATAAGTATCATTACCGTGGTTACACTTTCATAAATGACTTTAATATGTGTTTTAACAGTCAGATATAACTGCAAATGTAGGCTTATCCAAATTACCTATTTTATCAACCTGTGGGTTTCTAGATTGGAATTTATAGTAAAAATTCATCTGACTTTTGTAATTGGTAGCTTTTAAAAAATAACAATACATAGAAGAAGAAAGTGGTATGAATAGGATGATTATAGGCCCACTATTTAAAAAAGAAGGGGACACACACATAAAGAAATGGTACTTTTCAATAAGAATTAGAAAGCTAATTTTCTGCTTTGAGATCAAAGTTCAGCCCTCATCTACCTCATGTCAGAATGTGTAAAATGACTTCTTATTGGACCAGAACTTAGTTTGTCACCAAATGAAATAAATTAAAAAAAAAAAAAATCCTATTCCTTACTTTTAAAGGTTTCAGTGCTTTTGTAGGATATCCTACAAAACACTAACTTGAGAGAACCCGAACATCCACAAGTTCCTGTTAATTGCCTGAAAGTTCAGTGTAGACTCACTGAAAGCTCTAGTCTTTCTATTTAAATGTGAGTCCCAGCTGCACAATTAGCAGACTACACAATATTTTTTTTTTCATTATCATTATCTACTTACATTTTTTGCTTGTGGCTCAATTTTATTCTTGTTAACTCCAGACTATCCATTAATGTAGCAGAACGTTTAGTGTGAAGAAAAAATATGCAAGGATTTAAGATTAGTACCCTGTTTTTAAAGAAATACAGTGCAGTCACGTAGAGTCAAATGTTCTGTACTAGTTTACCTTTCATTTGTTCTCAAAATAGGCACAGCTTACTTAAATGACCTGTGACTCATTTGCATGATTCACAGTGCTGATGTCTTCTTTTAATGGAAAATAAAATTTAACAGGTTTTCCAAGAGCTTTGCTTCTGGACTCTTTTGTGAAGCACAGGTAAAACTGAATAACTCCTAGATATCCATTCTCTCCCACCAGTTGATTTGCTTTCTTGGGTCTGAAGTGTTTGAACATGACTGGCTTTGATCACTTGAGGACTTTTTGCCTTTAGTTCTTGTAAAGCTAACTGAAAAATGTCAATTCTGCTTTGTTGTTAGTTCTTGGTTTTCATTTGAATGTTGATTTTCATTCAACAAAAAATCCGAATTGAAATGTAAGCAGGGGACATTGTTAAAGAAAGCGGGAATCCCAAAGTTTTTGGTAAATTTAAGGCAGCTATCTGATGATATTTCTGATGTTATTCCCGTTGTTATTCCTGGTGCTTCAGAAGGAGACAACTTCAACTTTACAGTTGTCATAATTACAAACATAAATAGAATGAGAATCAGTTTATGCTATTAATTGTTGTGCAGTCTGAAATTATTTCCCTCGTTTCTGGTAATTGATTTATAAAGTTACCCTAGATATAATGAGCACTAATAATAGCATTTTCCCTGGAAGATCATAATGAGAGTTGTTACAATATTCAGAATGTCCCTCACTCAGTGAACAAAAGCTTTTCAACGTTATTTTTAGTATGTATCAGAGTAGTCTTTGTTCTACATCAATCATTAAGGAATATAGGTAGGTCTTGGCATTTATTGTAATGTGACAAATCAATTCTATTCCTCATTATCAAAATTGAAAATTAGATTAAAAACTGATAAATGGAAGATGTCAATCCCTTATTTCTAGAAAAGGGGTATAAAATGAGTTTGTCTTTTTATTACAAGATCACAACTTCAAAAATACAGATCTATGTTGTTAATTATTCATTTGGACTGTACACTATCTTATAAAACTAAGAGCCAGCTCTCCATAAAAAACAAAAGTGGGAACTAAACATCATGTTTTGTGGGATGATGTCTTTCCTAATGTTAAAAATTGTCGTTCTCAATCATCAAATGAAATATGTCTTCTGTTATGCGGGTATCCAATTAGATATTTAAAGGCCTGTTCTGGCTTCATCTAGGAAAATCTATGAACGCTTCATAATTGCACACATAGTTTTGAGGAAGAAAAAATGGAAAGGCAGTTGTTCATAAACACTATTTTGACTACCACAATTTTTTTTTCTAGCTCATACTGCCTTTATTTTGCCTGTATTTGCTGTGGGATGCAGATTTACTTATACTCAAATGACTTGTATTTTAGGCTGCACTGCAGGCCTCTACTCATGGAAATTGTTTCGACAATGTATATGATTTAACATACTTTTCTTTAGTGTAAAATTATCTTAATAAACCTGACAGCTGTTTCTATTTTTTGCTCTATTAAAGTCAGATCTGATGGAGCCAGAACTACTTTAAGTCAAATATTGCAAAGCCAGCTCATTAATTTCACTGGTGCAGACGGTGGAGCAGGCTATTAAAAATTTCAGGGAGAGATAAAAATGATGTTTGCAAACTTGTAACTATTGAAAAGATATACTCGATTTCATTTTGAAATAATGTTTCCTTGTGCCCCTAAAGGTTCTAAAAATCAGAAACATGTCTTAAGACCAGAGTCTCTTGAAGGAACAGATGAAGAAGATCCAGTTACAGCGCTGGAGTGGGACCCTTTGTCAACTGACTACCTTCTTGTTGCTAATTTACATAATGGTATTCGACTAGTTGATTCTGAATCTCTGTCCTGTATCACAACTTTTAATTTTCCCAGTGCAGCAGCATCTGTTCAGTGTTTAGCCTGGGTTTCTAGTGCACCTGGAATGTTTATAACTGGAGGTAAGCCTTTTGTTTCCTGATTTTACAAAGTTAATAAATATAGGACTGAATATTCAAAATTGATACCAAGTTTGATCTTTCTGTTTCTTAACATTTCTACAAATAAAAGCATACATGCATTGTACAAAAAAACCCAACCCATAAAACTGTAGAAGATAACACAAACCTACACTGAGCAGTTTTTACTTGCTCTGTATTTGTTGAGTACATGAAAAAGTGACTTTAAACTATTTTTTTATACTAAATAATATTTTCCTCATGCACACTTTAGCAACAAATGTGAGAGTTACTATGTGAATAGGAATAAAAATGTATTTTACTAGTGGATGTCACTTCTTGATCCCCTGCTTTTCTTTCTCTATTTTTAGAAGGATTAAAAAAAAAAAATGTATTTCCTGCCTCTCGTCTACACCATAGACATTAGTTACTGCTGAGGTTGAATTAATGAATAAGGAAAGTGAGACTGAGAATATTTTATAATGAGAGAGGTTCCATAGAATCTATCTACTGAAGTTTAAATAACTAATATTAATAATTATCGTTGTTAATAGTGATATTACCATGGAGATGACAGTGCCTGCTTATAAAATTCTTCTTAGGATTCTAAGTTTAATTCATTGTTGTATTTTTGCTTAACTCAGTCCTTAAACCTCATACCTCTGTGTACAGTAAAAAGAGGATAACAAATTTTAAAAAATAAATATTTTTTGTATGTTTTTTTAAACCTCAGATTCTCAGGTTGGTGTGTTACGTGTTTGGAATGTATCACGTACAACACCTATAGATAACTTTAAATTGAAGAAAACTGGTTTCCATGGTTTGCATGTGCTAAGTTCTCCTCCAAAGAAAAAGCGTAAGTGTAATTTTTATTGTTATTCATTGCAATGGCTGCAAGTTAAGAAAATCTTGTTTGTGAATCTTGTTATATCTAAGTCAATCTCTAAGTTTCTGTCATCTCTGTAGTTCTTAATTAAATAACATACCTTCTGGTGCCAGTGAACTAGACAAAAGTGTAAAGGATCAAGCACTTTATAAGGTCCTTCTTTACTAGGCCAGGCTTCATACAGGAATTCTTCATTTCTTTTGTGTTTAGCCTGGTTGGAATACAAAGCATTTTACTCTTTTTAATTGTTACTTATTATTAAGTGAAAAATAATCTTATCTGTTAATATCTTATGCTTTATTTTGTTAAGCATGTTCATCACAGTATCCTACTAAAAATCACCATACATCCTCAACAAGTGAGGCTGTTCCTCCTCCAACTTTAACCCAAAACCAAGCATTTTCTCTTCCTCCTGGTCATGCTGTCTGTTGCTTCATGGATGGTGGAGTGGGGCTTTACGACATGGGAGCCAAAAAGTGGGATTTCCTTAGAGATTTGGTACGTTTTATCTCTGTCTTTGGAATGAGAGTTTATTTGGCTTATACACTTTCTTCTAACAGCAAAAAATGGAGAATGAAGTCTTCACAGCACTGTAAAACAGTTTCTATCATGTGAAAGAGTGAAGCTGAAAGTAGTTCTTTGTTGCAAAAGACTACATCCTGTTGGAAGTATTCTGGCAGTTTGTTTTCATCCAGAAATAAAGATTTAAGGGCGTGGGCTTCTTTTTAACTGAAATTTTGATTTGATGGCCTTCTCGGAAAGTCCAGAATAAAAATTCTAGTCAAATCAGAGAGAAAAATATGTGCATTTCAGTGAGGTCACTCAGTTTAAAATGACAAAGACTGAATTATTAAATCATCTTTAAAGCAGAAACACAAAACTGGGTTTATCACATATTAGGTGAGCTGCCTCTTCACTGGGATTTTTGTTATTCTTGAGGATTTTTCTCTTTTCCTCTTTCCTCATTTCCTTTTCATTGGAAAAACTTGAATGATTCTCAGTTGTGCTGAGAATACATATTTGAATAGAGTCGGTGTTATTTTTCCATTTTTAATGGGTTTGGTCCTGTAAAGCAGCTGAGGCTTAAAAAAGTCCCTACATGTTATGTTTCTCATGTATGTGTCAAGTTAAAGTCTACAAATGCATGTCTTCAAAAACAAGCAATTGAATGTGAAATTTTTAATGGATTGACGTTTAAACTGCAGTACAGTGTAGAAGCATAGAAAACTCAGTGGAATACTAGAAAACTTGTAGAACATGCTCAACATACAAAGCTTTATTTTTTCAGTCAGATACTTTTTACCTAAAGGGTCAGATTAATTCTGTTTTAAAAAATTAACTTTTCTTGGTTTGTTTTGGTTTTTAGCTTAAGTTTTTTAATTCAATTTTTTTAGCAACTCAGTTCCAATGGAAAATGCTAACAGCTCCCTGGCCTTGCATCACCCTGTTGTTTCAGGGCAGAATTTTTGTGTCTTTAATAATGATCTATGAAAGGGAGGAGTGTTATAGTCCAAGCTATTTTATGCTTTTTAATTTTGACTGATGAGCCATAACATACAGGGTTTTTGGAACTCATAATTGACCTGACAAGTTATAATACAGTTTATTTTAGAGTTTGATCTAGAGTTGAAATGCTGAAAAAAAATCAAATGTAATAAAAATGGATTAAATATTTGTTTCATTCAAGGGACATGTTGAGACCATCTTTGATTGCAAATTCAAACCTGATAACCCTGATCTTCTTGCTACAGCTTCATTTGATGGCACAATAAAAGTTTGGGACATAAATACTTTAACAGCAGTTTACACATCTCCTGGTAATGAGGGGGTTATTTATTCCCTTTCTTGGGCTCCAGGTAAGAATATTTTGCTTTAGGTCTAAATGTTTTTTGAATAAGTATTGACTAGCAGAATTTGTGTTATGAAAGTATTAATTTTAGATAGAAATCTTAAAAGGTTTAAGCATAGCTATTATCTGTGAAACCTGTAGAATTCAATGCTTCAGACCTTGTTGAGGTTTACCCTTATGAGGAATGATCTCAGTATTTCATAAGGGGCCAGAATAGAGGAAGGAAAATCTCCAGAACCTTTCTAGCGTTACATTATGTGGATGATGAGAAAGTTTTCTTTGCATGGGAAGCAGCTAATTAAAAGAATTCAGATTCTGTTTTGTGTTGAAAAAGTGGAACGTATGTGTTTAGTTCTTTCTCTTCCTTCTTTGTGTAGGATTCTCATCACTGAGAGCTCTGCTTTTACTTTATTAGAATAGGGAGAACCTTTTCTGCAAAGCATCTACTTTTTCTTAGAGAAGTCAGTTGGAAATTTTCTTCTTAAAACTGTTCTGCAACCCACTTAGGTGAACCCAGGAGTACATTTCTGATAGTTACTAATGTCAGTAGTTGATGATAAGTAGGCTCTCTTGTGTTTTAATTCTTTGGACAGCAGATGCATTTTTTTAAAAGTCTAAATAATTCAGCTGACTGCCTTTCTCTCCTATGTTTTTAAACTAAGAAATAATAGCTGACAGTAAAGAAATATTGTGATATGAAGCTCAATGTAGTCTGCATATGTGAAATGAATTTGCACTTTTTTCATTTTAGAGTGTCTCTTGCACGTTGTTCCTCTTCACAGATGATTTGTCTTGCTCTATGGAAATTATGGCAATATGAAACATGGTGTTTTCTTTTGTGTTATTTTGGTTTGAAATTTAAACTCGGTTTGTAGTAGTATCTCACATTGAGAAGATAGTTTGTTCACTGTGGGGGTGCTTTTCAAGTCTTGTATTCTGATTTTTTTTTTTTAAAAAAAAAGCTAATTGGAAGCATGTGCTTCAACTTCAGTTCCTTACCATTCTGTCCAAAAGTTCCTCGTCCATCCCATACAGAACTTGTCCTGCTTCTTTCACATCCCTTACTCCTAGAGAATATTTCTCTGCCTTGTACTTTATTCCTAATATATAATCCTACTCATGCCACCATTTGTATGTGGTCTCAAAAGACCTTTGAACATTACTCTCATTTTTTTAAATTTTTTTCCTATCATTCTCCTACCTGAATCTCAAATTATATATGTACTTTTCTAGACTCCTTCTGTATAGATTGCCTTTTCCACCTCTGAAGTGTGGTATAAAACAGTCAAAGCTTTTATATAATGTGCCATGTAGCTATTTAGGAAAAGTATAGCTATATTAGGATAAAGGGTCACTGTGGTGAGGAGAATTTGGTGGCTTTTGGATTAGGCCTGAATTCGGTCTTCAGGTTCTCACTACAGAGTCATATATTCAGATTTTCCACCCTGTAGAGTGTGGTAACAGATTCAGCTACACTCTTGGTAGGTTTAGGTGCTGCAGTGGTGCAAGATTAAGAACGCAAAGTACTGTTACATGTTCTGTCACGTTCTTCCTGATTTGTCTTAGTACACAGGGAACTTTAAAAGAAAATGCTGTGGTTGCTACAACTTTAAGCTTGAAACATTGAGATTGTATTTGTTTTTCAGTTTGAGGCGTATGAATCGTGGACATTATTTTCTTGTCACCTTAACTGCAAGACTTTCAGCAGGCATTGAGAATACTTTTTACAACAATACAGCTCTTATTTTGACCTTTCCTCAAATAGGAATGTAGAAAAGCAGGTCAGGCTTTTGCTGAAATTGATATTTGTGAGTTACTATCAAATGCTGGCTTTAAACTATGAAAAACTCTTGTTTATGTGCCATTGATCATTTTCTGAATTTGAAGTAGAAACACACTACTCAAACAATATTGTGATCTTGTATCTATTGTGAGATGTTAAAAACTTATCTTTCTCTAAAGGAGATCTAAACTGCATAGCTGGTGCAACATCCAGAAACGGTGGCTTCATCTGGGATGTCCCAAAAGGCAAAATGATAACCAGATTCAGTGAGGTAAAATGAGATTACTTCTTTTTTTGTCTATATGAAATGTAAGTTAGTAATTTCCTCTAGTGTCAATAAATAAAGATGGGTCAAAGTTCATATGTTTTCAAAAGGTGCTATAATATAAAAATCTATAGAAATAATTATGTGGGTGCCAGTTTATCTCTGAGGCAGAAATATTTTTACTTTCTCAGACTGGGTTTGTCATGAGAGAATGATGAAGCACCAGATGGTCTCCATTATTTTAAAATCAGTTCTGTAGTGATACACAGCAAAAGCATAGCTGTTTTTTTCTTAAATATGTAAATGTATATGGACATATAGACTTTAAACTGGTGTTCTGTATTTTCAAATGTAAGGCCCAGAAAAATGCATCAGTCCCTGAAGTCTAGACCAATAAAGCTCTATTTTGCAGTACACTAAACAGTATGCCTTATTTAGAATCTTGCCTTGTATTACCTGAAATCTATGCAGGCCTTTGCAAGTCCTGAAATGGTAGCGTTATTGTCAGCAGGAGCTATTTAATACTGTGTTGTGGTATTCTGTACTATTTTGTGTATTCTTAGTTTATAGCTGTGATCTTCAGATTATACAGATATAATTAACTGTGGCATCTGCATCAGAGGACAAAAGATGCTCTTTAAGAAGACAGAGATGGGGTGGTGGGGAGGCAGAAAACACATATACATACATTCAGGAGTTCCTGAGTTCTAACACTCAGAAGATTTGCACTTGTGCTACTAAACATCTTTTCTCAAACACTCATCCTGATACATGTCCCACTTGAGTTTTCACATACCACAATTATTCATGCCCACTAACTTCATTATTCCAACAAGTAGCTAACCTTTATTCAAGCTTCAGGTTTATATAGTTATGGGTTGCTCATTCTTCAACTTGACCCAGTTTTGTCTCTTGGATCCTGGAGAGTATGGCAGTTTTACTGTGTCTCTCCTCAGTCCCAATTTTTTGGATTTGAATTCTCAAATATCCCAGCTATATTGGGAACTCATTATAATGTGTTTCTGTACAGTATACTTTACTGGGAGAAAAGGGCTGAAGCCCATATGAGCTTCATCTTTTTTCAAATAAAAAAGATGAGTCAATAGATGAGAGAAAAAGGAGTGAATTATTTCTTATTGATAGGTATTTTGCATTTTTTGAAGCATGGAAAGAATGGAATCTTCTGCATTGCCTGGAGTCATAAAGATTCCAAAAGAATAGCAACCTGCAGCAGTGATGGATTTTGGTGAGTGTTACTGGAAGAAAACAAAACAAAAAAATGCACTTCTCAAGTCAGTAAACTTCAACAGTACTGTCACTGATTAAATTGAAAACTTTTCTTACTGGGCAAAACTTGGATTATATTAATCTCCTGTACTTGTTAGGATATATTTTTCATGATTTTAAGAAAAAAATAAAGGAGATATTTGCAAGAGGAATAGTGTCTAAGACACTCAGTGAAACTGGGTATTGATTTTTATTTAGCCAAGTATATTCTTCTAGGTTTCTTATCTGTAGATATGGAGGACACTTTTCAAAAGCTATCCCACTTTGCTTGTCTTAATTTTTAAAATTTTTTCTAAGTTTATTTCAAGGACTAGGGATCACTATTTTAGACCAAAGTAATTGCAGTTGTACCATTTGAGAATTGTACCAAAGTAATTGCCCATTGAGAACAATTTTGCATGTATTGTGTTTCAGTACGTTTTTAAATCCTTGTTCATTCTTTCCCTTTGCTACCCATGTTATTTCAGCTCAAACATAACAAGCATGAATTCTAGAAAACAATCAACTTTTTTCTTTCCTTTTTTTTTTTTTTTTTTTTTTTTTTAAAAATCCCTAAAGAGCTATTTCTACCTTAAAGCCATAGCTGAAACTTAGATTTTGGGCTATGAGGATTCTTTCAGGTAGGGAGGTACCACAGTGGACATCTTTACAGCCCCTCTGAAGGAACATGGACTCTGAAGTCCAATTAAATGTTTTGTTCAGAAATATATAGTTTTAGTTAAGGGGCTGTAGGAATAAAGATTTCTCATGTTCTTTCTGTATACTTTTTTTGATATCTGGCTTATTTGCACAGAATCAAACTTGACTTTTGGATAGCCTACTCAGAATGCCTTTTTCCTCATAATATTACATTGTAATTGGTTTCAGTATTATTCGAACCATTGATGGCAAGGTTCTTCACAAGTACAAGCATCCAGCTGCAGTGTTTGGCTGTGATTGGAGTCAAAACAACAAGTAAGTAAAAATTGACCCAAAGAATTGATAATATTTACTTATTAAATCCAATAAAGTAACACAGAGTTATTTAGAACGTGATATTTACTGTGATATTAGAGGACTGAAATTGTTTCTGTTCCACGGTAGGATATGTCTGTAGTCACTCTATATTCCCAGTAGTGTATTTTATTGCTCAGAATGAACTTACTTAGCTTTCAAAAGAGGATCTTTTCACATTGATCAGAGGAAAAAAAAATTTCTCTGGCTGAATATATAATGGAGAACAAAATGCAGACATTCAGTACCACGAAGGAGGGGTTTAGGTTGGTTTCCTTTTAATGACTGCTAAGCTGATGATACAGCAGGCAACTAAATACACTGTGATATATGTTAATTTTGCAGATAATTCCTAATAACAACATGAGAAGTCTTTGTCAAAAAACAATTAGGCAGCAATTCAATCTATTAATAGTTGTGTGTTAGGTGCTTGGTCAGACTATAGTCTCTTCCCTGTTGCAGCTAGTCTATTCTAAATACTATTCCCTATTGCAACTAATGGATATTTATCAGAGTTTTTTTCTGATTTAGTATATTTAATTGGGTTATCAATAATTACATCCTAAAAAGACAAAGGAGAAGCAAAAATATGTTATTTTTTTAAAGTAAATTGCAAAATACACATTTATTTTTAAACTAAAACAACATAAGTACTTTTGATGATCCCTGTGACTGAGAATTTGACTGTTTTTATTTTGCAGAGATATGATAGCTACTGGTTGTGAGGATAAAAATGTTCGTGTTTACTACTTAGCAACCAGCTCTGATCAGCCACTGAAGGTTTTTACAGGGCATACTGCAAAGGTGTTTCATGTACGGTGGTCTCCTCTGAGAGAAGGAATCCTCTGCAGCGGCTCTGATGATGGGTGTGTATTTCTGAACTATTGGAAAACTTAAAATCTCAAGCAGGACTATTAGAGAAACTTAAGATCTCTAGTTGTACTGGTGCTGGCACCTCTAAAAACTCTGTGAATAATACAATAATCTAAATCTCTGCCTTGTTCAGATTCAGGCTGTAGCTTTGCTTTTAGCTTAATATAGTATTTGGGCAGCAGGATCATTATCTAAAATTGTCATAACTGCTGTAGCAATGCAACTTTCCAAATGCTTTCCAAAGAGTATAGTCAGTGACTGATACCTGTTACTTCCAGGAATGATACAAGGAGGATGCCACACATTTACATTATGTCTAAAGACATGGGTGCAAGACCCGCTCTTATTTGATGTCTTTCAAAAATATAATGAAGTAGAATCTGTGCTGATTTTTGATGAGTGCTAGGTACTTCTGTTGGTTTTGATGACATTTTTTAGAGGGAGAACACATTGGTCTGTGGTAAGCAGGAGGAAGGATTTTTCTATGATTCTAAGCCACTTCCCTGCAGAGTATACAAAACGTTTTTGTAAAGGATCACAAGTTTGGAGTATCAGCTTCTGTTGCTTTCCCCAGCATCATTGATTAGATGTCCATGCTTGCAGCAAAAACTGTTAGTTCATAGTGTGATGATTCATGAAAGAAATCAACTTGACAACAAAATTTTTGTGTGTAAATCTTCTCTATTTCACATGGGCAAGACCTAATGAATTGAAAATTCTGTCATAGTGTCATTATGATATATTCTGATTTTATTACCAATCATAGCTATGTAATAAGACTTGATTACAGAGGGATTTCCAGAATCCAGTCACACTTGCACTTTGAGGGAAGGGGATCACTGACTAACTGAGTCCCAGGTAACACAGAAAATAAACAGTCTTTTGAGTTTATTGTACTTGGTAACACTCTTGTTCATAGTCAAACTCAGAACTATTTCAAATGACCTGTTTAGCACCTAGACTTATACAGTACATAGGAACAGCATGCAAGAGTCATACATGAGTACATATTCGAACTTGTGGATTCTACTTTGTGATGCATGGTCCATCAAATGGCCCCTCTGCAGCACTGGAGAAACTGTAATACGTGGCTTTGCTGCCATGAGTGAGCTTTGGTAACATATTTGATAATGTAATAAAGTTTAGCCAGAATTACAATGATCTTTTCAAGAAAATGAACTTTTAACTTCCTCATTCTGTAGTCTGTTCAATTAGCTGTACCCAGCGATAGCAACTACTGAAAATAAAAGGAAATGTTAGAAACTTACTTGGTTAAAAGGGAAGAAAAAACCAGTGAGAAAGTTAGTGTGAATTCTTCCTCATTACTTGTTTAATTGTGGTGGGAGTTTCACAGTTTAAGATAATGTGGTGTCTACTTCGACCATGTGACAAATGTTTAAAGGAGAGAAGATAATAGAATAGAATACTTAAATTGATGGGTCCTACAACAATCATCTAGTCCAACTGTCTGACCAGTTTAGGGCTGAGCAAAAGTTAAAGCAAATTATTAAGGGCATTGTCCAAATGCCTCCTAAACACTGACAGGCTTGGGGCGTCAACCAACCTCTCTAGGAAGCCTGTTCCAGCATTTAACCACTCTCTTGGTAAAGAAATGCTTCCTAATGCCCAGTTTAAACCTCCCCTAGAGCATTTTTGAACCATTCCCATGCATCCTACCCCTGCATACCAGGGAGAAGAGCTCAGCACCTCCCTCTCCATTTCCCCTCCTCAGGAAGCTGTAGAGAGCAATGGGGTTGCCCCTCAGCCTTTTTTGCTCCAAACTACACAAACCCAAAGTCCTCAGCCACTCCTCACAGGACATGCCTTCCAGCCCTTTCACCAGCTTTGCTGCTCTCCTCTGGACA
This sequence comes from Strix aluco, assembly GCF_031877795.1. NCBI lineage: Eukaryota > Metazoa > Chordata > Aves > Strigiformes > Strigidae > Strix > Strix aluco. Next base: position 40,398,129 of record NC_133934.1, on the reverse strand, counting down.
CATTCAAGGACCTTCATGCCCTTTTGAATTGTGGGACCCAGAACTGCACACAGTACTCAAGGTGAGGCCGCACCAAGGCTGAATACAGCAGGATAATCACCTCTTCTGCCTGGCTGGTTGTGCTGTGTTTGATGCACCCCAGGATACGGTTTGCCCTCTGGGCTGCCAGGGCACACTGCTGACATACTGAGCCTGCTGTCAACCAGCACCCCCAGACCCCTTTCTACAGGGCTGCTCTCCAGCCACTCCTCTCCCCATTTTTACTTGTGCCCAGAGTTACTCTGTCTCAGGTGCAGAATCTGTCATTTGGACTTGTTAAATTTCATCCCATTAATTGTTACCCAGTGCTCCAATCTGTCTAGATCCCTCTGCAAGGCCTCTTGTCCCTGAAGAGAGTCAACAGCAGCTCCCAATTTATCATCAGCAGACTTGCTAATGGTGCATTCAACTCCTGCATCCAGATTCCTGATTAATACATTGAACAGGACTGGCCCTAGAGCTGAACCCTGAGGAACACCACTGGTGACGAGTTGCCAGCCAGATGTAGCCCCATTCACTACAACCCTTTGAGCTGTTCAGCCAGTTCTTCACCCAGCACACTGTGAACCTGCTCATCCCACCACTGGAGAACCTGTCCAGAAGGATGCTGTGAGGGACAGTATCAAAAGTCTTCTAAAATCCAGAAAAACTGCATCCAGTGCTTTCCTTTCATCCACTAGGCAGGTGACCTTATTGTAGAAGAATATCGAATTAGTTGAACAGGATTTTCCCTTTGTCAACCCACGTTGACTGTGTCTGATGATTGCATTATTATTTAAATGGTTTTCAATAGTACCCACTATGATCTTCATAATTTTTCCAGGAACTGAGGTTAGACTAACAGATCTGTAGTTTCCTGGGTCGTTAGAGGGCTATTAAAGCCATAGGAAAGATAGATCTTGCAGTTTTGCTTTGGTTTTCTTTCATTTTTTTCCCCTTGAGAGTTCTAACAGAAATTTATTACACATGCAGGCATATGGACAAACTTTTTCTCACTGACATCTAAGATAATGGTATATGTGAGACTTTGAAAGACTAGGTGGAAGATGGAATTTTTTCTTACGCTGATGAATTGTCTTTGGTGTATTTTGAACTGCATCCTAAACATGAAGAGCAGTGGCTCCAACCTCTCCTATTAAAACTTCTATAAACATACTGCAAATAAATATTCTGATAAATTTTAAGCTTAGCCTATTGCTGAAGTAGAGAGATAATCATATTTCAGTAGGTGATATGATGGACATAGGTCTTTTTTATTCTATTTCAGTACTGTTCGAATATGGGATTATACACAGGATGCTTGTATAAATGTTCTTAGTGGACATACAGCTCCAGTACGGGGACTGATGTGGAATCCTGAAATTCCATACCTTCTAATATCCGGCAGTTGGGACTATACAATTCGAGTCTGGGACACAAGAGATGGGACATGTTTGGACACAGTTTATGATCATGGTGCAGATGTATATGGTAATATTGTTAATTTCTGTATTGAAATGCATTTTAAAATATTTTAACATTTATAATGTAATCAAACTGATTATTAGATAAACTTAATTATTTGACTACATTTTTAAATGCCCTCTCTGCTAGGACTAACATGTCATCCTAGTCGTCCATTTACTATGGCATCTTGCTCTCGTGACTCCACTGTGAGACTCTGGTCATTGACACCTCTTATAAACCCTCTACAAATAAATATTTTAGCAGATAGATGCTGGGATGAGATTATTGGTAATACAGGTAAGTTGTATATACCATTGTTTTAATTTTCTGTATGTTACTATACTTTTTTTGTTCTCTTTTTTTTTAAATTTTCATGTATAAATCTTTGTGCGTGTTAGATCGTGCTGTGGAATCTGGTGCTCCTCCTTTGCTGTGTGGTAAAGTTTCCAGGGATATTAAACAAGAAGTGGAAAAATTGACAGGAAATCCTCGAGGAAAAAAACTGAGGTGGTTTTCAGAATGTTTTTCAGTAAGTATTCTGCAAATTTAAGGATGTTGTAAGTGTGCGTGACTTTCTCTTCTGAAGTCAATCTCCAAAACTGAAATTGCTTTCTTCTCTACAATTTTTTTTTCTTTGCTTCTTAAAGGGAGCTCAGAAAATATGCAGAAATCAATTCTGTCTCTTAACATTTCTGCATGTAAAAATGTCCATGACTGAATTGTCAGTTGTGAACACCAATTTTTCACAAAGTGAAATAGGTAGGATAATTTCATTTTCCATAGAAAAAGTTTGATTTGACAATTTTCTATTGAAGAAAATGAAAAGATGTGTTTTATTAAACAACATTGAAAGTTTTAATTTGAATCCATCAAAAGGGCACCCTCATTACAGATAAGGTTTGAACTGCCCATGTCTATATTACTTAAAACTGCTATATTACTTCTAGGAGATGTAGATCTGGATGACCCTTGCCCCAGTGTTCCCGGTGCCCCAGAGCCTTTGCTCCATTGTACTGTAATATTTCCTATAAATCACTGCAATCTCTCTGTGCAATTGAGTTAAAAACATAAACTACTGGGTCCCTGTGAGTGCTTACCTGCATAGGAGCTGAACTTGACGTAGAACAAGGACAAAAATGACCTGGAACTACAGCTTGTGTCAAGTACTGTTGTAATTTAAATCACTACACTAATCTACAAAGACTTAGTTCATCCAAAATGTTTTAATTTCTAGCTAGATTGAAGAGTATGATTTAGAAATGCTGAAACAATCTTCCTCAATTACAAATCTTGACATTTCCTGGTTTAATAAAAATATATTTTATGGAATTCTTTGTCTTACAGAAGTTACAGATTTTTGATGTCCCATGTTGATTCGAGAGTAACACTGTTATAAGAGTATTAGAATTCTCCAAGAACAAAAACTTTTTTTGATCATCTGTGGTGCTTTTTGAGTCCAGAAAATAGTGTTGTGCATCTGTTGTTTTTTTTTTTTTTTTCCTATAGGATCTTCCATTTTTCACTAGCTCAGAAATAATAGGTCTTCTAAACCTGTAATCCTGTTATTCTTAGAAAAGTTCCTTCAGGTCAAAGCTTTTAATTACTCTCTCTCTTCTAGACCTCATTCAGTGTTAAACCATTGTCCTAGTTCTATAGAAGGATCGATTCAAATGTTAGACCAATAAAAATGCTTAAAATTTATTTTTAAAAAAAAATGGCCTTGATGGCCTGCAATATTTTGTGCATATACAGTTATATCATATGTGCCTATTTTAAGGTAGGAAACCAGATTGTACCAGTCAAGCCTTGAAGTTGTTTTTTACTTGGCCCATGCCTTTGCTTTACAGAAAATGGTATACAAGTATTAGGGCAGTTCCTGCATCCCAGCAGCTCAATGTTGTTTTATGCCAGTAGTAGCCACTAGATAGCTTGTATTCCTTTGGGAGCAAAAGGGAGAACCCTTAATGGTGAGCCCTCAACTATGTCCACACATAACCAAATACTTCATGGATCTTGCTGTATCTTCACAGCCTTCAAGAAGACTGAAGGAGTTGTAGTGTCTTGAACTAATTCATGTCTTCATAGTAAAGCTTCTAATATTGAAATGATCTGAAGTTGTATTTCTTGGAATTGACTGACAAATGTTTTCCAATGTCTTTTTAAGTTCAGATTTCTCTTTTGAACATTACTGTAATACAACTCTTTTCTTCCCTAACAATTTTAGCCTCCAGGAGGCAGCAAAAATTTATGGGATTTGGTTGCTGTAATAAAAGGACAGGATGACAGTTTGCTTCCACAACACTACTGCAAAGGAATTATGCATATGAAACATCTCATTAGATTTAGAATGGTAAGTGAAGCATAAACAGTATGTGAAACTGTTTTGCTAATCCATATAGTATTTCACTCTTTTAAAATAACATTTAATGATTTACAAAAGTGTCACAATTTATTTCATGTCCAAACATATTTATGCAATATCAGTTCTCTGTGCAATACTAGTCTGTTAGAACAATAGCATCTAGCCAATCTGCATGACTTCATGCATGCTCAGTGTTAAAATGCTAGGAGACAGTTATTAACTAGAAAAGCAGTTTTCAAAATAATGGAACGAAATTGTAAAGCAAGCATCACTGCAGCTTGAACTATGAAGTGAGTTTGTCTTCCCTATTATATATACTGTACTTTTCAGTAAAGTCAAATTATTTTGATGTATAAACATGACGTTTCGAACATTATGTTCAAATGCAAGGACAGGGGAATTCATGTCTGAAAATGGAGGGGAGTCAGCAGAAGTATGCTTTGTAGCTGTCTGGAAGAAGGAGTGGAAAAACAAGAACCTGTAATTAATATAGATATGCAACTGAAGAGTGACTCAGATATGAATGTGAAATTCAAGTACTAGGCCATAAATTTCTTAGTAGCTGCATATATGAATATGCAACCAGACAAAAAATTTGTGCAGAATATGGGGTTACGTGGTTCTGTCAGGGACTTCTTAGGAATACTAAAGAATCCCGTACTGTAATGACAGAGTTGGAAGTAGAAGAAAGGTATTTATTGGCATGCATCAGGAAATGCATAACTCCCCACTTGCCACCCCCAAGGCTAAATACCTGCCATGTATCACCTCTTGTTTGCTGTTGCAGGCTGTCTTTTTTGCAAAATCACAGACTCTTTAAAAGTCTCCTACATACCTTATGAAACTTAAGTGATAGAAGTTTTTTATTGGTGATGTTAACTGTAATAATAGCAGCTGCTCTGCTAATCATAGAATGGTTTGAGTTGGAAGAGACCTTAAAGATCATCTAATTCCAAACCCCCTGCCATGGGCAGGGACACCTTCCACTAGACCAGGTTCTCAAAGCCCCGTCCAACCTGGCCTTGAACACTGCCAGGGAGGGGGCAGCCACAGCTTCTCTGGACAACCTGTTCCAGTGCCTCACCACCCTCACAATAAAGAATTTCCTCCTTATATCTAATCTGGATCTAATCTCTTTCAGTTTAAAACCATTACCTCTTGTTCTATCCCTACTCTCGCTGATAAAGAGTCCCTCCCCATCTTTCCTGTAGGCCCCCTTTAAATACTGGAAGGCTGCTATAAGGTCTCCCTGGAGCCTTCTTTTCTCCAGGCTGAACAACCCCAGCTCTCGCCACTTGTCACTGCTCTCCACTTGGACATTGATCCATTGACCGCACTCTTTGAGTGAGACCATCCAACCAATTCCTTATCCACCGAGCGGTCCATCTGTCAAAACCAGGATGTTGTGTGGGACAGTGTCAGATGTTTTGCACAAGTTCAAGTGGATGACGTCAGTTGCTCTTCCCTTATCCACAGACGCTATAATCCTGTTGTAGAAGGCCACCAGATTTGTCAGGCACGATTCGCCCTTAGTGAAGCCATGTTGGCTGTCACCAATCACCTCCCTATTTTCCACGTGCCCTAGCATAGTTTCCAGGAGGATCCGCTCCATGATCTTGCCAGACACAGAGGTGAGACTGACTGGCCTGTAGATCCCCAGATCTTCCATTTTTCCCCTTTTAAAAATGGGTGTTATGTTTCCCCTTTTCCAGTCAGTGGGAACTTCACTGGACTGCCATGACTTCTCAAATAGGATGGATAGTGGCTTAGACACTTCATCCACCAGTTCCTTCAGATGTCCGTTCAGATGTTCCTTCATGAGGTCCCATGGACTACTGCACCTTCAGGTTCCTTTGATGGTTTCAAACCTGATCTCCTGGGCGGTTCTTCATTCTTCCAGTCCCCACCTTTCCCTTCTGCGTCTTAGGTGGTGTGGCTGAAGCCCTTGCTGGTGAAGACTGAGGAAAAAACGTCATTCAGAACCTCAGCCTTCTCCACGTCCCAGGTAACCAGGTCTCCCATTTCCTTCTGGAGAGGGCCCACATTTGCCCTAGTCTTCCTGTTATCACCAACATACCTATAGAAGCTTTTCTCATTGCCCCTGATGTCCCTGGCCAGATTGAATTACATCAGGGCTTTGGTCTTCCTAACCTGATCCCTGGCTGCTCAGTTTCTCTGTATTCCTCCCAGGATACCTGTCCTTGCTTTCACCCTCTGTAAGCTTCCTTTCTGTGTCTGAGCTTGTCTAGGAGCTCTTTCTTCATCCATGCAGGCCTCCTGGTGTTCTTACCTGACGACCTCTTTGTCAGGATGCATCACTCCTGAGCTTGGAGGGGTTGATCCTTGAATATCAACCAGCTTTCTTGGGCTCCTCTTCTCTCCAGGGCTTTAGCCCATGCTACTCTGCCAAGCAGATCCCTGAAGAGGCCAAAGTCTGCCCTCCTGAAGTCCAGGGTAGCGAGCTTTCTGTGCACCCTCCTTGATGTCTTAAGGATCTTGAACTCCATTTCATGGTCCCTGCAGCCAAGGCTGCCCTTGAGTTTCACATTCCCCACCAGCCCCTCCTTGTTGGTGAGAACAAGGTCCAGCATAGCACTTCTCCTCACTGGCTCCGCTATCACTTGGAGAAGGAAGTTATCAACGCATTCCAGGAACCTCCTGGATTGCTTATGCCCTGCTGTGCTGTTCCCTCCCACAGGTATTGGGATGGCTGAAGTCCCCCACGAGGACCAGGGCTTGTGAACATGAGGCTGCTCCTATCTGTCTACAGAGGGCCTCATCTGCTTGGTCTTCCTGGCTGGTTGGCCTGTAACAGCCCCCACTATAATGTCCCTTGTTCCAGCCCTCCCTTTAATCCTGACCCATAAGCTCTCGGTCGGCTCCTCATCCATTCCCAGGCAGAGCTCCATGCCCTCCAGCTGGTCAGTGACATAGAGGTTGATCCCCGCTCCTCATCTCCCCTGCCTGTCCTTCCTAAAGAGCCTGTATCCTTCCATTCCAACACTCCAGTCACAGGAGCCATCCCACCACATCTCTGTGATGCCAATAAGATTGTAGCCCCCCAGGCCTGCGCATGTCTCTAGGTTGTTTATTCCCCATGCTACCTACTTCCTATACTATGAAGCTCTCTATGTTTGTGTCCATGTGTCCAAAAACCCATTTTCTCAGCCAGTTATTCTGAGAAGACTCTATTAATTCTTGACTCATGCAGTGCAAGAAGTCTGTTTATCCCTGCAACATGATTTCATGCAGTTACAATTCAGGTTACCTAGAGTAACTACAGTAACTGCTGATTATTCTGTGGATCTGGATTAAGTGTTCATATTAATTAAAAGATTTTTGTCCTGGTTTTGCTGACTCAGAATCTTGCTTGAGGGCTTTAAGAGAAAGTAGGGGTAGGGTGATGCTGACTGCCTGCATATGGCTGCTAATACCAGTTTTTTCTTAGGAAACTGGATAATGCACCTAGACGTTGCAGCACCTAGGCATTTCAGGATGAAGTAGGGACCTAGAACCTGTGTGTTTTTTCTGTTTCTAGTAAACAGAGAGGATACATTGGAGACTTCAGCATGAAAATGATAAAAAAATAGAGGTGCCAAGAAAATAAGTAACATTGTTTTAAAAAAACATATCCTTTGCCTTTCTCAGTAACTGCCGTTTGTGTTTATTGCAGTTTATTTTGGTGAAGAATGTTCAAAATCCATTCTCTATCCTCCTTATATGGTATTGTAAAGCCATGAATAGCCAAACGCTGTCTTACATGCATTGATGATAGAGTTAAACTGAGAATTTTGAAATGTGAAGTGAAGCTACTTTTGCTTTTTTTTTTTTTAATTTAAATATGATCCTGTTGCAACTTGTTTCTCAAACTCTGCCAGGTGGAGAAATTTAATCTTACCTCTTCAACTAATATAAAACTTGCAGTGGTTGGGAATACAAATCATTTATTAGTCATAAGGTTAATGTGGTATGACAGATCAGGACACAGGTTGACCCTACTCTCTTTATTCTTTCTTTATGTGGACATCATTATAATGGTAATAAGTACAATTTCCAGCTCTGTATGGTTTATGTTTACAAATATGTTTTTGAAATTTAAAAAATATCAAGATTTTTATGATGGTCATATGAGTGAATTACTATTACATGTGAGAAAATGGTTGAGAATTAAAAAAATATATAGAAGAGATTAAAGGAAGATAATCCAGGCAAATGTATGTGTGCAACAAAACACTAACACAGTTACTTTAACAATGTAAATACTACACTGTAATCTCATTGTAATTTCTTCCAATTAGCCTTTCCTCAAAAGGTTTTTTTCTTAAATGATAGCCTTTATATTCCATTGTCATGTTTGATACTACTTCATTCTTGAGAAATCTTGTTTTCATCATAGAAAAAACTGTTGGGTTTTTTGACTTCTTTTATCTTTTTTTTTTTTTTCCTTCAGTCCAAGGCACAAGAACTGACAACAGTAAAAATGTCCAAGTATGGAGGTGGTATTGGTGCACCAAGCAAAGAGGAAAGGCTTAAAGAAGCTGCAGAAATACATTTAAGATTAGGACAAATTCAGCGATATTGTGAACTAATGGTAGAACTTGGAGAGGTAAAATATCAGAACATTATTGAAGAACAATAAAATATGAAGGTTTCTGAAAACTAGCTACCCTAGCAAAGATGGGGTAGCAACAAAATGGGTCACAAGTCCAGAAAAGAGTAATTTTGCTCCAATTATATATTTTTTAACATATGCAGTCTAATGCATAGCTCATTCCTTATTTAATCTCTTGACAAATTTATTTTTAATGGAAGAAACAGGAAACTAGTCAAAAATACAGCTGTTTCTCAAAATAAAATGATCAGGTTAAATGTATTGCTGCTTTTTTCTAGTGGGACAAAGCTCTCTCAGTTGCACCTGGTGTATCAATGAAATACTGGAGGAAGCTAATGCAAAGGTAAGGTAATAAAAATATGATGCTGAATTGTAGCTTCTGTCTACAAAAGGACACAGACAAGTAGGAAGGATGGATACTAATAGCAGTTGTACTTTGCTTTTGTTACAGCATTCCAGTGATGATACGTTTTATTCAGTAAGCTTTGGGATAGAACTGTAGAGTATTTCAGCAATATATGTATATATGTAGATCTCTCTTGTCTATTCATTTGTTCAATTAGGAGAGCTGATCAGTTAATTCAGGAAGAAAGTGATGATGTCATCCCATACTGTATAGCTATTGGAGATGTGAAGAAACTAGTTTCTTTCTTTACTTCAAGAGGCCAGCTTAAAGAGGCTCTTCTTGTTGCACAGGTATTATTACAGTGTGGGAGATGTATTTAGCTATTCATTTCTAACTCTGAAGATGACAAGCATATTTAAAAGGCTAGGTCTGTTCATTTTTGCAAAATGGCTAATTAATGATACCTACTCTTTACTTTTGTATTATATTGACTAGTTTTTATGCAGAAGTTATCTCATGTTTACAGATTTTAAGCCTGATTCTTCTAAATTGCAATCAAATGCCCGTAATGAAAGCTGATGTATTCAGTCTTAGGTTAGTTTTCTACTTCAATCGACTTTCAGCAGTCGGTATTGCCCTTAACATCAAAGACGGGTAGGATTTCTCTTGCATTTCTGCTGAGATCTTGGTTATACTACCTCCTATAGCATCTTTGGGTGAAACTACTCAATTGCAGTAGTAATCAATATAGGAAATCAAACGTTCAAATTAATGCAAAAAACAGTACAAGAGATTATTGAAAGCACATTTGTCCTTTCTGGTTCCTAATGTAAACACAAGTTAAAGGGCACACAAAACATGCAAGACTGATACTTTGTTTCACGCTTTCTCACCATTCATTTATTATTTTTGAGTAATTTCTGCATAGCTAATATAGTTTGTTAAATAAAATGCCAAGATTTGTCCCTGGTACATTCTCTCATGCCTACCTGTTCTTGAACATTCAGTTGCCTCGAGATAAGAACTTTGATAATGCACATGAATTTGTCCTTTAGAAACTATCTGTATGTTGTTGTTTTTCTAATAGTAGCTGAATAGTGCACAGAATGGAACTTTGAGTTATGCTTAAATTTAACAAGTTATAATGTTTGTACCTTAAAGGACCTTAAAGCTTTAGAAAGATCTTCATTTTTCTTTTTAGAGAGGTGTTGCAGGGGATTGCTTTTATTACAATTCATAAATTAGTCTTTGTCTCAGAAGTTTAATCAGCTAACATTAAGCAATAAAATAACATGGTTTTCTTTCCCTTTTAACTGAGCCCTGAGTTTTAATGTTGCTATCCCAGCTACACCTTAAAGCACATGAAAGAATTTCCTTTTAACCCACACTGATCTCTTCTCATTTAATGTTAGAAATAATTTGTTGCCAGACATTTAACTGAACAAAAGTTTCAGCTTCTACCTCTATATAAACCTTTCCAGATTTGCTGGTATAACTACTGAGGAGTATCTAGGGAGTTCATCCTTCCCTCACAGCCACTTGCTCCTTGGGGTGTAAAAATCAAGATTATAGCACTCTGTCCATTTTAAACATATTCAAATGCTGGAAAAATCCTGTACAAATGCATAAGAAGGAAGAGATCTTGCTTCTGGAGAATTTTTGTATGGCTGGATAAAACTAGGTTAAGATTTAGTTATGAGTAAGTTAATTGGTTTAAACATTTCCTTTGTTATAACTGGGCTTTAGAAGAATTTTTATAGATCTTAAATTATTTTTTTGTTGTTGAAAAATCACATTTCATATTCAGTTTGATGCATTCATTAATCCATTTTTTTATTCACTTCTAGGCGGCTTGTGAGGGAAATATACAGATGTCACCACTCTCCGCAACAAGTGGATCTTCAAATTCTGGTGGAAACAATACAGATGATTATAATGAGTAAGTTATTCTAGTTTATAGCTAAAGCCTCATTTTAGTGGAGCACATAAAGTCATCAAGCGAGATAAACTTTAGTGGCTTAATTTGACATCAGCAATGTAGAATTTGACAACAAAATATTACATCATCTAGTACTTAGTTGATAGTTACTAACTGATGATACACTGAATAATTCCCCTGTTGTGCCGCCTTCTGGCACTGAATGGATTTTTCATAGGTATGTATTGTAATTATAAATATGCTTTTCATTTGCATGATATTTAAGGTGCATTCCTATGCCCTTAAGTATGTTTAAATATGTAGCATATTAACTTATAACTTTTGGTAAGTAGAATAAGAATTAGCATTAACAAGTATCTGTGAGACCCTATTATTTTATGCACCTTCTCCTCCTGAAGCTTCGCTGTTTATCATCAGTGAAGTTTCCGACAGTGTACACTAATGGCCATATTTTCATTGTATGTGCCCATAAAAGAAACCATGCATCTGTCCTTGTTTAGAACAGTGCTCAAAAACCTAAATTACATTATCAAGTTCTATGTGTAGTAACAAAAGCAGCTTGGAAGCTGTGTAGTTACTTCATTTGCATGTGCAATTTTTGAGCAATTAGAGATTTTTGCAGAGTTCACAGGTACTAAATGAATATCCAAATATTTGATTTTTCTTCTGTCAATCTGAAGAGGCATTTCCATCCTGATGTAGATTTTGGGAAACTGACCCACCTGCATATGCACCAACATAAGTGGTGGATGAAGCTCAAACTGATTGCATTTTGAAAGCTAGTGGTGTCATTATCTGTAAGATAAAATAGGGTAAATTTAGATAAATTTAGGGTGCAGAAGCAGATGTGGTGACTTGTATGTAAATTAAGAGCCAAAGAACCCCAACCTTTAAGTGACCTTGCAAAATTCATGTTTTGTTCTTGCAGGCTCCTGCACAAGGTCAGTAAAGAACTGGCAGAATGGTATTTCCAGGATGGCCATGCAGTGCTTGCAGCATGTTGCCATCTGGCTGTTGAAAATATAGAGGTAATTTTTTTTTCCTCTTTTAACTATGGTAAGGTCAGCATTGACTTCCTTTTTACATCTCCACGTTAACTGTTTTTCAAAATGTATGGACTACATTCTGAAATGTATTACTTATACTTGGTATTTGCTTTGTATACATTTATATAAAGAGCTTGATCCTTACAATATTAAAGTTAGTAGCAAAACTCCCCTGGTTCTGTTAAATTTAAGATTTCTCTCATGCACAGAAAGTAGTATGTTATTATTTAATTGTATTTTCATGTATACAGTATCTTGTTATATTAGAAAATATAAGGTACCTAAATACCTTACAGATATACATATACACACAAGTATTACTGTTTACTGTTTATAGTGACTCAAAAGGCCCATTCAAACTGGAACTTCATTGTGCTACAAAAGATGCACTCTCTACCTTGCAGAGTTTGCAGTCTAAATGATGAATTAAATAGGAAAAAAATCCCCCTCCCTCAGTACAAAAATAGGGCTGACATGTAAGAAACATTTTATAGAAACATTTTATTAGATTTTTCACTTTGTAGTTTTACAAATTGTTTCTTTTCCTCATTCTCTCTGGATTTTGTTGTTGCTGACTCAACATGTTCTTCCTCCTCTATCCCAAAATCTCTAGCCCAAAATGAGTAAAATTCCATCTTAATGAGTTGTTCAGAGAGAAAGCAATAATCAGCTAATGCCTGTATTTCAAAATAGGCATATTTCAAGTTGTTGTGTAATCTCTTACTGTTTAATATTCTGCTATGCTTATCAACAACTCCAGTTGCCCAAAGAGGGTAAGGACAGGAGAGTCCTTCCTGGTTTAGTTTTGGTTTTTTTGAGTCTCCTTTCATCAAAAGAGAGGGGAAATATGTACTCTGAAAGCTAGTGTCTTTACTTAAGACTAGAAAGGATTTGCTACCATGCTTCTTTGGGATGATGTTTATGTAATCTCTTTGGTTGAATAAAGGAAGATTCTGCTAAAGGAAATCTATTTGGTTATTTAAAAACTGATTAACACGTGGTGCACAATTATTTACTCTTGAGAGAGATCCAAATTATATATAAAGTTGCGTTAATTAATGCATATTTTGTCCTGTGAAAAGCAGTCTCATAAATGAATGTCATATGCTCAACATGGTGAATCCCCAGAAATGCTTGTGTCCCTTAATGATATAATTTTTTCATTGAGCAAGCTTGCGATGGCAAACCTGATTCGTGGAAATGAACTGGAGTTGGCAATCAGTGTGGGTACTGTCTTAGGAGAAAGTGCAGCACAAGCAACACATTATGCCTTAGAATTACTAGCAAGAAAATGTATGACAGTAACAACATGGTAAGAATTTCTTAATCCAAAGAAGATGTTTTTGTTTTTTTTTTTCCCCCCCTGACAAAACAATAAAGGTGTTTCATTCTGAAACTTTTATAGAAACCAAATCACTATGGGTAGGTAGAATAAGAATTGCTGCTTGAATAAGAATTGCTATATTAGACCTTCGAAGTACAGGGCATGCAAATATTCTGCTTTAATCTCAAAATACATTATGTATGCATTGTAAATGAGAGAAGAGTCATTGTCAAACAGAGTATGAAACCCGCTGAAAAAAACCCTAGCTACTTGGGCAATAGGTAGCATAGTAAATCCTAGTCTGTATTGAGTAAAAATGACTGCTTCAGACAAAGGCTAGAATTGAATTATGAAGTCAAAAGGTCAGAAGCTTGCTTAATATCTGTGAAGTGATTTTTAAGTACTTGCTTGAAAAATATAAAAATCTAAGAGGCTGAGGAATTCTTTTATATTGGTATTGGGAATACAAGATAGCTGACAAGATTTAAGAATGAAACAGGATTACTAATTAATTCTGCAGGAGTAAGTAATTTCTCTGTTGCATATAGGGGAAACTATCGCTTCTAAATTTTTTTTTTCCTCCTTGTAGTGGTTTTACTTTGAAGGATACAGTTTTGGTCTGCTTTTTGTTTACCAATGACAAGCAGAAAATCTTCTTAAGGTATATTTGGCAGCTGTACAGGTGTTTCAGAATTAACATTTCATAGAAACGTGCTTAAACAGGTACTGCAATTAAACATCAGTTTTTCTGCCACAGTTGGTACTTGCTTAAGTATCTAGAGGTAGCCTGAGAGAAACATAGTGGAAGTCCTCTCTACAGAGCATTTAGCCTGCCTTAGACAATAAAGCATTGCAGAAAACAATAAAATAGGAAATGGATGACTTGCTGCTTTGGTTTTGCAATGATTTAGCATGTCTGCATTGCACCAGTTCAAACGGGGTTGTTTTGGCAACTCCATCTGCGCCTTTTGAAGTCTCTGAAGCTCTTTTTCTGATCTCCGTGCCTTCATTGTGAAGAGTGATTTTTATGTAGCCTCAGTGGATGTGGTGTTATGTATGTATATCTTTTCCAGTTCCATAACAAAAGCTTGTTCTGATCTCAATGCTGTAACAAGTACTCATAATAGTACAGCATTTATGTGTATGTACATAAAACTTCTGCAAACTTATGGCATGTGTACACTGAAGTCTACGTGGGTATTTGTGATAAAATTATCATAAAATATCATAAAATTATATGTCCTGCATATTGCCCAAGTATACATCTGGATTTGTCAGTGGGTTTCATATGCTATACTGAACACCTATTATTACAGCTACAACCTGCAATCCTGGATTCTGATTTGTTATCATTACAGCATATTTTTCTATTCTGTAAGAAAAGATTAGAGATTCCTGAATCTCTTCATATTTTGTAATAAAGAGATACTGGCACAGTGTAATACCCTTGGTCCTCTGCATGTATAAGATCATGTATGGGGAAGCTGGAGTTCAAGGGCCTCTGATATTTGAAGGGCTTCTTTTTTGGTTTTACTGCTTGTTATGCTTAAGGATCTCCATTAACTGGAAACATTTCATTGTAGAGACACGCTTAATTGTAGACACCTCAAGGAATAACGCAAGGACCTTGATGAGTTGTTAATTAAATAAGTTATTGATGGAATGCTTTTTGGTTTTTGGTTGGGGGGGCTTTTGTTGCTGTGGGTTTGTTTGGTTGGTTTTTTTTTTAGAAATGCTCTGAAATATAAAATCGAAACAAAAAAAGTCAAAACTGAACATTCATGCCCACACTCTTCCCCATCTTTCCAAATATACAGCCTTGGGGAAATGTGTGACTGTTTAAGAACATCATTTTCATTTTATTTGTGTTTAGCACCTAAATGCCATTAAAAGCAACCTTCTACTATTCATAAGGCTAGTGGTATTTTACTTGACATACTGAATTCTGCGTATGCAGACTCAGCCACCTGATTTTGTTCTTTATACTGATAGTGTTTTCCATTTACTTCTTAAAAAAACATTCCAGGTAACACAATTTATAGGCTGTTATATGAGGGCTTCTTTGGATTTTTTTAAATAAATATTCAGTTTTTTGGCTGAGCAATTTCTAATCACCTTTAAAAAATGGTTAAATTGCCTATGAATATGAGTACATGTGAGTAGCAGATCTTGAAAATAGTTTAAGAACTTGTGAAATATCCTATATTATGAAGGAGCCTTTCTGTAACTTGGAGAAATGGTTATTGCATGGTAATAGTATAACAGATTTTTTGGCGTTAGCCAAAGACCTTTTGGCATTAACTTCTTTAGGTTGTCAAAAGGCATTGGAAAACTACTTTGTTGTTGTTGTTAAAGTCAGTTAACCTAACCCTTAGATTTGCTGTTGTAGTTTCTATTAGATTTTTCTTCTGTAAACAAAGTTTTGTTCATTACTGTTTCAATGTCTTTCTTTTAGCTTTCCATCACTTGGATACAGGTATTTTGCTTGTTTATAGAAAGAGAGATTTGAAAAGCGTGTGACTTTACTGATGATAAAAATAAGCTTAAAATAAGTTTTCTCATTTTTTAATTGTGACCAATACTTGAAAGTGGGATAAAAAGCAGTTGCAAATATTGGATAGTAGCTTACTCAAATATTTTTAAGCCAAAGACCGCATTTAAGCCTGGGGAGCGTGGTAGGAGTTTTTGCCTTACACAGGGGCAAGTCAGTCTTGTGTTTCACAGGAGAAATGATGTCTGCATGAATAGAAGAGTCACAGAACAACCAGAATAGTCAATTATTAAAAGCTCAGTAGAAAAATTGTTTCAAAATAATTTCTTAATATTTACATGTGTTCCCTCCAGCTGCTTGTTGTATTGAGGGAGCAGGTAACAGATGATAAAAAGTTAAGAATATTTCAGAAATGTCAGTTTGCTAAAACACAATTTTCTTTTCAGAAGGATAAAAATAGGTATCACATTATTTTCTTGTATAATTCTTCTTTTGTAATGTCACAGAAGCACTAGCCGTTCTGGATGACTGAGAGGTACTTTATGCTGATGTCATGGAGCTCTAGAAGCCTCAAGCCTTTGAGGATGGTTTCATGACACAGAGCCACATTAGCATCTTACTTTCATTCAAACTGGACAGGTCCTACTCTCCCTTCCCATCCCTGCTCACATATTCTTCCATCTCACTTTGAGGTGGTTCTGATGCTTTAGGATTGCACAGCTGTTTAATTCAACCAAGTAAAGCAACAGAAAATTAACACGTGACTTCCTCAAAAAGATTAATAGGTTAAGTCTCATTTATTGCACCAAAATAGTCTTAGAGGCTGAAGTTGTTTCTGCTCTTCTATGGAAAAAGGGGGTTTTTTTCAGTAAACTCTTCTTTATAAAAGGAATGTAAAAGAGAAAACTAGAGTTTCCTCCTATAACAAACCATCAAGAGTAACTACATGTCATCTTTTGTTTGTGCAGGGATTTAGCAGCTGATCTTCTTATGATGATTCCTGATAATAAACTGCAGTTAGTAAAACTATGTGCTTTTTATCCTGGATGCGTAGCAGAAATAAATGACCTGCATGAAAAGGTACAATGGAAAAGAATTTACCTGAATGTTAACAAGAGGTTATGTATTGATTTGTTTACTAATTTCAGAAAAGTTAAGGCCAAATAAATCTGTAGGATGAATTTATCACTGACAGTTTTATATGTTACATATCCTTTTTTGCTCTTAGTCTTCATTGACTTTATTTTCAGTATTGCACAAGAAGATCTTTAGTTCTTTAATTCTACTCTGTGTGTAGTCTTTCCATGACATGGGTTACTTCCTGAAGTAAATTATGCTCTTCAGAATTACCTGTCAGTATGGTTTATAACCTCCTCATCACTGAACTGCAGCCTATTCATGTCTTGGCAGATCAGCTTTCTGTACTGTTCTGAATTGTTTTACGTATTATGTCTATAATCTTAAATCCCCCTTTCCTCCTCAGCAGCAAAAGGGTCTGCTCCACTAAATCCCTTAAAATTCAACTCAGACTGCACATCTATTAAGCAGTAATAAAAAGTTCACAAAAACGTTAGCAATGAAAGCTGATACTGCTTAAATTAAAGTTACAGAACCTTCTCTTCCTGTGTTGTTCTCTGGTCTAGATGGCTGTCTTAATTTCTTAATTATATGCAGGTATGTCCTTCAAACAATGACAGCTCTTTCAGTGAGAGTTTGATCAAACTTCAGTATTTCTCTGCATCTTAGAGAATTGTTTGAATGTTACAATAATGCTTTGGCAAAATCTTTGTTTTCCAGTGTAATCTTCCTGATGTAGAAGAATGTATGCGGTTGGCAGAGACAATTCAGGCAGATGGGGATATATTCGAAACTATAAAGTACTATCTGTTAAGCAGCGAACCTGAAAAGGCTCTCCCTATTGGCATTCAGTATGTGAAAGGTAGGTACTTGGATAAAGAAACCTTTTAAACCTAAGTAATCTGTATAGCTTGCCTCTTGAGATATTTTTGTTTCTGTTTTTCAACAGAACAACTTTGTGGCTCAGATTGGACTTTAGATTCAGTCTGTCCGTATCTTGATCTTCTGAGTTACATACGCACTGAACGATTAGTGTTGCATAAATGTAGTGAGTGAGTATATTTTCCTTACTTATAAAAGTGGAATTTTCATTAAAGGAGACTTTTGGAATTAAAAAAAATATATATAGGTGTACACTTTTAGTATCATTTTTGCTTACCAGAAAAGGGGTACAAAAAAATTTCAGTCAGCAGGCTAGTTCCCAATCTGGAGAATAGAAAGTGGAATTTTCTTAAATTTTCAAGGTTTAGCAAGGAAAAAAAAAAAGATATTTTACTGCTTCCTTTTCTGTGGGGCATTTACAATGAGTGAATCAATGTTGGTTTTATTTGAAGAATCTCACTTTGATCAGCTCTGGTTTCAGCTTCCTGAAGAAGGAGCAGTGGTACCACACATAATACAGGTTTCTATCTCAAATTGTTAAGGAAATTTGAGCTGTTGCTCTCAGAATTAACTCTAAAATAGTTGAATAGCTGTGGTTCACCTTTATGACAGATTGTTGAAGCTAGGCCTGAGTGCCTGCACAGGTGTACACTGAAGAACTAAAAGGAGCAAAAAGCTTAACTCTTATCTGTGGCCTGTAGGGAAACTTGGCAAAACTGGAGTGCACCCTAATATGTGGGGCAATTTTATTTACACTTAAGAGTTTTACCACATTAAAAGGTCTGAGTGACATTGGTTTTGTAACTTTACATAATTGTGCTTAATAACTGTGTTGTACAAGCTATTTAAAATTTAATAATTGAAAAGCAGATGGAGTCTGTTCTTAACAATTACATCACACAGAAAGTAAGTATAATCAGCAAACATATTCACAAAATGGATGGATAAATTAGGTTTTAAAATTATAATTAGACTATGAGTTTGTTTAGTGTTTTTGCAAATACTTGTTATTGTTCATGATTAATACTTGTCCATTTACAGGTTTCGGAATGAGTTGCTGATTTTGTGTGGTTATGTTGGTGCTTTACTTGCTATCAGAAGACAGTACAATAGCATTGTACCTGCACTTTATGAGTATACAAGGTAATGTTATGTTTTCAGTAACACTGAGAAATATATTATGATGTATGCCATACACTGTCCCCACTTCCCCATTCCCCTCCACCCCCCCAAAAAAAAAAAACCCAAATAACCAACTCTGAGTTCCCAGTTCTGTTATAAAGTTAAAAGGATATACCCATGCCTGCATATAGAACCTTCTTTACTTTCTTTATAAATGTAGAAGCCTGTGAGGTAATGCAACAATTTGTGAATCCAGGATTTCAGTCAAACTCTTCATTCTGTAAGAAAAAAACTTCTTAGAAGTAGATGAGTATTCAGCATGACCTCCATGCATGATTATATGTTGCCAGTAACAGTTCTAATTTTGTATCTATGACTAGTCTATTAGCCAAGACTTGCTCAATAGCAACAAGGACAGGCTTTGAATTTAGAGTTAATGACTGGGCACTAGCTTCATTCCCACCAAGAAACGTACCTTGACCTTATATCACAGAATTCATATCATAGAATGGTTTGGGTTGGAAGGGACCTTAAAGATCATCTAGTTCCAACCCCCCCGCCATGGGCAGGGACACCTTCCACTAGATCAGGTTGCTCAAAGCCCCGTCCAACCTGGTTTTGAACACTTCCAGGAGGGGGCATCCACAACCTCTCTGGGCAACCTGTTCCAGTGTCTTACCACCCTCACAGTAAAGAATTTCTTCCTTATATCTAATCTGGATCTAATCTCTTTCAGTTTAAAACCATTACCTCTTGTTCTATCCCTACTCTCGCTGATAAAGAGTCCCTCCCCATCTTTCCTGTAGGCCCCCTTTAAATACTGGAAGGCTGCTATAAGGTCTCTCCAGAGCCTTCTCTTCTCCAGGCTGAACAACCCCAACTCTCTCAGCCTGTCCTCATACAGGAGGTGCTCCAGCCCCCTCATCATCTTCATGGCCTCCTCTGGACTCACTCGAGCATGTCCATGTCCTTCTTATGTTGGGGGCCCCAGAGCTGGACACAGTACTGCAGGTGGGGTCTCATGAGAGCAGAGCAGAGGGGGAGAATCACCATCACCTGCTGATCATGCTTTTCTCGATGCAGCCCAGGATACAGTTGGCTTTCTGGGCTGTGAGTGCACATTGCTGGCTCATAGCCAGTTTTCCATCCACAAACACCCCCAAGTCCTTCTCTGCAGGGCTTCTCTCAAGCCACTCCTCACTCAGCCTGTATCTGTGCTTGGGATTGCCTTACCCATGTGCAGGACCTTGCACTTGGCCTTGTTGAACATGTTTGCACAGGCCCACCTCTCAATCCTGTCACGGGCCCTCTGGATGGCATCCCTTCCCTCCAGCATGTTGACTGCACCACACAGCTTGGTGTGGTCAGCAAACTTGCTGAGGGTGCACTCAATCGCACTGTCAATGTTGCCAACAAAGATGTTAAACAGCATCAGTCCCAATACCAGCCTCTGAGGAATGCCACTTGTCACTGTATTCCACTTGGACGTTGATCCATTGACCGCAACTCTTTGAGTGTGACTATCCAGCCAATTCCTTATACACCGAGTGGTCCATCTGTCAAAACCATGTCTCCCCAGTTTACAGACAGGGATTGTCGTGTGGGACATGGTCAAATGCTTTGCACAAGTCCAGGCAGATGGTATCAGTTGCTCTTCCCTTATCCATGGACACTATAAACCCATCACAGAAGGCCACCAGATTTGTCAGGCACGATTCGCCCTTAGTGAAGCCATGTTGGCTGTCGCCAGTCACCTTATTTTCCATGTGCCTTAGCACAGTTTCCAGGAGGATCCGCTCCATAATCTTGCCAGACACAGAGGTGAGACTGACTGGCCTGTAGATCCCCAGGTCTTCCATTTTTCCCCTTTTAAAAATGGGTGTTATGTTTCCCCTTTTCCAGTCAGTGGGAACTTCACTGGACTGCCATGACTTCTCAAATAGGATGGATAGTGGCTTAGACACTTCATCCACCAGTTCCTTCAGATGTCCGTTCAGATGTTCCTTCATGAGGTCCCATGGACTACTGCACCTTCAGGTTCCTTTGATGGTCTCAAACCTGATCTCCTGGGCGGTTCTTCATTCTTCCAGTCCCCACCTTTCCCTTCTGCGTCTTAGGTGGTGTGGCTGAAGCCCTTGCTGGTGAAGACTGAGGAAAAAACGTCATTCAGAACCTCAGCCTTCTCCACGTCCCAGGTAACCAGGTCTCCCATTTCCTTCTGGAGAGGGCCCACATTTGCCCTAGTCTTCCTGTTATCACCAACATACCTATAGAAGCTTTTCTCATTGCCCCTGATGTCCCTGGCCAGATTGAATTACATCAGGGCTTTGGTCTTCCTAACCTGATCCCTGGCTGCTCAGTTTCTCTGTATTCCTCCCAGGATACCTGTCCTTGCTTTCACCCTCTGTAAGCTTCCTTTCTGTGTCTGAGCTTGTCTAGGAGCTCCTTCTTCATCCATGCAGGCCTCCTGGTGTTCTTACCTGACGACCTCTTTGTCAGGATGCATCACTCCTGAGCTTGGAGGGGTTGATCCTTGAATATCAACCAGCTTTCTTGGGCCCCTCTTCTCTCCAGGGCTTTAGCCCATGCTACTCTGCCAAGCAGATCCCTGAAGAGGCCAAAGTCTGCCCTCCTGAAGTCCAGGGTAGCGAGCTTTCTGTGCACCCTCCTTGATGTCTTAAGGATCTTGAACTCCATTTCATGGTCCCTGCAGCCAAGGCTGCCCTTGAGTTTCACATTCCCCACCAGCCCCTCCTTGTTGGTGAGAACAAGGTCCAGCATAGCACCTCTCCTCACTGGCTCCGCTATCACTTGGAGAAGGAAGTTATCAACGCATTCCAGGAACCTCCTGGATTGCTTATGCCCTGCTGTGCTGTTCCCTCCCACAGGTATTGGGATGGCTGAAGTCCCCCACGAGGACCAGGGCTTGTGAACGTGAGGCTGCTCCTATCTGTCTACAGAGGGCCTCATCTGCTCGGTCTTCCTGGCTGGTTGGCCTGTAACAGCCCCCACTATAATGTCCCTTGTCCCAGCCCTCCCTTTAATCCTGACCCATAAGCTCTCGGTCGGCTCCTCATCCATCCCCAGGCAGAGCTCCATGCCCTCCAGCTGGTCAGTGACATAGAGGTTGATCCCCGCTCCTCATCTCCCCTGCCTGTCCTTCCTAAAGAGCCTGTATCCTTCCATTCCAACACTCCAGTCACAGGAGCCATCCCACCACATCTCCATGATGTCAGTTAGATCATAGCCTTCTGTTACTCAGTAGTCTAATATTCCCAGACATTAAAACACTTGATCTGGCCCACTTGATCCGACCTGGCCTGGTCCTGCCCACTTGGCCCAATTCAATACCAACCCATCACCTGACTTGACCTGACCTGACTAGACCACCTGACTAGATTTGACTGACCTGAAGCAGCTCAGCCTGATCCAATTGACTTGACCTCACCCACTTGACATGACCAGACTTGGCCTGCTTGACTTGACCCAGCCCAGTTGACCAGACTTGCCTTGATCAGCTCAACCTGACCCACTTGATTTCACTTGGTACACTTGACTTGACCTAACCCCACTTGTTCCATTTGGACTTGAACCAACCAACTTGGACTTGAAAGGAGAAAGATTAAGATCAATAATCTTTATCTTACCTGATTAATAAAATAGGCTTACATACAATACTTTAGTGTTCCTTCCTCAGAGTATAACCATGTTTGTTTGGTCTTCCTGTCTGGTTTGGTAACCATGCTGCTATCCAGCTAACTAATTTCCATTTTTCCTCCACCATTTGGGACTGTCAGATCCTTTTGGAGTTGTCACCTGATTTGCTGGCTAGCAAGGCCAGCTCCAAAATGTCACTGATTTCATAGTGCAAGCTGTGTTGGCATTGTTCATGCTGTTACTGCTCCACTAGCTGCACTAACTGACCACTGTAGCTTTGCTAACAATTTCAGCTCATTTATCTCTTCCTCAAGAATAAATGTTGCATATATGTTGTCCAGTCCTTTTATACCTTAATAGAATTGTGAGCTTTCCTACACCTCCTGATATTTATCAGACTTGCTTAACAATTATAATTAAACAACGTAAGTTTAACATGTCAGAACTGTGTTTGCTCCTTTTCTTCAACTCCTCCCCATTAGATGTTTCAACAACACTTCCTTCCTCTTAGCCATCCTCGTCTCTGAAACTTGGTGAGAGGATAAAGAAAAGGGAAAAGGACTGTTCATGTGTTTGTTTTTTTTTCTTTGCTCCTCCACCAGACTTATGTATGGAAAACAAGAAGATGAAATATAAGCTTTTACAGGAAATTAATAGACTAGTAACAAGCTGTCTGTGAGATTCAGTTTGTGATACTTTGGCTGTTATGCTTTAAGTTTTCCTGGGATTTAAAGAACCACAGAACAATACTGCTCTAAATTTTTTTCTCAGGTTGCCCATTATTTTCAGGATTCATAGATTATTTTAGATTCCAGCCCATCTTAAGATGGATTTTTCTAAGGCTTTGCAACACAAATAGGAGTTTGCTGAATTAGGTCAGGGAATAACTGGCCCTTGTATTACATTTTGATAAATAAAAAAATGCATCCACTGCAAGGGTTTTGAAACTGTTTTCCGCAAGTAATCAGGTGAAACAAGGCTGTCTCAGAGCATGTATTAAACCATGTTACTCTAATTGTATTTTTATCATATCTACTATATGTAGGCAAAATGGATCCTTAATTTTAGTAAAGTTGTCACTATTAAGAAATAAGAACACATATAGTCTTAAAACATAGAACAGCCTCAAAGAAAAAAATAGAGCTAAAGACAAGCTTAAATAAGAAGGTGTGAATAGGGATTTAATATAATAGCAATGGGAATTTTATATAATAGTAACAGGAATTAAAATCAAACTTAAATCAGAAGGTATACTTATATATCTAGTGATTTAATATTTCTAAGGTTTAATATAGTGATTATTGTGAAGGATCAGTTTATTTCCATGAAGTTATTTCTATATCCAATCACAAATAGTCCTATATTACTACTATCTTGTTTTCCTTTTAAGAAAATATTCATTGTTAAAATTAATTTGGACTTCAATTTCTTGCATTCCTTTTCAGTCAGCTTTTAAAAAGACGGGAAGTATCTGTACCTTTGAAAATTGAACAGCTTTCTGAGGAACTAGAGGCATGGAGAGCTTGTACTCAATTAAACAAGTAGGTAGAAAAATATAAAACTACAATGAATGAGACTATTAGTATTTAATCATTTGGTTGTAAATGCAGTATTTACTTCCTTTGTAAAATATGAATATGAATGTAAAAAATTAGTACTTTTTGGCGCTCAACTTCTAACACAAATTAAGACATATAGTTGAAAAACAAGTGTCTTTTGTTCATAGGCCTACCGATGAATTGCCACGCACCCCGCCATCTGAATCACAGAGAACAGTGTATTCATCACTCGTATCACGAATACAAGAGGAGCCTCTGAAGGGAATGGTTGGGCCCGACTATGTCACTGGATCAAATCTTCCTAGTCATTCAGATGTTCACATCTCTTGTTTGACAGGGCTAAGGATACAGGTACGGTTTCAGAGAGCTGAGGAGTTCGTTCTTGGTGATAGCATTGACTAGTCGTGAGGTTGCCACAAATCTAAGGTCTCTCCCATCATTTGGGAAGAAAAATGTTTTTTCCCTGGTGTCACAGTAGCAGAAGTTAAAGGAGGACAAGTGCTATATAAGAAAAGCTATGTAAAGAATTGTCCAATCAAATAATTGCCTAATTTCCCAATCCAAAACTTTTTAATTTCCATGGGAAAGACAGATTTTCTTTGCCAAATGTTCTGTCTAAAGTGCATGTAATTTTAGACAGAACTTTGCCCACTACCTCACCACAGCTTGAATAAAAACCAGGAAATTATTTATCTTCAACCACACACTGACATTACTCTGTTGTTAGTATTTTATCATTATGGAAATGCTTACTGTAAAACTTGTAATTCATGATTAAATAAAAGCCAGATATTGGAGGACAAATATTCAAATATATTCATCACTCACATAGAACTTTACGATCAATACATACCAGTCCTTTTAACACCTCTTTCATAAAGGGAAAATTGACAAGAGCCTGAAAACACTACCCTCAGGCTCCTGTCTCCAGACAGTTCCTCCATGTGAATTTACTCTCTTACATGAGGCTGAGTCTATTTCCTCTGTCCAGTGCAAGATGCCACCCCAAAGAGTAACGTGGTTGTTTGGGGATTAAGAGGGATAGTTTTGCGTCAGAAACTGGAGATTGCAAAATGCTAGTGGGATTTTTGAGGTAAACAAAATTCAAAACTGCAGACCCTCAAGTCTAAAAAAAAAAAAACCCTTGCTGCCAACACTTCCATATCAGACCAGCAGTTGCTGTCTGTGGCTATACTCTCAACATTTGCCAACAGCCACATAAAGCTGCCGTTGTAATAATCCATTCAACAAGAATAGTAAATACGGTGTCACCAGCTTGTCATCTACAATATCCTTCTTTCTGGATTACTGAACATTAGGAGTCATTGCTTTAGGTATGCAGACCAGCTCACATGTCACTTGGTTAACACTAAGGTACAGCAGCCTGATTGCATGGGTTTACAAGTTTTAAGTAGCATGTTTGGAGAGCATAACTCTTTAAGAAGGCACTTAAACTGAATTGCAGGTTTGAGACTGTATTTTGTCAAATAAAGAAATTAGCAAATAGCTCCTCTTCCATCAGATAAATTAGTATTTTGTCCTTTCATAATGAACATTTTAAATTATTCTGTAGACTTCATGTTTTCACTATATTGGGTTTTTTGTAGATGGGGAAACACACAGATCAGCACAGGTAATGACAAACACAATGAAATATGTACTGTATTCTGAAGGAAAAAAACTTGTTACCTCAGCTTCTAATTCAGACTAAAATTAACTCTGGAATAATTGACAAACATATCTAAAATACCACAATTATTGAAAATAAAACTAAAATTTTAAGGATTACGAAATGTTGGGATCTCCAGATTTTGGAACATAACAAGTTCACTCAATTTATAATGTGCAACTATTATCAAAGCTTTAAGTTGGTGGGTTACAATCTTTGCACAAACATAGATGATAGTTGTAAATCAGGTTTTCACATTCTTCTCAGATAAAACAAAATGTGCATTCTGTTGTGGTAGCCTTTACATAACACATGTGTACTTTCTTTTTCTTTTCCTCCCCAAACATTTTTGCTGTACAGGGTCCAGTGTTCTTCCTTGAAGATGGAAAATCTGCTATTTCACTGAACGATGCTTTGATGTGGGCCAAAGTGAATCCTTTTTCACCACTAGGAACAGGAATACGACTTAACCCATTTTGATGAGGTGTTTTCCTCTGTACTTTGTAGTGCTTAAAATAACATTCTGGGGGTTAATACTGATTTAACCTTGATTGTCAAAGGACAGAAAGATGGCAGTTGATTCCTCCTGAAGGGCAAGTACTTGGACTTTGGAAATTGTAAAATGAGAACAAAAAAAGGATTTCTATACAAATGTTTGTTGATAATCCAAAGAAAATGTTATTTGAGAATCCAAAGAAAAAAAGTCCTAACTTCATAGACAGCCATGTCTTTTTTTAAATAAGTGTTGTCAGACAATACAGACATATTTCAGTCAACTCTGTGTAAACAGATGCCTTGTAAAGGAAGTAAGCAACTATCTGCACATTATCAAAATATTGGTAGCAAACTGTGAAATCCATAAACACACTTTCAAATACATAATAGAATGACTTTATTGATAGCCACTACAACTTGTTTTTAGAATGACTGGAATCCTGTGGCTGTTTCACACCTTGTGTCCCCCTTTTTAATTTTAACTAATTTTTACACACAGGATTCTATAGCAAAAGTAAAATATAAAAAGTGCTTAGATGATTTTTTTCATCCATTAGTTATTGTGCTTTAATAGCAGAACAAAGATGTTTACTAATGTTTTGTTTAGATAGGTTTGAATATCTAGATTATAAAATTCTATTTTTTAGTAAATTCATCTTTGGCAACTGTTCCCCCTTATACTTTCACTGGAAGCTAAAATGTATTTATAAAACTTTTTTTTTAAAAACAAAGGGTTTGTAAGGAACAAACAGCAAATGTATTGAAATTATTTAAGTATGTTATGTACATTTAAAATGCTTGCTTTCTTTTTACATTTTGTATTAGTTATAAATATACATAAAGTATGACAGACCAGAAGTAAATATTTGTGGATATATTTTTATTTACTAAAGCTGTGCTCAAATGGAAAGAAAATTATGGCAATAGAATACTAAGAATATTTAAACTTTAAAGCTGTGTATAGTACTGAATTTAACCGTAAGGCAAATCTTATTAATAATTCTTAGAATTACTTCCCTGTGGAAAAGATGCCTTGGTTATAGTATTCTTTATTAGCTTAATTGATGGCACACAACCAGAAATCTACTTTATTGTTGTTATATTTTTGATGCTGCTTTAAAATAAATTTTTAAATTCTAATAGTTACATAAAATGTAAAGAAGTTAAAATTTAAAATTGGCAGAACTATTTCTAGAGAAACTGTTGTAAAGCTGGAAATAACACAAGTCTCTTAGCAGACCCTATTGAACAAAATCCTAGATATATAGGTAAACAATGCTCTTATGTACCTAGAAATAACAATGCCACCATGCTGGAAAGGTGGGATAGAGATTAGAAATAAAAAATTCCCTTTTTTTTTTTTCACCCTCTTTAAAAAGTTAAAATTTATTCTCTCAGTGTTTTAGAGTATTATTACAGGGTTGCTGGTGTAAGAATATATTGGGGAAAAAAAAAGCTTAGTTGTTTTGTAATCTATACAAACACATTTTTGTACATACTTGGATGCTGGAACAGAATGTTTTACTTTTTGCAGGTATTGTTTGGAAAATGTTTTCCTTGTTTAATCCTGTGGAGCTTGGGGAATGAGAGTTGGGACTTCAGAAATAAAAATTCATAGTTTTTGAAAGAATCTTCCACCAGTCAGTATCTGATGTGTTGCTTCTGTCAAATGAAAGACTAGCTATCTTTTTTCACATAAATTGTACAACCTTATATGTAAAAGTTGTTAATACAGAGTTGGAGAGCAAAGGTAAGAACTGAACCTGCGGCCCTATGACTGATGGTTGGGATCTGAAGGATTGACTCAACTGCCACTCCACTGTATTTAAAATCTTTTGTTGTGTCCTAAGGATTTTTACCAATATTTTGGTTTAAATATCTTACAGTATGTAGTATAACTTCATCAATTTGTTGCACATAAACTGCGCCTTAACATGGAAACTTAGACAAATCTAGTCCCTCTTTAAATTAGTGTAAGGGTTAAGAACACTCTCATTGCTGAAATACAAAAATTAAGTTAAAGGGTGCTTTTTATGTTGGGAATCCATCAGGTAACAGTCATTGTGAATAAAATGAGGTTGCATTTTCTTTAATGTGGTTGTACCCCATGTGGTGAGTTAGAGGAACATGCAGAGAAGGTTGTAATTGTGTCTACTGCTACAACTGTGGTTGCAACTGTCGAACTATATAGATTCATCATTTTCAAAAATAATTTCAGATTGTTTGCTAATGTGTGACTTCATTGTCTGGCACAGCTAGTCAAATACAGATATTTCCCCTTAATATTAAAGAATCCTTTGTCTTCAAATGATTGTTTGACTCTTCTGTAAAAGTTGTACTTCTATTTGAATGAAGAAATTTATCAAGCTATACAGCTGGTGCTTTCCAATTACTATTATATCTCAGTTAAGTTTAACATCAATTTATCCCCACAAAAACAAATTAACTGTTCTATTGAAAGAACCTGACCAACATTACTGATGCGTTTATAAGCGTCACAGACTGCAGTCACATGTGAGACTTTCCTAGGTGGGTTCCAAAACAATACAAAAATAAAATCTGTCATGCAATAAACTCTTCCCATTGCAAAGAATGACATTAAAATGAGATATGACACTTTAAATCCATGTTGTTGAATTTCATTGGGTAAAATCACTTAAATCCAGGGTTACAACAGTTTAAGATGACACTAATGCAAGAAAAGCCCTTCATTCCTTACATAGAAAACAAAACTAAACTACTGAGTCTAGATACTCTTTTCAGAATAAGCATTAGCTTTATTTAAAACTTGAAGCTTACACCTTTATGTAGGAAGGAAATGAAATCCAGGATCATCTTTGCTCTAGATAAAACTTGCTAAAAACACAGGGTGGGGAATAGATTTAGAAAAGCAGTTGTGAAGTTTGCACAGTAGGTCAAGATATGAACACATGAAGTACACTCTCAGATTTAGTGAATATTTCACATGCAACAGTTATACCTTGTGGCTTCTAATGTTGTATCAGTAGCATCAGAAAAATTCACTGATAAAATAGTAAACCAGCTCTAGGAAGAAATGAAGCTGAAAAGGAAGCAAGGCAATGTTACAAAACCAAGTAAATTAGAGTCTTGCAGAATTTAAGTTGCATTTTAGAATATGATGATTTTAAAGAGGTTTACAATTCATTTGCTTAAAAGAGCATTATTCCCTAACAGACAGTAAAATAGATTTCTTTTTGTTGATTATTTATCAACACTACTGTAATCAGAATGGGGTTTGTGTTTCAAGTTCCATGCTCTAGGTAATCCTTTTGGTGGTCTCCTGGGAGGTACCAATCATTCATCCTAAGAGGATCTGTCAGCTTGTTTCACTTGGTTGTCTTTAAAATGAACTCCTGTTTTGCCTCTTGTTTCTGAGGAATCTAGATGCAGGGTGGGGGGGCGGAGGGAAAAGTTGGCAAACTATATTAAAAGACAGTGCCTTTGACGATTCAAAGTATTAAAACTCCATAATTTTAAAGTGCCAGGGCTGTTTTAATCACCTTTTTAGTTTAGTGTACAATTTTATAGTTAAACAGTGAAAGAAGGCCTCATCCTTCCTTATGAAAGCAGCTTTTTAGCCCTATATATACATAAAGCCCAAGCACTACCATCTTCTGAGGGTATGATTATTTGAACCAATATAGACTACTGTTGGGAAAAGTGAGAAAATACACACAAAGAACCTGAAAATTGATCTGATTAGTTTGGGACTATTGCTACCAGGGTCCCAACCAGCCCCTCAGGTTGGCATGGATGGGGGCAGGGCCCCGGGGCGTTCAGCAGCACGCCTGTGAGCGGAGACCTCACCTGCTGCAGGGCTGCCTCCTCCTGTCCTGCTTTTCCTGCACCATCTCCCACAGTTCCCTACACAGCCCACGTGTCTGTCAGGGCTGTGGGTGTTACTGCTTAGGTCAGGACTGGAGTACCTGCCCAGTCACGCATTCATAAACAAAATGAAGATCTCCATTATGTAACTGGAGGGAGGAAAACTGATTTCAGTGTGGTGAAAGTATCCAGAATAAACCAAAGCTCTCAGGAAGGTAATAGAAGCACTTCTGAATATTAGAATAATTTCTGTAGATGCTATGCCAGGGAAAAGCTCAAAGGATTGTTATGTTAAAAAAATAATGGCAACCCCCTCCAAACTTTCTATTTTCTAAGAAATTGTATCTGGTGACTTCAAATTTTAAACACAAAATCTTTGTTGCCTTTACAGTAAAAGTAAACCAAACTACACAATGTCACAATCTGAAAAGATTAAAATGAAGACTGAATGTGATGTGAGAAACAAATTTAGATGATGTGGCAAACAGTTTTTCCTTTCGGATACCAGCTATGTTCTCAGAGGACGTGGAGCAACAAAGATGCTGCATTTTGTCCCAAACTTCGTTTAATGTTAAACCACCCTTTAAAGCAAAAATCACAAGTTGTTCATTTCAGTAGTATGTTAAGTATCTGATCAGTTAGCTGTTCAGTTCTCTAGTTTATTTGCAGTTACAGCCCTTTCCCCCCACTTGACTGACACCCAGATGATCTTGGCAGCTGTATAAAATGAATAGTACACAAAAAAAACCCATAAACAAACCGTCTAAAGAGAAGGGGAAACATTAAACAGGTTCTGTGGTAAAAGTGCACTGTATCTTCTTTTTAATTTCAACATTTTGCATATGTTGAAAAACACTAAAATGGGATGGCTTCAGCATTTTGGGGGCATAACATGCATGAGATCATCATACATAAGCATGAAATAGAATGTTGAGAAATTACACAGTATGTCTTAAAACCACACATGCTGAATTTGAACAACTATTTGAAGAGTACAATAATTGTCATTCTAGTTAAACATCTTACTTGGCAAAGTAGATCCAATATTGAAGAAAAGAAAAAAGAAAACAACCTCTGATGAACTGTGATCATATACATCCTTCTGATGGTCCAGAACAAATTTTTCATTTGACATCTGTCAATCAGAATACTTTATTCTCTTCAGAAATTTTAAAGATTGTCATGGTTTAAATCCAGCCACAGCCAAACACCACACAGCTGCTTGCTCACCCTCCCTGGCCTGGGGAATAAGGAATAAATTGGAAGGTAAAGGGAGACTTATAGGTTGAGATAAAAACAGCTTAATAATTGAAATAAAATAAAACAGTAACAATAATAGAAAGTACAGATGCAATTGCTCACCACTCATCGACTGATACCCAGCCCGTTCCTGGCTAGCAATCCCAAAGAAAACAAGATCCCGAAACCACAATCTTGGAAGCGAGAGAGGAAACCTCCCCCTTCCTGGCTGACCCTCCTTTATACACTGAGCATGACGTTACATGATATGGAATATTCCACTGGCCAGTTTGGGTCCAGTGCTCTGGCTGTGCCCCCTCTCAGCTTCTTGTACACCTGCACATGGGCAGGACATGGGAAGCTGGAAAGTCCTTGATTTCTTAGCAACAACTGAAAACATCAGTGTATTATCAACATTCTTCTCATACCAAATCCCATACTGAATCCAAAGCACAGCACTATTCTGGCTAAGAAGAAAAATTAAATCTATCCCAGCCGAAACCAGGGCAAGATGCAGCGGAATTTTAATGTCTAAATTCTGTTTGCATATGCCTCATTTACTCCTGCAACTGCCACTGGTATCAAGAAGCTGGAAGAACTTGTACAGTCCCAGTACATGCAACACATGGTACATTAAAAAAAATAGGAGAGGAGATTTTTTTACCATGGTCTGTGGCATAGAAGAGACTTATAGGGGAATGTTAGGTTCCATGTCGGTGCCAGCATTTTGAGAAGGACACTGAGAACTCACCGCCTAGAAAAGGGCTCCAAAAGGAAACAAACCAGAGAACTCAACTTAATTTGAGAAAAAAAAAAAAAAAAAAAGACATGCTTTAGTTAACACACTGGTTGTTACACACTGGAAGTTAAATGTAAGAAAATTCAGGTGAAATGCAGTGGCCTGCAAGACAGAGGAGGTCAAACTAGACAGGCTAATGATCTCTATAGGCCTCAAAATATCTGAACTGGTTGCAGCAAGACCAATACATGTACAAATACTTGCAAGGCTGGATTGATACAGGAGTTTCATTTTTTTAAAAAGGTCATATAGTTTCTCTTACAGAAGAGAGGAGTAATAAACAACATTAAAATGAACAGAATTATAAACTCAAACTGATTGAAAAAATATCATTTTACTCTTGAAGACCATGTGATGCTATCACTGATTCAATTCCTAATACTCATTTTTCACATAAATTAGCCTAATTAGCAGAAGAAGGAAATAATTAGCCACTGTATTATCACTTCACCTGCTCTTCTTCAGGTTGAACAAACCCAATCCTCTCAGCCGCTCCTTGTAGGTCAGCCCAGTAACCACCTTGGCTGCCCTTCCTGGGCTCGCTCCAGCATGGTAATGTATGTTTGGTGCTGGGTGGTCCAACACTGAGTGCAGTGCCCCAGGTGCAGTCTCACAAGAGTCACAGAATCACTTCACAAAGTTCTGGTATATGACACCCTTACTAAGTAACGCAGCCCAAGATGCTGCTGGCCCCCATCAGGGCTCAACTGCTTCTCCATCAGGAACTCCTACGTCCTTTTCTGCAAAGGTCCTTTCTAACCAACTGGCTGCAGCCTGTAGCGGTGCACGGGTTACTCCATCCCCAGTGCTGGACTTGGTCCTTGCTGAGTGTCATGTCCTGTCTGCCCGTTTCTCCAGCCTGTGGAAGTCCCTCTGAACCTGGAGGGACCTCCAGCTTGTCAGTCACTTCCCTGTTTGCTACGTATGTCCTCCATCCCATTGTCCCAGGTCATTAATAAAGACATTAAGCAATACTGGCCCAAGAAGTGATCCCTAAGGATCAGCTGGACATCATCTACCACAATTCAATCACACCATTTGAATATGACAGTCCAGCCAATATTCCACGCACCTCCTCAACCACTTACCCACTCTACATCGTGGTAATTTGACTACAAGGACACTAGTCAACATCCACTGCTACTCCCTTGAACCCAGAGCCATTTAGTTCTTCAAAGAATATCAGTGACAAGTTTTATCTCTACTATAGGTATAATGATTCAGCCAAGAAGAGCTAAGGAACTCACCAGCCTGAGTAATCAGGAGTAGCAGAGGGGAGTATTTATCAATAACATGTTAATGGTAGAAGTGCTATTTATTAAATTTAGATTTTACTCCAGTAGCATAACCTGATACACTACCCAATGAATGTTGAATGTAGTCCCACAGCAGTCACCAAACATCACGAAACACTGGGAAAAATTCAAAAGACTGTACACATGACCCAATTCATGTTATCACCCATATGGTTCTAATGGCACTCCCCAACCACGTTTAAGCAAGCAAGACAAAGGCAACCGAAGGAGGCCTGCTGCTCGCTGCCTTCAGTTATTCTGACACTTAGCATTGTACCTGTGGCAAAACATGACTGACCCAAGCTCTGGTCCTGTTCTTCTTTTTAAGAAAATAAAAACCAACAACACTCACATAGATCCTCTTCCCCTTCTTGCATTCCCATGTACATATTAACGATGGTATTAACCTTCTGTTTATGTTAATACTGGGCTCCATCATTATTTCTGTTAGTTTGATGTTACTCTTGATAGCATTTGAAGCTGCTGATCTGGTGACCATGGGTGCCTGTGTCTGATAATAGTAGTCAGGAAAACCAACCTCCCTGTCTTGAGGTTTTTTTATTCTGAAGAAAAAAAAAAAAAGTGTTCAGGAATTGATTATATTTTAAAAAATCACTCAATATTAGTTTTTTAGTTTTTACGGTTCTATAACATATAATTAACTTAATTTGAAAACAGGGAAACAAGTATACAATCATCTTAAACAGCCTGGCCAAAGCAATTTGGTCAAGCTGAAGGGAATCCAGCAGCAGTCGATATTGAGGCCTGTGAGCAAAATCAGCTAGGTTAAAGCTTCTCAAACTCTTCTTCCAGAGCCAAATTTCACTTTAAAACACATTTTTCATTTATGACTCTGCTATTTCTTGCCAAATCAGGACAAGATATGAAAGATACTTAGTAACAGCTCAGTGCTAGTGATGAACAGTGACAAAACCACCCGTAGGCATCACCAGCTCACCTCCTCGGTTAGTAGCAACGCGTGGATGTCCTGCACTGGCGCTCCTGCTGCTCCCGGCTTGCAGTGAAGAGTTCCCTCTAGCAGCTGCTGGGCCAGGTTCAGCTTCTGTTTCGCAAAAACTTAATGCAACAGGAAAAAATATTTCGGGCATGAGGAGGTGTGAAAAAGATGCCTGTACGGTTTTGTTACCCAAAGTGCGATTTCTTGTTGCCCCTGAAAAACCTTTTATTCACCCAGGGAGGCTTTCAGTCCTAAGGCCTCATTTGTACAAATACAAAAAATAAGCCAAATCTCGCCGAAAGCAACTGCTGAGCCTGGGCGTTTGCGTTTTATCCACCTCATTCTCGTGGAGTGGGAACTCAAAGCACTAAGGCCGGCGCCCCCGCCGCCCCCCACGGCCGCCGCGGGGCGCGGCAGCACCGGCGGGCGCTGGCGCTGGATCCCGCCCCCGGCCCGCGGCCCCCCGGCCCCCGGTGCGGTACCGGCGGCACTGCCCGGGGCAGGGGTCGGGGCTCTGCCGCCAGCCCAGCCGGGTGCGGGGCGGCGGCGGCTGCCGGGAAGCCGCGGCGGCGCAGGGCCACGATCGCCGCCCGGAGCCCCTCGCCGCAGCCCGGCAGCGGTCGCGCCGGCAGGGCCCGGGCAGGGCCCAGGCAGGGGCAGGGCCCGGGCAGGGCCCAGGCAGGGGCAGGGCCGCCAGAGCCGCTGCCAGGCGGCCCGTTGGGGCGGGCGGAGCAGCCCCGCGGCCCGGGCGCGGCCGCCGGCGGCGGGGGCAGCTCCGGCCATAAACGCCCGGCAGGTTCCTTGTGTTTTCCGAGAGCCTGTGTGTCTCGAGTGCCATGCCAGCAGGCCTGCAGGATTTCACAGCTGGATTTCTTTGAAGAATTGAGATATTACACAACTTTTTTTCCTGAAAATGTCTTGTGATGCTTTTTTACTGGTGTAATAATTCATACAACAAGAGATGCTTCAGCTAGTAAAGGTGGCGCCTTCTGAACTTGGGTGTGCTGTAGTAGTCTTTAACAGTGCTCTGACGTGGTTCAATGTTTGTTTCAGATCCTGTTTCCTAATATTTTAATACATATTTAGTTCATACCAAGAATTCAACCCATCAGAGCCCCATTGTAACGGGGCCCCCACATAACGAGAACAATAGCAAGCCCCTTTCATTTCTGGCTAAACAAGGGATCATTTTTTTGGAAAGAATTTTGCCAAACATTAATGTCAGGCATTTCATTACTATGTATTTTTGGTATGTGGCATTAGCATGGTCTGATCTGCCAGAGACCTGTTCCAGTACATAGTCTTGCGAGGGCAACATCCATTCCCTATGTTGTTTGTTCCTGTTACATAGTAACAGAAGTGATACCCATCCAACTTGGCTCAGCTTGCCAAAGTGACTCTATTTTCATATAATTACCTGGTAACAAAAGATTAAAGATAATGTTGAGTGCTGCATGTTGCCTGAGATTGAAGTCATAAATTACTGTAAACTAGTTCTGGATTGCTCTTCCCGCTAGTCTAGCATTCTACAGAATTAAAGTAGTACCAAATACCTGTAAACTCTTAAAGATGGTCTTGTTTGCTCTTTGGATGACAGCAAGGATCAGTGGAAAGGGTGGGAATAGACGCTGCAAATGCCACGAGAGCACAAACACACCTATTTGCAAAAAGCTGGCTTGGACTCTGTTGTGACTCTCAGCAAAACTTTTAACATTATCTGGTCTTGTTTTGAACAGGTGTTTTGCAGAAGAGCCATGCTTGCTGAAAACTAATCTTACTGTCTAGAACGTGAGAGAGCTTTTTTTTAATGACACTTTTCCTGAGTCAAACTTGAAAAGTGCTGTGCACACCTGAAGGTGAGGGTCTAAATGATCTCATTCTGCATAGAAAAGTTCAACAGTGCCATGGGTGGCTTGGCACTTCCTTGTTTCTTGAAGTAATACACAGTAATGGTATTGTACATAAAACCACAAATTACTAGTTTCTGGATGAAAACCAAAACCACCCAACTTGCTCCATTACAGAGTATGTACCTTATGGACTCCTAAGCAGTTCCTTCTACTTGCATCTCACTTTCCTTTACAGGGACTCCTGAAGAGGCCTTCACTAGAGTTTTTTCAGGGAACAGAAGCAAATTAAGATTACTTTTAACAAGTGTCAGAGTGCTGCATTTTTATTAGGTGGATATAATTTAGCAACTGAGTAAGCATTCTTCTCTGCGCAAACTTCCCCTATAGTTAGTTCCTCACTTAGCATCTTTCCAGTAGGAACAGAAATACTGAAAGGAGTCACCGAAAAGGAATGGAAGAGGGTGAATCACTAAGGGCAAGTGTTTAATTTTCACGTCTCATGCTTTGCTTTGCAGGAATTGAGTATCAGTCACTGAGGAAGTATTCTGTTCTCAGAGAAAGACCCAATGAAAAGACTGAGAGAAGGAGTGCTGTATTTCAATGAAATAGATCACCTTTTTTGACATGACTGGCAATTGTCACCATGCAAGGGCATGAGTGAGGCAGAAATCCGTTGGGTATCCTAATGGCTCTTGGGGTGTCAGCATTCCTGCTCTGGCTAGAGAGTTGGACAATAACATTTCAACCTGATCAAAGAAATGCCTGCTAGAGCATTCTGGAATTCTGCAGCATGATTTCTGGAGCTGGGTAATTGTTATAAACTGGACAGCAAGAGAAACAATGTCCTTTTCAGGGTGATACCTGTTCTGATACAGGGAACTGATGTACTTCTGGAGTCTTGCATCCACCTCCTGAATTTGAGGTTGAAGATTCAGTATCCACATCTCCAAAATATGTCTTCAGAAACCTCACAGATACTGTACAATAATATATGCCTTTCTCTGAGGCAAATAATTATTTAATATGCCTATGAGTTGTGATACAGCATTGTTATGAAAAGATAAGGAAAGAGCACAGATAATTCTGTTTTACAAGAGGAGATCAAAAGTATCTCAGCATTAAGGCTTTTGAGGAATATTCCTCTGGAATTTTTGAATTTACTAACTGTGCTAATAAACAGAGAATCTATAAATGGTGCATGGCTGAAAAAATTGTGATTATGTTCACAGCAGCATAATTCCAATTCACAGCACAGGCAGTGAGGAAGAATAAAGAAAGTTTCTCACTATTTGTTTTATTTTTATCAATGTATATAGTGCACCTATCACCAAGTATTTTTAGGTACACAAACAATAGAAATTTAAAAACACATGAAATAATGACTCCAGATGGACAAACTTAACAAATAATAATGAAGAAACTCTTTGTGGTTCAGGTGTGTCAAACAGATTTTAAAAGTATAAACACAATTAAAATTAACAGCACTAAATCATTTAGTAAGTGTTAAGCTAAAGCTATACAATCTTTTCCCAGAGTGTCAGCACACTTAGTCAATTCAGCCTTATTAGCACCTTGGTACCAGTTGCTGAATGGCTCCCAATTATTATTATTATTATATACCAACACGAGGTGTCAGATAGCTTTTTTTTTTTTAAGTAATATGCAAAAGGCTTTTTTTCCGCCCAGCAGTTCTTCAGATAAAACATACAATGAACAGAATGAAGAAAAAGTACTTGTTATTCAAGTTTCTGAAGGTTAATTACTATGTTATCTATACTGTAAGAAATTCTTCAGTATTGTTGGCAGCTGGAGTTGTGGGACAAGATGCAGTCTAGCTCTTCCTATGTAATTTCGGATACATAGTCGGCAGAGCTGACAAAGAGAAGGTGGTGTGGCTGCAAACAAAAAAGAAAGGTGTTTATACAAATATAAAAAGCCAGTACTTTGTTTTACAACAGTCTTGCACGATAATGCAATTTCTAAAAAACCAAAAAACTTCACATTTTGCATATTTGTCCTTTTCCTTCCTTCCTTTTCCTTCATCATCTTTTTGCCCTCAAAGACTGGGGCTGCTGAAACCTTATTAATAATTAGGGAAATACTCAAACAAGCAAGGTCAGGTCATCAAACAGTTTGTGTTTTTAAATTAAAAACCTGCTCCCAGAAAATACCTGATGTCAACAACTGTAAAAACTGCAGGTTTTTTAAAGTTTTTGTTCATAGAACAGGTGAAATACATGCTACAGCACTACAAGCTGCACTACCAATGCATCACTGCAACAAATATAAGCAGGCAAAATACCTCGTGATCCCGGACCATGTTTAGTGGTCTTACTAGCTCATGATAACGCCTTTGTCACTCTACGCTCCTCCTGCTCCCTCAAAATGAACACATTGCTGTGTTTCTCTGGGCAAAACAGCCATACATGTTTCATGCCAATTATTTTTTTTGTCTGTGGCTTTTAAAAATCCTACTAGCCTTGGTAATTTTGTGATAACCAACTGTTTTTAGAGGGGTTTTTTAATAGCATTCAGACTACAGAGATGTTTTCTGAAGGAAAACATAAATGAATGTTACTTGTCAGTTCACCTCTAAAGAGGTGCCCATGGTTATTGCAATAGTTTCTCTGCTAATTTCCCACATTTGTCTTGTGGCTGATTTATACACTGTACATAGGTCAGTCTGAACAAATCCAGTTCCCTTTGGGATATTGTCTCTCTCTCTAAGGCAACACACCTTTATGAGTTTTAAGGGACTCCTAAGTGTCGAATCCTATTTCTCAGGTACTTATAATCCAGTAAATAAAATTTACAGAATGAAACTGATTATACTTTTTGCCTACAATCAAAATAAAGTGCTTTATATGCACTTAAAAATATATTTTTAAAAATATTGGGACGGCTGGTCAAAACTAAATATATTTTTAATCTGAAATGGAAATATTCTGTTTCTTTTTAACAAGGCCTGTAACAGCCAATGAAAATGCAGCTTTCATGTCTCATTGTGTAAACACCCAATAAACATAAGATGATACTTTTTCAGCTAGTATAAATTCTGATGCTGCTTGGTCAGCAGGCTCTGGACTGAAACTAAATATTACTGTGTATTTTTATAGTTAGAAAGGAATTTACCTGAATGTTAATATATTCATTTCATAAAGCACAATGTTAGCTTCTATAACATGGGTTGTTTGGGCTGTTGGGGTTTTTTTGGGGGGTAAGGTGGTTTTTTTTTTAAAGAATACAAGTTATAGTTGCAAAAACACATGTAAAACTTACCTTCATGGAGGAGCAGCAGTCTCTCCACTAAACTGCTTGGAGCAGCTAAATCAACAGGCCTCTCAAAATCTGTATTTTTGGCATTTATGTCTGCCCCAAATTCAAGAAGTAAGTTTACAATCTCTGTACTAGAATGCTGGGCAGCAGCATGGAGTGGAGTTTCCAAATGCTTTCCTTTCTGCACATTGGCACCTGTGGGTAGATGCACATAAAGAGATGTAAGAAGAGATTAATTTAAACTGTCATTGACTAAAGATGATGTTATAAAACAAACAAACAAAAAACCCACTGTCCTAGAATGCCACGGTAAATTTAGCCACTTTATTAATTTTATTGTATAGCTAATCATATCAGTGGGGGGGTTTAATCCATATGTGTATCCTAGGTTTTATTACATAAACTTTAAAGTAATATGTAATTACATAAAATTTAAAGGAAAATACAAAAAGAGGAAAAGAAAAATCAGATTAGGTCATGTGAGCATCACTGTTGCCCTAATTATAAAAAAGTACATTTTGTACATATCTAAGAAGATTTGCTACATAAAAATATACTTAAGTCTTTAAATAGAATCACTAGACTGAAGTCTAGTATTTGTATCTTTGTAAGTACACCAACTCAAGAAGGAATCTAACTTGGACACTTCATAGTTTTTCGTGTGTTGAAGCTGGCAAAGGGTTTGAAATAGATTCCCATCCAAACTTTATCAATTATTTTTCTATAAAAGACGTAAAATTAATTAAGGTGGGGTACACAGTCAAGAAAGCCAACAGGGAAAAAAACCTCAAAACATTAATTCTCTCAATCCACAGAATTCTAATTACTACACTTTTGTATTAATAAGGAACTGCTAATTTATTTTAAATTCAAATGTACTAAATTAATTTGCAATAATGCATTCATATTCAAGAAAAGCTAGTATGGAAGAATTTCGCTGTTAGTCCCCTAAAACTGGATTTGCCCCAACAGTTTTCTTGACTATTCTAGCAAAAGAAAACCCCAGACTTCTTAAGAGAGCTTTACTGACCTTGTGAGACTAAAAATTGGCTTCTGTACCAACTTTTCTCCCTGAATCAACAATTTTTGCTTTTTTAATTCTCATTTGAGTAAAATAATTTAATAATATCACAGGCCTAGCAATTAGATTTGAAGTCTGAATAACTCATTGTTCTCAGTATTAACAATTTGACAGTACTTCCACGGTATCATTCTCTTGCCTATTTCATTGTCTATTTGCTTTTCAATTTCTAACACATTCTCATAAACTGGTAAAATATGAAAAAATTCAGATTGACAGAAGTAGTTACTTATATGCTCAATTTACATACCATTTTCTACTTCAGGGCATGAACAAATGTAGAATATGCCCTTCTGTTACTGTTTTTAATATATGGTAGTATTTGAATCGCAAAATATGCTAATTCTACTTCTGCAGTTCTTAAACATAAGAATTATGAGATAGGATAGTTAATCATACAAAGAGACTGACTTAATGAGAAATAATTTAACTGCTTAAGTTCTAAACAGCCTGCAATTAACTAGAAAAACAGTTCTGGTACAATGATGGCAAGTCTGTAATTGTTCATGTATACACTTTCATTCATTCTGCTGCAGGACACAAAAGCCCTGTATGTCACTACCTGAAACACAGCAAATGATCCTTTAGCTATGCCAACTGTGTCCCGGGACCTGTGCTGAAACAGAGTGAGTCTCCAAGATCTCTTTCCAATTGATTAAATAAATAATGTGAAATTTAGGATCAAATGCGTTTTACCTTACCTCTTCTTTCTGCACCTCAGCCTCTATGCCTTGTGAAAAGATCAATCACAACATGCTGAAGAATGAAAAAGGGTGGGACTACGTTGCTAAAAAAGTTCTGTTGAAAGTTCAATGATTACTATATAAAATTCCTTTCTCAAAGCTGATATTTTAACTTTTGTTTTCCTACAGAAAATGAACATCTACTTAGAAGTAGACCCCTGCAAGCAAGGGTTCTAGTTTCATTGGCTGAGCACAGCTCACTTCAAAGATGAGTACAGTATGGTTATTTTACAAACTAGAAATGTTTTTATTTCAGTCATGACATACCTGCATAAAGAAGCTTTCGAATACAGTGGATCTGCTGTGAAACACATGCTACATACAGAGGTGTTCCTAAATGAGGAAGATCTTGGTCAACATCTATACCCCAGGATATCAGTACCTCCAGACATTCACTGTGACCTG
Source organism: Strix aluco (assembly GCF_031877795.1). Classification (NCBI taxonomy): domain Eukaryota; kingdom Metazoa; phylum Chordata; class Aves; order Strigiformes; family Strigidae; genus Strix; species Strix aluco. Next base: position 40,356,571 of record NC_133934.1, on the reverse strand, counting down.
TCAGTACAAAGCACGACAGAGTTTGTTTGACTTCAGTAAGCTGTCCCACAGACAAAATCGGACACATTTCTTAATGCTATTATTGAGACATTCGTCAACTGCTCCATGTTTGTTCAGCAGGTAATTTGTACCTCTGCTGGCTGCTTCATGAGTTGGTGACGGAAGACAGGACTCCCACTGAGCTTTGGCCCCATACTCTAACAGGAGCTCAGCACATGCCGCACTGCCTCTCGAACATGCGTTAAATAAAGGTGTCACTCCATCAATTGTTGTAGCGTTTACCTAGAATATATAAAATCTATTTACAAACAGAACTGAAAGAAAGGTAAAATTTTAAACAGAATATAGTTAGAAATTGCATTAAAATAGCAAAAAATTTACTGGTTAAAACAACATAGCTTGACTGATCAGTCCCTGTGCTACTTACTGTCTTCCTCTCACCACACCCCTCCGTTGAAATTAGTTCTCTACTATTCTTGTTAAACTATGTTGAATAAACAAAAATACACCTGGAATACTAAAGAGCACACATTAACATCTACGCAGTAAATAATTTTCAAAAGTCATTGCACGTAGCTTGTTTCATTGATACATGGGATAATGGGGACCTTCTCTCCGCAGCTCTGTCAAGAATGCAAACTCCATATTAAATGTGAGAATTATTTGCCATTTTCTTCTGTGATTTTAATCTCCAGGTTGGAGTGGTATTTCACAGGATGGAGACAAAGCTAATAGTACAGGCTCGCTGTTTTAAGACCAACCTTGCCACCTCACTAGTTAAATTAATATTCCCAGTGTGAGAAAATGAGGAGAGAAACTAGGCAAGTTTGTGAGGGCTAAAAATACTAAAGGAAGGAGCACAGGCATTAGGAGAGGGCTCCTTCCAGGACTCTGGCCTATCCTCTTCCATGCACCTCCCAAACCCACCAAAACAATTAAAGGTACTAAAAAAACTCAGATAGGAAAATGAAATTTGTTATAGTTTTGTCTATAGTATCTATAGTTTTGTATCTTTAGGATCCTTGTGCTAGCTGAAGTGGAGAGGAATTGGTTTGGGGAGCATCTATGTATTTTTTTTCTTTTTCTGTAATAACATAGACATATCCTACATGATTCTCAAAACAGAATTGTAAGGACAATAAATATTTCCATCACAGATCAGAAACTTGGGAAATTATGCATCTTCAGTTGATCTTCTGACGTCAGCAGAGATTGTAGTGAAAGTGGTGTGTAAAGTCCCGCTTTTGTCCACAGACAGCCAGCCTGTGCCAGGAGTACAGGAAAGAGCCAGTGCTTTTTTGTACTCAGACCAAAGAATCTTAAGAGCACACAGGTACAGTGTGACAAAAGACATTCTGCAAGTTAAAAGAGCTGTCTTCCGCAAGCCACTCAAAGCAAGAGGAAACCAGTAAAGAGAGGGACGCATTCCATATTTTAGAAGAGAAATAATGTAATTAAATTCAGAGAAGAAGTAAGACTGGTCACATACTGCTCGCAAATTCTCTCCAATTCATTAATACGTCTCAGTGTATGCCCATCACTTTCCTTTGCTAGCTTTCAAATGGCAGTTTACTGTAATTAAATGAGATCAACGCAATCAATAGGGTGAATAGAGAGAAATACTAATTAAAAAAAATAATAATTAAGGAATATATCCTTCTCAGTCAAACCAAGGTTAGCACTGGACTTCATATACAAAAAAAAACACACTTACATTTGCTCCTGCTTCAAGAAGGATTCTTGCACATCCTACATGATCTCCCAGGCAGGCTTCATGAAGTGGAGTTACTTGGTCAATTGTTAGTGTGTCTACATTGTACCCCTAAACAAGAAATGAATGACATATAAAGATCATACAAAAGCTCTTAAGAGTCCTTTCCTCGTACTACTGTTCAACTGAATAGTTTACAATACTCTAAATAGGCTTAAAACTCTACTTGCAATAAATAAATCGTCAGTAAGCATAAAAGGAATTGTTCATCAATCAATGTATATAACAGAAGTTGTCAGCTCTTCTTTTTTTTTTAAATCAGAAATAGGAATAGGTTATAGAGGGTATAAAGAAGATGGAAACAAGACTGTTGGGATGCACAGCGAGAGGACAAAAGGCAACATACACAAGTTGGAACGTGGTGAATTCCAATTAGTCATATGGAAAAAAAATTCACTGTGGGGACAGTGAAACCCTCAAACAGGGGTCCAGAGAGGTTAGTGCATCTCCACCCTTGGTGATCTTTAAAACTCAATAAGGCCCTGAGCCTAAAGTCTCCTGTGGTTCTATGATTCTCTGACTTAAGGTCTGAAATATCTAAAGCCATGAATGTTAGCAAGGAAAACACTTCTTGGATTGATAAAATCATCAAGCCCTTGAAATTTTCTGCAGCAGACATTGTTTGATTCTGAAAAACTAATAATTGCATCTATTTGCTTTCATCAGATGAATTCTATTGCATAATTTTTCAGTATAGTAGTAGCTAATATGACAATACTGTAATATTAAAATTCAGCAGTTTACAGCCTCTGCCTTTGCTATTAACAAAATATATTTTTTTTTAATCACAACTATGCAAAACACAGAATCTTTCAGTGATTCTTCCCCTCAACAAGTATCTTCCTGACTAACCCTGCTGAGCTTAAAGCAGTGGCACCACACTGACTTATACCATGCAAGAGGGGAAGACTGATTGATACACATTTAGATACAGCTTCTGTAAAAAGCTTTTTTGGGGGGAAGTTCTAAAACATACAGACAAAATATTTTAATTAACTTACATTTTATCATATAAAAAATTCCTAAATGTGTATTTCTCTGAAAAATTCAAGTGAAAAAAGTAAAGCAAAGCATACTAAATCTGCATTAATATTCTATGCTGAGAACTTAAGTAACATTAAAAATGAAAGCAGCCTTCACCTGTGACAATAAAGTCTTTAGAGAAAGAAGACGTCCTTGACTGGCTGCCTCATGCAGAGGTGAGCGATCTGCCCAAGAACCTATATAATAACAACATTTATTGAGTAAACCATATGAATTAGAATGATTTTGGAATGCATAGAGCAAAGCAGAAAATATAATGCACAGAATGAAGTTAACTGTCCCATGAAATTAATTTTTTCTCTTTAGAGACCGTATTTCAAATTATCAGTTTCTAGACAATAAAAACTGCTCTATTATTAACTGTAAACATCTCTAATAAATTATTATATGGTACAGAGAACAAAATATTGATATAGTGATTTCAGTAATAATATGACTTATTTTTGCAACTGGCATATAGAAATTTACAGACTTCAACAAATTGATATTTGAACTTAAACCAGATATAAACCTGCCTGAAAAAAATCCTAAAAAAGCTGATGTATGTGAAAATCAATATGGAAATACTTATATATGATGAGATTATTCTGCAGCTACTACACAAGTGCAAGAAGAGAAATACAGTGAGAATCACACTAAAAAAATGGCTATAGTAGAAATACAGTATTAAGTCTAAGTTCTCATTCTATAATAGGCTATTGGGGCTAAAAATAGCTAAATATGCTTAATGTAAAGGTTTGGCATTTATTTTCATTTATTTATTACCCCCCAAAAAACAGAGGGAAAAACAGAAAAGAAAACAAACAACAACCCTGCCTTTACACACATACGTCCCCTTAACTCCCAACACAGGTCCCAGAGTCATCCAGTGGCTCCTGATGAAGAACCTGCCCTTTCCTCTAGAAGACTGGCCACTGACAGGTCCCCTCCAGCCAGACAGGGTTGCAGGCATAGCTGATACCAATTTTTTGTGTGAACTTTGCAAATCAAGTTTTGAGAGACTGTGTAAAGAAGAACCATCTTCAAAATATATTATGAATTACCAATATTTATTCCTATAAGAAGAAAATCACTGAAACTGTAAAATGCTAATACAATCATTCACATGAGTTATATCAATCTGCCAAAAAATCCCTTAAGAAATGTAGAATTAGCTAAGTATGATGAATTGGTAACAACGGCAGATGAATCTCCAGTGTGTAAACGTATTTGACTTTGTCTGTTGCAATGGACTAGGACTGCCTGCAAAGCCAGTGACTGCATTTTAGTGACAAGGCAATGAATTTTAAATGAGAAGGCTCAATCACTGGCAATCACCAGTCTAAGCTCTAAGGTAACTACCTCTAAGGTAACTACTGACTAGGAGCAGACTCTGTTCCTGTTCCCTACTGGACCCCTTCTGTCCACTAGCCTGTTTCAGAAAGCACACTTGCGGTTACAATAAATAACCCCCTCAAATCACATCAAGAATAACCGAATAGATTAAGACTGCTCAACCTGAAAAGAAATGAGGGCATGCTTAAAAACACACCAAATTGTGCACAATATGGAAATTGAGATAAAACCTCAGTTTTCCTAGAGGTGTTAATGAATTAAACTAAAACTTATTCATATGTAAAACTGTATCTTCTCACAGAACATATAACTATACTGTGGAACTCTGCACTACTGGATGCTATTGAGATCAAAAACTTAGCAAAACAAAAGCACAGACGAGTATTTAAATTATCATAAGACTATATAAAGCTGATAACAGAAGTTAAAATATACAGGAGATTAAAGCTTTGTAAACCTGATCTTAAAAATGCATAGAGATTTCTGTAATGTCAGAGTATCCAGTATCTGTAAAGCTCCTTGTACTCCTTCATCTGTGGGAGTAGATGGACCATAGGCAAGACCCAGCTTCCAATACTCTTTCAGAATTATTTGAAATAAGCTCTGATCATCTGTGTGTGCATGTGTATGTGCATGTGCACACATCATTCCCTATATTTTTTCCTTTAGATTTTACATGTAATATTTTGCAATTCTTATTGTTGGTCAGAATAACAGCTAAAAAAAAACATACACAAAATGACTGGGATTTTATGGGGCATTATACTACAAAAACTGGGCTCAGAAATCTTAAAGTGACTTGATTTTAACAAAACATCAGTATTTTCTGTCATCCCAATAAGCTCAGATATATTTATCCTATTGTAGGTTGGATGTGTTCAATCACTATGAGAATTTTGACCAATGTTTTCCTTTTGTGGTAGTATGTGAACCAGCACTTGAGTCGTTCTAAATTCAAATTAATTAGATCCATAAAGTTCTCCTGCTGACAGCTGCAAAAAATAATTAAAAGCTGTATTTAGAGACTGATTTTGAAATTTTGTCCCCCTATCTCTACAGATGAGAACACCTCTCTCTTGACAGTTTATCCTACTAAATTAACAGGAAAAAAAAGAAGACACTTAACTATTATATAGAAAAACTTCTAATAAAATTGTAAGTGTAATGACGTTTTTATGCCCATTAAATACACTCACACTTTGGACATTTTTGTAGCTGTGTATATCTCTAAACAGAACAAAGCTGCAGGTAGGCTCTGAAAGCAACATTTTTTTCCACCTATCTTTCACCTCCTTCCCTCTTGGATTGCTCAGAAGAATGTTTGTTAATGTCATTACTCCAGTGACATTTGAGAATCAAATGACACCCATTGTGAGCTGTGTTTTGCAAGTAGACCCACCTTATATCCCTATCTTCATGTAGAGACATCCAGCAGCTAGCTGTTTCTGCTAAATCCATCAAATACAAAATGCTTGTCATCTCTACTAGAAATAAAATCTATAAGCAAAATTCTGCAGAAATATTTTGTGCAAACCAGGTTTGGAAAAAAACCTTTCATATTCCAACTGATTTATCAATAAACGTAGTAATTAATCATTAAATACCACAGGGACAAAAATATGTTCAAAATAAATATGTATCATAAATAAACATCAAAGGTGTCTTAACATAAATTCTTTGTCTAGATTACTGCCTTCTACTAATCTACAGACTTGCTATGTTCTCACCTGGAAAGCATTATCAAGAATATAAACGAGGACATTTTTTCATTCATAGCTAATACTGCTGTTAGAGACAACAAACATAGTCTATTCCAAAACTGTTAATGCATTAATTCCCTACTGATGTTGTCTCTGACAGATGCTGTATACAAAGTACCTCTAACTATAATTAGAAGCCACGTTAGTTCCAAATTCTCTGGTGTATAGTTTACCAGGAAGGGCAGCCTACATTGCTTTGTAAACACTAACAAGAAAGAATAAACATATTCACTGTATTAACAGGCAAAGTTAAAAAAAAAAAATTTCAAAGTATCATACAATACCTAAATCTCCATCACCCCATGGCACTTCCAACCAATTGCAATTATAAATCCTACTCATTGCTTTCAATCTGGAAAATAAAAAAAAAAATTTAAAAAAATCTGTTCTTGCTAGTTGGGCCTGTTCTTAATACACTCCAGCTATGCTTGGAAGGAGATCAGCAGCTCACTGTAATATGAACTTTCACCCTTCAGTAAACACAGCTTTAAAGATATGAGCATATACAAGTTGCCAGTTTCTTTTCTTATGCTAAAGGACTGTGGCCCTTTTTGCTCATTTTTCACGTTTCTGAATGTGCCAGTTTTCTGTTCATGTGCCAGTATCTGTTCATTTCTTATGCTAAAGGACTGTGGCCCTTTTTGTTCATTTTTCACATTTCTGATCATGCCAGTATCTGTTCATTTGCCTTCCAAGACAGATTAACTGGAATTTCAACACAAGAGAAACTCACAGTAAAACCAAGAGAACCTTCTGCTGAATAAGAACTACAGGACAAACTCCTCCTTTTTTAACCTCATAAAATGAGACACACGGTTTTGTATCCTCAAAAATCAGTATTAGTACATAGATTTGTAAGGGAAGCACTGCCAAATGTTCATATATTATTTTACTACTTACTCATACTTAGAAAAGAAATAAGCAAAGATATTCTGAACATGTTTCAAATGCTATTTGATCAGTACGCTGAACTGTGTTTTTCTTTTAGCAGTTCACTATTGCCTCAATTATCTTCTGAACAATTCTTTGGTTGTTAAATTGGGGTATTGATAACTATTCTCAGCAATGAAAAATCCCCCAAAATGGGGATTTTCAGTTCTGACTTTGATCCATTTCTAAGTCATTAATGTTATTTTCTTCATGTTTTTCTACTGACTTCACTCCTTTACATCCACCCGCAATTATCTGTAAGCCATTCCTGCAGTTATGATCATAGCAGTAAAATACTAAGTAAAAATATTTTCGTAAAGGTCATTAACTCCAGTCATCCCATCCTTTTGTTTTTATTTCTAAAAACTTGTGTAGTCTTAAAAACAAAAAAAAAAACCCAAACAAACAAACAAACAAACAAAAAACCCCAAAACAAACAAAAAAAACCCCAAACCAAACCAAACAACAGTATGAAAGGTACAGTAAAAAGTTGGATTTTCAAAACAAGGAGGACTGGAAATGAATGAAAATCTTCTCACTGACTTCACTGGGAGAAGATTTATACCAGAGCTCAGCACTTTAGAAAAGTACTGCTCTAAGGATAAATAGATGGTGTCCCAGTCGTCAGAAGAAGCAGTATCATCAGAGAAGAACTGAAAACAGAAGCCTGCCACAGTTCATTATTGGGAGATGAGAAACACAGACTGCTGGAAAGTGTTACAGCTAATACTTGTTTCTGCAAAACTAACAAATGCTATGGATTAAGCTCATCACTGTTACCTTTTACTCCTTAAAATGCATTTTGAGTGTTTCAGTTTGTGGCAACTGAAGCAACACACAGGACCAATAACTGTAACAGAAAAACTCTGTAACACTATAGTCCCAAGATCAAGGGACTCACTTCACTCCAGTTATTAAAACTGCCTAATATTTCCTATACGTAATTAAGTTCTAACAGATTTTTCTGTGGCACTACAAAATCACCCATTTGTCTAAAGCTCTTGCAGGATAAAGAAGGGTGTCAACCACTTAATTGATATTTGATGTTAAAAACTATTGGAAAAGAATCTTAAATCAAGGATTTAAAAGTTAAGAAATGCATCTGTGGTGCTTAACTACTATGATTAGATATGACCAGCAAAACAGAAGCCACTTCTTTTCAACAAATGAAATTACAACAATCACACTGAAGATCCCCAAGAATCAGAATTTAGGTTAGAGATGATTAAAATATGTCTGAGAAGATGTAGTTCAAGTGGCATTTAAAAATTTAATTTCAATATTTCAAATAATCTTTGTTTTCAGTTGAAAATTATATGACAATATATAAACACATAAATATATAAACTTACACATACAAAAAAATGAAACCTTGATTGGTTCAAAACAATATTCTGTGCAATGTTTATCATCATATAGACTTTCAAAAGTTGGAGATTTCATTCTAAATGCAAACGCCAACAATTTCCTACTCTTGAAAACCATACAAACCAAGTGTATTTTCCCACACAGTTCTGTTTATGATACAACCACATTACATGACCACACATTAGTTTTGACATTCCAGTGCTGTATTAAAATTATTTTGTATCTCCATATCTAATAGGATCTCTAGCTCTTTAAGACATGCTATCCAAACTATAAACTGACAATAAATAACATTGTTAATTTTATACTGCCTTTCTCATGGTATTCTCCCAATAACAAAAAATACTTCAAAAACCCTGCTGAATCTATCTTCATAACATCATCCATTCATACAGTTTTATAACTAAGGAACCAAAAGACAGAGAGTTTTAATGCTTAAATTGTAAAACCAATCTAATAACTTATTTTTTCCAGAGGACTTAAGCATTAAGAGTGTACACTGAAAGCATAGTTTAATTATGGTTATGAGAGCTTTGAGCTTCTGAAATTTCAGCCTTAGATAATAATAACCATGATCAGTCAAGAAACTTTCAGGTTAGATGATTGGTCTTAAAACACACAGGTGCCACAGCAAAGACAAGAATAGAATTTGCTTTTAGGGACATTAAAACATTGACCCTTTTTCCCTACCATTCACTACAGACTTTCTAACCTCTGCAACATACAGGAAAACATAGGGTGTATTTTTTCTGAGTATAAAACTAATGCCTTCTCATAACATCATCCATCTTGCACACCAAAGGAAGCAGGGGCTTTGTGGAAAAGTACAGTGTGTGACTGTGTTGTCAAATACTGAGTTATAATGCATTAGAGGATCGAATCAGCATGGCACAGGCAACATTACTTCTAACAATTCCTAGATTTTGAGTGCTTTGGCATTCCAATTTAACATACTTTTCACACAGAAACATGAGCCACTAAACTGTACTAAAAATCCTAAAAAACCACAACAGTGATATCCAAACATAATTTGCTTGCTTCCCCACAGAAGCAACATTATGCTATGTGAAGGCAATGGTAATGATGATGGCAGCGGCAGCAGCAGTTGTTGCTGCTGGCTCTGTGCCGGGCCTTGCACACACAGGAAGAAGTGTGTCAGGCCCCTTCGCCTGTCACATGAAAGCACAGCAACAACTCCCCTGTCCATTGCTCATGCAGTTTGTTTTTTCCATCTTCTTGAAGGATCAACAACTTGACTTGCTATTTTTCTAGCTGAAAGTAGCTTGCAAACTCTGTGTGCCATAGCTAGAGCAGCCAGGTATAAATTCCCATCAAACTCTACATTCAGTAATCTGTTAGACCCACATCAGATTTGATGAGAGTATGTGGAGCAGCAGGTAGTACTCTTAGTCTGTTGTTATTTCCTTGGACAAGTCACTAAAAGTAAGGGGTTTTCAGCAGCCTTCACCAGAAGGTGACAGAAAAGGCATACAGACATTCTGAGCTGAGTTCAGACTCTGGAGAACTTCTGCATGGAGTAATCTTCCTCCTCAAATGCAGTCTGTCTTAATCCAGACTGCAAGCAGTTTTCCTCAAGATGTGCTCAGAATTCTCAGTGTTTTCCCAGCCTGCCAGAGAATGAATGCAGCATGTGGCCTAATCCCTAGCCTTAAAAGCAGTACGCAGCTGGGCAGCAAAGTTGGGCCTTACTGTGCTGATTTTTGCCACGTCCAGATTTTGGTAAAACAGTCTGGTTGCGGACCTTCAAGCTGGTAGGCTGAAGACCTTTTCCTAGCCTGACTCTATCCTTTTGCCCTTCTACCAAGTCTTATAATGACATATTCCACCCCCCACATCACTTTTAGTCCATTTTCCAATCTGCATATTTAATTACATACTGCATTGCAGTATGACTTTCTCTTCCTTTGCTCTGCAAGGGTGCCTGAAGAATAAAGTTCAGTTTGGATACCTCCATGGCTGGGAATAGAGAGGGAATAAAAGAGCCTCCTTCAGATTTGATATTAGACATACCTGTTATTCAAGTGAACTGTAACAACCAGAAGCCTCAACTGCAACAGAAGTCTCTCAGTACTTCAAGATGTCCATCAGGAAAAATATATGCCCAGTTTGACAGTCACAAAGGGGCTATAAGTAGCTGGACTGTGTTAAGATGGATTCTTCAGAAAATTTTACTTTACTGTGTTTTTGAAAATTTTCGAATAGCCGCTAGCTGTGGCTATTTCTTTATAAGAATGGCACAAGAGCCTACCCCTGAACCATGTCAAGGAGTGGCTTGTGCTAACACAGATAAACTGTAAAATTTATTTTCAGTTGGAGGCAGAATGTCCTAGTTTTTTGGAACTACTAGCTGAAATCTTCATAAATAAAAGCTACTATATATCAGGAAATCTTAGCCCAAACAGTAAACAATATGAGGGTAAAACATACACTGCATTTTAAAACTGATGAATAAATATTACCTTAGAGTACCACTGCATTCAAACAGTTACTTGAGAAGCTATGGTAACTGTTGCTTAAATTCTTGAATATTGCTTAATTCTAAAACTGGCAGTACTGGAAATTAGCAAAGGTATTTTAAGAATAACTGATTCCTTTAAGATTTAGCTACATTTTACATGGTAAATTCATAATTATTTTTATGCACAATATATCAAATCTCTCTTTCCTGTCTCTTCCTTTCCTTGACTATTTTAACATCTCCAGTTTTTAATTTGATATCATATTATCAAGAATTTAAAGTCTGATTTCCTTATTTTCTTTTTTGTTTCACTCTAAGCCTTATGATACGGTCAATATTAACTGGAATTATGATCACTCTCAAAAAATTCCTATTAGATTCTCACAATTACTCAAAGCTCCCTTTTACACACTTGTATTATGAAAAAATTAGGAAAATATGGCACAGACAACAGCAGTCCTAAACATTTATAACAGTTTGTTCCCATTGCTGAAAATGTCAGTGTCCAGCAACTTAAATACCTCCTAAGTACTTCTCTATGCTAACCCTTACAATTAATTATATCTTTGTCTTTAGTATCTTAGTACAGGACAATAATTGTCACCTGTAGTTCCCCCATTGCTTCCTACTTCAACTACCTATAAACTTCTCTTTACATATAAAGTTATATGTAAAGTTTACTCCTCCCCCTCCTTTCATTCCCCTGTTCCCTGTTGTAAACAATTAGCCTTCAGTATCCAGTTACCTTGTGACAGGACAGCAAAAGTCAGGGTAAGTCAAGCCTTAAACAAATAGGGCAGATAAACAAGAAAATTTATTTTAGATCAGCTGATAAAAGTGCAGAAAGAACAAAAATAGCTTCAACACCCTTGTATTAACCCATGCAAGACAATAAAGTGCTGCTAACATAAGCATGCATTTATATTACAGCTAGAAAAAAAAGAACAGTTTTGAGCTAGAACATCATAAATTGGGTCAGCTTAGCATATTTCAGTACACGGTTTCTGAAATGGCTGCTATACTAACCTTGGCTGGTCAGAATACCCCAGCTAGCTTTTCGTTTTGCAGGACACTCCCCTATACTTTCTAGGCGTCTTTTGGGGAGATTCTGGCTCCTCTGAACAGCAGTGTTTGTTGCCATTATTTGTTTCTCGAGGAAAGACTGACTGTCATTGGTGCAGGTACTCTGGTCTGATGAACATCCACAAATGGATTTCTACTACCTTTTTTCCTCCTTTTGCTTTTTCACAAAGGATCTTGCTGTACTTACTGTAGAATGGCTACAACACTGAAATCCATTCAGTAACATTTACTAGCTTGGACTAGTGAGTACATAGTGGGGGAAGGGAGGGACTGCTCTAGCATTTTCTATTTTTAAAACAGAGAAAGAATCAGCTTAGCTACAGCATGAGTCTTAACTATTTACATGATTTAAATGGAAAGAAGGTGTTAATTTTTTAATCATTTAACCAAAAAAGAAACAGATTCTTAAAGCAAAAGCATTCAGTGCTTTGTTGCTTGAACAACAAGCAACCTGAAACAGAAAAACTAAAACTGTTTTATCAGAATGGCAATTGTTTTAATAATAGAAACAATAATTATTACATGTAACTTGCAGTTATGAGAGATTTTGGAATTCAGAAGAATCCATGAAACTATGAAGTAGTTCTGGTTCTTTGTGATTTGGTTTTGTTTAAATAGGGGACAAGGTATCCTACAGATGTCAACTAGAAACTACATCCTGAATAAATAAAAATATGGTTTGACTACAAAAAAAAAAATTCACTGGTTATTTTCAAAGTCTGATCACATTATGAAAGTAAGGCTATAGTCTTGTCAGAAGCACAAGTCAATATTTTTCAAAGATAATAACAAATACAAGGGCAGCCAACTAGTAGTAGAATTTTTTTGTTTGTTACTATGTATCATGCTGATACTATACAGAAATCTGCAGTGAGAAGCAATCCATGATAAAATTCCAGCATGGATAAAGGACAGTGCTTTCTCTGTGCTAGTAACATGTTAAGAAGCTGCCTTTACCTCCCCAACCACTTCCTTCTGGCATTTCCTTACTATCCTCTTCTACTGATATAAAAACTAGCCATTTTGTAAACTTTTTAAAAGGAAATTAACATTAGTGGGCTTCATTAATACTCCTCCTTTCAAGTACCTGACAAAAATTAAGCCCTACGATGCTGAAATAACACACAAGTATTTAATGACATTTTCTATATCCCTCTTGGTTTTCTTTAAGAGAAAATCAGAGGCAAGATTGTAGTTATGTAGGGTAAGGGGAAGAATGAGCAGCTGCAAGTTTCACCTTGAAATGGCAGCACATGAGAACTGCCCTACTGGAATGGCATTACACTCTTTACAGAACAGAAGCAAGTGGGCTACTGCTATTCTCACAAGGGAGAACAAAACTGCACTCTCCCAGACGTTATGCTGCTTTCTGAAAGCCATTTTCCTCAGGTTTTATCTAGCTGAATGAACCAGAATATCTCACAGACTGAAAGAATCACTTCTACACATTCAGCAGTCAGATTCTGCAAATAAGTCTTGAACAGAGCTTTCGCGAAAGGGCTCATTATGAAAGGGCACATTAGAAATATATCACTTTAATACTAGAATTACTTGTTAAATTGTAGTGTTTTCTTCAAGTAAATAAGTACTGGAAGATGAATTAACAGGAATAAGGATGTGTATACATATGTCTGTGTCAGGAAGATATCAGCACTATTCTCCAGGTGAGAAATAACAGATGACAATTTCTGTACTTGCCATGGCTCTGAGGCTCATCTCAGTTTTACACTCCCTTTCCATTTGGAATGGAAACCCAGAACATTCAGGAGAAGGGGTGAGGATCAGGATCAAGCAAAGCATCTGGCACTGCAGAGCAGGGATTGACAGTGGGCTAGGAAGACAAGACCCACATGTTTTTGTAGGAGTTTTGTGGGTGAGGCTGTCAGCTGAGAATGAAGTTGGGTCCTTCTAGAGGAGTGCTACAAACCTGGAAGTAGTTCATACAACTTGCTTTCCACAAATATTCCAGCCCCCATTCTCTCTCACTAGTCTCAGTGGTGTGACTTGCAGGAGCAAGGAAGCCAGCAGATACACGGACAGCTGCCATGGCTTCAAAGAGGAAGACCCCCAAGGAGTCAGTAGCACCTGCTCACTCTCATCCAGAGAACTCCATAGGAAGCAATGAGCTACCAAGGGAGTTAGACTACCCCAAAATCTGCCACCGTCAAGGCAAGAGTACTAGGAAAAGTACCTCTATTCCATAGACACTTGCCACTCATTATTATGAAGTTACTTTGAATACTTTGTTGGACATCAGAATGCAATGTATACAAATATGAGCTATCTTTTTTCATGCTTTAGAGGTGAAGCATATTCCATTCAGTACTCTAGAAGCAGCTTTTCACTAAATTCTGCTAGGCATAACCATTTATTCTCTGGGCAAAAGCCATTAAAAAGTCCTATTAAAACAGTACATAAATAAAAGTTAAAAAAAAAAGCAAGTTTGAACAATATCAGAAAAGAACTGGAAATATATTAAAAATATACTTGAGATGTTGATATAAAGAGGCAATGAACATTCAGTTAAAACTGTGGAGTAAGACTGAAGAACTCACTAGTTCACTTCCACCTCTGAATTGGAATTGCTATGGGATCTTCCTCAAGTCAGCCATCCATGCACTGGCTTACAAAATAAGAATCAGTATCTCTCAACTATATTAGGTAATAAAACTATTAATATTTGAAACTACTTAGGGCTTGGCACTCAGATTCTGTTGTTCAGATTTTCTCTACAGAAGAAACTCAAACACTTCCAAAATCCGCCAGAAAACCTGTAACAGAAATCTAAGTAGATATCCAAGCATGTAGAAAATACAGTAGAGACCATTACCTTCCCTGCCTTGGCACACAAGCAATTAGGGAGAGTATTTAGATTATAGTTACTCATGGAAGCAATGCAGCTACCTGCAAAAAGCAGCCAGAATAAGGGGCAGACACTACAGTCTGAGAGTAAGGAAACTGGAGGATTTTACTGAAGAGTTTGGAATTCTGACTTAATTTAGCAGACAAGCTTTAAATAAACCACCACACTGCATTTCACTAATAATTAGTTCTATTCAACTTTTATAACCCAGGGGAAAAACTGTTAAAGGAAACTTTCAAGTTATTTTCTTCACAATCTTTTTTATCCAGATTTTTATAAAAAGAAGTATCAGTAAAGTTTCAACATTTCTATGTCAGCAAACAGCTCTGAGTTTACAGCAGCAGCAGCAGTTCTTAAGAGGTGGGAATGAAAATGGAAAGAAATCTTTGCTCCTCCCTTTCAATGGGAAACTCATTCTATTTTAAAGACTCTTCTTAAGGCAATAAAGATGCAACTGTGATAACAGACAAAAAAATATGATAATAAAAACAATGACAAACACACCCCCCCCCCAACCTTTCAACACATGATGCAGCCCAATGCAATACAGTCCAAACTCCAATAACAACAATTTATCTTAGGAAAAAATGGACAAAACTACA
Source organism: Strix aluco (assembly GCF_031877795.1). Lineage (NCBI taxonomy): Eukaryota > Metazoa > Chordata > Aves > Strigiformes > Strigidae > Strix > Strix aluco. The sequence goes on along the minus strand of NC_133934.1, from coordinate 40,341,336 downwards.
TTTGTGTGCAACCCTCCTCAAAAGACCCAAGTAATGAGCCACCTTGCTTCCCAAACTGTTTTATACTTTCAGATTCACTCTACTTTTATGACCAGGATTATTATGGGGTCACAGCAACTGCATGGAACCTGCCACACTAAATCTGGAACAGGACTAGAAACTGCTTCTTCCTGCTAATGTGATCCACAGACTACAACCATGAAGCTGAAATGATAGATAGGCTCCCTGGACCTCAGTTCCAGTACCCCAAGAGTTGCCTGTTATTTGACGTTGACAGAAATGAACCAGCAGAGCGATCTTGAACACTCCTCCCTGTAAGAGAAGCCAAGACAAAGCAACTTTTGGAAATAAGTAGAGAAACATGGTTACCAACAAAAACAAAGCATCCTAAGAGGCCACAGTAGCCACTGTAACATCCTGCAGTGCCGGCTCAATGCCAAGGAACTTAAATGCACCATAAAAGTACAGTGATAAAGCTCTAACAGCAGGACAGGGAAAGGACTGGAACTATTTTTTTTTATATAAAAACAGATTCTTGCACCAAGTCATACTTCACAGCCAATACAATGATATTCGAAGTCATTAGCAGTCAACCAGAAGCTTGGGCATTACCCAGGTGTCACCAACCAGTCCTCTGTCCTCCACATCTTAACAAATGCCAGCAGATATGCAGATAATACTTAAATGGTTATTAGTTATTTAAGCATAAGGTGACATTTCTCTATGACACTATAAGCACTAAAAAAAGCCTATTACACAGTCCTGCTCTTTATACAGTATCATCACTGTCTCTTAGCTGGAAATACAAATTATTATTACTATTATTAAGGTAGCAACAGCATGGATGGCTAGTAATTTTCCTACCTCTCCCCCTGAGATTTTTGCAGATGTTAGGCCTTGTATCCTTGGATGATGGGAATCAGAATGGAAGGCTAGGAAAAGATTTAAAATTCTGATATGATAAAGGCTCTGTCTCAGCCCCCACAGAGGTCAAATATGGAACAATGATACATTTACTACATTGCCTGGCTTGTGGATTTGCAGTGTGTACCCACCAGACCTCTTCATGCAGACACGCATTCGTAACACAGAATATTTGCTAATATGTGGGCTAAAGTAAACCAAATCACAGCAGTCATGCTGATGAACCTAGCCAAACCAGTTACCAAGCAGGCCTGGGCTTCAGGTATTGACAGAGAAGAAAGACACAAGGCATGAGAGAAGTAGTCAGCATGGGAGTGGTATAGAGCACCACAGAGTGGATCTTCGGCCAATTACCATGAGACAACAGCCGTAAAGAGAGAGAGATCATATCTATTGCCAGAAAGACTCTAGACATAGCAAAGAGTAACATCCACTAGTGCAACAGATGCAGCATGCCATAATGGATTTATGACCAACCAGCCAGCATTGCTGCAATCATGAATACAGCTCACTACTTAGGCACGTAATGCATTCCCCCAAAGCCATCATCAACTAACTCTGGCAGCAGTTCACTCGCTGCCTGCCTGCATTGCAAATGTTTGAGAACATCCCCTACAAGAGAGGCGTGTGAATAGCAGAACTGTGGCCATAACCCGTCTGCGGCTGAGGGAAGGAACATCACCTTCAGGGAGCTATGCTATTTTGGTCTTCCCCTGTTGCCTTACGCCCCACTGCTGCAAAAAAGACCAGTGCAGATATGTTTGAGCTTGCTCTGATCCAGTACTGGAGTTTCTTAACGACTTTTCTTTAACAACAGCAGTCTTTAAGGCCTTGCGGGCAGATTGCTCCAGGACTATGTTTCAGTCTTATTGCTATGCACCTTTAAAAACCCAGGTTTTAAGCTACATCCCAGTTCATAATGTTTCATTTTGTACTTGTTTGTAGTTCAAAAGCTTACTGTTCATTTCTTCCAGAAAAATAATCGATTGATGAAGGGGATTTCCATGTGCATTAACTTAAGAGCGTGCACATCAAGCAAGCCAACAGGACCTAGGTTGGTGACAAGTTAAGGTCCATCTTCAGAAAAGATTTTAGGGAGGCGCACATAAATGATACTGACCATGAAATACAGCTTGTGGCAATGCTATTCTCAAGGAGATTCTGACATACAAATAAACAAAAAACCACAAAGGAATCCACATGGTATCTCCGTTCAGGGAAGCCAGTATGCAAACAGGCTTCAGCAGATATATTCACTAGAAGTTTCTGTAGCCTCAGAGATTTTCTTTAAGGTGAGGGAATAGTCAGAGCTTGCCAACAGATGTGCTTGGTTTTTGTTACTGCAAATAGGTCAGGACTCTGGCCACACCAGTCTAGTTGCATCATGTAACTCTCATCAAAATCGCTTTAAGGTAATTATGTTCTTCAGAGGAAAATGGTTCTGGTATCTTGCTGATATGTGCTGTCATTTGCTTCATTCTAAGCAAGTGTCTTCTTGAGATTTATTTTGAAGTGTGACTCTTCTTTGACAGTTATTTGTCATACTAGGCAAAGTTATTTAGCATATAAGAGAAGGTGATGAGCTCCATCAAAAAAAACTCCCTTCTGAACTTTTAAAAAAGAACATTCACACTATCTTAAGCATTTTTATACCATTAGCTTACGTGCTGCATATGAAAAACAAATGCTAAATGGGGTGCCTTACACCAAGTGGTATGGTGAATAGGTATGCCATACAATATTCCTGTCATTACTAAATTAATCCCTATTGTATCCAGGAAGCTAGTAGGGGTCTTATATGGCTTTTATTAATAGAACTGTGATCTCTGTGGAATGCGAGTTGAGAAAATGCCTTGTGCCTATCTTTCCTACCTAACAACTGTTGCTGAGTGACATTATCAATTGCAACTTGTTAGAATAAAATAATAGGAAAACTTTGCTCTAATTATACACTACAGTTCAAAAGGGAATCAAGCTTTCCAAACAGCAGATCTCTAACACTGAAACACAGCATTATTTGCTATCTGAGTTGTATTTAATGGACTGGTTTCTTGGGTCCACCCAAGCAGCACACAGTGAACAAGAAAAAGAAAGAAACAAAAGGCTTCATACTATTTACAAGTCTCATAATCCTGAAAGGAGATGGGGACTCCAGCCTTGATCTACCACAATCGCATGGATGTCTTCATTTAGGGTAACAAGGAATAACTAGTGTACTGAGCTTTCCTACCATGCCTGGCCAAGGCAGATAGAGCAAAGACAAGTAGCTTAGAACTTGCTATGTTCATTCAAGAGTAGTCTTTATTTTTTTTAAACTTAGAAGAAATCAGGGAATATTCACCTCTCCAGTTCTGCAAAAACAGTGTAATGTATTTTGAGGAGATATACTCAAATACTACAAATACAAATTCTGCTTTCAAATAACTTTCAAATATTACTTTAGAATAGTATAGTTATACATAAAGTGATATTCTATGCAATTTTTTGCAAAGAGAGTTGACATAATTAAAAAAGAGGGTATTAAAGAAAAAGCATTTTATGTTGTCAGAACTACTTAGGTTGTGCATCAGATCCCAGGTATCTGTATAAGTACATGAGTAGTTGTTTGTCATTTATGCTGTATTAACTTCTGGAAAATTATTCTTTCATAAGAAAGTTCCTCTATATCACCTTCTGCTTGCAGCTAAAAGCATTCTGAGAGTTACTGAGTATCAGGTTTAATTTTGATAAAATAGACTCTTTTTGCCTTATAAAAAGTTTATGAATGGGAACTATACCTCCTTCTATAAAGTCATCTGTATTATCAAAGCATGGACTCCTCCATACAAACCAAGCTCTTACCAGTATTTGTCAGTAGAGTTTATATCTTACAGACTCAAAACACTTGACAATGAATTAACTCTTAAGATTTGATATAAACTTACACTTTGAAATCACTTCATACCACATTGTTACTATCTCATCCTAAAGCTACTGAATTTTATTATAAAGCTCAGCTGAAGCTCCAGCTCAGTGCTTGTATATACAGAGCACTTTCATGATATGACCAGCTAGTTGGTATAGTAGGAAGAGTCGAAAGGTTGCTTTTGATCCTTTGGTTTCTATCCAGGAACAGCTGTACAAAAGGATGAGTTATTAACTCTTCACAGGTCTGGACATACAGTGAGAAAAGAAATCTTACTGTGCAGATCACTGTCACTGCAGATAGCCTGCTAAGGAGCTAATTATACCTAAAGTTAATTTGCAAGTAAGTTAATTTTTGTAGGTCAGTTTGTAGGGGCACAGAATTTTAAAATGGAATAAACATATACATCCTCTGGCTTTTTCCATAAAGAAGTAAATTAATAAAATGTTGACTTTGCTAGCATAATGTATAAATACCTGTTCGCTTCAACACAATAAAAAAAGAAAAGCTAGGCACCATAACCTATTTATAACACAGCTATAGTCCCTGATTTCAATTCAATGGGGCAAGTATGTGTATATGAATAAGAGTTTACAAAATTAGTGCCGAAGTTCAAAATAATCCAGTAAATGGGACCTTTATAACAGAATGGATCCCTTTCGCATTTAATTCTTTTATGGTAATAACACCACTGACTTCACTGAAAAAAGAATTCAATTCTGAAAGTTTATTAAGACATGGGTCTTTAAACAAATGTAAAAATCAGTAGATGACACTAAACTGCTGGTGCTGCAACTGCTCAGAGGGAAACAATTCAAAACAGACCTGAGTAAAATGGAGAAATTGTCTGATATCAAGAACATGAAGTTAGCTGAAGGCCGGTACAAGGTATTATACTTAGAGAGGAAAAAGCAAATGCATAGTACAGTGACTCTGTTTTAACATGGGATTTATAGGCTACAGACTGTATATCCTTAATACTTTACTGTTAGGGGGTAAAAAAAGGAAAAGAAAAAGCATCATTCCAGGAGGCATTACATAGGGTATCATATATATGGCACGTGACATAACTGTTCCGCTTTTATGCAGCTAACAGTTCCAAGACTCAGCTGGAGCACTCTGTTTAACATGGGGAATTAGATATCAATAAAGTTGTCTATGAATTGTATGTGAACCGGCAGAAGTCCAAAAGAGAGCAACTACAGTAATTCCAGGCCTAGAAAACAAGACTTAGGAGGACAGACCAAGTTAAATCCTTTTTTCTTTATTCTAGAAAAGACAAAAAGAGTAGAGGTAGAAAGATGCATTGTAATAGTCTTTAAATTGATTACTTTTCATACATGGAGAAAAACTGATAAATACCTTACTCATATTTTATGTATTTAGTTTGCAGAAATAAAGACTTAGGTAGGTCTTGGGGGGAGTGGGAAGCATTCTAGTGATGAGAATAGTAAAAACTGTAATTGGTTGCACAAGGTTGCTGCAAAAATCACTATTACCAAGCATTTTAAAAACAGGTTAGCCAAACATTTGCCAGACAACCCACATGTATTTGATCCTAGAGCATCCAAATTACCTCTGAAGGTGCCTTTCAGCTGTACACAAAAGTTTTACTCAGACTTCATCTCCATAAACAAATTAATCTGACTTACAAGTAGAAGAGCTTTCATATACACTTTTCTGGTCTTAGCTGATGCTGAACACTGATCTAGTTCTTATATTTCAATGCCACATACACAATATAATTTCTAACTAATTATTAGGACCCTATTCCTATCCAGCTGTTCACATACATACGACATCCAAAGGATAGATTTAACAGTAGATTGGTGACTATCCAAACTGGAGAGAAAATATTCCTGAAATATTAGGGAATATGACCTGTTTCACTGCTAATATGTAGCAACAAGACCACGGTAGGCAGATCACACAGGTAAAGCTGCCTCCTTGCATTCAACCAAGAACAAATCACAAAACAAAGGAAGTCAGCCATGAAGTGTGCGACGCCTGGGCCTCAAACCCTGTACTGGCCTGTACACCCTCAGTTTGATGAAAGGAGTTCCACCAAGTACTACTGCTCAGTACCTAAAATGTCCTCAATTAGACAGGCTTCATAAAAGAAAGTCTTATTTTAACTCAAGAACTCAATTCAGTAAACATGAAATAATACCTATGCCTAGTAGCACATTATTTCCAAAGGCTCTTTTCTTCTTCAGAATTATAGCACTCTATCCTAGCCAAGTCATTATAATAGCAAAAATTCATTTTTGTACTGTTACAAACAAACTGAAAATACCAACACTAACAGAATTTTAAGAGTATGTAATTAGGTTGAAACTAGAAAATGAAAACTAACATTTCCTCTAATTTGAATTACTTCCTGAAATAGTATAAACTTCAGTTAGGCAATGATAGGCTAATTTTCAGGGGGCGGGGGTGGTTTTTCTTTTCTTTCTGCTGAGGCTTCTCTGTTGCTTAAGAAAAAACACAGAACAGGATCACTAATTAAGATGATATTCAGTATTTAATTTTATCATTTACTGTTTCAAGCTGTAGTTTCACACTGCTTATTGTACATCTTCCAGATATTACTTTGAACAGGGTATTTTGTTACATGGTATTGTATAAACCTTACTGAGGTATTCTACTGTATTTCACAAACATAAATAAACCAAATCCCACAACACTCTGTGAGCTGAGACAGTAACATGCCCCCTTCTACAAACATAGAACAAAGGTATAGGAAAGATAAGAGAAAATAGTAATTTTGAGGAGTCTTATTTGCATCCCAAAGAGCAAGGATTGGTCCTGTTAATCACAACAAATGGTTGAATCTGCAGATTATGTAACACTAGCTGAACCTGTGCTTAGGACTTTTACAAGTCCAGACCCAAATACTATGAGTTGGGCAATGAAAAATTAAGACACAGTGGTGTCAAGTTGTAAAAATACAGTTTAAGCACAAAATAGTTGCACTATTTTCTTTTAATAAATGAAGCAGAAAACCAGAAACTCTACCATCTGTTTGAGCCTATAAATCAAAATAAGTCCCTGCTACCTGAGCAAAACAGTAACCTGCAAGAGTGATAGGTTTTCACCTTTTGCACGGGCTAGCTACTAGAATGCTGAATATACATTTATTTAGATATAATAGTTTAGACATTTGACAAATGACCACACTAAAGTCTCCTGGATTCAGCAACAGGTAACACTGTAGAGACTATTTGACTTTCCAACCTGATAGATGTTATTCCTTTCCCTCTAGTTTTTCCCCAATCTTTTTCATTCCTTATCGAGGTTCTGTGTTACTCTTCCCAAAATGAGCCAACTTAGAGCTAGCCAGCAGTTTCTGACATAAAATTATTGATTTCAAGTGAGGGCTACCACATTCCCTGCAAATATTTCTGCCAGTGGGATAGACAGTCAGTCCTTCCCATCCTATTGTAGTGAATACATAGTACACCCCCACACTCCCACATATATGTGTATTTGTAAATATGTTCACACACATGTGTAAAAGTTCAAATTATGTCACTAACATACTCAGATGTAAAACCCCTGGGTTTCAGATCTTTAAACTGTGCAGAGAATACATGATATAAATTCACCTCAAGTAAATCTTCTGCAAAGCAAGCTAGTTCCTGCTTTAGGAAGTGTCTCTGGCTTGCAAATGTAAACACATACACACAAAATGTCTAGCTTTTGTGCCAACACTGAAGACTGAAAAGATCTTTAGCTTTGAAACCATTTCTGGCTCATTTCTACAGTTTCTCCCTTTGCCTTTAACTCAGGTTATTTCTTTTCCTTCATAGGCCCCAGGGATGAAGGGTAAAGGTGAGAAGAGGCAAGAAAATTCTTCCTGTTCCATTGCCTAACTCCAACTTGATGTCATCCCAGAACACAAGGAACAACAATAAAGACAAGCAAGGCAGCAGGGATCCCAAGCAGAGCAACCACCTGGTGCATCTTCTCAAGGAGTTTTCTGTGTTCTGTGACCCAGAAAAAGAGTTGAATGAAAATGGTACTGGCTCACCATAGATGAGCTTGGGGGAACAGTAGTGCCCACCTCTACCAAAGTTCTGCTTGAGCAAACAGAAAAAGGAATTTTCACAAGATCTTTCAACCACGTAAAATTTGACGGGTTTCCACACAGATGCCCAAAAGCTCACCCTGACAAACAGTAAGTAAGCTTCCTGATATGTGCCAAGACACTAGTACAAAAGGACTGTATCTTCTCAAATAAATTATTATAAGAAAATTTTAACTTAATCAAGAAATAATTCTCAGAAATATCTGGACTAGTTTCACTAAAGTGTTGCAAAATAATCACATGCCAAGCATGGAAAATTTCAACCACATATAGGTAAGCTGTGGAACCTCAGAAGCATCTGGGAATATAGTCTTAGATTGGGAAGTATTCGGCAATCTTAAATATAGCCATCTTAAGTATTGCCTCTCTCCTAACAGGACACTGGCTGTAATACTTCAGTTTTATTCTGAACTTAATATTAATCAAAAAAAGCGCTTAAATAATCTAACAAAACATTTTTGTTAAAAAAATACAGTGAGAACTACAGAAAAAAAACAACACTCACACATATCATTTGACAAACTGAATATAAATGAGGCTAGCAGATAAGTAATTGACTGGAAAAAACTCAGTAGCAACAAAACCCCCAAACAGTAGTGATAAGATAGTAAGTACAAATATACCTTGTCCTTGAGGAACTCCGTAAAATTCAGCAGCTATCCTTGCTGCTTCCTTACGGTTTCCTTTCACAATGTAGAAATGACTAAGTATAGCAAGGCTGATCTTCACAAAAAGTTTAAAACAAAAAAGTGAAAGTATAGTAAAGTAGACATTGGATAGCTGCTGGGCAAAAGGGCGACTTTCTTCTATGACAGTCATTGCTGCAGCAAAATCTCTCTCAGTGTTTGGGTAGGGCTCTCAAATGTGTTGATAAGATCATATGGCTTCAGCCACGCACTCTTGGGAACAACTGGTCCTGAGGAAAGAAAATATCAGCTGGTCATGATGCTTGCTGCTCAAAATATGACGATTATTTATACTGTACATAGTATTGAGTTCACTACCACTCCTGCTAGCCTGGTGATATTCAAGTGGGACAGAATATAACAGACAGAGGTTCCAAGACCCTGGATTGTACTTGTTCCACTTAGAAGGCCTGTTTCATTCCAAATTCTGCATTTCTATTTCATTTATTTACCCTATTAATACATTTTAAAAAATCCACTGTCATAAGAATTATTATTAAGAACAATAATTTCATGTACTAAACCAGGTTAACACGTAATCAGTTTTTGTTAAAATAAGTTCTCCTGCTTAAGTACAGTTGCTCTTTGTGCTACTTCATTTTATGTTAGACTAATATTTTTTTCTTACAAAAGTAGAACCACATCAGTAAACACTTGAAATACACATTACTAAAGAAACAGGGATTTAATAAATACCAGCTTTGACAGTCTCTTATTATCTTGTTCAGGCTGACTGAAAATATCTAGTATATGTTGCTTATAGCATTATACAAAAAACAGTATTCAGAGTAGATTATAAGAATCAAACTCTTAGATATTTTTATAAATAAGATCTTGGTGCATCTAAAATTAGATTAATTAAAATGTAATTAAAAATAAATGCAATGGTAAATATACAACATGGGAAATTTCTAATGCTTATGATACACATTTCATTGTGCTTCATCGTGTTATTTTAAACCTATGACATGACAGGCTGTACTTCTTGGTCAGTTTTAGAGAGGGGAATCTGAATTCCTTACATTTTTTAAGAATTAATTGCTTATATACCATAAAGTTATTACTCACAGTTATGAGCAGATATGCACAAGTTGTTCCATTAGTGTGAGTAATTGCTGAGTAAATAATGGTGTCACAACATGGTACAAACTGAGGAGCTGAAGGACAGAACTAGATTCCTAAGCTATAACCCTAAAATAATGAATCATGGCAGCATAAGAAAGGGTCCTGTTCTAAACTTTCATATTTCCTTTTAAATAAAAGAAATAGTGTCTTGAATTCCAGTTTAAAATATTCTACCCATAGTAATCTTAAACTGAAACACCCTTTCTATTCTACCCTGGATTTTCTTGTCTGATGGTGAGAAAAAAACATTTTAGAATGTTGGCAACTGTCCATCAGGAACAGAGAGTATGATCCAAATGTCACTGCATCCACAGATCCCCCTGACTTCAATGAACAGCAGAGCAGACATTAAAGATATGATACAAAATAAAGAACTTCTAATCATCTGGTTCCAGAAGTAATTTATTAGAGTAAGAAACTATAATGTTTTCTGGAAACTATATTCAAATAGGATACAAAATTAAAAAACTCTTATCATCTGGCTCCAGAAGTAATTTATTAGAGTAAGAAACTATAATGTTTTCTGGAAACTACATTCAAATAAACCTATATCAATGAAGAAAAGACAATGATAAAAGGAAATGTGCTTGGAAATAAATATCAAGATTCTTCGCAAACAGGAACTGAATTATGCTTATCTTGAGAGAAACAGACATTCAGCCTTTTTCTTTGAAAAAAATTTAATCCACATAAAAGTCAAAACAGTAACTAGAAAAGGCAATTAAAAAGCAGTTTACACTGTAAACTATATTAGTCTGTGAAAAATGCACACATTTTCTCCTAAATTTCATTTATAGACATTTTCTCATCCAGCCAGAATAGGAACTGCTCTCCTCATACCATAGTTAGAAGCAGGAGCGAGTACTTAAAATGCCAAATGAAAATCCCTTTTTATATTTGGCACATTGTTATCTGACACTGAATTGAGGTGTCATGTTTTCCATAAGGATAAATAGGCATTATGTTCTGAGCCACCACTGCCAATTTCCGTTTCAATCATTAATAGAAATGATATTTTCCTTAGTAACACATCCAATATTGGAATTTCTTACTTCTTCCATATTTCTGCTAGTATTATTAAGCTTAACTCAATCAGTCCACAGAACTCCCCAGCCATCTTAAGTACCTGTTTTGCAAATTTACCAGAATAAGGAAGAATCATCATTACCTCATGGAAAGTATTTTTTCTTTATACTGTTTTACCTGAGCCTTTTTTTTCCTGACTCCATATTGTCATACAGAAATTGCACTTTCTCATCTGAACTTCTCCCACATTTTGTTAATTAACAAAATAGTCTTTCTTTGTAGAGGCGAAAATCCAAATAGCAACTACTATAAATAACAGCTGGAGTTAACAGCAGCGCCGAGTTAATCTTCCCCTTACAATAGTGTTTTCTGCTTCTTATAACTGCGGTAGATAAATCACTGAAAAGAAATTTCTCAGTTGTTAGGTTGTCTTCTTCAGGTTGAATTTTTCTGTAAAGGATCAACAAAAATAACAAAAACATGTTCAAAAATGAGGCTGTGGATGCATGTAATATTTTGTAAGTGATCTATCAAAGATCCTCATCAATCTGCAAAACTTCTGCTTTTAGAAACAACATGAACATTGAGCAGGAGGGTAACTTCTGTATCAAAGCTTGTCTTCTGACCTCTCAAAAATTTCATTCCTTAGTTACAAACTACATAAAAATGAAAGAAATTATGAGTTTTGAGAATTTCAGGTCACACACGCTCATAAGAAGCTGGCAAAATTACTTTTCCAATAATATTTCTTCTTTTTCAACGCTCTATAACTCATATGTGCCACCCTAACTGGAAACTCTCCCAACTGCACAGAATAACCAATTTTATCCTACTCTAAGGCTACTAAAGTCTGCTGAAATTGCCATTACAGCTTGTTGGCAAATCGATGCTACCAGGCACTCAGTCATGAAAACAGAACAACTGTTCAGATGTTAATGCTCAGACAGCTTTTTGGAAGAACCAACACTGTGAATACTGAAACTTGAACATAAAATTGCGGAGAGCAAGCCTATGCAGACTGGGAGAGAGAACCAGTAACAGAAAGCTAAAGCTACAGATGTTGTAACAGAAATCAGAAAGTAGAAGCATAATAAAGGATCGGACAGTCAATGTGATGCCATGAAAGAGCATAAAAAACTGGCAAGTGTTCCAAGTTTTCTATTGCATAGCAACATGAAGAGATTGGAGTCTGGTCCTGAAGCAGTTCAGGATACTGAGAGCTTCCAAACAGAAATGCATCAACAATATGTAACAAATATACAATGTAATAAAAATATCAAAGCACTTGAGCAGTGGCTTAATCTGGACATTCACATTTCCTGTACAGTTTTGACTTTTGGGAATGAAATTTCTCTGCCTCATTTCCTCACTTGTAAAATGGGTTTAAAAGGACCACTCAAGATGAGCATTCTGAAGATGACCTTCATTGCTGTTAACAAAACACTCAGATATTCTGGTGAAAACAGTACTGAAACTAATTAGGTATCTAATAATTTTTCTTTCAATACATAATTTGGATAACAAAATGAAATAAAATGAAATATTGAATGTTCATTCACTTAATGGCTACAAAAGGGATAGCATGTAAAATTATTACAACATTTAAGGTTTCATCATAGCATACAGGAAAATGGCATCAAGCTACACTGCAGATAAACCATATTAGGATTTTTGTTTTGTTTTAAGAACATAGTAATACTGTGACAGACAACGATCCCCCTAGCTTGACATACTAGTATATTCCCAGCAAATAAAACAAGAACAATGTCATCATTTCTCTGGTGTGTTTTCCCCATTTCTGGAAAGTAACTATTGTAATTTTAAAACCATTTAAAAAACTTAAAATGCTTGAATTTATGGTCTTAAATTCCCTTTTAATGTAGCTTGGTCGGGTACCATTTCTAAAGAACATAACAAGTATATTCAAGATAACAATATTGCCATTTATAATGACTACAGAAGTGGTTAATTTCAAACTCAGTGCTCAAAGTAGCCTGCTCTTTAATGCCTTACTGTGTAGTGGCCAAGTGCAGACAGTATTCAGCAGTGGCTCCTGTTTATGCTAGTTCAAACTGATGGTGAAATCTCGTGCAATTTACCCATACCCTAAGTGAGTAACTTTCAGAAAAAAAGTATGCTCTATCTTCTATGATTAATTACACAACCACATTAATTATTTTATTCTGCCAATTTCTCCTCAATGCTTTAGAAGACTGGTGTGCTTAATGTTCAGTAAGGCAAGATACACAAGAAAAAATAACACAACTGAGACAATATTTAGTCTTTGAAGGCATTTTTTAATACTAAAGACTGTAAAACCCTTAGAAATATGATTTCTTTACAGCATATACTGTGTCTTTAGTTCTGGAAAATATATTTACTTCTAATTGAATCTTTTAAAGTAATATAAATATAGGCTGTAGAAGAGTAATTATACTCATGGCACAAATTCTGCTACAGTTAGTCTTAATAGTTTGCTTCAGTATTTTGGAGATGCATCTAAATGTCTGAAAATGTTTTTTTAAAGATGAGATATACAATACACTATAGGGAATTATTTGTATGACCTTCACCTGCATGTCTTTCCCCATATACCAGAGATTTGGCTAAAAATACACAAGAAGTTAAGATAGTCATTCTGGTTTAGAAACTTCTGCCTAATAACAAATATAACAGAAGATAATTTAATGAAATAGGATGCCAGGCAGAGGAATGGGAACTCTTAGGTGCTTTGTATACTGTTGTATACATTATAGACAACCCATGAGGAGAAACTTCTAAAACAATGACCTCGAAACAGAAAGAGTTTAAAATAAAATCAGTTCTAGTACTAAGTTTCTGATGTAAGCATACAATACTAGACGAAGGACTCAAAAATGCTGAGAAGCCTGAACTACTGAAAAGGCAACATCTAATTCACCATGAAAAATGACCTGCTTAGTGACCTGCTGACTTGTATTTTAGTAGGTGTACAGGATGCTAATCCTCAATACTTAAAATTTTATCTGACACTCATCTAAAGTTATTGAATGCTGTTTATGTTGTTTCCTCCTTGATGTTAAGTAATTTTTTCTATTATCTCCTATTCAAAGCATTTGAACTGAATAAATCTAGACACAGAGAAACTATTTTAAAATGCATTTGCTCATATATGTTGCTATGCAAAATGCTACCTTAAGTTAACATTGGAGGTAAGACAAAAAAGACAGACATACCACAAAAACAACCTTCAAAAAATATTAAACACTCTTTTCAAAAATATCCTTCATAAGGTAACAGTATTATGCATCTATGCTTAGGCATAGAAAAACAAACAAACCCTATTTATCCGATAGCTACAAGAAATTCAGAAATTGGGAGTGACTGGAAGACATCAAACAGCTGCTGAGTCCTTTTCCAAACAGGAATTCAAGCCTATTAGCATAACCCAGACACTACTCTTTCTTTGTCAAATATGAAGAGAAAAGGTGGCCAAAGTACAGACTTTGTGCTACTGTTTTGGGGGAGTGAAAAGAAAAGTGAGAGAACACAAACTTTGGTCCAGAAAAGACCAAACTTGGTTCAGATCTGAACTGCTTTTTCACTGCACCCTGTTGCTATCCTTAAAAATTCTATAGACTTACTTGACCACATGACAAAGCCATTTTCTCAGCACAAATATCTGACAGTTGTGTTGCCAACTGAAGCAAACACAACACTGTAAAACAAATAAAGACCTACATCTCCTCTTCACAGCTTTTCTTCCTGAAGTACCTTAATGCCATGTCTATTCAGAATCAACACAATGCCATGTGAAGTTATAACTGATATCCAAAGTTATGTTTCATCCAGATTTCTGCAGTTCTCATAATTCATGCTGGTCTCCTTATCACCTAACTGAAGACTTTGACCAAAAGTCTCTTTCAAAATGCAATGCAATGACATCTTAAGTGTTGTAACAGGGAAAATCAGTGTCATAAAACATGTCACCCTCCTCCTCTTAGTAGTCATGCTCTGACTTTTGACACTCATTCTACTGAACAGCTATGTATTTAGACACCATTCCTGTTCTCTCACAAGACTATGAAACACACCAAATCATTTATAAAGCTTTAATGCACAAAAATTTATCTTACGCAAGTTTTGTAACATGTATAGTTTCTCTCTGTATTTTGGTGATGCACATTATTTCCACCAGTTCTCAAACTTCTCCAGAAAGTCTAAATTCATGCCTTTGGGTGGATACAGTAGTACTTTTTTTATTCTCCACTATTAAAATCAGTGCTCTGATACAGTTTAGGTTCTGTACAAATCAATTTGTTCTGGTACGTGAATGATGCAACCTTTCATTTGTAACATCATGGAAAGTTTGCCTGTTCTACTGCTAACTTTTAGTTAATTTAAATTGGTTTTATTCAGGTGTTTGGTCTTTCCTGTCTGTTGAAAATATTACTTCTATCTTAGAAAATAGTTCTAACGTACAGACTTGCCTATCTGGATTGCCAAAGAATGGAATTACTGGTCAAGAATTTAAGTCTCAATCAGTATCTCTAGACATAGCAGACATTCTGTATATCACATGTATTTAAAAGCACAAAAAGTAATTTAAGCAATTATGAAATTCCAGTTTTCTAAGTTTCTCAGTTCTTTGAAAGAATATACAGAAATTTTAAAGCTGTATCACTTTGTTAGACACCCACTAGACAGCTGTTTCTCATTATGGTGATAGATTCCACTTCAAGTCTAATATCAAACAATCCCTGCTATCAGCAACATTATCATATGAGCGTGCTTGATCTGCTTAACCAGTCCATCTAATCACTGTCAATAAAGTTCTATACAGAAGGAAGCAGGTATAACTGATCTGCTTACAAGTAAACTCAATCTGAGTTCTCCTAATAAACATAGTAAATTTGTCCTGCTGTATTCATTGCAGTTCTCTTTGGATACCTAACACAACCCAGTTATTAAGAGTATTACAGAAGAAGATTCAAAAATAAGTTGTGTGTGTCCTTGAAGACATTACCATAAACCAGAAACGTGTCAGACAGCAGACACACACAGCCTGCTGACAGACAAACTCTAGCAAATCTTGCCCTCCAGGAATTTAAAAAGTTACCACCTCCAGCTGCCGAATCCATTCCTCAGCTAAAGGTCCCTGCCCCTCTTTCTCTCCTCCAGGAAATCAACAGGAAGGAATGTGTATTGGTATTCAGCCACTTCAGTTCAAGATCTGTCAATTCAAGCTGTTGATGAGTTTAAACCTGCTGGACTTTACACTGAAAAAGCCACTCATGCTGCCTACCACCTATTCTGCTACAGAGATAAGTAACCGCCTGTTAAAAAGTAGTAGCACACTATGAGGGGAGAGTAATGTCAAAATGCACATACAAGCTGCCTCTTAATAAGGATATTTAGCTGTAATTTTTGATGACTCAATGTACTGATACAGCTGCATCAGTGAAACTTTGAAGTCTCCTAATTTTGCATCTCTTTCCCTTTGTACAGTTCCTTTCTTGGGTCCATCAAATGTTTTAATCACCATCCACTTGCCTATAGAACTTCACAGATTCCTTCTTCAGCAACTAACTCACCCTCTTCCTTAGGTATGTGGTAGTACAGCTACTATGCTTTTGGTGTTTGAACTAGCTTGACAGAACTAACTTTGCTATTTCTCATTTCTCTAGTAGGCAGTGGAACCACCCTATTAATCTAAATTCATGCAACTGTAGTTGGTATTTCTGTAGTCGTTAGAGCTGATCTTTTCTTTAACGAACTGCAAAAATGTTACATGTTCTTATTAAATAACTGTCTCTAAATAAATAAGTAAATATACAAATAAATCGGTAACATTCAAATCCCAGAGAGCCATGATGTGCAGATTTGGTTTTCATCACATATACAGTTAGTACTATGAGAAATGAACTTGACAGAAATTTTCTGTTTCAACTGAGTTTTCAAAAGACCAGATTTGCACCTGTAACTAATAACTCTCTGCCACTTTGAAACCTAGACAGACCTCTTCAGCTGTTTGAAATAATACTACCTGGACTTATGAAACTATTTTAGATCTGTAGTAATTATTTATTTATTTATGTGTAAGACCTTTAAATTATGTCATCAAGATGAGACAATTGTCAATAATTCCAAAGTGAAAAGCTTGCTCAAAACAGTATCTCTGAGTTGTTAATGTTTTCTGTCACCAATCTGAATTCCTTTAAAAATTGTTAATTATATTCTATATTAGTTTGCTTGTTAATTTTTCTTTGATTGTTTAACTGATTTTTTTTTCTTCATTACAAACTGTTTCTAAAACCAGTGAATTAATCTGTTTCTCTTAACTTTACATCTCCTTTCTTCTGACTTTTGCCAGGTTTTCTTCTAGACTAAGTAAAAGGGGTTTCATTTGTCTCCTTTCTGTGTAAAGTATATTTTGGTGCCTGTGAATGGTATTAATAAAAGGAAATTACAAAGTCAGTTTCATGACTTGGTAGGGATTAAAGTTAAAAGTTTATTCTGCAAGTATATGTCACTATACACTGACTCTCAGGGCTAGCATTCATATCAGAAAGGTTTTTTCCATCCACTAAAATTGGTATCAGTTAAGTGATATCATCATGACAGAGCTTGCAAAACATTCTTTTCCTCAAGCCGAGGCATGACAGTCTCTGCTTGGTGCTTTAACAAGAGACATAAAAATACTTTGTGATGAAGAACTTGTAACTGACTTAGGAAATGAGGTAAAACCAGAGTGAGGTGGATCAGCAGCACACAGGCTTCTTGCCACAGAATGCAAAGAACAATGACGTGTGAAAGCTTCAGCTGAAGCACTGATGTATGAAAGGACTTTACCTAACATGGCTTCGTATGCCATGGAACGGGCAATAGCAAACCTGCCAGGAGCCAAAAATGAACTGCATTGGGCTCCAAAACATACTTAGAGTTGCTTTTGGAGCCAAGAATACTTGGTTCCATCTCCAACGCAACATTCTTATGCTGCTAAATGAGACAGTGTTATAAAATATCAAGTTCATTCTGAAATCAGAAATTTAAAATTTCCTGAGATTTTCTTGCTGAAGGACTAGCAATAAGAATACAGAGGCAAATGAAAATTTACATTTGCTTATTTTCTTATTCTCCATGCTTTGTAGATCCAAAGCAAAAAAACAGAGGTGAGAAGGTTAGAAACAAAAACCCTTCCATGCAGTCTGGAAAGACTACTTCTCTTAGCCACAGCCTTTCCACAGCACTTGTAAAAATGGTCCACCTAGAAGAGGTGCTAGCTGAAAGGGGGCTGTTGCAATAGAGACAAAAATTCCCCAAGGTGTTCATGGCCACATTTGTTCTTAATCTTTAATTTATTATTAATCTTCATCTGCACAACGCCACTGCCAGCGCGGCCCAAGAGGCTGTGTGTTGCTATTGCCTCTTAAAGAGTTAACATTTCAATAATTAATAAAAGACATTCAATAAAGGATTTAGCACTTATGGTAAAATTTAGTAAGTATAGACATGGCCCTAGACCAAAAAAAGTTATCTATACAGTCCTCACCTAACTAGCCAGGTGCCAAAGATGCCACAGGCACCTAAACTTTCGCATGTAAACTTAGAAATTTAAGCTCCAAGAAGGCTGAAGTTGCTACCACGTGGGCTACAGTTAACACCTCCCCTTCACTTGGAATTCACAAACCATACACCCCAAACTGTCAGCCACCTTGAAGCTCCTGCCTATGTGTACCATGTTAGAACCAATCTGACTTCAGCAGAAAAACAAAGAACTCATAGCGATCTCTGCTGATGGTCAATGTCAACACTTGACATTTTGTTTAAAGATGATTAAAGGAATCACTCACTAACTTGAACATCAGAGTAGAAACATATCAACCAGAGAAAGCAAGCTACTTTCTCTCAGAAGACTAATCACCAGTTGCTGACTGGGATCAATCTTGTTGAAGTGCCGACACTATAATAAAAGAACACATTAATAGTTCAAAGAGTGCCTAAGAGCACAATTCTGAAGTTGGATAATTCTGGGGAAGGACAGAAGAAGGGAGAATTCTACGTTTCAGAACTGCTCCCAATCCCATCTCTGCATTTTGTTCAGTTGAACAATTGAAATTTCTTGAAGTAAGAACCAGCCTGAGCACTGCCATACCTTAGGTGCTCCGCTGGTCTGGGCCTGAGTAGACTGCTCAGGCACACTGAATACCTTACACCACTGCATCTTAGAAATGGTCTCCCAAACATTTCTGCCTCCCCAAGATTCTATAAATCTGTTTTCAGAATTATAGTATTTGATCAATTCAGACTAAGACAATATATTTACCTGACAGTGACTTCTGACATTAATATTATGCCATTATTCTTTACTAAAAGAACAGATTTTATATTTTTCACAGAACAACTTGGAACTTACCAGCAAACAGCTATTGCGTATAATCCTCTTCCGTTCTTACTTCACAACTGCCTTCTTAATTTCAAAATTTTTCTCCTCTTTTAATTTTGCAAGATTTTCAGTCATCGAAAACCTATAGAAGATTTCTTTGTTCTGAAACAGTAATGGATCAGTCCTTGAATAAACTACACCATCTGTCTTTCCCTGCATACTGTGCTTTTAAGAGACATTTATTTAAGGGTTCTACTAAAAGAAATCCAAAACTACATAAGCAACAGGCATATTTATTAATTTGTCTTAAAACACATGCTAACATGAATTTGGCTAAACCTTTTGATTTCAGTCTTCTTCAGGTACTTGACTGCTGCTTTGGAAATTTCACTACTTTACTCCTACAGGTTCTGCCTTAATTATTTAAGTTTTCACCAACAGCAGAGTTGTTTAATATCTAATGAAAAACTGAGTACCAACTATAAGAACTAAAAGCAAGAGCAAAGGCAAATGAGCCTTTTGTTTGCATATATAAGAAAATAATAGCATTCACATTTGGAACTATCTTGTTGATTATAGCAAAGATTTAACAACTTCAAATGTTTAGGTTCCCCAGTTTGCAGTAAAATCTTCCTTTTGTTTCTAAGTCTTCAAATATTTTTGTGAAAAGTACCCACTTTTCAGTAACAGTTATCCAAGGTTTCAGTAACACTATGTTCCATAAACCATAAATCAAAAACCTTTACCTCACAACAATGAACACTTTGAATAGAAATCAAAACATAAAGTAACAACAAGTCAATAAAACCTTTGCAAAAGAAACTCTCTGTGTTTCTGAAACTCTTCTGAAATACCAGGAAGGTCAAGAATTATCAAATGCAAACTGGCAGAGTTTATCATCAGAACATTGCAATGAACTTACCCTCTTTGGGCCAGTGACTGATTTCATTATGGCAAATGCACAGACACGGAAACCAACAGCATAGTGGAACAGAGGTTCCCAGCTGCAAGGAATGTCTCCACATCCTTCACATCCTGCATTTAATAATAGTGCTAAACTAAATGTGCTGCAGATACTCAAGCTGGGTGGAAACACAGAGCATTAGTATGATCTTTTGCCTCTTCCATTCCCAACATTTATTTGCAAAGATTTTTCTTCCCTGAATCACAGACCTGACTCTGTTACAGGGGAGGAGAAGAAACAGCACCATCATTACAGAACTTATGAATTTCAAAATGTCCTGACAGTCCACACCTTGTTCTCCCTATCCCTTCAGTCACCATGAGGCCTTCCACCTTTTTAGACCCCTGTATCTGAGTACCTGTATTTACAGCATTGGGATCTTAAGCGCTGGGAAGAAGTTAAATATAACTGAACCACTGCTGACACCTGTTGTCCACACCGAGAAGTCTGTGTTATTCAGGCCTGGTGTACTTAATACAGTGGAATATGGAAAAAACCCCAAAACACCAGTATACAGGCTCTCTTTCCCCCTCCAGTTCTCAGACTCATAATGTTGCAGGTCCTGGGAGCAGGAATGGGTGCCAAGCAGAGACCTAAGAACAGGAGTTAGAAACCACCTTACTACATAAGCTAAGCTTTGTTAGCACCAATTTGAAGCAAAATTTCAACCAACTCAGAGGGGTAAGGTGAAAGACTGCCTCATCCTGAGAATGGTGCAGGACCACTGAGCTGTCTGGTAAAGAAAAAGGATTCCAGTGACATGCTGTGCTACTAAATAAGGTTTCTAGACGAGATATTTACATACTGTGTATGTATGCAACAAAGCAGAAATGAATAAGAACATCCTATAGGAAACAAGGTTATGACTGGCAAGGCACAATGCCAATGAAAGGAAGATCTAGACATCAAGCGAAAAAACAAGCCTTCACCTCAAAAGTTATTTACATTTTATTATATAAATGTAAAAATCCAACAGAGCTACAAATACTAACTTCACTCTAAGAACAAATGCCTTAGTAACATAGCAGATGGCAAACAATTAATTCATAAAAAATGCTCCAACACGTAACATCCCTTTTTTCCCCCCAAAGTTATGAAAGAACTAGGGTAAGAATATATACTGCTAGTATTAATGGCAAGAGTAGTGAATAGCAACGCCACGAAGCCCTCCACCGGGGCCCACTCCCAGATGTGCCTCCCCCATGTGCTGCTCTGAGGGGCCACGGCTGTGAGCAGCACTGGGGACCTTCCCACAGCCACGCAGGAGATAGACACGCCACTGTAGCACCTGCTCACAGAAGGAAAATAAACCACCCACAGCTGAACAGAACAGAACTAAGCAGGCACATCTTGCCTTCAGGTATTTTTTCTTCTACAAACCAGACCGATGCAGAAATACTGTACAGGCTCTTTTATGAAAGTCAGTCACCTTTGATACACCACAGCCAAAGGGGATAACCCTCTTCTTTATCCGAACTCCCAAGTGTGAAAGGGGTCTGGGAGGGCGCGGGTCCCAAAAGGCATCGCGGCGCAAAACTAACAGCTATGCAGTAGGAGCACACACGGGGGGCAGCAGAGGACCAGCCAGGAAGCAGGCGGACCCTCAGCTACAGGCCGCGCCGCCATGCTGCGACCGGCGGAAGCGGGAGGGCACCACCCCCGCCGCGAGCGCAGGCGCGGGAGGCGTGTGGCCCCGCCCCAGAGGGCGGGCTCTCGGCGAGGCCACGCCCCTCCCTCCGCCGGCCCACTGAAGGCGCCGCCGCCCGTTTCCTGCCGCGTCCCAGCGCCGCCGGGCCCGCGGGAGCCGCCCCCCTTCCGAGCAGCGGCCGGAGCCTGGGAGCCTGCGCGGCGCGGCGGCCGGGCCGAGCGGGGAGATGAACACGGTGCTGTCCCGGGCCAACTCGCTCTTCGCCTTCTCTTTGAGCGTGATGGCGGCGCTCACCTTCGGCTGCTTCATCACCACCGCCTTCAAGGAGCGCAGCGTGCCCGTCAGCATCGCCGTCTCCCGGGTCACGCTGTGAGTGCGGGCGGGAAAGGGGAGGGAGTGGCGGCGGAGGGCCGGGCCGGGCGGCGGCTGCCCGCCGGCGCGGGGAAGGGGCTTGTCTGGGGGCCCCAGCGCCCGGCCGCGGGGCGGCGGCGGCGGCCCTTAGCGCTGCCGCTCCGGCGGCTGCCCCGGCCGGGGCCGCGGAGGTCTCCGCTTCCTGCCCGCGCCCTCGCTCCCGCCTGCGCCAATGGGGGAGCCCCACGACGGCGCTCCGCCGCCGCACGCCCCGGCCGGGCGGGAGCTGGGGCGGCGCCGCCCGCCTTGGGCGTTTCGCTGCCGGTCAGCGCGGCAAACTGCAGGGACGTAAGCGAACGTACGGTTTCTCTCCCTAGTACCTCTCTTTTAATTAAGTAGTTCCCTTGGTTTTTTCCTCTGGTAACATATTTTCTTCAGGGCGAACTCGGTGACAGTGGCCTGACTGGGCTGGCTTATCTTCCCGTGAGATGCACCAGGTGTGGAATACGTGATACCACATCAAAAGCATGTTGCCCACGTGACGCAATATGCCGATGCAAATTTGTGCCAGGGAACCTTTTTTACATTTTTTTTTTTTAAAAGGAAACTGTCACAGGAAACTTTCGTCAAGTTAAGTGTGTATGGCCGTAGTTTCACGAGCAGTTGAGCAGCTGCTACAGCCTCCAAAAAGTGGAAGTCTTTGCTACTGCTTTTAGCCACATGGTCCTTTACCGGAGCTGCACAGGCGAATGGGGCTCATAGAAGACTGAGCTGTTTTAGCTCGACTAATGAGTTCATTTAGTTTGGTTTTGGCCAAGTCAGTGAGCTAAAGCAGCTCATGGAGCTTTGGACCACCCCAAGGTACGTGGCAGGAGTGGATGGCTAGCGGCAGGGTTCGAAAGGGGAGGTGAATGCAAATAAAGGGTGTGAACTGCCAGTGCCTTTTGTATTGGTTTAATCTCTCGTGGAAATAAATTCTGTATTTATGCTAGATTGAGGATTGCAAACAATATAAAACCACCATAAAAGCATATTTTTGAGTGCTCTGATGAGCTTGATGAGTATGAAGTAGCATACTAATACCTAATTTGTATGAAACTTACAGTGTTATACCAGTCCCTTCCACAATGCGCTGATCTGGTATTAATGAGAGATGTTATACCTTAGTTGCTTTTCTTGGAACTTCTGAGAAGTTCTGCATGCCCCAGGCTTAAGGCCCATTACCTCCACCACATTGACAGTGATTCAGAAATGAAGTCAAGTGCTTGATAAGGGTTACTGCTTAAAAAGACGTTGCTTTTTGCAAAGGGATGGAAATTCATAGCAAGGCCTGCATTGGGAAGTCTTGCTGGTGTTTTTCTTAACTACTGTCTCCAAAAGTGTTTTTTCTGCTGGTAAACTTTTTTTTCTTTGAGATTACTAAGATTAATTTTAATGAAATGATATTTTAATGGACTAATCTTCAAGCTGGAATAAATGTAAGAAGCTCATAATTCATAAAATTTTTGTTACATTAGCTGATTGCCAGCCTGCTTATGGTATTCTTCCTTGTAGAGGGTAAGTTGGGTAAATTGATAAGCTTTGTGAATACATATGAAAATATCTTCTGTGTGTCATTTTCCAGTTTCTTTTTCTAATGTGGTTTAGTATGGCAATGTCAGATATTCCTCCAAACATTGGTGTGTAATAATAATGTAGAAAACACATTCCAGTGAGAAATCTTCTAAGTTGTGTGAATTACAAACATAAACTCTGTTTATCAGAATGGCTGAAGTGTCTTGTATGAGACTGAGCACTAGAGGCTTTTTTTTATGGAAAGTTGAGAAATAATATTGAAAATCGTTGCCAGCAGACAGCTATGCTGGCGGTGTTCCAGTCAGCTTTATATATTTGCGGATGGCTAACACATATTTTACTAAAATGAAATGTGTTGCAGTTTAGGTACAGATACAGATTTTTGTTAACAGGAAAAAGTCTATAGGCTGTTTGTATAATTTAGACTACTGTGGTGGCAAGGTCTGTCATTCAAAACGGGCTCTGTAGTTTCTGGAAGGCAGGTTTTATTTTGTAATGTTGACTATATTTTAGCCAAAAGTATTTAAAAGAAAGTACAGGAAATGGATGAGAGAAATATGTAATAAGAATAATTTATGTAATGCATGAAAGAGAAATAATGAGGAAGGATAATCTTGTGTTTTGTTTTGTCTTAGAAAAAATGTAGAAGATTTCACTGGACCTAGAGAAAGAAGTGATCTGGGATTCATCACATTTGACATTACTGCAGATATCCTTAATGGAAAAAATGGTTTGCAAACACTTTGAAATAAGAACATCTTTACATCTATTTTTGTTACCACTTAATGTTCAGATATTCAGGACTTGGCGAAAACTAGCAATTTGTCTTAAAATATAAATTTAAAGCAGTGAAAAGTAGTATTTATATAGCTAGGGCAGTAAAATAGAACTTGGAGTAGCTGTTCTGTCTCTAGTAGATGACACAGGGCATGTTTTCTCTCTTTTTTTTTTAAATTCCTGGTTTTAAAATGAAGCTCTATAGTGAAGTGCACTGTATCTAATCATGGGAACTGTATTTTAACATCTGGACGGTGTTACCGTTAAGTGAAGTACGTATTGCTGGTTTGAGGTGTGAATTAATTATAGGGTTTATATAACACACTGTTTTGACTGTCATACTGAATCTAGAAACTCCAGTGCACCTTTCAAACTTTGTTGTGAGGTTTTCAAAGTTCTGGCCACATAATAATTGCATACAAGTACCTGTCTTCCTTTAAAAATGAAAAGACATTGTAATCCTTTACTTGCTTAGATGTTAAACTATCAAATCTTTAATGTTGCATATTATGAAATTCATTGGGAAGCATATGAGGTACTACAAAATTTATCACATTACTTTTTGGCCTCTTTCTCATTGCTGTTACCTTTTTGTGACTTTTCTTTTGTATTTTTCTGCTTCCCTGTTAGCGTCTTTTTTTATTGAGGAAAGAGGGTTATGTGGGGATGTTTTGGTTTTGTTTTGCATAGGTTTTTTGACAGTAGAAGGGTATAATTCTTAGGATTTAGGGTCTTGACGTTAAAAAAAAAAAATCTGTGTTTTTCTGCAGAAGTCAGTATGAGACAGCATGCTTTACCTCAGGTGATTACACTAAACCTTGCTTTGCAGCTGGGCTGAGATTCTTGAGATTTTTCCCTGTCTGCTGTTCTATGTCACTGTTAGTCAAGGCATTGATTACCTCGGTGTTTCAGTTGCCCTGTTTTGGAGAATACGACATTGTGTAAGTAGACCAAACAAAATAGAAGTCTTGAATGCATGTGAATGCTGGATAAACAGGTTAATCACATTTTTGCAGATGTGCGTTACACAGGAATAAGTGGGATTTTTTTTATCAGATGGAAGCAGGAGACGTGAAGTCCTAAGTCTGAGTTTTACCTCTGAAATGCTTATACATATTAAAATCAGAGACTAAAATTCAAAAGCAGATGAATTGTATGCAGTGTATATAGGAGGAGACAGAGCAAGGCAGGACAGGACCGCTAAAAGAAATGTTCTTGTACAAGGATTAGTCTGCAGTATGTGGACATAAAGATTCCATGTTTTAATGACTTCTAATAGTAGCAGTAGTTTTATATTTTTTATGTAAATCTCTGACTTAATCTTTCATGCCTGGCATAAATAAACCTTGCAGTGTGTAGGGTTGTAAGATACAACTTTCTGGTTATTTTTTTTGGACAAAATTTGTAAAGAGCTACTGGTACGTGGGCTCTCTTAACTAAGGGAAACAAGTTGTTAGTCCTAGGAAGAATTAAGTAAAATGACAGAAAAAGAAACTAGAGAAAGGAAAGGGGAGGAGACAGTTTTCACAAACTCTTTTTAGCTTATTTAATTCGTGGCTAACTTCAGCAAGTGTTAAGAAATCCTACAAAGGAGATCTTCAGAATCTTGTTTTGAGTTAGGTGATGAAAAATGTTCAAGTAAAATAGCTCTATCCTTGCAGCAACAGAAGTTAATTATTAAATTCTTTCCTTACTTGCCTTTTGAATTAGCGGCTTAACATGAGTCAGTCTTGGGATGAGTGAAACAAGATAGAACAGCTTTTGCAGCTGGTTGGGGAATCAATTTATTCTTTGAGATAATGTCAAATAGAATAAAAAACAAGACTGGAATAAAAGTGAGTTAAAAGGTCTTTTCCTTAGCAGTCACACATGGTGCATTTTATTGCTAAGTAAGCATACAAGTATTTAGAATAACAGCCTTATCATACTGACACTCTCAAATGGCAGTCATCAGTTCTTTACTGTTGATCAAAAATCTGAGCAGTTTTGTTCCAGTCTAATAAGCTGACTTTCTTTGTAGTAAGTAGGTAATTAAATTTGCTAATTCCTGAGGTCCCTTCCAATATGCAATACTTCCCATCTACTAACTTCTCTAATGTGGGTATTATAGGCTCTTTCAACTCTCTATGCTCTGTTAATTTTGTGTTTATATATTATTTAATGCCACTGTATCTCAATCCACAGTTAGATACCAGTTGACAGTATGAATAATTGCCTTGAAGATACTGAAGAATTCTGTCTTGCCTTTTATGTTTAAGGTTTTATAATAGATTGTCTAGCAGTGGATTATTGTTACTAGGTTGCAGTGTCAAATATAGAACTCTTAAATCATTGGAGGAAATAGCTGTTAGATTTCTTAAATAGTAAAAAAAAAACAGCCCCAAAACCTGTTGCTTTAATAGGATTAAAATATATATTAGAACTCCTGGAAGGGCTCTGATTTATAAATAAGATGAGGTATGTTGAAAGGTAAGAACTCACTGTAATTATCATAGTCTATATAATCTTGTAAAAATAAAACAAGGTTATGTAAGTACAATATGGTATATTTCTTAACTTGCATACATCTGCAGAGTATATTTGACTGGAATGTTAAACAATTGTTTCTATATTTGTCTGCAGAATATTCAACAAAAAACAATGTAAGTATCAAAAAGTTGAAGCAATTACCCATTTTGTACTGCAGCTATTTTTAACATTCTGAAGGTCTGCTGGGAGGAGTTAAGGCACCAGCATTTCCTACTAGCTTGGACCGGTTTTACTGGCCTTCAAGATTGTTATTTTATTGACAGGTTAACTGCCAGGTGGGAAATTCACCCCCATGAAACCTAACTTGGTATGTGCCCAGCAGAGTGGGAGAACAGTGACACATGCCTGGTTGTTCACTGACAATAGTGGACTGTAAATGATTTTTTTTTTTTCACTTATTTGTTCCGTTTGTTTTACTTTTCCCTAATGTTCTGCAGTTGACTGCTGTTAGAAACAAGATGTAGTGACCTTTGGTCTGGCCAGGTGTGGTGGGTCTTTTGTTCATAGATCCACAGATGTGTTTGCCTGTACCAGTTACTGTAGCCCCATAATACATTTATGCTATCTGGTCATACTTCTCAAAATAATTGGCCTTGCTGCGTCCTTTAAATTGGTTGCTACTGATACTTCACTTTGGATAGCTGAAGGCTTTTTTCACTGATCTGGTAGGAGCTATGTACAACAGTGTATGGAAATAAATTACCTTAATGAAACATCATGATGCCATGGTACCACTGAATTCTAGTCAAAGCTACTGTGGTCACTTTGCAAGGATATAGTGAAAGCTTGGGGTTTTTTCTTAACTTTTTACACAAAACTATCTCCCTACTTCTTTTTTATTTTAAAGTATCTTGGTTACTTTATACATGCCAATACTGTGTTTGTACTAAAATAGTTTTTAGGGTTCTATATCTGGGACTTTGTTGTCTTATTTCATCTTAGGGTTTTTTTTTTCACATCAATAGTTCTTACAAATATTGAGAAATATTTTTTTCTAAATTGTTCTGTAAGGTACTAAACAAGACTCTTTAGCACCTAACTACTTAAAAGAACAGTATAAAGTTTCAAATACTTGAGATTTTGGGGTCAGTCTTTTAATTTGTTCATACAATTGTTGGGGTTACACTTGCAATTCCAGTAGGTTTTTTTTCATTAAAGTTGGAAAAATGTTAGATATCTAGGCAGTGTCATGATAGCTCAATTTAAGTCCTTTATTTGAAACAAAGTCAAAATACTGCTTGAAAAGTGACTTAACTTTGCAATTCAAAAGGAAAACCCATCATTCTTTGTAAGACTTTGAAAGTTTATGACTTTCTTTTTTTAAATGACTTTCTCGTGTTTTACTGAGCTGTTCTTCGTTGTTCCCATTTATTCTGTGCCACATCTCAGTCTGTAGTAATACTATTTTCCCTCCTGTAAAGCATTATTTTGTTAAATTAGTTATGGATTACAAGCATGTATTTCAACTTCAGGGTTTTTAGATGAACAATGCTGTGAAATTCCAGTGACTGAATACGATCTTGTAAGGTACCTTGCCGACTTAATTACAATTCTGGTTTTAGGCTCTAAACCAGGTGGTCCTTTGGGACAAGATAATGTTGAGAGGCGATAACCCAAGGCTGTTCTTGAAAGACATGAAGTCAAAGTACTTTTTCTTCGATGATGGAAATGGTCTCAAGTAAGTAAATCCTTTTCTAATTATTGTTCATGGTGTCTTGATTTACTTGCATACTTTGGATTTTATATGTGGTTTTACTGCCGTGGTAAGGTACATGTATTCTATCTGATATTCTGTCAGTCTACTGCATCTTTGTAGCTTGACTGTTAGAAGATGACCTTGTAATACAAGATATCCTGTTTCTTCTGTAGACGAGAAGATACACTGCTAATATAAGCAATAGGCTTCTGGGTTTCTGTTTCCAATATTCTTGTCTGTGTAGAGTTGTTTCTGTGATGCACTCCACTACAAAGGAGTTAGGTAACAGGAAAAAAAAAGGCTTATCTGGGAAATAGGTAATACTTCATGAAGTAACTACATAAAATGAAAAAGCCCATTGTTTCTGATTCATGAAAACAATTTGTATCCTAATTTATTTACTATTGTTAATTAAATTGGTTAACTTGAGTATTTGTACTGATAGTCTTTGTTGCTTTTGCAGGGGAAACAGGAATGTCACTTTGACTCTCTCCTGGAATGTTGTACCAAATGCTGGCATTCTACCTCTTGTAACAGGATCAGGACATGTGTCTGTACCTTTCCCAGATACCTATGAAACAACGAAAAGTTATTAAATTATAATACTGAATCCTAAGCAAGATATTTTTATACTTGTATATTGTGAATAAATTTTATGGCAGTTTCTTCTCACATCCCATGCAACCCTTCAGTGAAAGGTACTTAATTTCCTCAGCATAGCAAAAGGAAATGGAAGTTCAGGTGTGTTTGGGTTTTTTTAATTGAAACACTGAAGCTGAAACTTAAGGGAAAGGTGAATTGCACAGTAATGTTTTGGGGGGGTGGGAAACTGAGGATTTCTGTTTTTTCTCCTGGCCATCTGGGTATAGATCTCCTTTTCTTTTAAATAAACATTTTTAAACCAGAAGGTAGACTTACTGTGGTTTTTTGAGGTACTGTGATAGTTATTTAGTCTGTGTAGAACTCAAATACACCTTCTGGAGTCAGTTTCTGCGAGTGCCTGAAGGAAATGGCTATTCTGGTTTACAGCATTTTGCTAAATGTGCATGCTTAGCGTGTTACAGAAGGTAAGCTTGGTCCTTTTTAGGACTGCCAACAACTACTTTGAAAACCGATAGTTCATTATCTGTCAGCCTGTAGATCTTGTTTTGTGTACCATTGATGTAGCCCACATGCAATTCTGTATTATAAAACATTTTAATAACTGCTTAAAATGCAGCTAACTGGAAGAATAAAAAAATATTTTCAGTGTATGAAGCATAAGTCAGTAAGAAAAGAAGAAAGCTTTAGGTGAAGAAAGACTGTCTACAAAAGCAACCACTTGATCTTTATTGGGATCTGCTCAGCAAGGAGAATGAAGACACTTGTTTCAGAGCGGGCTGGGGCAACTAATATTAGAGGGGCCCTTTCCCAGCAAGGAATGGGACAGCTATTTTCCAAAACAGTCTGGGAAAACATTTAAGAAATAGAGGATTTCCCATGGGAACATAGAGGAATTGAGACAGGTTTACCAGCTTGAATATGGATAGGAGTCTACCTGCAAGTCTTCCTGATTTGCATCAACCAGGAAAGGTAGCAAGCAGTGTGTAGCAGTTCCAGTGAGCCCCTCTGCTGAAGAAGTGGCCTCTCTGGCTGCACGTCCTGCTGTTTGTGTCCTACTTCACTCAACTACAGCTGCAAATGCTTGTCATTGCTGGGAGGACAGAAAGAAGAAACAAGGTATCAGGATTGCCTCTTGGTGATAATGATGGTTTATACTGATTGACCAGTGTTTTGTGCTCATTGTGTGTCCAGAAGGAGGAGCACTTGCCTATCTTGCCACTTCCTGACATAGTTCTTCATGTACATGTATATATTCAAACAAAATATGGTAGAAGTTAACTTATTGCCAGATGCCAAGTGTTCTGAGTGTACCGGGGGCTTTCAAAAATAGCAAATGTAGTTTAAACTTTTTAATACTGCAAATCAGAAAAAATAATAGGAAAAATAAAGAGAATTGCAGTGTGACAAACCTTTCAAAAGAAGAGATGCAAAAGATTGGAGTGGAGTCTCCTCTTTCTTGAGAGTTCACCTAAGAGCTGACAGATTTTGAGGAAGCCAACTTGCTTTTAAAAAGGGATCTTTAATATTTGTGAATTACCCCTAAGTGATTATTTAGTACATTCTCTGTGTTGGTGTATCAGAGTTGTTGGAAA
Source organism: Strix aluco (assembly GCF_031877795.1). NCBI lineage: Eukaryota > Metazoa > Chordata > Aves > Strigiformes > Strigidae > Strix > Strix aluco. Next base: position 40,310,480 of record NC_133934.1, on the reverse strand, counting down.
AAAAATTCCAAATTTTTGTCCTTTTAAGAAAAAGTGTGAAAACTAAAAAATTATTTTCACATGAATATTTTAGGACAATTTTTCATATGCATCCAGCATATTTACATGAATTTCAGTTCTCTGAACTTGTGCTGTTTTCCACAAATTAGCATAATCAGCACATTGAAATCCATTCTATTTTTTCTGTGCTTTGATATCAAAAACATATATTGCTCTAAAAACTTATAGAGAATACTGTTATACAGAAGGGAAACAAATTATGTTTTTAGAGATAGCTGGGCAGAATTGTGGAGTTGTTTTGTTAATTGCCAAGTAAGTGGTTGGTTTATTCACAAATTATATTCCTGAAACGCTTACTGGAACTGACTTCTTGGGGTTTGGCATTCAATACCACTTCCCTGTATTCCTTTGACAGTAGTCTTCCAATGAATATAATGGCTGTCTGTGGAAAACATGCTTTTAACTATGAAGACAAGGATCTGCTGTCAAAAAATGTCAGAGATGAATCTACCTCCTTTTCTCCAAATTGGTATATTCCTCCCAGCAGATAGCAGAATTTCAGGACATTGATACTGTAGCTTAAACATAATGCTTGAAGTTTTCTAGCCTTTCCCATCACTTAAGTTTTCAAGTTCTTAGAGAGCAGAACCCGGTTTTATCCTGAGGGAAAAGCCAGCATAGATGAGCACTTAAATGATACTGTAATAGCTTGCTCTTTGCTTCTTAGCCACCAAGCAGGACAGGAGGCTTTCTGTTCTGTTCTGTTCTTCATTCAAGGAGCAAGAAGGCAAATTCCTCAGTTGGTCTCTTTAAAGCCTTTCAAAAAGTAAAATGACTACTGTATTTTGTTGTGACAATGCTCAAACCATTTATAAAAAGAATGCCCTTTTATGGAAACACGGCATATTTACTTTCCCTTGTCTCTTCTGATACATCTTAGAAAAATAAGTAGTAGTATTGCTGGCAGCTGATTGTTCTCTTACAGGTATTACTAACTAAATAATGATGGTTTATGTAGTGATGTGTACAAAAGATGTATTCCCCAGCAACTGATTTACTTAATGGGAAAAGGTTTAAAACACTTCTGTAGGAAATTTGAACTGAAAACACTTCTGATGCATTTTAGGTAGCAATTTATTGAGGTTCTGGAGACAGGAGCTCCTGTCTAAGGACTGAATCTTAAAGTGGCCTGGGTTTCCATTTACTGGTGAGAGCATGCTTTGCAACATGGAAAGCCCTATGCAGGAAAGGAAAATAACTTTTTAAAATCTGTATTTAAAGCTCTGCTACCCTGTACATAGTCTTATGGATTGGCACTATAGATATTGAAAATAGAAAGACATTGAGAAAATAAATGACTTCTAACTATTGGTTGTTTATTCTTTTAATAAGTGTCTTCTAAACAAAGAAATTAAAGCTAGCTATGACATTGCTTAACAGCCAGATTCAAGTAGAGTTCCTGCATTGTTTTTGGATTCCAAATTTTGAAAATTATATGCTTCTGATAATTATTTCAAGAGAGGTTTTGCAGGAACAGTTCTGTAAAATGAAAGTATTTAGATTGAAAATTCGGGTATTGAAGGAGCAATCTTACGCCAAATTTGTCAGAAAAATACATAAAAAATAACTGGTTATAAGTCTTTGGTACTTAAGGAATGTTCTGGTTTATTTGCCGTCTTTATTTTGGAAGAAAATTGATTTTTCTCCATTGAAAACCATTTAAAACTTTTAAAAACTGTTTTATGAAAACAAATGGCATTTACTTCATCTTGTCTCTTCTGATACAGTTTAAAACTTTTGAAAACATTTAAAACGGTTCATGCAAACAAACAAGTAAACAGGTCTATACTTTTTAGCATGAAGAGTCCCATTTCAAGCACACATGTAAATGCTTGTATTACAGTAGCCACATCAGGCATGTTTTTATTAAGCAGAAAAAATTCAGAACTTAGCTTGAACAAGCCAAACTGCAGATGGATTTTTTTTTTCTGGCACCCTCTATCATTTCTCTAGGACCATTTTTGTGAATCTGCACTTTCTTGAAGCGATAAAGCACAGGTAAAGATTAGGCATTCCATTGTTAAAGTTTCTTTTTCCCTTAATGTTGTGTCACAGTAATAATTCCTTTTATACAAGTTACTATTCAGTTTATCCACTAATAATTGTTCTTAATTAGCAATTCTTAATTCACTTTTGTTTTACATGGAAAGATGGTCAGAATTTTTGCTCTCTTTTCTGTTTACTCCAAACTCCAAAAGAGTTGCATTAATGATTTCTTTTTCCAAACATTAATGGTCTAACAATGAAACTCTATATTCCCTATGCATTAGCCATTGAGAAAACAAACCAAAAAACACCCCTCTGAATCAATATAGTTACATTATCCAGACTTACAAGCTATTGATTAAGAATAAAAATAATGGAGTCAAATATATAATTAAGGTAATATTTCAAAACTCAAGATATGGTCAAAAGGCGGTATCTGACCTCCTGACCCCTTTCCCTCCCCCAGCTCAGTGTTAATGATGCCCACCAAAGTCACCTGGAACTACCCTCTGCTTTCCAGCTGTATCCCCTTGTGCTCGTTAGCAGTGCTCCAGGCCATCGATTCTGATGAAACAGCTGGCACTCCTCTAAAATCATAAAACTGGCAAAAATGGATTAGAGAGAATATACATATTTCCAGTGCTAGAGGACCATGACAGTGATCAAGCGTTTCTATAATTTGTAGTATACCCGTAAGTTTGTTAACAGCAATTGTCTTGTATTTTGCACTTGTAATCCAATGACTTCCAAGTGCTTTACAAGAAAATTCTGTATTTATTTCCAGAAAGAGACGGGTATTCTTAAGCCATACTGGAAGTGTTTTTGCAAGCAACCATCTCAAAAACATTGTTTGGCAGTAGGTAGAATTGCCTGGGACAGTGTGTGACGAGCCTACCATGGGCTTCCACCACCTGGCTGCACAGGTGGTTGGCAGGCAAATGTGAAACTGAGGACTCCTAGTTGGGAACTCATAAGGGGGAACTCCCTTTGCAGAGCCCGGCTTTGGACTTCACATGTGGGGTTTCGCTTCTGTGGTGCAACAGGGCCAACAGGTACAGATAGTGGTGTTAATTCAGTCTGCCTCCTTGCTCGGTGTTTCTTGTGTTATTGGGTATGTCTTGTTTTTTTTCTAAGTGACTGCTGTGGTCCTGGGTGCTCATGCTGAGGAGAATGACTTGGATTTTGTACTCATAGGTTTCAGAGTGTGGTGATAGGAGCTGTTGTGAGAAAAAGGGGTTTGGTTGTGGCTATGGATGGTCAGTTCAGAAATGAGTGTTTCGTTTAAGTCTAAAAAATATTTGCCTTTAAAAATGGCTTGTATTAGAAGTAGTTATAAGTGGCTGACAAGGCAGGCAGGTAAAAGAGCTCTTTTTGTGTAAGGTAGTAATTGAAGATTAAGATAGAAGTAGTTTAACTGTGATTGCGAAGTAACAGTGATGAGATTGTGGCTGCTTTTTCCTTTTTTTTTCTATTTTATTTCTAAAAGGTAATTTTCCTCCTGTTTTATTTCTTCCTCTCTCTCTCTGTCCCAATTCTGAAAGAAGGAGAGGGTCAGAGTTTCTTTTTCTTTGCTCTTCCAGCCCCCATCTCATTACATACTACCAGTTCACTTATTTTTTGCGTTAGAAATCAGCATGGTAAGAAATAGGGAGGAGCACTGGCTCCTGCAATCTAGCTGCATGTGTGGCAACAGCCAACAATAGCATTCTTTTTAAGGACTGGGGGTTTTTACGTTTACAAATGTTAAGATTAAAAAGTAAAGTGCTTTGTACAATTTCAAGCTGTAATAAAATTATTTTAAATTGTATATCTTATCAGATATATTATCTGATCTCACTGTAAGGATTATCTCATTTCACAAGCTCTGATCCACTTCCACATGAGCAAGGAACTTTGCCTCATTGTCACCTCTCTGTATTGTCAAGTCTCACTCCTAAATGGAGCATCTCACTAGGCCTCACCTTTTCAAAAACATTTAAGAGCAAAATAGCTTTGAAGAATTAGTCAAAGGAGCATCTCTAGAGACAGTGAAGACTGTACCAAGATATCTTGATTGAAATAAGGCTTTTGACACTGTCTTCAGTGCTATTAATAAGCTTTGGGGAAAAGATCCAAAGAGGGAAAAATACTTGCAAGATAGGTGTAAAACTATTTGGAAGCTTATACACAGTTAGTAGCTGTAAGTTTTTCAGTATCATACTGGAAGACTGTGTTGGGCTTCATGTTTTAGAGGTGGGGAGGTGGGGTTTTTTTTTTCCTTAGTTTTTCCTGGCTCTCATGCTGTTCACTACTCTCTTTAATAGCTTTGGTGATAGAATAGGAAGTATGCTTTATGAAATTTAGAGATCACGCTCTGTGTAGAAAGTTGTAACTGTTTGGACATTCAAACAAAGGTAGTCAGTAAATCATATTAAATTATTCTCCCTATGTATCTGGCTCTAGAAAAGTCAGAGCTGGGGTACTCTGTAAGTGTTTTTTGACAGTGGAGGCTGTACATTCCCTCCACATTTTGAACTGCAGAATAGGAAATCAGTGGGGTTTTTACAAAATATGGCTTATAGGTGTGTGCGTTAAAGAGCACCTGAGTTCTAGGTTTTGAAATGCATATTACTTTGCTGTCCATGGGAAGAAAAGTGTTACATCTACTGGGGGTGGGAGTAGAATCTGTTTTCATAGAGTATTTGTGTTTGAATACTTAGTCTGAATCTTCCCCCTCATCCATCAAGAAAAACTTTCTAAAATTAACACAGATTTTCTAGGAACATATGGAACTCTTGCTGGAAATAACAGGTGATGCTGGTGTCTGTCTGGGATGATTTATATCTGATAGATCTTACCACTGGGAAAGGTTGATGGTATAGATTGGGTTTGCCCATTAGAAAGTGTACCTAAGTTTTGTATTTCTCTCGTGGGTTTTGATGAAGAGAGCATTCCCTTCCTGTGTGGCACTGCGTAAGCTCTTGATGTGGTCATCAGTGGCCCCTTTCCACCCTGGGATGGCGAGCACAGCAATGGGAGGTGGGTTGAAGCAGTATCCCCCTCATCACAATGATGGGGCAGTAGCTAAGTTATGTGCCTAGGGGCTGAGGTGGGAAAGGGTTTGTGGTTGCAGGCTGGCATTTATGCAATCATGTTAATGTAAGTAAAACTATCCCAGTTGACCTGAGTGTATGAGTTGCTCCACTAAGTGGTAAATTCATGCTCCAGATAACTGTTTCAATAGTTAAAATCACAGGCCATAACAAAGTATGAGAAAGCAGTTCCCAAAACTGGAGTCCCAAAATTTTGGTGGCTTAGTTGCAAAACTTAGGCAATAGATCCATTAACTCCTCAGAGGTATGTAGTAGATATGACTTAGTCATATGCTTTAGGGTTAGAGTGTTATTTGCTAAATACAGTCTTAGGAGCATAGAGCTGGTAATGATAGCTCTAGACACTGAGAAAAGTTAAATCTCTAACCAAAATATTCTGGTTTTTTTGTTTTGGGGTAACTAGGAGAGAATAGATGAAGGGATGACTGCCAGGACACTTCCACATTCCACCCACTTTCTTTGGTTTATTGCTGTCTAGATTTTTAAAATTGTGTATACATGTAAAAGCCATGTGTAATATCGGATAACAAAAATAAGTTGTATTATGAAGTATTTGTAATTGAATATTTACTTCTAATTTCCCACCACCCCATTCAGTTAATCTTTATTAGAAATCTAGGTACTAATGTCTTGAATGACTGATTAAATGAAGGACTTAAAGATGACTCTGGCTATTTTTATAGCTTTTGTGATTCTTAATGATAAGATGTTGATTTAACAATCAGTAGAATTATGTGATATTTATATTCTTCACAGTTAATGCAAGTTTCCTGTATTGTATTTAATTTAGTCTTGTTCCCTGTAGGTATCCCATTTCATAAATCCATGAAATATAAGAACATGAGAAATTGTATCTGCATAATCTTAAGCACAGATCTGAAACTGGATTTCAGCTGAGCGAATTGATGCTGTAATAGTCCTTGACTGAGTAGAAAGAGTTACAAATACTGCTTTCTAATGATGTTCAAGTGCTTTTTGACAACAATTATTTTTAAAAGGAACTTTCTGGTTGCAAGCTGAAAGTGGTTGGAGAATTTGTTGCATATGTCACTGAACACATTGGTTCTGTACAGACAGAAATTCACATAAATAAGGTCAATAAATATTTTATACTTCTTCTGGATTTTCACCCTTGGGTCTGGGTCTAAGAAATGCATTGCTTATAACTGCTAGAAGTCCAAGAAGATGGATGAAATAAAAATATCTGAACAGCTCCAAGTAAAGTAGTGCTATGTCTTGGAAAAAGCACAGAGTAGTCAATGGGTTTTTAACATTCTGGCATCTAGAGTTGCCATCTTTCTGTCAAAAGGAGAAGGGGAAAAAAAATTAAAGAAAAAAAATTCCTCATATCTAGAAAGTAACTTAAACCTTAACTATGTGATAAAGTTTATTATCATTCTTATTCTGTATTTGGAAAACAGCTCTATGACAGGGTGTAACATTAATTTTGCACGAAAGCAAAGTCTGTCTCTTACAAGCTTGGCTGGAAAGTCTAAAAGAAGTCTGTGCTGCTTCAAGAATGTGCTGCCACTCAGTTTTAGAATTCAAAATAACCCAGATAATCTTTGACCCAGATATAGGATATATGTTTGTGGGTTTTAATATTTTTTGCATCTCAACAAGCTGCTTTTTAATGCACTCCCTTTCTTTATAAACAAGCAACCTTATCTTTTTTTACTGTTTAAAAAACCATAACCAATAAGTAGAAATACTGGCAAAGCAACTCCCTACCATGTTATTCCAGAATAACGTTAAGCTATACTATGTCTGAAGTCTCTAAGGAAAAAGGGTTTGCAGATTTCACACTTTGAATTTTCTTAAAATGGATGCAATTTGTCCTTGCAAATATTTAAATCCTCCAAAAGCATATTGATATAAAAATTTAACAAGACTTTTTGTGACTTGAGAGTGTATAAGTGTTGTCTTTGCTTGGTGAATAGTCAGCACTATTCTCGTCCCATCCCCCATTTTTATAAATTATCAGTCAGAAATTTGCTGACTTCCTGAAACGGACAGTAGGCCGCTCCTCAAAGGCAGATAATTCCATGATAATCCCATCAATATTCATCAAAGTAAATCAGTAGTTGACTTCAGATAAAGTATGTTTCCTTTTTTCCTGGATACATAGCATAATAATAATGTCATGAGTTCATTAGTCACGTGTCTCTTTTTTAAACGCTCTCCCTATCCCATGAGGAGGAGGAATTGTTCAAGTACTGTAAAATTTCTGATCTTTTCATAATAAAGAAAACAAATAATGCGGAACTTCCATTTGTATTTTACATAACAAACTATTATCCTTTCAGTAAGACCCAGTAACTATGTATGGTATAAATGTGTATTTATATTTCAGTGTAATCCTTCAAGAACTGGTCAATACCAGGGAATTTTAGGGATTCAACAAATATTCTACCACATTTTAATTCTATTTTATTGGTTTTGTTGGTACAGATGAAAAATGAGAAAATAAAAATGGATGGAGGCAATGGCTTTTACTTTTTTTTCCCCTCTCCGTTTCATGGGGTTCATGGTGATTCTTCTACAGGGCAAGAGAAAATCTTGTCCAATAAAATTTTATTTTTGTTTGGAATGAAAGATCAGATTCTGTGGCTGAAGGAGTTCTGCTATTTGATATCCATATAGACTTTCAGTAAAGGTCAGCTGTTAACTTTGGAAGTTTTGAGTTATTTTCCCCTCTAAAATTTGTCAAACAGCATTTTATTTGCTACCTCCATATTAAAGAATTTGTAAAATGTTTTACAATTCCCCATTTTGCTGTGTATATTCTTTCTTTCTCTCCTATTTTCTGTTTGTGATCCAGCAGGATTATTTTCATTCTGATATGCTGACTCCTTCGTGCACAAAATTAGTTTCTGAATTATGTTTTACCAAGACATCGTTATACAGTTGCTTCATAAAATCACAGGTGCTTAAGTATTGTAAAATTGAGTCCTACTTATTTATACTGGTAAATCCCCAAATTCTGGAAAAAGAACCATGCAACTCATGAAAGGGTGAAAAACAGAAAGGCTTCAGTTTATTGATTTTGGGGCAGTCCCCTTTTACTGCTTTTTCTAGTGCAATATCCTTTCTTTTCTCTCATGTCTTTGCTGGCTCCCTATAAGTCGTCTTAAATAAAGGCATGTTTTGCAGCCTTCATCACAGATGGGACTTTTGTAAGTCAGTATTTTAATGGACATTTCTGCAGTCCTGTTGTTTCAATTAGCAATTTTATTTTTTGGTAGCATGAGTGAAATATTACAGAATAGTGTAGAAGTATCTTTCTAAAAAATGTTCAATCTAAAGAAAAGGGAATGTGAAGTACAATACTACTAGAATTGCTTCTGCTAATTTATTGAAAGTAACGTGCACATAAATAATGTTGGGGAAAAACTGTTTTCAAGGACCGGACTTGATCACTCCTGTAGGAAAATTTTGTAGGAAATTCTAAGACACTCACTACCTTGCATCAAACAAGTAAAAGCAACATTGATGCAGTTCAGTTTTGAAACCTCATTACATCATGACTGTAATAATTTAAATCTTTTTTATTAGAATAATTTATATATTCTAAAGCATCTTCCTTAGTCTCAAAGCTAAAGACAGTTTGATTCAACAATATACAGTTTGTATAATTACCAGTAGATGTCAGGCATTCACTTTACAAAACAACTGAGATTGAAAAGGGTCCATTTTTGAAGTAGGATATAAGAAGCTTTGATTTTAATTTTAGGTATATAATGCTGTTGTGCAGCTTGTTACCCATTAGACTTGAGAGATTTTAATTTAATGAATGACTTCTCAGGGTGTTTTGTGTTAAACAGTGGTGGCCTTAATGTGACATCTTTTTGAATATTTGACATATTTATGAATGCCATATATAATATGGTAAAAAATGAGTCAAAATTATGTACATGTGTACATAAGTGATATCCTTGCATTTCCCTTTTCTAGACCTTAAATGTCTGGTGACAGTTAAGATAGTACTGTTTAGTTTATCCCTGGGATTTGACCAGTCATCTGTTACAAATGAAAGAATCCTTACAATTAAAGTCCATGATAGAGTCAGGCCTCTGGGATATTATTCTTGGCTCCTCTACAGATCTTTCATGGACCAAAGTTACAGATGACAAAACTAGGGTACAGAGTTTTAAAATTTATAGGAGTAATGGTTGGTTGTCTCACAAGCACTTTGAAACCTAATTGATTATGAAGTCAAATTTTTCAACTTTGAATTGTATAGGTAGGGATTGTGGTAGAGAATGACAAGACTGGACAACATCATCTTTCTGATGCTCAGCTGTTGTTGGCAATTTTCAGTGCGTTTAGTAACTGCCTGTTAAAGGTCTCCTGTAGGAAACAAAATAAAAATATTTTTCCTAAATATTTGGGCAGTGGAGCATGAATAGCCGTCCTTTGAAGTGGGGTGGTATTTCTATACAGATAACCGCATTGACCCCATTCTTTAAGGTAAACGCCTGTGTTCTGAGCATGTATCCCTGCTAAGTGGGAACAGCTGCTTCCCAAGGAGAAAAGATACCAGTCAGTTGCTAGTGCTGCAGCAACATGAGTCTCAAAGAAGTCTTGGTTAAAAACAACAGAAAGGATCGAGCATGAAATGAGAACTGCTGTTTTGGCAGTTCTCACTGTATTAGAAACAAACCACTATTTTTATCCTTTCCCTACCCAACTTTAGCCACTGCAAATAAAAGGACCAGAATAACTGGCATAAGGAAATATTATATTCTGTATATATGTACAAGAAAGAGGGAGGACTAACTACATCTATTGGGCTTTTTTATACCTGTTCCAGGATGTTGTGGGGTTTTCTCTCATGTGCAAGCACTAGGAAAGTCTTTTTGACAAAGACTCGATCTGCTATAAATAGGGATCAATAGTGTTCATAAGCCACTTGGAAGGTGCCACACATTGAAAGTCCCCAGACAAGATATGACAGAGGATGACTTTGTTTAAAGGTAACAGATTTGGAAGAAAATCTTACGCCCTTCCTCCACCTCTTACACCCTGGCTCAAGAGCTGACGCCTCTGTAGCACAAAGTAAGTAGTGGTGAAGTAAAGAGCTGATTGACAAAACACAGTTTCTCTCTGAATGAATAAAGTATAATCACTCCTTTAGTCATGCATAGATAATCAATTAGTATCTGCTTAACACTACACTTATCAGTTTGAGGTGCAAGGCTAGCATGGTTAAGTTTCCATTTCTTTCATTTGAACCTCATTCATTCATCTCTGAACTCTAAGAAGTTCAACCAAACGGTCACCTTCAGTGGCTGGGTCCAAAGCCTAAAAATGGCTCAGACAGGGCATCCCACCCTGCCAACACATTTGCAAAATAACTTCTGGCAAGTAGCAGCATTTCAAAGATTGCTTGGAACTGGTGATGTATTGAGAGACACGTAACGGTAACCTTCTCAACCAATTAATTTGTGTAAACTATGACAGGCCCTTTGGAAATGTCCTCTGTTTGTGGAACTATGAGCTATAAACCTGTCATGAGAGTGGCCAGAGGCAGTGCAGTGCAATCTCCTCAGGGCTGGGAAGGCTGAGGTGCACACCACAGGGCTTCTAAAGCTGAAGGGAGGGAGCATGCCAGGGTTATTGTCAGGTTGGGGTTTGACTGTGATTCCCTAGAGCTTTTATTGCTTTAACAAGACATTGTTGGAGCAGCTTCTGCTGCTCAGTCCTGTTTCAGGGGATTTTCAGTGTCTCAGTGAGGTGAGCCTGTGGCACTGTTGCTCACCTGACCTTGCTGGGACTAACTTCTGCCCAAGAGAAGGCTGTAAGCCAGCAGTGGGTGTATGGTGCTGATCCTCAGCACAAGCCTGTTTGTTTTTTGACTTAAGTCTGGCTTTTCCACTTAGGCTATCGGGTCTTATGTTTATAGTTTTGAAAGTAGCTGGTATTGATTAAGGTGAGGGCATGTAAGGCATGCATCAGGAGAAGGCTCCATTTTAAATGTAAAACAAGTAAAAATGCATATGACTGTTCAGAGCACTAACAGCAATGTCTACAACCATGCAAATAGTCCCACGTGATCCCTTTCTGAAGGAGAAAATACTAACTTCCACTTCCTGCTGATATAAAGGTCTTTTTCGTTAGCAATATTAAAAGGTACCAGCCAGACTTCTAATCAAGGAAATGCAAACTCACAGTGAGAAATATTCTAAGATCAATCAAATAATAAAATTTCCTTTCATATTAAACTACATTAATGGTTTGAATAATCTTTTTATTCACTAATATACTGAGCTAGATTTTATTAGGAAAAAAGTGATTGAGCATAGTTTATCAGCAGGAAACACCCTTGCAGTATGTCACTAGATGGCAATGTTACATATAGCACCGGGGGCTTTTGCCTTAACTGTACAAGCAAGATCTTAACATCGAGAGAAAGCAGCTTTTGGAGGCAGTTTTCATGGATAAAAGAGCAGCAAACAAGAAGAGAGAGAATCTTGTTGCAAGGCTGTTCCCTGAAAACGGTGTATTTATAATTGTGAAAGGAGAGAAGCATTAGCAATGTTTGTGGTCAGTTGTGTTAGAGGACCATCAGTAGTTAGAGTGCAATAGGAATTGCACTAGATATCTACCTAGTCAGAGTTTGTGTTATAGTGCTCCTTCATGGAAGGGCACTTTGAAAGGTCTTGGCATCTGCTGTCCCTCTTGGTAGCTGAGTAACACTGTCTAGGCTGCAACCTGTGAAAGCTTGCACATGTTTAATAAAACTAGACCATTCCCCTTATTTTCATGGGGAATTTATTCTCCTGTTTGTTTGGTGAAGTTTTGTTTGTTTGTTTTTTAACCTCCAGACTCAATATTAAGAAGGCCTCAATAACTGGGGGGATTTGCTGCAGGAAAACAACACTTGACAGACCCTGATGTGATGGTGCGGCACTCATGTCATGCTCAGAAATTCCACTGGTATCAAAGGAAGTTCGACAGGCATAATGCACGAAGGGTCCGCAATACAAAGATTGCATGCAATGAATTATAGAGGGGAAACTAATCTTTTCAGTCTCCTCCGCTTATCCCAGTGTGCCTGGCTATTGCACAACAGATGGGGTCGAGTGACCTCTTAATGTACGTACAGACTAGTGCCCATTAATCTTGAAGGGCGGTAAGATTTCATGGTATGTAAGGATGGGGTTTTTTTCCCCTTGTGCTGAAACACAGAGATGCTATGGGGAAATGAAGCCTTGATGATGCATTGGCTTTACACAAATGGCATATTATTTTAAGATTAAAATCATATTCCCTTTCCTTTTTACTGTAATGGATCATAAAACAATGTTGCACAAGATCGGTGCATTTTATTTGCTGTTAAGAAGTCACATGGCTGCAAAGTATAAATAAGTTTGTATTAAACAAGGAAATAAATTTCTTAATTCCTACCTACAATCCTAAAAGTTAGCAACTAGAATTAAATTTAACTTTTTGTTGACAGGGCATTTTAAATCTATCACAATAGTTTTCTCAGTCTTTCTTACCAATGGATATGTTTCCATTACTGTTGTTCATTCATGAGAACAAGGGAAGTGATGCAGGATGAGCTGGTGAGAAAATTTAAAGGAAACAATAGTAATGACTCACAACTGAAGTCTGTGCTTTAGAAATTCCCACCTTTCAAAGAAGGTCTGCTAAAGAAAGCTCAAAGTAATGTTCTAGCCAAATGAAAATTATATTGAAGAAATACTATGGCATGGAAAGTATTGTTTTCAGAGAGACAACCCAATCTGCTTGTACTTTTGTTTTGAACTTTTTTTGGATTAATGGCATGCTAAAAATGTCTTGCCCAATCCATTGTCTTTAGAGACTGCCCTTTCTTTGAAGATTTACAGGAGTTACATTCTGCAAAGAGCTGACTGCTTTCTCTGGCATTAAGTTTCTCCACTCTTTGGAGCTGTCTTTTGAAGTGTTTAGCAGAATATGTTTAATATTTCAAAGGCTTAGGTCTTCAAAATGTTAAATTCAGTATAACAATATTGTGAAAACTAGCACTAAAACAGGAACACAGTGACCGGAAGAAGAATATGCATTGTAATGTGATAAGACTGTGATGGATTTTTATGTTTTAATTTTTATGCACTTTACACATTTGTGATAAGGGAGTGATGTTTTCAAACACAATCCCCTCTCTCCAAGTTCTTTTGTAAATGTCTTGTTCCTAGCTAGTCTATATGGCTCCACTGGAGTTTCCCAACTGCTCCTCTTCGTGACTACACTTGGGATCAAACTAAGTCATGTACCTGATTTTACCATGTGAGAAACATGCTCCTATAAATATTAGTTCTTCTGTGTCAGAAAATGGAACAGAATTGTATCTTGGGGAAACTGAGTTCAGCATAGCAAGATTTTTATCTGCTGCTGGTATGTGTCTCTGCATATGGCTTCTGTTACATGACTGCTTAGAAGACTTATTTTCTCATGAATGCTTGTAGCTGTCATGTTAAAGGAGTCTTGTTTATCTGGTAGTTGAAGTTAAAATTATGGAAGTTGTATTTTTAGTGGTGATTTGATGTGTATATAGCACTGAGAACACTAATAGACTAAAGTTGTCTGTTAATCCTCTAAAGAGAAAACATACAGTGTCATATACAGTCATTTTCATGTTAATTTATCAGTGCTCCTTAACTATGTTTGGCAAACTCTTTAAACTGTCATCTGGAAGAGTTGCTCCTAAATGCGTATGTGTTCTGACGTTTTATTTTACGCTTTTTTATTTTTTTATAGGGGTATATTAACATTATCAAATTACTAGATATTTCAGTGGTTGTCTACTGAAAATCTTTTCAAGATCTTGGAATATGTTATAGAGTGAGCAATTTAATAAAAATACAACCTCAGACCATGAACAGATGTATTGAAATATGAAAGACAATGTATGCAAATCCACAGAGCAATATTGCCTAAATATATAGACATACCATTATATTTATTAGGTGTGCAGTCAATCACTAAAATGAGATAATGTTTGAGGGAGTTGCTATATGGTTGACTTCTGTGAACATTTCATTTCTGCATATCAGTATGCTTTTGGGGTTTTCAGTTTTGCTTTAATCATTCTGATATGTCTGTTTCTTTACAGTTTCTTTGCCCTACTCCCAACAACTCTTCCTCTATGCCAAGCTCTCTGATCAAACACCTAAACTCAATTCAGTGGAAGTGCAATTTTACAAAGATGGTATTACAGCCCTCAAAGAGGGACATGCATATCTTCCCATCTTCCCTTGGTATGGCTATGGACCACATCTGGATTCTTGGAAATTTTGTCTGTTGCAGAACCAAGTTTATTTAAAAAAAAAAAAAAAATTCAAAGCTTCACTGGTTTGAACCGTCAGTTCAGTCCTAAAAAAATTGTTTTGTATAAATGAACTGTGTACAGACTTTCAAATGGATACCAATAAATGGATTGAGGTGCTATGTCATTCTTAAATTCCTAAACTTTTTTTCAGTAGAGAAATGAAGTAGCAAACACAAAACTCTTCTTGGAAAGATGCCAATTTTAAGGAAATCTTTTGGAAAGTAAAAGTCTTAAAATGCATCTACTGTAAAACAATTCAAATTCTAATGCTTTAAAATGTTACATTGTTGAAGACAGAAATTATATTTTCCTTTATATGTTATGAGTTTTCATTTCAAATTTTAATTATAAAGGCGTTATACAGGCATGAGATGTGGAAGCAGAGGATAACTATGATTTTTCTTAATTCTGCATTACACAAATGAAGTAAGAAATAAGCTAACTTTCTGTATCCTTATGAAATAAAGGATTAAACTTCTCCCCATTCTTAAGTACAGTGCCCTCAAGTGTCACTCAGTTTTTATTTTTAAAGATGATGTACCTTCTTTTCCATTTCTGTATGCCACACACGTTCTTGGGTAGCCATCCTTATCAAGCAGCCTCTTGTGGTTCCATCAAGCTTTTTTGATGAGTCATATTTTACTGATAAGTAGTTTAAGTAATCAGACTATTTTTCTTTCTGTTTGGCCATGATTTGCTGCTGAGAATTGTAATCTTTCTCAAATGTATCTTTTCTACGCTACCTTCTTCTGTGCTGCTGTTCTTTAATAACCTGGAATACAAAGCTTTCTGTTTGATCTCTACAGAAGTATTACTAAGGTTTCAGTTCCTACCTAGTAGTCCAGAGTGTAAACCCAGCCCCCTGTTACAGCAGCTCAGCTAGTGGCTCTTCCATGCTCCTCATGGTGCTTCTCTTTTCAAAAAGATGAATCAGTAGTTGATCTGAAGCCTGTGCTGAGCTACTGGTTCATGTGGATGTAATTAAGTAGCATGAAAGCTGGTCTATCAGGCAATGTACTGCTATAGTTTAAATAACTTGGGCTGGAATTTCGTTATAAAGCTAGGTGTCAAACTCCTAATGAAGTAAGCTACTTCTTGCCTGTAGTAGGTAGCAGAGCATAGTGGGAAGATGCTTGTGTTGCAAATGAGATGATTGATGCTGTCATGACTTTAAAACTGACCTCTGAAGGAATAATTTTTTGAGTCTTCCCTCTACTAACAAATTACTTCATGCTGATGTGCTTTATCTTGCTGCTTATTCTGGATCCAGTTTAGGGATCTCTATGCTGTATTATACTGTATAATGTATACATTATTCTGTTCCCTTATGAGGTTTTTCTGTGAATCTGAGCTAAGTGTGCTAGCTGGAAGCAGTAACAGACATATGTAATCTGAACGAAAAAGTAGAGTGGGATAGAAGCTCTTAAAAGGGAATATATAAACATGGAAACTGGTGTTCTGTTTCTGAAACTACTGAATTCTCTCTGTGGCTTCAGACCAGCTATTTATTTACTATCTTTATTTACTCATCTGTGAAAGAAGGATGATAATTATTTACCTCACTGGAAGTTTTAATGGTTCATTAGTTTATTTTCAAAGAGCTTCATGACAGCTGAAGCAGATTGGCATACACACACATAAATTTCCTGTGACCAGGACCTAGCAGCTCAGTTAATGTTGATCCTGCTCAGACTACTTCCACAGTAGGGAAGCTAAGGCTGGCTTCAAGATGTCCTATCTTTTTTCTCATGCCTGCCTCAGATTTTATTTATACACATTTCCCCCCCTGGAACCTGTTCCATGGTGTCACTTATGAGTGTTCCCGAAAACCTAACTAAGTAAACAAAACAGGTACATTAATTTGTGATCACTATAAGAAGGCAGTCCTGTATCCAAATGACTTTTTAAACTTTTAAAGAACTGGGGTTTTCAGGGAACTTATTATTCAGGTTTTGTAGGAAAAACATGGAAGTTTGATCTGCTTGCAGGGAGGGGAAAACTTACCGGTGATGGTAGAAAGAAGGTGAAGGGTGGAGAGGTGAAGTTAACAGAATAAAAATAATAGCATCGCTTTCTGGCAAAAGTGAACAGTAAACCACAAAAAGAACTAGATAAAGCCTGTTTCACTGCCTATGTAAACAAAAATATGTGTTGTGTTAGCAAACTGGGCAACGTTTGCCTGGCACTTGGAAATGGATTGTTTGCAGGTAGGATGTGGCAAAAAGCCTGCTCCTGGCTTGTTGGAGATTACCAAAAAGCTTTGAGGCTACTAAATTAAAGTTCTCTTTGCTTATCGAATAATAGACATGTATTACATCTCAAAATATACAAAGTTACACAAGATCTGAAATAAAGTAAGGTTTTGTGCAGTTTTGGTAAGGGTTGTTTTTTTTCCTTTTACAAACAGGACTTCAGGCTATAATCAAGAAAATAACCACTAAGGAATATTTGTCCTGCTACAAATGAGTTAGCAACGCCAGAAAGCTATTTTTTAACTAAACATATTTAGTTATGCCAGTAAATTGACAAAAGATGCCTTAAGGAGTTAGATACACCTGTATATGGAAAAATCAATTATCACAGTAAGCAATAAATGATAATACATACAGTATTGATTAAACTGTGGTATCAAAGTGAAGCTGATTTGAGATAAATAAGAGAAATTGCTACCCGTTGCTGACGTAATGAACCAGATACTTGGTTGTCCCATAAAGATTATTTAATGAAATAGTTATGGTTACAAACAAGCTAAAATCTGCTGAAATGTTTGTGTAAAAAGGGTAGTGTTTTAATTTAATTATCCTGGTCAATTTAAACAGCCCTTAGGTTCTTCCACACGAAAGAGATGTGAATTCGTGTTGCAAATTCTTGCAACCCAGACTGTTTCAGCTTTTCATACAAAAGCTAAAAATAAATGTTATCTTGTTCTTCTGTAATCTTTAACCCAATTGCCTAGGTAATATGACATAAGTTCCATCCTCCCCCACCTTCCTTTACCCATGGGTTTTAAGGTCTTAGCATTACTTCCAAAATGGAAGAGAAAAATGGGTCAGCTCTGTCACTCTGGACCTGAATCTTCGATGTGTTTTTTCACCTCTGAAGTGTTCTGAATGTATTTGTATATTCTTGATAGCAATAGCAGGAAAAACAGGTAAAAAGTACATAAACCATGATTTGCAAAACACAATTGGAAAATAATATCCTAAGCTTTCTACTGGCAATGTTTGTATGGCACCCAATTTTGCACAATTTTTAAATTACAAGTTTCTGGCTGCCAATTCTGTATGAAATAGACTTAGGATATTATCTGCAGTTTACTCTGTATGAAAATAACAGAAGAGTAGTGACAACACACATATTTGAAATAATGAAAGATGTTCAGGTTAAGAATCAAACAGTAATTCTTTTTTAACTGTAAGACATTCATAACTGGTTCTCTCTAAGACCAAATTTTAGCTTTTTTTCTTTGTGTATGCAAGTGTTATTCTTTTAGCCCTCTTATAAACATATGATAAAGTTATTTTTCCCTAATATTCTGACTTTTAGAAGTAATTCTGTCACTTTTCTTTTGCTTATGCAGTGATGAATTCTCTGTGAGTTCAGAGTCAATGATGCTTTAGAGATGTTTCAGCTGAAAGCTGCTTCCAGAACCATTTGCAGAACAAGGACTATGTTCATGAATGACATGAAAAATATTTCCTTGAGTTCAGGGGGGAGCGCTAAGTATTTGAAAGAGAGATCTGGTTACTAAAAAAAACCCATCAGCTTTGGGATAACCTTTGAGATGAAAATAATTGAGGGGATTTTTGCTTGCACAAGCTCATATATACTTACCTACTTCTTGCTTTTTCCACTGCTGGTGATCAAGGTGCTTGCCTATATGGACCTTGGACTCAGCTAGTACTGCTTTTATGGTTTGCTATCTATGTTCTTAACTTTTTATTTCTGTTTATTTGTGTAATCAATTAAGAATTTAACAAGTCAATAAAATCAGAAGAATCCAGGAAACTATGGCAAAATGTGCAGCTACAGACTTTTCACATAAGTGTACATTCTACTATTTTAAATTAAGCCCTCCCATGGTGGAGAACATGCAAAAGTTGATTATTTGGGAGTTTTGCCAGAGGATTAAATGAAAGATTACTGTCTGTGCCTTCTTTTTTTTCTTTTCTCGAGCTCTAGCCTACCGATCAGTTTGTAATACATAATCCTGGAGGCAAAATGTTTTACTTCTGACATTCAGTGTCTATTGTTTGACACCTGAGATGACTTGCACACTCTTTCTCCCTGTAGCGTTAAATCCTCTGCTAAAATGCTTTTCGCTTGCACTCTTGGCCTCCTTTCTCTTTTGCAACAGTATTGCCCCTCTCCTTCCTCCATGTACAAGCATCCCTCTTCTTTAGGCTGCCAGGGCAGTAGCCGCAGGAATTGCTTTCTTTGGTGCTGCCCTAGAAAGGCAGCCAGTGGTGGCCACTGGGTGCAGCCACACAGAAAGACACTTTTGCTGCTAGCTATGGCTGAACAGTGTGTTTCCAAGCGATTGCCACCCCAGATGCTAGGTCTTGCCCTCAGTCTCTCCTTGGCAGGGTACAAGACCCCCTGACCTGCCACATCCTCTGCTGCCCCAGGGAGTGGCAGAGGGTGACAGAAAGGTGGCCCCTGCTTTCCCACTGCCCCATGTGCTCTCTGCCTGTTTTCTTGGGAGCCAGTGTTGGAGGAGGGATTCAGCCCTTGGGGTGGTGTTTGCTCCTCATCCTTCCTGCTGCCTGGCCAGTGAGTGGGTGCTGAGTCCCCTGGAAGTGTCCGTGTCCCTTGGGCCTCATGTGGCTCCTTTGCTTTGTGCCTTAGTTGCCAGACCTTCCCCAACTAGTTTATAAAGTGCGTTTCCACCCCTAACTGTGGGGATACATGGCTCTTTAATAATGCTCCTTCACTGTTGCTTTCCTTACAAAATGCATTTTGTTAAAAATATGCATTGCAGTATATTTAGCCCACATGCAACATGTAGGTACATGAAAAAACATGGAATTTTCAGTTAAAGCACTTATGTCATCACATGCTATGTGTATAACACCATTAATGGATCCGTTCTGTATGTATATTGAATGTTGAGATAAAGTCAATGCTTTTATACTTCAAAAATATTTTGCAAGAGTCTCAGTTGTGTTATGAAATTTGAACTGCAGTCCGCTCTTCATTAAAATTTGAAAAAGGATTTTATGACTTTAAATAACTTCCAGTTCTTCCACATGAAGACATTCTTTTAAAAATATGTGCAGTCAAATATGTTTTATGATAGTAATCAGAAATTAACACCCTTCTCTTATTGCAAGTCAAGCAACTGCATGTGAAACACAGTTTGGGCATCGTTGCTATTGAGATTTGTTTCAGATCTTTGGGCAATTAAATTTTTTTCATGTTCTCTTTTTTTCATTCAATTTTATTCAGTTGAGTGAGAAACTACATATAAAATCATCTGGATTTCAAGTCCAGTGTTAGGTATGTAGAATACTTACATCTTAAAAATAAAATAAGATAACAGACATTCTTGTGTATTTGTTTTTGTCAAGTAAGTTAGGTCAGTAGGACTTAGATTTACTTCAGCTTTACCTCCTGCAAGCTCCTTATCTGGTTGTGACTTAAGCTGAGCCCTGGAAAACACTTCAGCAGTGCAAAGTAGCAGCATTCAATATTGGAGAATGTGAATATATTAGTAAAATACCTCCTTTTCTTAATCACTAGAAAGTACTTTTGAAGGCTTTCATGGCTAAAATATTTGTTGGCATTGGGTTTGGTATTTGGTAGAATTTACAGGAAGTATGTTGTTAGGAGTTTTGTCATTCGCATTTACCATGTCTTTTCCCTGCATTAGATGTGTTGAGGTTCATTTCTGTACAGAATAATGAAGGTCATAGTGAATGAAAGGTTAACCTCTGTCTTAGTTTTTCTGTCTATGCATTACATCCTGGGATAAAAATATGTATGGTCACCTTCTAAGTGCTTATTATAGCAGAAAGAGTTCTGTCTTTGATATGACAATCAAAGTTTAGATTTAAAATGCAAACTAAGGTTACAGAAGGAACCATAATGTTAGGAATTGTATAGCATCTTCTTCATGCCCAAAGCTTTTTTTCAGAGTAGTAGAAGAGGGATTTTTCTGTTCTTCCTTTTCTCTTTTGAATTCTAAGGCAGGTTGTGGTTCAATGCTGAGGGGACCCCTGAAGACCTTTTCATCCTGAAAAGCTTATATCAAAGATTTGCATGAAGCAGAATTGTCTGTTTTCTGGCCCTGGTTTCGTCTGTGTAGATAGCCTCTGAATAAAAGTATTACTATTTAAAATTGACGTAGAAGAACAGAATACTGGCTAGTACTTGCGTGATTACTTGTTTCCTGTTATATGTTTCCTGTGATATCTTTTTTCCAATTGTAGCTAGGGATTTAACCTTGCGGCTATTCTTTTGTTACAAATTGTGTGGCTGAATTGCCTCATCTCTTTTATAACTTCTCAGCTTCATCATTTAAAAGGGCTGTATTTCATAATGAATCCAATTTATCTATTGTTATATTTATTCCTGAAATATTCAAAAGTTTGCAACTGAGCATAAAATTTCATAAGTTAGAGTTTCAGTGTTTGTTATCCAATGTTTGTATCAGCTATAAACCTGTATAACTAAAAACTAAATTGCCCTAGTGGTGAGGGACAACAGGATTCATTGTTTCAGACTTGACACAGTCTAAAACTCTTGCCAGGAACCTTGAGTTATGTTGCTGGTCTGAGGGCTTGCAGAAGCAGTACTAAGCTCTTCCACTTCCAACTCTTGACTGCATTCCTGTTATCTCTTACCTCCCCTGACAAGCCCAGCAGGGCAGACCTTGGCACATCTGGCTCTGCAGGATGCAAGTATGGTAACTAGCAACATTCACAATCTCCCACCAAGAAAATTTATAACTGAATTATGGCAACTTCATGGGTAGAAACAGTGGGAGCTGTAAGCTGTTTGTAAATCTAAGATTTTCTTCTTTGGTTTGTGGTGTAAGCTGATGTCCAGAGGCATTTGCAGCACAATAGCCAACATTCAGCTCTCCAAACCTACATTGGTGGGGAAAGGTTTTCCTCTCTGCTATATAGCTTAAGGGAACAAAGCCCTGTAGCACACCAGGAACAGACTGCCATTTCTGTGGATTTTGGTGGATTGATACAGGTGAATAAGTTCAGTGCTTCAACGTATTAAGTTGTACACAGAAGGATACCTAATCTGTTATTTTCCTATGGAAGTTGTGTATTACAGACTTTTGAAATAGCCATGAAAGCCATCTGTCTGACCATTTAAATTCTTGTAAATCTTAATGTGGAAATGTTTAATTTCACTTTGCTTCCTGAGGTGACCTCAATCTTTTGGTGGGAACCTGCTCAACTACTGCCAGGAAGCATTTAGGAGATGGTTGGGTGTACAAAGATTTCCCTTGACACAGCACTGAGTTTTTAGATATGAAACTTGTTACACAAACATGCCATGAGTGTTGGTCATTATTTTGATGATTAAAGAAAACAGCAGTGGCCAGAATCTGAAGTTGATATAATTTGTTGCTGTTGCTATTTAACATGATAAATAAATGGACGGAGGTGAGGAAGAAAGAAGACAATAAATTCAAGATACTTTTTTTCCTTTTTTCTTATTTTATTTTCTAAGATTTATAGAGTTAGTCTTCTACATTTAAGATAGTTTGGGAACTTGAATGAAGTTGGGATTTGTATACATAGTTATTTATATTTGTTGCTGAAATTATTGCTAAATCTACAGACCTTCATATAGCCTGAGGCAGCTGATAAGGCATATAGACTCTTGGACTGGGTTTTGTGAATATGAAACCTCAGGCTATTCTTTGGGATCATGAATATGAGAGTCCATCATCAAAAAATGGAGATACTCAGCACTACTGTACTAGGGAGTTCTAAAGATATTTGCTAATAAAATTTATCACCTCTCCACCCGGTACAAAATGCAGATTTGTCAGATTTATTCCCCTCCCCAAACAAATGATGATAAATTTCTAATTTTTAAAAAAGATAGATTTCTTCCTTGAAAACTTCAATTTGA
Organism: Strix aluco; assembly: GCF_031877795.1. NCBI lineage: Eukaryota > Metazoa > Chordata > Aves > Strigiformes > Strigidae > Strix > Strix aluco. Next base: position 40,287,923 of record NC_133934.1, on the reverse strand, counting down.
AAGCTCTGATTTTCAATGCAAACCCATTTTAAAATAAAAATTTGTTAAAATAAACCCAGTGTATTCAGTTACATTGGAATACTTCTTTCCACAAAGTTTCATGACTTTGATTTTTGTCTTTAATTTGTAAAGGGAAAACACTTTTAGAGATAGGAAATATTTCTCCAGACAGAGAAATTTCAGTTTGACTTCAGTTTAAGTTGGGTAGGCCTAAAATATTAGAGTAAGGGAATCAGGGATTTTACAGTAGGCTTTACAAAGAACAGCACTTTATAGTATGTGGGAACATGTATAAATGGTCAGCTTGCAAAATTTTGGGCCCAATTAACAGCTATCAAATTTCAGAACTCCTGCATCAATAAGTACTTTTTAAAGAGCACCCTAAAAGCACTTGTCTGTGGTTCTGTGATTTATTGAATTCTCACAGGCCACAGTTTGGAAGCTGCTGCTAAATATAGTTTCCATTGTTTCTCCTTGCATAGGAGGATGTGAAATAGAGAAAAACTGAAATCTGTGAAATTTATCTACCTGTAAAATGGGTTACTGACATTTCCTTCCTTTTTTAAAGTATTCTGAGATCCCCTGGTGAAAAACGATGTATAAAACCAAAATATAGTAGTGTTGCTTGTTACTGCTACCTTATAAAGAAATATAATGCAGTTTGCTTAAGTTGTATTAGCTTCAAACTCTCATTGCAGAGGATAAACAAGATAAAAAAAACCCAGGAACATCACATTTTTGTTACAAGTAATTGCTCAGACCCTTCTCTTTGTGATGAAATTACCACAAGGCTATGGATTAACTATAATTTTCTACCAAGAGTCAAAATGATAAATGCCAAAATTTAAAAGTCTATTTCAGTTTTGATCTAGCATGAATTTAATTTCTTTCCAGAATACATGTGATTTTTCATAACTAGCAGAATTTTACAAAGTCTAGTAATGCTGTAATGTCTTTTTTTAAGGTAAGGTTTGGTCCCTGACTGTTTCCTTCTTTCTTGAGTCAACTAGAAATGAAGCAGATAACCATCTTGGGTTTAACTGCTTGCTTTAAATAATTGTTTTTATAATAATTGTAACATGTAAATATGTTTGCATAATTACTGTAACACATATTAATCAGGACTAATCTTCTGAGTGCAAACTTGAATCTCATTTACTAATAGAATAAGCCCTCAAAGAGTATGTAGTTTACAGCGTAATTAGAAATTAGGAGTATTTAGTTATGTGCTGTAGCTGTGAAGAGACTTTTCTTAAATACACCTATTAAGACCAGAAATGCACTGACTTTGCTTTAAAAATAGTCCATGTACTTATGAGAAAGGTGGAAAAAAGTGTGTTGCTGTGGAGATACTTGGATTTTTAAAGCTTTCTATAAATGGTAAATGAATTAACGAATAAAACCTGCATCATTAAAACTGCCAAAAAACAAATTTGGGGGAGGGACTGGACTACATGATCTCAAGAGATCTCTTCCAACCTGAACAATCCTGTGATTCCCATACCTTAGGAACTCGACATTGGTGCAATAATAAAAGATGTTGTCTTTAAGTCATGGAATCCCTGAATAATTCAAGGAGAAGGAGACCTCAGGAGTCCCAAAATAGGGCCATCTTTAACTTTAGGTCAGGTAGTTCAGGGTATCCCATGGCAGGGCAGGGCATTGCTAGCCAGGGATATCCCACCAACCCAGCAAGGACCAGGGCAACCAGGGGTGGCTCCAGCCCCAGGCATCAGGCACATCGGTGGGGATGGCACGGGCAAGGCCTGGCCTGGATGTCAGCCTGTGGGTGGGGGTCAGGATCAGGCCCCATGAGGGGAACCAGTGTCAGACCCAGTCACATGACAGTGGGGCAGGACCATGGGAAAAGGACATTGGCCTGCTGGGTCAGGGCCTGCAGTCCCCCCATGGTTTGGTAGCAGCGGTCACTTGCCCAGGCCCTGGCCCAAAGTGGTTGATGAGGGGTGGGGCTGGCACTGTCGCAGCTTGCCCTTGGCCATGCTTGGTGGTCAGCCCTGTGTCAGCAGCTGGAGTGAGGTGCTCAGGGCCCCAACCAACAACCTTGCTGAGCTTGCCCATGTTCTGGTACTTTCAAGGAGGTTCCACAGCTTTGGTGGCACTTCTTGTCTGTGGCTACGTGTCATTGGCTTGTTTTAGGTGGCTATTCTTCACAAATGTCTTTTAAAAGAAGATCTCCAGGCTGCAAGATATTGCCAAGTCATTACCTGTCTACACCAAAGATGCTATTTAACATGATGCTGTGAACTATTAAATAGGGTTTATAGCTCAGTTGATAGTACCTGATTTCAAATTCAGGCGTTTTCCCATTATAAAATGATGTGGTTCAAGCTTGTTTGTATTTGGGCTGGTTTTCTTGAAACAAAAACTAAAATTTGATGTTTAAGCCACAATTACAGTAATAGTGGTTACATGCACAATACATTCTGTCCCTGACTGGTTGAGCTGTCGTTTGGACTGCAGTACTCTAAATATTTAAGATTTCATTACAATGGATACAGACTCCTTTGTAGTGCATCAGGTTCTTGTGGCTGAAGTGAAAACTGTATAGTTAGTCCAAGAGATTTCTGTTTCCTGCCTGTGTTGGTGTACATATAGTGAATTTTAAGACAGGGGGATAGACATAGTCACCACCCAACTTGAAATTAATCTTTTTCCATATGACGTCTTCCACTTTGTCACCCCGGAGGAGATGGGGGAGGACTTGTGATGTGAACTGTGTGCAAGAGAGCTGTTCTTCCACTTATGTGGCTATTTTGTAGCCTGTGGCAGTCCTATATGTTCTTATTAGAAGTTCTTTTCTTCTTCTCTGCTCCTACAGGTTGCTATGATTAATTATGCTGGTGAGTTGTAGTGACTCACCATGAAGGAAGGAGGCTGATACGGCAATGCCAAAACCAAACAAAATTTTAACCAACAAAAATTTTTTAAATCTTTTGCGCATGTGTTGGAAACTAAGAGAATAGGTCAAGTTGTTAGAAATCCTGAAGGGCTTTTGAACAGTGACTTGCAATTAGAACAAGGCGAGATGGCTACTAGGGAGCAGAACTGCCATCCTTACACAGCAGCTGTTACTTGAAACTGCCAATTCCATCAACTTTTCCCCCCTGCATACCTAGTGCACTTTAAAGGAAGTCTATGAAGACGCTTGAAACTTCTGGTAGTGTCAGACAGAGACTGATGAAGAAAACAATGTGGTCTGTGTTTCGCTTTTAGAGACTTAAAGACAGTATGCGAACATATCAACATCAGCAGATTCTTGTGAAAGTACTCTGAAGTACTCTTCTTCCACATATTTTACTTCATACAGCCATGAGTCTGTGCAGGGTGAAAGATGTAGTTTTGATCTGTAGAATGATGAAGTACACTAATTATACTTGTGTTATCTTTGTCCATGATATGAGTATCAAATGCATTATCCATGCTTTGGATTTTTTTTTTTTTTCCTGGAAAAGTTTCAGAAGAGATAATGATGATTGCAGTTGTCCTTTTTGTTATCTTTAGTGTTAAATGTTTTATTTTTGTCACATATTAACTGTGTAATTTTGCATTACTTTCCAATTTTGTGCATAATTTTAGCTGGAAAGTTGCTGATCAAGTAGCGTGACCGTGTAAAGATGGTGTGCCTGTGTTGTTAGGTGTGTCTTCTCTACCCATGCATTCAACAGTGAATTTTTTTGTCTTGGTAATAAAATATTTTTAAAATTCTTGTTTGTCAAAGCAAGTAAATGATGAATGTTTTCATTTCTCATTCAGACTGAGAATTATATTTTCTGTTTATACTAATCCATTACATCTGTGGAAGGCTAATGGTGTTATGTATGTGCTATTAAGGGCAAGCAGAAGAAAATAAGACTGCAGAGGTACATTTCCAGGATTAAGTTGGTCAAACGCACATTAGTATTGGTAAAAGTGTATGGGGATGACAGCATCTTATCTAACTTGTAGTTTTTACTTGGATTTGTGGGGCTGAAATTTAACATTCTTTGCTATTTTACTTGTAAACTATATATTTGATATGAAAACCTTTTTAAAAAAAAAACCTTAGTTTTAGGATTCTTAATAATTTTCAGAGTCTTTGTGCTGCAAATCATGGTTACTGCTTTTTAAAATATAAACAACTGTGGAGTACAATTTGCCTGAATACTGCCAACTCGTAAGGTTAATGTTACTAGGTTTTGCAGGACTGAAGTTTAACATTTTTTGATATTTTGTCTGTAGACTACATATTTGATATGGAAAAAAAAATTAAAGATTATAAACATCTTCAGGATGTCCAAGACAATTTTTAGAATTTTTGTGCAAATTAAGCTTACTGATCCTTCTTTTTAAGTCTACAACAGAAGAATACGATTTGCTCATATGTTTACAGCTGATAAGATTAATGGTTTCTGTTCTATTTTTCTTTTAATATCTGTATTTTGTGTGTTCAGAGTACCACTGCCCACAGAAAAGTACACTTTCTCATGCTTGCTTAAACACTTTTAATATAGTTAAGGTGCAGCCTTCAGTGATTAGCATGGTATTTCTCGTTTCCTAGAGACCAAGTGCTAAGTCTATTAGACATTTCCTGCTATTCTTTTGAATTGTAAATACTATTCTTGTAAATTGAAAAGGCCAGTGTAAGGAGATATTCATGCAATTTCCCATCTATTAAAGATGTAGATTTGAGAATGGAGAAACAATAAAATGCAGTTTTTCATAGAAATTCAGACACACTATAGATGGAATTCACACTCTGAGCATTCACAGGGAGCAAATATTTGGAATGCCAGCATCAATTACTTTCCTTTTCTCATGATCTGTTTGAAGCAAATATCAGCACATAATTAAAGCAAGTGGTCAAATCCTGATCTCCCTGATCCTGGAGGAAAGTCTGTAGCAACTCTTTTTAGCATCAGTGAAATTATTCAATGACATAAGTGAGATCAGAATTTGGCCTTCTGCTTTTATCTTTTTAGAAAGTCCTTCAGTATACAAATGCAGATGTTGTAATTCTTAAATTAAGCTATTTGGCTAGCATTTGGAATAGCAGCCAGTAAGAACACAGAGAGCTTATAATGTACACTGAGCAATTTACACTGTTTGTAAGAATTAATGTTTATAGCCGGATACAGCTGATTTTGAGGCGGGAAAGAATGGAGGGAAAAGGAGGAGAAGGAAAAAAAAAAACCAAGAAAAAAGTCCAGGCAGGGAGAGGAGGGAGAATGAAATCACACAGCCTACTGAATGTTAGCTCTGTGTGTCAGCCTGAAGAGGAAGAGGACCACCCATGGGGAGGACAAGTGAACCTAACCCTTTCTTGAAATTTTGGATGCCTTTGAAATGCAGCATCCTACAAAGCAGCTGCAACAAAAAATATTAACCAGTCTCAAGCGCAGATAGAAACTTCATGCTATCCAGACTTCAAATGCATCCTGTCAGCTGTGTTTATATATGTTGATCTAGAACACATGATCTTTATTGGGCTTGGTTAATCTTTGCTGGTGTAGGAGAGTTCAGACTTGCATGATCCTGCTGCATTTCAGCAAGGGCAGGCAGTAGCTGTGTTATTTCTTTCTTTAAGGATTCTGCCAGGAAAGAATGGAATTTCATTACAGCTTAGATTGCCCAGGAATTGCTTATGAAGATATCAATATTTTCTGAATTGACCTGCTTCTTCAACATGGAGCGCCAGATACTTTTACATGGATACTAGCAAATTCTAGTATTATTTTTTTCTTAGTTCTAGCTTGAGTTTTTAAAGTTCTTCCCTTCTCTAGGCAGAGTTTTGAGCCCTTTACATCATTGCACCCTTGTGGCTGCAGAGACCACAGTAATCTAAACCAACTTCAAAAGATTTGTCAAGAAACTTTTAGGCAAAGTACAGGATTTAGCCACATGCTGGAGGGGGCATGACTATAGCATAAACACAGAGGAGCATGCCTGTATTGTACTTAGCCTCTTACTCACCTGCAATAGTACCTTCATTATAATAATTTCTAAACAACTCACTTTAATCCGGATCCTTTTCTGTTGCCTATGTGTTTTGTAAATGGCCTGTGTTTTTTTTGCCTGACTGGAACCAAAACAAGTTGGGATAGAAACAGCACCCAGAATCCTCTACATCAGTTTTGTCCTTATAAAACAAACAAACAAAAAAAACCCAGGCAAAAGAAAGTGTACTCAGAGTAATGACAGCATTGCACTTCCTCATGCACAAGGGTTCAGCTTATTTTGCACCTTTGGCTTTTAGGCAGCCCTTAAGAAAGGGTAAGGCGATGCTTGTGCTGCAGTAAAGAAAGTTTGCAGGTGCAGCTGTGTTTTCCTTTCAGAAGATTTGACTGTGAAAGCAACCCCTTTCTTTCTCTTACTCACAATGGGTGTGCTTTGTTCTTGGAAATAAATGTTGTCCAGTTTACAGAATAAGATTGTTTGGGGTTTTTTTTCCAGAGACTAGCTGTGAAGCCTGGTTCAATGATGCCAATAGTTCTGTCTTCAAAAGCTCTTCTGTTGCTGGAAGTGGTGAAATGGTGTCTTGTTGTAGCTCCCCTCTGCTGGGGATAGAGAGGGGCTAGGAAGGGGAAGGCATTCAAGAGGCTTGTTTTTTCATCAACAGAAGTGCTTTGCTGTCTGACTGATAAAAACTATATACCAGCCTACAGATTTCATCTCACAGTTTCTTTCACTTATGCAATATGGCACACTTTAAAATAATATGCTTTGCACTTTAGTAATGTTTTTCATGCGTCAGATTTACTTACAAGTTGTATATGCAGTCAATAATTTTAGAAAATAGGTGATACAGAAAAAAAGAAAAAAATGTTTACAGTGTGTTGTGTCCTATACCAAAACTCTGGTGTGCGTGCTTACATACATGTGTTTTACTCCTGAATTATTTGGATTATTACTTTAAGATAAAGTAGAGGGGTTTTCATCTAAAAGTTTTGCAGGGGGATAAAGTAAGACATAGAAGAACTTGCCAAAGGTATCCTGATGAACAGGAGTTGGAGGTACTGCAATAAAACCAACATATTCATTCCAGTTATTTTTTTTAAAAATGTGATAATATATTGCGACTGCTATAATCTAACAAGTTTTTATTAAATCACATTTTTGTAATAACAAGGCATATGACTTCTACCAAGTAACATGAAATCTAAAAATATTAATTCTTGTATTGTGTCAGCATCAAGGTTTAGAAAAAACCCTAAAAAAATAGATAGTAGGAATTATGATTGGTAATGCCTCACCCTTTGAGCTATCTGTAAACTTTTTTTCATTATAAACATCTATGTAGACTGAAGGGTAGGCTGACTAAGTTCACTCAAGAAAAATCTGTCAAAGGCAAAGATGACACCTCTGGTTCAGGAAGTCACTAAATTGCAAGTTAGCTGCAGACTGGGAGAGTATTCAGGGGAAATATCACTATATACTTGCTTTATTTACTCTTCCCAGTCATTTTGTTCAGTCTGGGGGTGAAAAAAAAAAAAAAAGGGTGCTTGTCCAGGTGATCCTTTGGCCTAAGCCTATGCCCTTTTGTCTCAAGAACCTGGATAGAAAAGTCTCAGAAATCAACAAGAAGTAGCTGTTCTGGTTCTTAAGGCTACAATCTGAATTTGTCTGCTTTTGCAAGTCTAACAGAAAATGTTACGACTCTGGAAACCACAATAGAACACTTTTATTATGGCATGTTCTAAAAAGTGGATGAATAAACATTTGTATAGACTGTGTGTTCTTGTAAATGTTTGGGGTGGTATTTGGAGTAAGTGGAAAATGTAGCATAGTCTTGAATAGTTGCTTGCAACAAATCTAGTCATAATAAATCAGTGCTGGGAGTGACACATAATTCAAAATTAGAGCAGCTGGATGTCAGCTAGCATGGACTGGTTCTCATCTTTTTTTGAATAAAGATGTCTGTCTTTTTTTCCCTCCTCTTTTTCTCACAAAACCCTTTTAAATTTTTTTTTAATTCAGGAGAATAGGAAGAATGCTGTGGGGTTACTTGACCACAGTGCCACAGAAGAAAGTGAAAAACCAAACAAAATTAAAACATCATTTCTATAGAAACACAGAACAGTTTATTTCCCCATTTTAAAAATAACCCTACCGTGGTTTTTCACAGCAACCCTTTGAAATCCTTTTCACTTTTTGGCACCAGACATGTTTGGAGCAACTGTGTTTTGTATTACCATGTTGCACTGGGATGTCCTGGTGTTAAGGAATATTTTTCTTTTCCCATAGATGCCAGCCAAGACATGCTGAGGGCAGAAGAACTGTTATTATGTGAAAATTATCAGCTATTGTGCTTTATAGCTGTTACTCTTGTCTGCTAATAACCTTTCTGAAGGTGCCTGCCTATTGAGGAACCGTTCACATACCTGATCTATTTCAAACAGGTAGCACTACTAAGACCATTTCTGTGACTCATTGTTCCATATTGACCCTGATATCTATAGGAAGTTATGATTTGTATGATTAAGAGTTTGAACGGGATGGCATTAGGTGCAACAGTGTGCCTTCTGAAATTGGGAAGGTAAGGTAGTTTGCAAGCAATTGTGGAAGATGGGTAAGACGAGGACCAACACTACTAGACCTATTACAATCATGAAATAAAAGCCTACTACATCAGTTATGTTACAGTAATGGTATTCTAAAATCCTTACCAAAGGTATTTGTTCAGAATATGTATGTATGTATGCTTTTTTCGCCTTTTGGGTTTTTTTAAACTGTTGGGTGACATTTTTCTCTAAAAAGCATAAAATACAATACAAACTGGACAGGACTAACATGATTGACACTGAAGATACGTAAACAATCACCTATGCAGATAAATACAAAATAATCAGCCTTTGCATAGGAATGACTGAGCTGTTTCTGATAGGAGGTTAAGTGATAATTAAGTAAATCCAGATGAGAGATTCATGGAAGAAAGCCAATGCAAATGAATAGGAGGCTGAGATGTTCGTTTCCTCCTTTCCAGCAGGAAGGGAATGGAGAAGGAGAGGGGGTTTGGCCACCTCTGGATGAAGATGAATGAAACATGCATTCTGCTGCCACAGTATCATTTAATTACTTGGTTTGTTTATTTGGAGGGCTTCATAAAAGTGTACCATAAGAACTGATTTAAATTTTCCTGTCCAAGTGTAATAAGCAGTCCACTTAGAAAATAAAATGCCTTGTTTATACAGTATACTCATCTCTGTCCCTAATATTATTGATTTCTATTTGGATATAATTCTGTCATCTCTATGCCTGCTCATAGAAAAAAAATTGATATTTTAATTATGGATTTAGCTTTAGCTAATTATGACAAGATTGCCCGTTTTGTTTCCTGACTAGAGGAATAATTAAAGTCTTCTGTGTGTTGGACTGTAGTTTTACACAGGATGGTTAACTTTGTTGCTATACTTTTTACACTACAAATACTCTCTTATTTATTATCTACTGCAACACACTCCTGTGAAGTGCCCATTTGTACGTTTTAAGCAAGCTGATGCTTCTAGTGCTAAACAGGAATGGTACAGTCTAATCCCCTAAATGGGTACTTAAAAAAATTATAGGAAATAATTGAATAACGTAAAAACCTTTTCTTTACTTGCTTCTTGATAATTATGTGGGAAAACCTACAGAAAAGCAATGAGTGACATTCTTATCCCTGACTTCTGGAACAAAAAAGGATGAAATGATGGAATTCTGGTTTTGTCTTGGCTCACTGGGGTCCTGCTACTGACTTCAGTGGAGTCTTACTCCCATTTCCTGTGGGTTGCACCCTGTGGCAGGAGGCAAGCTGAAGCCGTTTAGCAGAAAGACTTATATAACTTAGTATTTTTGGTGTCTCTGAATTATGTGAGAGGCCCTGGAGCTAGCTGCTGTAGCTTAAGAACAGAAAAAGCTTAAGGACAGTTAAAGCCTTTGTGTTGACCTGGGAAAGGAGGCCTGTTTCACCTCTGGCTCAGTATTTTAATTGTTACGACTCTGTATTTTTAGAAGCCTGAAGGGAAATATCTATCATTTTGTTCCATTGTGTGCTTCAGAAGTTAACTTTGCTAGTAATGGGTAAAGTGTTAAAACAGATTGGTTGCAGAATGTCTACAATAATATTTTCAAGATTATTTTTATTCTCAAGTCAACCAACTGGCCACTGAAGTAGTACTCAGCTTTTTGAGGCTTGTGTTATGTTGTATCTCCCCTTCAAATTTCCAGTTTTATTTGATATCTTTAGGTGTATCAAATTTATCTAATTCAAAACCTTCACATGGAGGAAAATAGCAGGTCTACATAAAAGAAGAGCATCAGCATCTAGATATAAGACAGTTCTGTATTCATTACTCAGAATTTTCAAGGCTGATATAAAGTTATTTGCTTTCTAAAGATTTTCAATTCTAAGAAAAAAGCAACCAAAAAAAAAAAAAAGGGCATATTGTTGTAGTGTTTCTGTAGCTGCATAACCATTTTCTGGTTATGATGAAAGCACTGGTATGTTCAGTGACTGCATGTACGTGAGTCTTTTGCATTAGTTTTTTGCTAGATTACTGTGTCCTTCCGGATGTTGTCTACCTTCCCAGTTTGACATAGAACCTGCTCAGTTTTTCGGTCAGGAGCCAGCTGTGCTTGCACATGTTCTCTGTTATATTTAGGAAACAGGAAGAAACCTGACCCACTGCTGACCAGAAATGGTTGCTTGTAATGTCAAGGACATTAGTAGCTAAAACTAGTTTGCTTTCAAGATTTTTTTTCTGAAAAATGTGAGTTATGGACAAATTCCTTTTATTTTCCTTCAGGAAAACCTCATTTTAAATTTTTTTGATTGTGGTGCAGCTATGCTTTGTTTGCTTTGACAAAGGCAAGGTTCTTGCCCCAAACCTGTTTTAAATTGAAATGAAAAATAGTTTAGATTTTAACAGAATGGGATTGTGGCTAGATTCAGCTGGCTCAGGGGTTTACAGCTTCAGTGCCTGTAGTACAGCCACTCATGTTTCCACCCTTCATTTTGCATTGGGGCACTGCTTTGAAATGAAGGAACATGAATGATAAACTCTCTCTGACATCTGCAGAAGGCAGTAGCTGTAACTCATGATAGAGGTCACTGGTAGGACAGTAGGTTTGTATTGTGTCTTCCTGCTGCCAGTCATTTACTTTTTATAGGCATTAAGCATTAAAAAAAAAATGATTGTACATTATAAGCACTTCCTCTGATGAAGTATACAAATGCCATTTGAAACAAAGTGAACTAATTCTCTGACTGATTTAGATTAAACATTCCACTGGAGTAGCTTTATATTAGGACTTGATTCATTTGCATCTCAGCTGTAACTGCTATTTTAACTGATGTTTCTATTAACAAACCCCAAATGATAGCTCGCAGGCTAGCCTTTAGAAAAAGCTGGAGGTAAGCCTACTAAATATGTTAACTTTAGAAGGGCTGTATTTCTTAAATAGCTGTACACAGAAACTTATTCTTCTAGGTGTATCAATAATGAAATACTTTTTGGAGAGACTTGTTAACTTACTTTTGAACAATATTAAGACAAACATACTGTCAGTCTGTTTTCTAAATTCATACTTTGTTATTTCTTGTTGCGGTTAAAAATACCCTTTGTTCATTCTTAGTATCTGTACTGGGTCTCATGGGATGGAATTAATTTTCTTCATAGCAGCCCATATGGTGCTATGTTTTAGATTTGTGATCAAAACAGTGTTGATAACACCAATATTTTTGCTATTGCTTATCACTTGCACAGCATCAAGGCCTTCTCTGTTTCTCACTCTGTCCCCCCCAGGGAGTAGGTTGGGGGTGGGCAAGATGTTGGGAGGGGACAGTGCTGGGACAGCTGACCTGAAATGACCAAAGAGACATTCCATGCCATATAACGTCACGGTTAGCAATAAAATTGGCAGCGGAGAGTTTTTCCAAGGTGGCCTTTGCTGGGGAATTGGCTGGGCATTGATCTGCTGGTGGGAGGTGGTGAGTGACTGCTTTTGCATCATTTGGGTTTTTTTGTTTGGTTTTGGTTTTCTTAAATTCTTAAACTGTCTTTATCTTCACCCATGAGTTTTTCTCGTTTTTGCCCTTCCAATTCTCTCCCCCATCTCAGAGGGAAGGAGTAAGCAAGCAACTGGATGGGGGTTTAGCTGCCGACTGGGATCAACCCACCATAGTATTATATGTCGATTAAAAGCTTGTGCATTTCATTTTTGTAAGGTTGCTAGAATTTTGACATTGCATTGTAGCTTAACATTTAGAGATTTATGAACTTTCTACAGAGGGAGAAAGAGCCCAAGTATAGAAACTAATGCAAACCCTCTTTTCTTGTGCCAAGTCTGAAATCCCTTGATATGGGAAATTTCTTTATATGGATGGAAAGAAGTAGTGTCAGCTGCAAAAACAATGAAAGCTTTTGAACAAACTGGGGACCTCTGCAGAAACTTCACTATGTTTAGGTGAAATCTGTTATCTGCCAACTGAAATATACATAGGGTATACTTTATGTCTTCATTAATGAATACACATATATGTAAGCCAAGATTAGTTCTGTCAGTTGGTTTGGATTTAGTATAAAACAAACACGGGCACAGAAACTAGTTATAGTGTCTGTGCTTTCACATTATATTAAGTCAGTCAAGCACTTTCAAACTTTAAAACAATGTCATCTTAAATGAGAGGTGTTTGAAATACTATTCCAAATTAATTCTTGATTCCTGGTTTCTCTGCTGTAGGGCTCAGAGGAAAATGTAGTTTAATAAGAAAAATGGGCCATTGTAGAGGTAAGCAAAAGTAGTAACTTTGGGGGAACCCCCAAAGAATTCAGGTTAGAACAGGATCTTCTAAACTGTGGTATGTGTATCACTAGATGTATTGAAGTGTAATGTGGCAAGGTAGAGTTAAGAGTGTCAACCACTAATGTTGGTAGTTGTTGCAAATATAGCTGCTATTAATACTACTGGAAGAGTTTTGTCAACTCCTCCTGAATGAGAAAATAAGATTACAAAATACATTCAATAGTGATGGGCAAATTAAATTGCAAGTAGATCTGTGAGAATGCGAGGCATTAGAAACAAACAGATAAAAAACAACATTCCAGAGCCTAAAACTAATTATAGTGAGGATTGGACTATGTTTCTGTCAGTAACTTACAGGAGTTCTTAGTAAAAGTAAACTTGTAATAATGAAAGACAAAAAATATCTGTTATAATGTCACAAAAACAGAGGCAGAGGTGATATACTTATTCTCTCTCTATCAAACTTCTACTGTTTGCAAAAAAATTGATTTCATCAATGGAATAATTTCACCTGTGACAAATGTGTGTCAGACAAAGCTTCACTCAGGCTTTTCAGAAAATCAGGCGGTGCATTTAGCTGGTACACTTCAGGTTATCCATTGTGCAAACTTGTCTGCTGACACACTGTTCAACTGGGATCAGACACCTGAATTATATAAAGAATAATCTATAAAATGTCTTTCCTTTCCAGTGACTGGGAGGAGGAATCTTCCAGCTAGTTCTTTTCTTTTTACTTCAAAATGTGTAACATTCTGCTAAAGATCTTGAAGCTACAAGGTATCTACTAAAAACCATATGCCTTTTTTTTTTTTTTTTCCCTCTGGTATGATCTACAACTGTAACTCAACACCGTAGATGATAGAAAGAGGGTTCTGTAGTATGGTAAAAATGTTCTCTTCTCTTTTGTCTCTTTCTGATGTTGATAATCTTTATGATAATCTGAGCAATGTCAACTGTTGTCTGAGACTGCAATTTGGTTACTTTTCTGGCGTTGTTTTGGTTGCTTCTTTAAACAAAATGTTATGAATGATTGTCTTCAAGTATATTTAAGATTTTTCCTATTCAATACAATAAATGTGAAAGAAAAATATTTGAGTGCAAATTTTTATACCTTCCCCCAGAAGACAATTTTCATGTACATTGCTTTGGTTATTGTGAAAATATGAATAAAGTCTGCAGTTTCAATGTTTAAAAGATATTATCTGATTTAGAATCAGGTATATAATCCTTAGTAATTCTGAGATTTAATTGGATTTCCCACCAGAGGATGAATTTGTGCAGGTTGTCTCCAATCTCAGTTTTTCTCCCCATCTGTGCTTGCTCTTGGCCATGTTCTACCCCTACCTCCTTTTTTGCAGGTCTTTTCAACCAGATCACTTAATGGTTGTGTGTTAGAGAGCAGTCACACAAATATTTATGCTGGTAAAGCTGAGGAAGCAGCAGGATAGAAGTGAATGGGTGAGGATTTGTCAAGTCTGATAACTTAACCAGATACCTTGCCATTGAAATAGCTTGTTTAACTATCAGCACTAGAAAGAGATACAATCTGAGAAAATGATTGCAAAGAAAGTATAATTAACAAAGTTGAAGGAAGAGGAGAGGAAAATCCAAAGAATTTGTAAATAGAAATGAGGTATACTCAGAAAAATGTTGACGTGGTAGATTTTTATATACTAAAAACAAGAAAGATGCACTTTGCTATGGTTTAGCTCAAGGAATTAGAAAATCTCACAATAGTGTTTAGATTTGTCAAATTTGCAGGTTTGAGGTATTAATAGAACAAGTGCTTTCCTTCATATGTTACATAAGTGCACGTCCATATGCACGCTGTATGTATAAAACCTGTAATGCACTGGATATGCTAGAAGACCCAACCCTTGTTATTTGGTTAAAAAAATGTTACTAGTTCTTTCTGCATTGTTCACAGTTATTTGTACACAGGCATAAATATCTGAATGCATTCAATGTGGTATATAAATGGATATTAAAATGTGAAGATCAAGATCATAGTCAAGTAAAATGGATTTTTATATGTTATAATAAAAGGTTTACATCATCTTATCTGATAATTTTTAATTCAGTTTAAAGCAGACATTCTGGAACACAGAGGGATTTTTATCATTTAGCAATTGGAACGTAAAGCTTAGTTGGTGAATTTATGTAATCTAGAAAAAAATTGCCTTTTAGATTTCAGCTGGTGAAAAGATAAATAATATGCCTACATTACTTCAATAGTACTTGAGGGACTACAGAAAGTTAATTAAAACCTGAAAAATTACTCATCTGTTTGTTCTTATGTTTCGGTTTGTATACTGATTTATTTTCTGTTGGTCATATTGTTCCTTTCTTTCCATGTCTGTTGTTTTCTTAACTGTATATTGACTTGGTTTCCTGATAAAAAAATTGCTGCAGTTTTCCCAATTACAGTCTTTTTTCTTAGATCTTTCTATACCTATGCAAAAATCTATACCATAAAGCATAAGTGACATAATGGAAATCAACAAATTTCAGAACAAGGCTCCCTGGCAGTCATATGGGATTTAATGCCATACATCCCTTTTGTATTTATTCTACTAGACTCCAGTAGAATAGAGTTTGCTCTAAGTAATCAAAAACTTGACCATATAAAACATTATTGTGTACCCATACAACCTGGTTTAATTTAAAGGAAAATTGTTATTTCCCAAGGTTTAGAAATGTGCTTTCATCTTTTCTTAAGTCAGATGCAGTCTCTCATTATATTTAACTGAATACATGGAAAGTGTAATAGAACATCATCTAGTTCTAACCTGCAGGTTTCATAGTGCAATGGTGAGTACAGCGGGGTTTCAAATTCATTTGTGTTGTCACGTCGACGAATTACCCAGTGCTTGTCATGGGTTATGTGCCAAGTGATGTCTTTTGAATCTGATTCCAAAGAAAACAACAGGCTTTCCAATAGATGAAAAGCTTGAAGGGGTTCTTTCTGGTTGTTGGAAATAATAGATGACTGAAAAACTTAGGCACATAAAAATGTACACACTGCTGTGTTCAGTGTAATTTACATATTGGGTGGAGCAAATGGAAAAGCTTAATATAATCTCTTGATTTCATCAGAAAAATTTTCTCTAACAATATTAAAATTAATCTTCTGAAAAACAGCTCTACAATATGGTGATATTCTACACAAGTACTTGAGGTGGAATGCATTTTTCAGACTTGTATGAAGGAAACAGCTATGAAAGCTGGTTTTGTGGGTTCGTGTTTGTCATACAAGTAGGGTCACATTGCATTTACAGCCTGTTTGCACCATCAATATGTGGGTTAGAAGTTACAGCTTCTCTAATGGGAATTACAATAAAACTGTGAGATTGACCTTTTGATCATGAAGTCTTTATTTTTGGTCATTCTGGACTCACTCCTGTACATGGAAAAAAGAATGAACACAAGAGCATGAGAAAGTAAAGAAGGAACTAAAGAATCTGGCAGTATTGCTGAACTCAAAGGGTGTTCTGGAAAGATTAGTAAAGGAAGATTTAGACTCACATGAATGCCATGCAGTTCCTGGTATCTGCTATTGTGGCTATTTCTGATAGCCACACAAACTCATTTAAAGATAATCAGTTTCTTTACCTTATGCTGAGAAGTGCTGGGGTGTGTATATTTAGGGCAATTACCTCAGCACATAGTTGCATTCTCTCAAGTAAGTGAAATAAGCAGGGTGAAGCACTGCAAAAGGTAGAAAACTGTGATGTCTAATGGACTGGATGTTTTTGGTACCCATAAAAATATACAGTTTTTTACTCTGTCAAGTTTTACCTTATTATCATTAAGTCTCATTCACACAATTTTACCAGCATACTGTAAGAAAAGTATTTCTTTTAGCTGGTTTAGAAATGACAAATGCAGATTAGATGTAATATTCTTCTCCAGCGCACTAAAGCAGAGATACCACAAAAATATCACTGAAGTTTTTACTGCTGCAGTTGCAGAAATGCAGTTTATCTGCATCTCTTTCAAAACTGATGAAAGGTTTCATGCGCTATATTTTGGAGCTTTGTATTCAGTGCATTGTCTTTAACAACTGCACTTCTTTGTTCAGGTACAGGTGGTGACAAGAAGTATGGGTGAATTAGAAACTTTGCTTCAGATATTTTTAGTCTTCATGTGGCATGTTCATGAGTTTCAACAAGGCCAAGTGCAAGGTCCTGCACCTGAGTCGGGGCAACCCCCAGAATCAATACAGGCTGGGCGATGAGTGGATTGAGAGCAGCCCTGTGGAGAATGGCTTGGGGTGCTTGTGGATGTAAAACTGACTATGAGCCAAGAATGTGCACTTGCAACCCAGAAAGCCAACTGTATCCTGGGCTGCATCAAGAGCAGTGTGGTCAGCAGGTCAAGGGAGGGGATTCTTCCCCTCTACTCCGCTCTCATAAGACCCCACCTGGAGTACTGTGTCCAGCTCTGGGGCTCTCAACACAGGAAAGACATGGACCTGTTGGAGTGAGTCCAGAGAAGGCCATGAAGATGATCAGAGGGCTGGAGCACATCCCCTATGAGGACAGTCTGAGAGAGTTGGGGTTGTTCAGCCCAGAGAAGAGAAGGCTCTGGGGAGACCTTATAGTGGCCTTCCAGTACTTAAAGGGCACTTAATAAGAAAGGTGGGGACAAACTTTTTGGTGAGGCCTGTTGTGTTAGGACAAAGGGTGATGGCTTTAAACTAAAAGAGAGTTGATTTAGATTAGATATAAGGGAGAAATTTTTTATGATGAGGGTAATGAAACACTGGAACAGGTTGTCCATAGAGGTCATAGATGCCCCCTCCCTGGAGACATTCAAGGTCAGGCTGGATGGGACTCTGAGCAACCTGTCCCTGTTCATTGCAGGGGGTGTTGTACTAGATGACCTTTAAAGGTCCTTCCAACCCAGACTATTCTATGATTCTATATTACTTCCCTGTTCAGTCACTTGATATCCTTCATAAATACTAGGTCCTTCAAATACTAGTTATCTATCATAAACCAAAACAAACCCACATAGTGTTGCCTGATTTGGTTAAAATTATACCATGATAAAGGTGTCAGACTATTCATGATATTATTGAGAAAGCTTGAGAGATCACCAACCTCCAAATGAGAAGCTGAAAGCAAACTAGCTGTCAAAGTGATAACCTAATGAGACATTCTGGTATCCAAGCATATTCCAAAAAGCTTTGTGATTTCATGTTGTTTGGTGCATATCATGTAGATAATTTGTTTGGCTAAGGTGGTAGACACTGCCGTTTAGAAAGGATTCCATTTTTAATTAGCTATAATAATTTGGTATGAAATTATTTAAACAGATTGTAGCAGCCTAGCTTGACTCTGACTCTTGGAGGTATTAACAGCATTCTGACTTTTTCTATAAGAGGAAAAACCATTATTTTTAGTTTGGAATGCGTTCAAGTTTTAACTATTCACAAGAAGAGTGTGCATAGTATTCTGTGGGCTCTAGGAGAGATCACAATGAGAAAGCATGTTGGGAAAACTCAAAAGTGGTCCACCAATGTAGCACATTACTTAAAGATCTGCAAATAAGTTGGCATTTATTAATGGGCCTACTACTAATAATTTTATTAATGCTGTGAGGCTGAACTGTTTGTTTCTTCTGTATTTGTATTTTATTCAGTTTAAAAAAATGACCTCAGAGAATTGGTATTGGTTCTGTAATTCCAATCACGTGACTTACAGAAGAGTAAATAAAATTCTTTTAATCAAATTAAAGAGGCTTTGGGTTAGGCTTATAGATAGGTAGGAGTTATATGGGCATAACGATATACTCCTGGTTTATTCTATTTGGTATCTGGATTCCTCTGTGCTGCTGTTTTTCTTCCAGCAGAAATTATATGACAGTGAAGAAGGCATGTAAAAATGACTCACAGTGACATTTTCTTGTTTGATATCTGGTGTCCTGGTGGTACAATATGACCAAAGGTGGCTGCTTCCTGGAGCGGCCTGCTCTTCATGAGCTTTATAGCCTTCTTTGCCTTTACCTGGGGCTTGGCTTTTTCTTAATGGTACTCTAGAAGTCAAAGCTGAGCCTTCAAAGTGGAGTCCTGGCAGGAGTCAGTGATGGCAAAGTTTTGAAAGCATTGACTTATCGCAGTCAAATAGAAGTGGCACGTGATCCTTTTTTCTTTCTCTGCTGGGTCATCAGACAAGTGATTTTTGCATCTTTTGGTAGCCCATTATATATTTATGATGCTGCCTTTCAGCCCCTTACTGGCCAAAATAGACAGCAAAACCAATTTCCAAATGAAAACCAAAAAGTGAATTAGTCACAGGAAAGTAAAGACAGTTGGTTTAATTTAAAAAAAAAAAAAAAAAAAAAAGTTACTTCTAGTCTGAACCATGCCAAGAAAATACTGGTAGACTGTTTTAGAAAGGGATATGTTGAAATTGTAAAACTTCATAGCTGTGTGAGTTATAGGAGCTTAGAGAAGCTGCTGCTTTTAGAAGTCCATCTGATGAAAATTACCCTTTTTTTTTTTCTCCCAACTTTTTGGCACAAAAGTCTTTATCATAATCCAGGATGAGTTTGCAAATTTCAATTTAAGAGCAGATTGGAAGCAATTGCTCTGAGGTGCATTACGGTAGCCTGGCAGACAGCTGAGAGAAAATAGTATTGAGTATGTGTGAGTCTTAATAGGAAAGGGGCTCAGATTGTTTATCCCTGAAATCAGGTGCAGGTAGTTTAATGCTTAGACAAGTAAGGAAATAATGAGAGGTGATATACGAGGACATTTGCACAGGACAGTATGTATTTTCCTTATACAATCCCTGGTGATTGTGTATGGTAATGAGAATACTCAGAACTGAGATATCAATATTTCTTACTTGAATTAGAATTGACCTTGATATTATGAGTTTCAGCAAGACAACACTGAACTTTGTTTTTCCAAAAATCTTGTTAGTATCATTCTGTCAAATACCGTATTTTTTTAAGTGGATGGTTATAGCTGCTGTCCTATGAGCTTTCAGGCTTTTCTTTTATCTTTATGAAATTTGGACTTGTATGGTGAAAAGAACATAGAAGATTTTGAAATTGCTTTTTGTGAGTTAAACCAATATTTTGTTTTAAATTTCCTTCAGCCAATGAAACATTCCAGTGCTGATGTTTGTAACCTAGTCTACGGTGGGGGCTTCTGTTTGGAATATCTAAATATAGTGTAAGTTATTAAAATGATATCTTTTCTGGTGAACTTTTAGGACTATCTATAGTCTTAAAAGTTTATTTCTAAATTAAGATAATTTCATATTATCAGATTATTATATATTTAAATTTTCATAGTAAAAAAGCTGTGTTCATTTTTTAAAAGCTGGTATTCTGTTAAAGCAGAGTTTTCAACTCGATGCTACAATTAACTTTCAGTGTTAATCTGCCTCTCATAATTAAACTATACTTTAAAAATGAAACACTTGAAACAATTTAAAAAAGGAACTTGCTTGAAATACTTGATGAATGTGAATGTGGTCCAATTTGGCAACCATAACTAAATAAAGAAACAGTCTTGTAACTGTGTTCCCCTCTCTTCTCCACTAGCTGTGACTAAGAGGGAGTGTTTTCTTCTTCACAATAAGAGGAAATCTCATTTGTTACATGGCAACTTTTAATGTTATCTCTGTAAGCACTGTTTAAAGACAAATTACAATACCAAGCGCAGATTTAATGGAAAAAACGTGTATTGAACATGGGAAAAATCTATAGTTTGGTCCTATGAAAATCCCTGAGTTGTTTTTTTTAGGTAACCTGCTCTATATTAAAGACAAAAAACCTGAAGAAATTGTTTTCTTTCATACCCCCAAAGTGTTTTCAACAGATGTTCCATGATTCATCTTGCAAGTGATACTTTAAAGCCATCTGTGGTGTCATAAAGGCTGAGGATAGTGACAGAAAATTAAAACCTACATTTTAAATTTTGGAAGAGGATCTTGGAAATAGTCCTGGTATCTATATCCAAGAACAGTTTGCCAATGAGTTTAATAAGCCTTGAATGAAACCTTGAGTCTCTAGTCAGTACATCCAAAACCACACTTAGTTAACTATAAGAAAAATTAAGATATGTAATACTTCTTAATCTCAATAGTTAATTTTTTTTTTTATATTTATACTTTCTTATGAAACATGATATTGAGTGATATAGCAAATAGGAGTCAACACAGAAGCTTACTCTTGTAGATCACATGTAACGATTGCTTTATCTGAATTTCTGATCCCATATAAACCTGTGGAAATACTTGGATAGTATTTTATAATATATAATCTTTTCAGTTAGATGAATGACTTATCGATAATTAAGATGCTTAACTGATGTACTTATAAAAGAAAGAGGTTAATAATTATCAAAATCGGTTGATTTATGTAAATTGTACAAGAAAGTAAACTAGATATAAGCAACTCCATTCCTAGTTCTGTTTCGAGGTTTTCTGTGTTCTGCCACTGGCAAGTCATTTAGCTTGTGTATACCTCTGGTTCTTATTCTGGAATATGAAGGGACTCATTCTTTCAACAACATACGGTTTTGTAAAGATTAACATGTTAGTGCTACTATTGGATATAGTTTTGTATACAATTCAAATGCTGTTTCCAGTTTCTTTTTGACTTTGTTAATTGATTTATGAGACTGTTAAATTGGTTTATGTTATATTCTGTTAAATGTAGGGACAATAAGGATCTTTCACTTGAACAAAGTAAAATAAAAAGAAAAAATATCTATAGAAAATAGAAACTGAAGTAAAAGGACACTGTAATGTAAGTGCAGTATAGAACAGCCATGTGATCACAATCTAGAAGTTATTTTATTGCCTTTCTGTGTATTTCTTTCCTTTGTGTATTTAGATTTCTTTTCAGTGTAAATTTTACTTTGAATTTTCTTGCTTTGTAATGTTAGATTTTGAAGTAATTTCACATCCATATAACGTTTTTATTTATCTCGCAATTGCGGATGCACACTGTTAAACTTAACATTCCTCCAGAAAAGAATCTATGTCAAAATATTGAAATAATAGGGGGTTTTGTTGTATTGGTTTGATGCTGTTTAAATTCACAGTCAACAATTAATAGAAGTAAAATAAAACATTTGGTCTGAATTTTGTAATTTTTGACAGTGAAAATTTGGTTGATTTGATTCATTGAAGTAAATGGATGTAGAATAAGAATAATGTTTTAAACCTTGTCTGATCTCTGAGGGGATGGGAGATCATCTATTAGCAACAGGAGTTTACATAAAGAACAGATACTTTGATAGTTTTTTATTGACAATATTCTCTAGAAGGTAACAGAAGATATATCTAAATGTTGCCAGAGACTTAGAGTTCCTCTCAGGAAATTGTATGTTTGGAGTTTGTGTTAGAAATTGTGCAAAAGAATACATGATACACAAAACAAGAAAAAGAATCTGAGAAATGGACATCCAGGGGTGAACCCAAATAACCTCCACAGAAGTAAAGCTGATTCAATGCTTTGGTGACCAGCACACCTTATGTTTTTCTGCTTCTTGCAGCTGAGTCAGAAACACTTTTTATTTTTTCTTTAAGGAATTTATTCTATAACAGAAATAATAAAGACATAGAAAGTAGGCCTTCAAAGCATGTAAACAGTTTGTGTAGTTATTCTTTTACCCCAAAGCAGTATCATTTATATATTTCTCGTCCCTAATGAATACTTAAGATCCAGCTGGGCACAGAACTTCAGCATCCCTAGACATTTGTGCCAGTGTTTTGCTGTTCTTAATTCTAGAAAACATCTTTGTGAAACTGGAGTCTTGTTGGCTAATCTCTTCCTTACGCCCTTCTGTAAAATGATATTACAATTTATTTGATCACCCTAAGATCATCCAAATTTTATAAGACATCTCAAAGGCAATTGCTTTTATGTATCTGAAGAATTGTTATATTGGCTAAACAGGGCTTCTTGTTCCAGCTTGTTTCCAATAATTTCCATTATTTCAGTCTTACATGGTGTTTTCACCTGATCATTCTTGCTGCTAGGGAGCAGAACACAGGCTAAAATGATGTCTCTCTATAAAACCTACAAAGATTTTTTTTGTTGCTGTTCATTGTTCAACACAGGTGAAATATTTGAGAAAAACAAATTAATGCAGAAAGTCTAGAAGAGAATGAACACTTGCTGATATCAGTAGTGCTGGAAACAAAAAAGTGGTTTGCAGTGTGCTGGCATTATGTTATTTAGCTAGCCATGATAACAATGCTTGTTAAGACTGGTAGGACTTTGGACAGACTAATGTCCTTGGGTGTAAGTAATAAGGATTGTTGTGAAATCAGGAAAACAGGAAACATACAATCTATCAGGCCACTTTTCTTAAGTATGAGATCCTTTAAAAGTCTTAGCGTTCTTAGCTAAGAATCTGTTTTCCAAAGAGGGAAAGTAGTCAAAATCCAGTGTTTGGATAGAATAATAGAAACAAAGCATTCTTTTCCCTTGATTCTCCTTTTCATCAACAGACAGGTAGATGAGAAGGTATCTCCTGTGTACTTTGTAGACTTTCCATAACTTCATTTTGCAGTTGTTTTATTAGTAAAGTTTCAGAAAACTATGCCACTCAGACACTTGCTTTTGTGGATTGTTCCAAATATAATCTAAGTGTCATAATCATGTTCAGTGCCATGATCTTAAAACATTTACTTGAGTAGATCTCCAAGATTATATCCAAATTAAATGGTTTTGTACTGTTGTTTGAAATAGGCATTTTTTTGAATGATTAGCTGACTATATTATAATCTTGTAAAATGCTATTGTTTTGTAACTAGTTTTATTTTTAACCTCTAAAACCAATCTGAGTTAAAATCCTCTTCACATTTTTTGCAAAATAAAATGCCTAATATGTGCTAAATTAGAGGTTTTCAGAAACTGTGATTTCTATAGAAATTATATTTTCATTAATGAATGAATGATTAGGAAGCATATTCACAGGGGAAGAAAAGAATCTGTGCATTTATGAAAAGCAAAAATTATTGCCTGGATTTAATGAGAGAATGATGGCATATTTTCTGCAGTAATTGCAACCTGTTTTATTAAATCATATGGTACATAAATGAAAGTCTTTTTACTGAACGTTATGCCAAAGCAAACTAAGTTAAAGCGGATGTCTATTCCCCTTCAGATTTTTTTCATCTGAAACTGAGATAATAAATTGTTGAAATGAGGCCAGAAAGACAATCAAGATAATCTCATCACCAGACTTTAAACATCTACATTCCTGTATTGGAAAGAAGCTTTAATTTCACTGATTAATTAATTTTGATCTGTTTTAATGTTTTATTCACGCTACACCTTTGACTAAGCTGTAGTGGCAGTATTAAATGCTTTGGCAGCATTCTGATTAAATGACAACTTGGATACCAATAAAGATCAAAACACAGGAACAGCTAAGTCTTATTTCTACTTGAACATGGTACAGTAGTTGTTTCCTTAAATGTTCAATCCAGTAACTAGTTTTGGTATGTGCACAAGATGATTGTAATCAGCCATCTTTGCAGGTTATGGAGTAGTAGCTATGCTTTGATATTCAGCTAGTTATCTCTTTCTCAGCTAGACGGCAAACCAAAAACTTACTAGTGTAATAGTAAAAAATATTTTACATGATGCTATATTGCTCTTTAGATATTTCACAAAAATATACAACAATGTTAGAGATAATACATGGAAAGTGTAAGAAGATTGGTTCTTACATTGTACCCAGAAAGTCACTGCTGTCCTCTTCTGAAATATAATAATAGCAACTGAGATGTAGAAAGATTAATCTTCTCTCATTTTGCACTGATGAAGCTGAATGAATTTCTAGGACAATTTGGTTTTTTTTCAAATAAGAAAAAATACTAGAGTGTTCAAAGTACAGTTTCCATTAGCTGATAGGTTTTAATTTGAAATTTTAATTTCAGAGACTGGATCTAAAGTTAGGAGCCTCTGAGCAGCAACTTAAACTGTCTCCAAGTATAAAAATGAAGCCAGTATGTTACTGGATTAAAAGTGTGGGTTCACAGGAGCTTTCTCTATTCCTGAAACAATAATTTGTAGCATAGCTAGAGTTTCTTACTGGAATTCAAGAACAATATAATGTGAAATCATTACAGCAGTTACAGCTGTGTGGTTTTTGACAGCTTGAAATTGAACTGGAGTTTGTGAAGATAAAATCTTTATCTTCTGTTTGAAATGTTTATCAAAATAAGCTGTTATTCAGGCTAAGAAAGGCTGGGTGAAAGATGATCTTTTTGTCAGGACATCAGGATACTCCTCATAAGTATCATGTGAAATTCATCTGCTTAGTAGTGAAATGTGTCAGTATCTTGCACTTGAGTAGGTGCTGAAAATACCTTCCTTTCTGTTACATCCAAACAGTCGTTGGCAAATCATGATACTGTAAAGTCTAAATTTGATGGTGGGGAGAGTTGAGGCTGATAAGTCTTCTCTACCTACTGACAGCCTGTGTAACAAGTCACCAAAATAATTATAAGAAAACAGAAAAATCTCTAGCCAGGGTTATATTGTTTCAGTTAGTGGACACGTGTCCCAGGCCCATGCTGTCAATAGTTACCAAGGAAACAATTTTGAGAAACTATTGAAGCATAACATCATGTTGCAAAGAACCTGGCTGTTCAGCCTGCTTAAAATCACCATGTATTTTATGGCTTTTGAGGCAGTTGGCAATGAAGCCAGAAACACAATGAATATAATGAAAAAAACCATCAACACTCATCCCCAAAGTTTCACCTGAAAGTAATTGTTTTCCTTCTCTAGGTGGACTCTTTATAACTCAGCCAATATGGGAATCTCTGATCTTAAATCAAACCAATTAATAATTTTGAACTGACATAAGCATGTTAAGTATTGCCAAATTCATATCAATTAAAACATATTTAAGAACTGCATTTGTTATAACTAACTCCCTACCTCTTTCTCACACACACCCATACACATGCTTTTCATCATATTTATTGGATAAAATATCACTTGTGGATACTGCAGCACAGTTTATATATAGCTTTAGTCCATATCCTTAAAACACTATTTGAATCTTCAACAATGTTCTGGCTACTATAGCATTTAAAATCCCTGACACATTTTCCTAATGTCAAAGTTTACTAGATAAAGAGTTGTTTCACTTAGTATTTCTAAAAAGTAAACCAAAAATTAACATTTTAAAATGTTTTAAAGCACTTAGAGTTTGAAAGGAAACATGAAAAGAAGGTTAATTAAAATTAAAGAGTGTAAATCATATAACACTTTATCTGTTTAAGTAGGCAGGCAGAGTTACGTGATAGGGTGGAGGCAGGATATCCTAGTCATCAAAAATTTTTCCCCTATAATTATGAGCCCTAATCAGCATTTTGTGGTTTTCTTTTCCGCTGTGCAAAAACACCCAGCTAAGTTGATAATAGTCTTTATGCAGTCTAAAATCCTATAGAGGTTAGTGCTAACACTGTTAATCTTTGTATGTGTTGCAAAGGCCTAGCTAGCTTGAAGGGGAGTATCAGAACTTGTATGCACAGACAGTTTTCTTAAATTTATTCATCTGAGCCATGATGAAATTAAAAGGTTTTTTCTATTTTTCTCCAGGTCCTGTTCTAATCAGTTCTATCTGCATACAGAAACCTGGAAGTCTTAGCTATCTGCTCTGAAACATACATTATAGCTGTACTACTGTTTTTGTGACCTCGACTCAAGTAGATTTCCAGCATACTTGCTGACTGCCCATGACATTAAACCCTGATTTATGGGATACAGGGTCTTGAAGTCGTCCTAGGTTTCTATGGTCACAGAAGAGAAAGCTGGCTGAAATTAACTAGAGCTTCCTCTCATTTGTGAAGTCCATAAGATGGCAAAATGTTGAGAAATAGCTATGAAGTTTATTAAGATCTCATTACTCTCCAGATTAGCATGGAGTGTCACTCTGAGGGTCTCTGTCCTGTTTCCTGGACACCATGTAGTTGGGCAGTGTCTCAGACATAGAGACTTGCTTCAATAGAGAGACTGATGCCTGCCTGCATGAATACATAAATTATTTGTTGCTCCAGCTATCCTTTATAGATAGATTAATAATATCTGAGAGATGGCATTGTATTGTATTGATTGGTGGTGTCTTCTGTTGCTCAGCTGAATCTAATGCCTACATTTGGAGAGACCAGCCTAAATTGTGAGCAGGCCAAAGCAGAGCAGAGAATTGCCCACACACAAAGATGGGGCTGACCTAAATGCAGGAGCCCTAGAACTGACACATTTTGGAGAGAAGAGGTGGAACAGTTTCAAAACTGGAAAAAATAATTCTGCGGTGATAGCAGAATGAATCAACAGTAGTAACACAATTTACTCATGTGGCCTGGTGGCGTTTCAAAGAAAGAAGGTAAATTAGCTGAGCTAATTAGCTAAATTAGGTCAGCTAAACTTAGAAGAGGAAGTCTGAGTAGCCCTGAAAAGGTGCATGGAGTTAATTGTTAATACACTGTATTCTCAGAATGCAGAAAGAATTTTTCTTTTCAAAAGCAGTGGAGTAAAATATTTGTCAGATGCACCTTTTAAGGCAAAATTATGAAGACAATTTTAAACCCCAAATTTATATGTAAGTTCTTCATATGTACCTGACAAATACTTGTCATCTGTAACAGCAATCAAACTATACTTATTTGGTATCTTAGGTATCTATTTAGATATCTAGCTTTTATTTTATTTGGTCTCAATACTGAGATCCTTACCAGAGCTTAAGAATACTATGAAGCTGATAGAAGATACATAACTGAATTTGTGAAAGGACCTGGCCTGAGAGTTATTTTCTGGAAATGTTTTGTCTCAATGCATTACCACTGGTGTCCCTTCACATTTTCCTTTGCAGACTGCAGTCTTTTTCTTTGTGGAATATTTTCTTTTTTTCTAATTTTCATTTATTTTGGTTACTTTTTTCCATGTTGTTTCTTTCTCCAGCTCATCTCTAGCATTGCTGCTGAAGTTACGAGTAAAGTTGAAATTACTAAAGAATTAATTCTTAGAAGTGTTCTGTTTTAGTAACTGTCATGCCACTGACAGCAAAGTAATAGTTGGCGCGGCCGGAAGCAAGAACAGGCAATGTTCATAAACTTGTTCTAGAAAGGTTACAGAAATGGGTTTGAATAATTTTGTGGCTTAACTTTTTAATAGAGAAACCTCATTTTATATTTGAGAAAAACACAGGAACTTCTCAGTTGACAGAGACAGTTACTGCAAGTTGACCTTGTAGAGTTCTATAGGAGAGAGACTTTTGTGTTTGGTCACTTCATTTGGTCAAGAAGCAGCAAAAATATAGGGTTGGCTCAACAGCAGAAACATAAATTATGTTTGAATGTCAGATATATTCTTGAATTTGTTTTCATATATTAAACATATAAAAATATATTTAACTTTATGACTTTTTTCACTCAGGATTATTTTTAAAGAAGTTGAGATTTTTTTCAGAACAGTATCTGTTAACAAAAACTAGTCACCTTCATGGAAATGTTACATGTTTTTTTAAAAAGAAAAACGCCCTGCCACACACTCCCACCCCCTGTATTTTTTATAAAAAACCAAATATTTTCTGACTGGATGATCCTGTTTTACAACCAGCTGTGAGTTGGCATTTATCAAGTCTGAATTTATTGCTTTCATATTTTTATGTAACAAGTTTCTATAGAGATTCAGTATAAATCAGGTTTATTTTTTAAATAATTATTTGATCAAAGCCAACTGTCTTCTAATGCCTGATCAGCCAGAGACTAATAGATGAAAGCTAAAACTCAAATATAATCAAATGCAAATGTATAGAAAAATCAAATACTCTTTTAAAGTGCATTCCTGTTTGCAAGTAAATGTCAGATTACAATATAACACAGAGTTCAAGATTTTTTTCAGAGAAAAATATTATCTAATCAGTTACAGCTCCAAAATTGCATGTAATTAGTTGCTTTTCTAGGTCAACAAAGAACAGCAGTCCATTGTATATAAATGAAAATATAAAAGCAAAGCATATCAATGAAACAATTCTGAAATGACAGATCACAAGGGAGGAGAATAATTTGGAAAAAAAAAATAGCTGGAAATTACATATGACAGAAATACTAATATGTAATGTTGATTTAGTGTTGATTTAGACTTCACTTAAAACTTCATTTTTATTGAACAAGTAAGTGAGTTCAGATTGGTGCATTTGTGTATGTTTTAAAGTCTTCCTAACTTAATTTTATTAGAAACTCTAAAAGAGTAGGGCTTTTTATTATTTAGTGTCCCCTTATCCATGCTTTCTCTCTACCTTGTTTGTGCACCCTTTCTGAAATTATTATGTATGCTCTATATACAGTGTATTATATGTATTACACAATGCATGTGTATATTTACATTTACATATACGTACTTACATGTGCGTATATATATTTACATAGTGTTATAACTGACAAATCTCTACTTTTTCTGTTAGTATTTACTTATCTTGTAGGCTTTCATAGGATATATAGTAGCTAATAAACAAAAGTTAACTACAGTAACTAATTTTTAATTTCAGTTCAGATTCACCTAAGTCTTTTTTATTTAATCAGGATCTTTCACCAGCTTTAATGGACTGAGGTAGCTGATGGTAAAGTTTGGTTTCTCCAGTTTCTTTGGTTTTACAAATGTAAAAAGCAAGACAGATGTTCTACTAAAATAATCAAAATTCATTGAATATATATGTAATTACACACATATAATAAATGTATATAGTGTATAGTTTATATGATATACATATACTAATGCATGTAATTTCATATTTAATATATATGTATATATTTATATACATATATTCTATATATTCAACAATATTTGTTTAGTCCCATCTCAAATATAGACAAACTCTGTGCTGCTCTGGTGTATGTGACTTGTTAGATATAAAAATTCTTATTCTTATCTTGTTTTGTTATTTTAGTTTGTGTTCTATACACTTTTCTCATCACTGAAAAAAAACCCAGAATATTTTAATAATCACTGTTGCTGTAGAATATTTTTGTATCATTGAAAACCACTGATCACACTTTACTGGCTTATGACCTTTTTTTTGAAGTAAATAGCAATCTAACTCCCATGTAAGCCTTAGAAAATATTCTTTGATTAGTATGTGTGCAGATAACCAAGTGCCCTTCTTCTCTTTCCTGGGTTTTTATAAACAATTTATTGAAGGGTAGGTATTTTTCCTGAAGATTTTTTTGTCTTCTTTTTCCCACTGGGCAATATTGGAGCAGCTTCTCAAAGTCAGTCATTGTCACTGAAGATGGAAATGCTGGTCTGGTCATTTTATGGCACCTGAAAGAGTGAAATAGTGAGTTTTGTGGGACTTTGTTTGTTTGGTTGTTTTTTTAATGCTGTGTTTCTGAATGAGACAGTCTCAAAGAATACTGCATGGTTAACTGACTGTGCTAAGCATAATTATTAGGAAAACCAAAGCTTAGTAACTAAATTGGCTGAGATCTCATTTAATTTCCTTTGTATTCCTGTAGACCTCTCCCCTCAGGAACTGAGCTGTGGGTTTTACTTGTGAGAGTAGAAGGAAATGGGATGTCATATTCTCTTGTCCTCAAGGCTTGAAGGGAGTTCATCTGCAAATTGTTTGGTCTAAAATTTTAAGTCCTGTTGTAAGATGTTTGAAAGTGGGGGAAAAAAACATGTATAGTGTATGTCTTCCTTCCATTACTTCCTGAGTGCCTTCATTAGCAGCCTTGTAAAATCCTGTGTTTTATCAGATTTCATTTATCTGCATTAAGGATGACCCCATCGTGTTTGCCCATTGTCTGCTCACTCATACATTAACTCACAGCTGTCAAACAAGTAATAGGTGGAGGTCCAGTGGGCTGGTACTTCCTGCTCACTTCCAGATGTACTGATAACAGAGTCTCTGCTTGGATGTCTCTCAGGGTTTGAGGGGCTGTCAGACTAAGGCTGAAGGGCTGGTTTTGTCCCTCACCACACCTTAAACACACATGCACACATATCTTAATATCAACAGTGTGAAAGCAAAACTCCAAAAGCCAGGAATACAAGCTTGTTTTGACACAAATTTTCAGTCATTTTCTTGTCCTTTCTTAAGTCCTAACAAAAAGTGCTAATAACGTCCTCTTATTGTTTATGAAACATCTAATCAGAGGCAATAAAAGTCATTCTGACAAAAGCAAGAGAGCTACTGCCTTAGAATATTTTGTTATTTAAAAATTTCTCCTTGCTATTGTTATACACATCCTCATGGCTGAGTAAGAAAAGTAAATTGAGCACTACCTGTTCTATTCTACTAGGTTTTTCTCTTTGATAATAATATAATGCTGAAATTCAGTGTGTTGCTTCAGAAAATTTTGTCAACACAGATGATTATTTAAGATTCAGAAATTACTTAATAGACAAAAACTGCCATTAATTAGAGGCAACTGAATGATAATCAGAAAAAAAGAGATACTTTTGTATATATTGACTTGATTCAAATCCTCAAATAATTTAAAAGTTTCAGATTCAGAAAATGCTGTATCAGTTTTCACATTGAAATTAGATATATCTAGTATAATATCTAACTAGCTAGCACTGTAGTAGAAAATAATCTTAAAATAATCTTGCCTCTGGAATATTGTATGGGAATTTGGCACTTCTGTCTGGCGATTGTGATGCTTGAATTGAGCAGCTCAATCCCCACTAGGGTGTTAACTAACTTTATTCATAAATAAATTGAGAAATTATAGACAATTAGAAATGCAGACAGTTGGCTATATGTATCTGTAAAATGTCTACAGTGTTTGAAAGTTTGCTGTCAAATTCTTTTTCTGGGAATTTGATGGTGGGGTGTTTAGTACTTCAAAAATAAATAAATAAGAAAGGGAAAGGGTGTGCTGTTCCTTGATCAATTCCAAGCCCAAGGTGGTAAGATGAGACTTTTATACACTTGGACTTTTATAATATATTGACTGGCTGAGTATAGTTATAGGAAAATGCTAAATACTTAACGCTTGACTGGAAATTTTCCCCAAAGATATTGATCTTCCAAGGTATAATGTGCCTTCTACTTAAACAGATGTGTATCAGTGTTAATAACATTTGGGAGAGTCCCTCATAAAATTCTGTGTGTAACAGAAGTAGAAAAAAGTGAACTTCTGTTAGCCATTTCACGGCATACCCATGACCAGATATTTACATTTTGAAAAAGTACACAAATGAAGAAACTAAAGGTTATTTGGTGCGAAGTGATGTTTTCCATTATTGATGCTTATTAGAGCACAGCAATGAAGACATTTCACCCAACTCAATCCTGGAATGTCAATGTTGTTGGTATCTCCATGTGAAACGAAGAGACTCCATTTGGCTTGTTGGGCAGTCCATTGTTGAAACTCATCTGAAGAGGAGACAGGAAGCAAATGATGACCCAGGAGGTAAAAATGCAAGGCAGGCAGCAAGAATCTAGGTGGTTAGACACAGATCAGGAGTAGGGGTACAGTCAGCCTAAAAGTGAGAAAAATTGTTACTGAAATAAAGCTTTTATTGAACATAAAACCTTTTTTCCTATATATAAATTGTAAAATATTTTGAACATTGATTTCCTTATTTGATCAAAGTTTATTTGACTTCAACAAATAATATTTTAGCTCAGTTAAGGATTATAGGATTTAGTCTATGGTTTAAAATATATGTAGAATATATTTAGTAATGGGATTTTTTTCTTAATAAATCTGTTGAAACAGAAGATATTGAAATTGTCTTTCTGGTGGTCAATGCCAGGGTGAATCTCTTCACGTTTTTGTGCTGTAAAGACAAAAACCTATTCAAAGACAAGTTGTTTGGAGTTTTTCTGGTTTTGGGGTTTTTTTTTGTTTTGTTTTGTTTTTCTCCAGCATGTTACTTCCTTCTGCATCACAGAAAGTATTTAAAAAGCATGTATTGATTTAGGAAAACTTGTCTGAGATTAACTGCCTGCTGTGCTGTCCACATTTTTTTTTTTGTTGTAGCTGAAATGTCAGATGCATTCATATGAATGCAAGTCTGACTTTGCAGAATAGTAGTATTCAACAAGAGACTGAAGTTTGTGGAGAACATTTGATCCATTGAATTTGTGGGATTAGAACTAATGAAAAGTGATATGCAAGACTTTCAGAAATATTCTTCCTATATTTTCAGCAGTATGAGTATGAATCAAAGACATATTTCACTCTTTTTTAAGATAATTTTTTTAAATGACTGTGTGTCTCAGTCTACTTTACAGATAATTATGCAGGTATCATCTGAAATGAAACCTGTGGTAGTTTATCAGGGTAGAAGGAAACAGCTAAAAACTTACTTGGCTGTTGAATGTTCTAGAACCTCTTTGTAAAAATGGACATTACCAATTATTAATCAGCTCCATCCTGTATGTGGCTGATGACAAATGATGAAAAATAGCTGGACCTACTCTGGACCGACTTTCCATCAAGTTTGTATATCGTTTCTTGAGGGGAAAATTAAAAAGTAAGCCTCCTTAAATACATCCAGTCAATTACTGGTAGGTGTCAAATATTGCTTAATAACTAGACTTTATGTAATGGAAAAAAAAAATCTTCAGAACATAATTAAATGTATTTAAATCTGCAATGGGTTTTTATTTGTAGTGGTCACTTTCCTGTCTCTTTAAGGTATCAGAGTAACTAGATTCTATAACATGTAGTACTATCTCTCCTTCAGTGACAAGGTGACCTCCTAGGTGGATGAGGAAAAGGCTGTGAATGTTGTCTACGTAGAATTTAGTAAAGCCTTTGACACCATTCCCCACATCATTCTCCTGGAGAAAATGGCTGCTTATGGCCTGGACTGGTGTAATCTTCACTGAGTGAAAAACTGGCTGGCTGGCCAATCCCAAAGGGTTGTGCTGAAAGGAGTTAAATCCAGTTGGCAGCCAGTCACAAGTGGTGTAGTGGTGTTCCCCAGAGCTCAGTATTGGGGCTAGGTTTGTTGAATATCTTTATCAATAATCTGGATGAGGAGATTGAGTGCACCCTCAGTAAATTTGCAGACAACACCAAGTTGGCTGGGAGTCTTGATCTGCTTGAGGGTAGGAAGGATCTACAGAGGGATCTGGACAGACTGGATTGATGGGCAGAGGCCAATTATATGAGATTCAACAAGGCCAAGTGCTGGGTCCCGCACTTGGGTCACAACAACCTCATGCAAGGTTACAGGCTTGGGGAAACGTTACAGGCTGGAAACCTCATGCAACGTTACAGGCTTGGGGAAGAGTGGCTGAAACATCCATGGTGGAAAAGAACCTGGGGATATTTGTCGACAGCCAGCTTAATATGAGCAGGCAGTGTGCCCAGGTGACCAACAAGGCCAACAGCATCCTAGCTTGTATCAGAAATAGCGTGGCCAGCAGGGACAGGGAAGTGATCTTACCCCTGTACTCGGCACTGGTGAGGCCGCACCTCGATTACTGTGTTCAGTTTTGGGCCCCTCACTACAAAAAGGACATTGAATTATTTGAGCGTGTCCAAAGAAGGGCAACGAAGCTGGTGAAGGGTCTAGAGAACAAGTCCTATGGGGAGCAGCTGAGAGAACTGGGGTTGTTTAGTCTGGAGAAGAGGCGGCTGAGGGGAGACCTCATCGCCCTCTACAACTACCTGAAAGGAGGTTGTAGCAAGATGGGTGTTGGTCTCTTCTCCCAGGTAACAAGATGAGAGGAAATGGCCTCAAGTTGTGCCAGAGGAGGTTTAGATTGGATATTAGGAAAAATTTCTTCACTGAAAGTGTTATTGAGCGTTGGAACAGGCTGCCCAGGGGTGTGGTTGAGTCACCATCCCTGAGGGTACTTA
Organism: Strix aluco; assembly: GCF_031877795.1. Taxonomy (NCBI): domain Eukaryota; kingdom Metazoa; phylum Chordata; class Aves; order Strigiformes; family Strigidae; genus Strix; species Strix aluco. The sequence continues at coordinate 40,253,322 of NC_133934.1, read as the reverse complement.
AAAGACCTCCAGGTCTTTTTAGATGTAGCACTTTGTAGATGTAGCACTTAGGTACATGGTTTAGTGGTGGACTTGGCAGTGCTAAGTTAACAGTGGGACTCAATGATCTTAAATGTCTTTTCCAACCTAAATGATTCTATGATCCTAAAGAGGATTGCTCTTTAACATTCTGTAGGGAGAATTTGAATAAAATTTGATGAATGTTTTAAAGATGGGGAGAAAAATGCAAAATGCAGAGGTTTTGTTTAATTTATTCTTGGGATAAAACAGTAGTCTTTTTCATTTTGAAATGACCATTTCCACTTTAGAAATCAATTTAATTTAAAAAAATAAAGGAAAAAAAGGGGAAAAATTTTAAATTCATCAAAGCAAAAATTGCAATGAACTGTTGCATCTTGAATTAAGCTAAATATTTCAGGTAAATTAAAATACACTTCTCTCTGCCCCCATTTAGACATATTATTTTTAGAGCTGAAAGGTGTTTTTCATTAATGTCAACCCTACCAGCCTGGAACTGCTCTTGTTGTGTTTTTGAGAGTTTTGGTATGGAAAGAAAGACTAGAATATAGTACCATTCATTCTTCTTTGAGACATCACAAAAGATGGTTTATAGGCAGTTACTGTTTTACTTAAAAAGCCACAACCCCAGAAATGTCCAGAACAGACATAATTTGTTTTGTTTTGTTTTGTTTTGTTTTTTTTTTAATCTTTTCAATTACTACAGCAGATCTATGGGTGGATATGGGTTACCATTACCATGGGTTGTCATTAATATTTCTAAAGTTTGCTTTGTTTTGTTTTATTTCCTCTTCAGCTAGAACTGTTGCCTTCCTTTACATTTGGTTGATTACAAGCCCTGGACTAAGGCCATCTGGCTTAGTTGCAACCCAGATAAGGTTGGCAAGGAAGAACCTTTTGAGCAAATGTCAAAATCTGTAGCTGTTCCCTCAGTTGAGAGTGTCTGACTGCAAGCTGGTCAAACTGGCTTACAGTAGTTTAAACCTTTTCAGTGTCATTGTTTTCTCCTTACTTGAGATGCTGCTTTTCATTTTTTTCAGTCTATGGTGACTTTTAACTCCTGATTAATAAGTGACTGAAAGAGAGATTTAAGCCTTAGGTCAGTTCTCTGACAGCTCTTTGCAGGCAATCAATGACTAGAAAAAGACTGAACTTATTTTACTTTAGACAGAAGAAGATGAAGCTGGAGCAGAGAGGCAGATCTCTTATTTGTCATCTTAAAGATGATAACAGAGTTTATGGTTGTTTATGAAAGAGTCTTTAGGCACAGAGGAGTTGCAGACAAAGGCTCTAGGGAATAGACCACAAGTTCAGAATAGGGAGAGCGCAGTTTTCTGGGGGAGTTATGAAAAAACCCTAATGACAGTTGTGAAATACAACTGGAGTCTCCTTTCTTGAGGAGAGAGCTGTAACTGTCCTGAACTTTGATATTCAGTATTATTGTGCAATATCTTAAAGGGCAAAATACAAGTTTTTATTTTCCATGTACATACATGACACCAGGTTCTGCTTACCTGAAATGGTGTGTTTGAATTGTAGGTTTCCTGAAAGGGCTTGACACATGTCTGCATAGAAGAGTGGGAGGTGGTGGATCCCCTAGGTATGGTTGTAACACTCTTACTTAATATTGGCTTTCAAATGTGAAAAAAAAAATAAGATAAATACCCTGTTCTTTTTACCTTTACTCATGAAAAAGAAACACCAGGGAGAGCCCCAATCCCCTTCTAGATGCAGGAGGAAACATGGCAATGAGTGATGAGGAAAAGGCTGAGGTGCTTAATGCCTTCTTTGCCTCCGTCTTTAATAACAAGACTAGTTGTACTGAGGGAATCCAGCCTCCTCAGCCAGAAGACAGAGACTGGGAGAATGACCCCCAGGCATTCCAGGAGGAGATAGTCAGTGACCTACTGCATCACATAGACATACAAAAGTCTATGGGACCAGATGGGATACACCCAAGGGTACTGAAGTTGCTGGCTGGGGTGCTTGCCAAGACGCTTTCCATCATTTACCAGCAGTCCTGGCTGACTGGGGAGGTCCCGACAGATTGGAAACTGGCCAATGTGACACCCATATATAAGAAGGGTCGGAAGGATGATCTGGGAAATTACAGGGCTGTCAGCTTGACTTCAGTGCCCGGGAAGCTGATGGAGCAGGTCATCCTGAGTACCATCACAAAACACATGCGGGACAACCAGATGATCAGGCCCAGTCAGCATGGGTTTATGAAAGGCAGGTCCTGCTTGACAAACCTGATCTCCTTCTACGACAGGGCCACCTGCTTATTGGATGAGGGAAAGGCTGTGGACGTTGTCTACCTTGACTTCAGTAAGGCCTTTGACACTGTTTCCCACAGCATTCTCCCGGCAAAACTGGCTGCTCGAGGCTTGGATGATCACATGCTTTGCTGGGTAAAAAACTGGCTGGATGGCCGGGCCCAAAGAGTTGTGGTGAACGGAGTTAAATCCAGTTGGTGGCTGGTCATGAGTGGTGTCCCCCAGGGCTCAATTTTGTGGCCACTCCTGTTTAACATCTTTATTGATGATCTAGACAAGGGGATCGAGTGCACCCTCAGTAAGTTTGCAGACGACACCAAGTTGGGTGGGAGTGTTGATCTGCTCGAGGGTAGGGAGGCTCTGCAGAGAGACCTGGACAGGCTGGAGCGATGGGCTAAGGCCAACTGTATGAGCTTCAATAAGGCCAAATGCCAGGTTCTGCACTTCAGCCACAACAACCCCCAGCAGTGCTACAGGCTTGGGGAGGAGTGGCTGGAGAGCTGCCAGTCAGGGAGGGACCTGGGGGTGTTGATTGACAGCTGGCTGAACATGAGCCAGCAGTGTGCCCAGGTGGCCAAGAAGGCCAATGGCATCCTGGCTTGTATGAGAAACAGCGTGGCCAGTAGGGACAGGGAAGTGATCTTACCCCTGTACTCGGCACTGGTGAGGCCGCACCTTGATTACTGTGTTCACTTTTGGGCCCCTCACTACAAAAAGGACATTGAATTACTCGAGCGTGTCCAAAGAAAAGCAATGAAGCTGGTGAAGGGTCTGGAGCACATGTCGTACGAGGAGCGGCTGAGGGAATTGGGGTTGTTTAGTCTGGAGAAGAGGAGGCTGAGGGGAGACCTCATGGCCCTCTACAACTACCTGAAAGGAGGTTGCAGAGAGCTGGGGATGAGTCTCTTTAACTGAGTAACAAGCAATAGGACAAGAAGTAATGGCCTCTAGTTGTGCCAGGGAAGGTGTAGACTAGATATTAGGAAGCATTTCTTTACAGAACGGGTTGTTAGGCATTGGACTGGGCTGCCCAAGGCAGTGGTGGAGTCCTCATCCCTGGAGGTGTTTAAGAGTCAGGTTGACATAGCACTGAGGGATATGGTGTAGTTGGGAGCGGTCAGTGTTAGGTTAATGGTTGGACTAGGTGATCTTCAAGGTCTTTTCCAACCTAGATGATTCTGTGATTCTATGTGAGAAGGATCATGGTAGTCTATATGGACAGTGGCAAGAAAGTAGGTGAGTTATGCCTTTACTAATTGTCTTGTGTTGAATTCTGGTGCTATGCCAACCAGATATTAATTCCTAGCCTAATATTTAGTGATGATAGCTGTCTTCAAGCTGGCTTCACTAACATACCCCTGAAAAATTCAAATGCTACATCATCTGACTAAAATATTAACCAAAGGAAACCTATCGTCATGTGGTTGGGATAAAGACAAAGACCAGTAATGACTTCATCTGATCTCTGCACTGCACAGTCACACTTTGAGGGCTTAAAGACTTAGTTGACTAATCAATTTTCCATTATTGTTTTGCATTTATAAAAATAAGTCTATTTCTATATGTTAAAATGATGTGGTGTTTCTATATCTAAGTCTTTGTGAATACTTTTACAACCCAAGAAGATAGTGACTTCAGCAGAAGCTTAATGGGCCATCAAAGAGAACTTGGGCATGGAAAATATGTGTGATATGTAGGTAAAATAAGAAATAACTGAATAAATTATTCAGTAAATAGCATCCTTGAGGGAATTAACTCAAGGTCTTGGGCACAAAGCTGTGCTCCTTATATTCATGAGGTTAGAGTTTCATAAGTATCAGCCCAGTTTTGATTTCTGTTTGTATTGCTATCTTGTTTTAATCATTATTGCTGCTTCTTGATTGATTTCAGTTTTAGTAAGCTTGATTTAAGTGTTATTCATGTAGTACTTCATTGCCATTGTACTTTTTAGTTTTTGTAATTTTTAATTTTCTTGTTTTCTATGAAACTCTCATAAGCCCTAGAGAAACTTTGCACAGCAATGTTCACATGCCCAGAAGGTCAAATACACTTGCCACTAATATATTTCAGGCTTTCTTTCCAAATTAATACTTAGCTTCTTTAGTGTATGTGAAAACATGTTATAGCAGGTACTTAACAAGCATTTACAGCTGATCCATCTTTTAGCAATTCAATCAAAGAGTTTAAAAAAATGAATTCAGGGAAAAAATAGGTTATATAGTAAAGGCAGAGAAACAATAATATCTTTAGTTGCCAGCATATGTTTATACTGGGTGGGCTATTGGCACAAGTAATCCTGAACTCCTTTATTAAGTGCATTTTTCCTGTAAATTCCCTGTAGCGTGTTATATTTTAGTTGATACTATACCTAACCTGTCTCTAAGGCAACTAGGCTTGCTTTTTAACTTCTAAGAGGGAAAATCATAAGACATATGGATATGCTAGAAGAAGAGACATCTGTAAGAAATTTAAATGCTGCCCACAGACTTTTCATTCCTATCCTACTGTCTGATTCTCCTTGCTTTATACATAGGGTCCATTCTTGTAGATCTGACTCAGATGAATATACTAGCCATATGAGTGAAGACTTTATCAAATGATTCAATAGAAAAGTATGTAAGGAATGGAAGGTAAAATGGAGTAGGCATTTTAAATACTCTATACCAGGGAACTTAAAGCTCTCAGAATTTGATGGAGATCACCGAGAATATGGAATCAAGACAGAGCAAGTATTACTTAGCGAAATCTGATTTGAAAAATCTGGAAGTTCAAAGGCATCAGCAAGACCCTGGTGCTAAAATGGAAAAGACTTTAGATGAACAAGTAGTGTATTGTCATTTTAAGGCCTCTTCGAGGAATGGTCAATTTATTATGAGTAAATAAATATATGATATGATTTTATTTAGAATTTTATTTTTACTTTTCACTCTTAGTTTTACTTTATTATCTCATACATGAAAAGAAAGTAAGACCTAGGGCATTATAGTAGGCATTTACATCAGTCAACTTCTTCAGCATGTTCCATTATAAGAGAAAATTAGGAGGAAGGACTTCATGTTTTTACCTGTGCTAGTGTTTGGAGTTTTTATTTTATCATGTCATCTTCAAAAAACTTTACTAGTTTCTGAGGTGCTGCCTGCTGGTAAATTGGAGGACAGTAAATTTACAGACTAGATGAGTTGTCTTGATGCAACTTTCCTGCAGAAAGGAGTGCCATCAGGGAAATATGTTATTAAACTTCTTTATTAAATAACTGAATTTCCTACTGTAACTGAGAAAATAATGTTAATAATTATAGCAATGATTAGAAAAATCATTAAATAATGATGGGACAAACAAAGCATTGTTTGCATATTTACAGTGAAAGTTGTTGTCATGTGGTAATTGTATTTCAGTGCAATGCAGCCTATCCTCTTTCTGTTCCGGAAGATCACTGTCCCTCACTTTTGTATCAGCGAGTAACTGAAAACTAGTTTAAGCAGAGAAGTTATTTTTTTTTTTTCCAAATATTTTTGATAGTATACAAGGAAAGACAGTTTCTCTTTAAACTTTATTTGTTCCCCTTGAAAAGTTTAGATGGAATTCAAAGACTAAACACATCTTCTGATGGAAGAAGGCCCACAGAAAGGTTTTTTTATTACATTTCATGGTTAATTTATCTTTAATGAATACAACTGAAGAAAAATTGGAGCCTTAGCTGTTCTTAAAATATGCCACTGTGATACACTACCGCTGAATATTGCCAAGTTTCTTAGCTGCCAAGTGGTCTTTGTACTCATGGCTCCACGGAAAAAAAATTGATTTCATCCCATATGATGACATATAATTAGGAAGGCCTGTTTCCTTGGAGGATATAATTTTCTTTTAACTTGAGAGAATATTTTATCATCACAATATCACAAATAACTCTAAATGTTATCTTGCACTTCACGTCTGTTTCTTTGGTTTTGTCTTCTGTCTTTTTTGATTAATAAGTTCTCCAGGGCTTATTGTGTGTATGCGTCTCATTTATGCATGATAAAAATTGCTGCAGATTTAATTTTGATTGTACAGCTGTTTTCAGTCTTTACTTCAGTTTCCTTTGATTGATTCATTGCTTTTCTTTATTTGGTGCCTTGCCACAAGCCAGATATTTCTGTAATGCATATAAAAAAAGTGCTAGTATATGATTAGGATACGGTCTTGTTCCACCCTTTTATATCATCACATAGTCTATAGACATGTTAATTTAAATAAGGGTTTCCGAGTGGGTATAAGTGTATTTTTTTCTCATCACTCCATTCCTCCTACACCTCAACAACTCCTACTTCACATGTTCAATGAAAGATATTGTCTGATGATTTATAAATTATTGCCTATCAACTTCTGAGCATCTGGCCTTCTTAACCTACTTAGTACTCACTTCAGACAATTCTTTTTCTGCAAATCCTTAATTTAATTGGATTTTGGATAGCAATGTAAATGAAAGAAAAATGATGCCTTTAGATATTTAATATAATTTATATCCCCTGAGCTATTTTGCCTAAACATTGCCATATTCGAAACATTGCTGTTCTGAACACTTGTATCTGACAGCTTTAATATTTAAGGATGATTTTCCTCCCATTTCCCAAAATGTGTTAACGTTTTGGTTTGGGGGTTTTTTTGTTTGTTTTGGTTTTATCTTAGGAAAATGTTCCCTCATGTCTGAACATATTAGTTTAAAAAATGTTTGGAGCCTCAAAGGTTCAATACTGATGGACTGTTGAAGTCAATTAATCTCTTATGTATATGCATATATTTATAGACATATAAATATGTATATATTTAAACAAAACTAGGCAATTTAGTTATCTTTTACTGAGAACCAGATACTGCTGTTTATTTCATCCTGTGATCATTTTGATGAATCACGGTAGCACAAAGTAACATGCCAATAATATTGTCAGTAAAACATGGTGTATAGAGTTCACACAGATTCATGCTTAAAGTATTATTTCTATGGGCTTCTTTATTTTTTTTATTGACAACTATCATTCCAGATTCAAAATCATATTTCTAAGGTACACTTAAAATGTGTAAGGTAAAAGTTATGGTTAAGATATTTTTTCCCAAGTCACAGATGTTAAGTCATGTATGCTTTCAAGCCAGAAAAATTGCTGTAAGAATGGCACAAGGAGGAGAAACTGTTGGTTTGGGATTTATCTGACCAAATACTGACATCCATAATATAGATACCATCATCAGAACTAGTCATCTGGGTTCATTTATAGGCAGAAGAAAGAAACGGGCATTTCTATGGCATGACTAATTTAATTCTAAAATTGGTAGGATAAACCACACCCTTTTAGTGCTCTCAATTGGTTATGAAGGGACATAGAGGTAACTAGTTCAGGTATAGCCAAGCTGTCGTGTTACTGTCTATAGAGTTGGAAGAGATCACTATTCAGCTACCTCTACATACAGTGTGTAATTAAAGCCAGATGTGCATATATACTACTCTGCATAAAAAACACAGGGTTCTATTTTGCTGCTAAAATTTAATTAGAGTTTAAAAAATATTTTATTACATTTTCTTGACCTGCCAGGCTTCTTGTCCAATAAAAAAACCAAGGGCAACTCTTCAGGAACTTCTTAGAATCCTTTCTTAAATTCTGAATTACAAGTACTACTCTTGTAATTCTCATTCTGTGTTCCTGCTAGGTTATGAAGTTCAGGCTTGTTTTAACTTGCTAATATAAAATTTGGAAATCTATAAAAAAATTGACATTAAAACATCTAACAACTTGGTAGAATATTGTTGCTCCAGAAATTTATGATCAGTGATGAAAAATAAGTAATGCAGGTAAAATTGATTGTGATGAATGCAATTATGGTCAGGTTTGCAAATTTCCCCTTACATATTTGGACTGTCTTTGGTCTTTATTCACTTAAGATTTATTAAATGACATATGTTTATTCTTAAGAAACCTGAAGAACTTCAACTTTGTAGCTTTGTGATCAAGTAAATTTGACTGGACAGAGGAGACTGCCTCTCTGCTTTCTTCATAAGCCTTCCTTGGAGCAATTTGCTTAGAGACATTGAAAATAAGTGCATGAGGGGCATGGTGAACAAAAGCAAGACCTCAGAGCTTTGCATGGGAAATGTCTGTCTTGTGAGGTCACACAATCAGGCTGTCTCTTGTGCATTAAATTATGAATCTTTTCAGCACAGAGACCTATTTACTACAGAGATAAATAAGATTAGTCCCATTATAGCCCACTCATAGCTTATCAGTTAGGAGGATGTGTTATTTCCTGAAAAGGTGCTCTAATCAGAAAGTGATTGTACAAAGTTAGGTAGTTCTTACCGTTTGCAACTGTTTTTGCCCTTCTTCAAGACAAAAGCTCTAATCTAGAAACCTGATTACCTTTGCCTTCAGTATTGGGTTTGAACAATGTACAGTAACAGAGCAAAGCTCTACATAAAGACTGTAAGGAGAAATAGTCATTATTTGAGCAGCATTTATGTTCAGCAGTAAGCTTACTGTATGAGATAGGAGTGCAATGAAAAGAAAGTCTCATGCAATCATATGTATACTCCCCTTTTGCAATGACATGGATTAGCCTAGACAAGTTCAAATTAGCATTTACGTACTAGATGTCAATGGGTCTTTTAAAGTTCTAAATTTTAAAATATATTTAAATAGTACATATACAAATATACAAGGGAATGCTTGAAAAGCTTGTGTTTTACAGTCCTTCTGATCAGCCTTTCTGATGGAAAGCAAACAAAAAACCCACGAATGCATCCATTTCAAATCTGGAAGTAGTTGGGTAGTACAGCTGAACTGTGACCTCAAAAATATGTGAAAATTCAGAGGCTTGCTCAATCACTGTCTCTGTTCTTCCTTTTTAATTCTAGCACTGGTTTTCCTTCTTGATAAGTATGTAAATAAATAACTTGCCTTCCCTGTCCAGACCTTCCACTGTCCTCCCTTGTATATGCATTGCAATCAGAGAAAAAGATATGAAAGGTAGTTTATCATTATCAAGTATCATTATCAAATTGTCCCTAGGGTTATCTAGGACTATCCTGTTCTGCAGGGAAAAAACCTAATTGCTCAGTCTGGAGTTTATTCTATAGTCTCTCAGAATGCTGGAGAGCCCATGTTCAGGTGCTCATGAGTGGGGTAGCCAGTCCTACTGCTGGGCTATCTTCATTCCTGAATGCAGGGTCCTCCTTCCACGCCTGAATAAAATTACATTAATTTCTTTAAAAAGAGGGTCAGAGGAAAAGAAAGTCTTGTGGATGCTTTCATTAGGCAATGGAATAAGTCCTGTCTTGGTATTGGAGCAAGAATTAGTGTAATAATATGTAACACTTCCTCTGGTGATGTTCTTGTGGAGTTAAAATCCATGAATTTAATGAAACTCAGACTGCAATTTTATAATACAAATTACAAGAATTATGAAAATCAAAAAGATAGTGACTTGATTTCAATTTCAAAGACAAGCATAAATCAAAAAAAAGTTTTTCTTAGGAGCAGTTCCAGAACACACTAGGTGGTGCTGTAATTCCAACAGCAACTGCTGAACGTGCTTTACTTGTGCTTTCCTATTGTCAAGGTATAACTTGTTGCAGTTAACTTTTCATAGATTTCCTAATACTTTTGAAATTTTAAATATTTCCTGTGTGTTTTAAGATGCTGTCACTGATCTTTTACTTGGTAGGAACAACATTGAATGCTTTTATTTTTCATGTTTTGCTTTTTGGTCTAGTGAAATAAAGTCCAATAGATTTTCATTCTCATTGTACTTAGGACCCAGGTTTGGACAGGGGTTTTCTGTCTGTCGTATATTTTGGGGAAAATTCTGAATGTCATGCCAAAAAACCTCTAACCACGAACATTATAATCTGTGCCTGCATCTGTGTTGCCACTTTACCAACATCAGGGAAAATGAGTAACACTGCACATAGTCTGGAATAGACGTAACAGAAATGCAGGAGAATATATCAGATTTAGCTTTCCACTACCATCCATGTTACAGTCAAGTAGCCTTGGAGCCCCATATATAAGGTGTTGCCATTGCTAGAAAAATGTCATGGGTCTTTGTGTTAAGCTAACAGCATGAGCCTCAGGTTTATCAGGCTCTGCCTGGACCTTGTCTTGGCCTTCCTGGAAGTTGTTTTAGCTTGTTTAGCTGTTACGGCAATTGCCTAATGACAAGATGACCATGAATGATTTGTTTTATCTTTTGCTTAGCTTTGTGCAATTTTGTGGTATGGTGCTTACTGTTATGTATATAGTTTAATAATAGCTAATAATGAAGTTATTCCATGTAGAATGAACTATGTGTGACCCTGGAATAAAATGTAGAGTAGAGGGGACAGGGGATGACAATGCAAGCCTTTTAAATTATACTGGAGGGTCCAGTGCTATAAACCACTCCAAGTGGTTGGTCACTGGTCACCACAGAAATTCAGCCTTGGGATTGGTCAAAACCAGTGTTAGGGATGGCAAAGACAACAGAGGAGAGGTATCCAATATACTAAAACACGCTATATATAGCAAATTTTGTTGTAGTGTGAAATTGTAAACCAGTGATATGAGCAATGTGTAAAGCATGCTAGAAAGCACATCAAAATAGTTTTAAACGGACCTTAGAGGGAAGAAAACTTCAACATCACACTCCTAGGGAAGAGAAGAAAGCAGTCATCAGCTTCAATAGTAAGCTTTTGTCCTCTCTCCCAAAAGAAGGTGTAGATACTAGGAAACGTGTGGACTAAATTTCAACTAGTATTTTGGAAGCTTTTTCTATAATAATATTCTTTCTTTGATTTTTTTTTTTCCTCTTTTTTTTTTTTTTCTCCCTGTAATAAACAGATCTGGGATAATAATAATTCCTTGATTAGGCTGTTATTATTTGAGATTTACAAACATGAGTTGTAATTTTTAACCTGTAAGGTGTTTCTTTAAGCCCATGTAAACTGCACAAGTTGTAGTTCAACAAAATGATGGGAAGTTTAGACTGTAATCTGGATGCAATATCTCCAGTATTTTGGCAGCACTGCGTTTTACTTTCCCCTCTTGGGTATCATTGCACGAGCAGGGGAATGAAGATAAACAAAATATTTGGAAGTGGCAGGATGAGAGAATGAGACTTCATACATGCTATGTGTGTTTACAGATGATGTAATGTTTAATAACTTTTCCATAGCACCTTCTCACTCTTCTCTAACCCAAGTGTGTGTATTTAAGCAAACGTTAGTAGGGTACCATTGGGATACTTAATGTGGCAACTTATCTATTTATTGTTAGTAAGAAAAGGGAGAATTGAATACAGCTTTCAAAGAAAAAAAGTCATTGCAGAGCTCAATTAAATTATCTTGGAAATATTACCTATGCTGCTTTTTATATATATGGCTTAAAAAACAGTATACATTCACAGTGGTGCTATTAACATATCAGTAACAGCTGGAAATACTCTCTAGTCATGATGTGAATTGGGAATGGTGTGGGGAGATGTGAGAGCTCTCCAGTTCAACATTTAGATTAACATTTTTAGACAGTTTGAACCCATACCCTAGAAGCAAATCAAAAGAACTATATATTTTTATTAGTTCTACACAAGTCATATATTACTTTACTATATCAGATTTTGTTTAGGTTATTTAAATAGATGTCTTTTGTCAAGTGTCCTGTATTAAACTACAGTTACATGCTGACATCCATTGAGAAGGAAAAGTTTGATCAGATGTTTACTATCACATCAGAAGGACTTTGCTTTGGGTAGGCAAATATGGAAGAAATTAACTCAGCTTAATTAAATCTAAAAATAGTGAAGAATTAACAGAAAGCTTTTTAAAGTACTTAGCAAGCTGTCAGCACTGATTATTTTGAGTTATTTAAGTTGGTTTTAGAACAAAAACTGCCAACCACCATATCAGGAAAATCTTTGCTCCTACTTTTGCTTTTCAGTTCTCTAAATGAAAACTTGTTTTATTCAGTGTTTTATCTATTACCCTTATTTATTAGGGTACATTTTGATTTGCCTTTCTAATGGTACTTTCACCTTATAATTTCTTTAATTTCTGAAAAATTTTATCTTTTTTTTTTTTTTAATGTTTTACGTGAAAAACTATACACAGTTAACTCAAAACTCCTGAGTTCCACTATTTTTGTGAGTTCCAGCAACCACAGAATCACAGAATCATCTAGGTTGGAAAAGACCTTGAAGATCACCTAGTCCAACCCTTAACCTAACACTGACCGCTCCCAACTACACCATATCCCTAAGTGCTATGTCAATCCGACTCTTAAGCACCTCCAGGGATGGGGACTCCACCACCTCCCTGGGCAGCCCATTCCAATGCCTAACAATCCATTCTGTAAAGAAATGCTTCCTAATATCTAGTCTACACCTTCCCTAGGACAACTGGAGGCCATTCCTTCTTGTCCTATTGCTTATTACTTGGTTAAAGAGACTCATCCCCAGCTCTCTGCAACCTCCTTTCAGGTAGTTGTAGAGGGCCATGAGGTCTCCCCTCAGCCTCCTCTTCTCCAGACTAAACAACCCCAGTTCCCTCAGCCGCTCCTCATACGACATGTGCTCCAGACCCTGCACCAGCTTCGTTGCCCTTCTCTGGACACACTCGAGTAATTCAATGTCCTTTTTGTAGTGAGGGGCCCAAAACTGAACACAGTAATCAAGGTGCGGCCTCACCAGTGCCGAGTACAGGGGTAAGGTCACTTCCCTGTCCCTGCTGGCCACGCTGTTTCTGATACAAGCCAGGATGCCATTGGCCTTCTTGGTCACCTGGGCACACTGCTGGCTCATGTTCAACTGGCTGTCAATCAACACCCCCAGGTCCCTCTCTGACTGGCAGCTCTCCAGCCACTCCTCCCCAAGCCTGTAGCGCTGCTGGGGGTGGTTGTGGCTGAAGTGCAGAACCCGGCATTTGGCCTTATTGAAGCTCATACAGTTGGCCTTAGCCCATCGCTCCAGCCTGTCCAGGTCTCTCTGCAGAGCCTCCCTACCCTCGAGCAGATCAACACTCCCACCCAACTTGGTGTCATCTGCAAACTTACTGAGGGTGCACTCGATCCCCTCGTCTAGATCATCAATAAAGATGTTAAACAGGAGTGGTCCCAAAACCGAGCCCTGGGGGACACCACTAATGTATCAAGGCTTATTTTTCTTCTGTTCCACAGTGAGGGCTTGAGGATAAATAAAATTCTGTATTAATAAATAAATAGAAAGCAAGCATTTTCCCCAGCATTCTCTCTCCTACCTGTAAATCTGCTTCTGTTTGAAACTGTAAAATCTTTAGATTGGCATCTCTGAAACAAAATATTTACTTTCAGTGTACCACAAAAAACTAAGGTCTTTCTTTTTAATCAGTCTAAAATCTGTTTCCTTAACCTATTGTAGTGCTTCATGAGAGTTGAGATCATGTATCTCACACTTTCATTATATCTGTTTGCCAGGTTCTTCCTCTAGACTATGTATTCTGTGACTAACCATGATCACAGTGAAGATTCTTCATCATAGTGACTCAGGCAAAGGAACAATTGCAGTGGCACCAAGAGCTGTAGGTGAACTTCTTGATCACTGTTAGTTATAAGACTGTATAAAATCCTTATACATTCTATTTTTTTTCCCTTCTCTTTCAGTAAATAGAATTTATATAAGACTCCAGATTTTAAGAAAAAATCCCTAATTTCAAATTTCTTATTTCAATAGCAGGAACAGAAATGCCTTGTCTTTTCATTCTATGGCTTCTGAAAGAATTCCTTTACAGTTCTGAGTAGTATCCAGAAACTATAAAAGTTTCATTTTTTTAAATCATTCAGGTTAATTTCTGTAGATGAGGAAAATTAGATACCTTGTAGTAATTTGAATGAGCTGGATTGTTGCATCATGTCATATAGCATGCCAGGATAAGGAAATGCCATTTCCCCATAGGAAATTAAAACAATGAACACCTATTTTCAGATGAGAAAGATGCTATCAGTTTATGTAGACAAAAGGTCATCATATCTCATAATTTTATGATTACACAATAAATAGAATTAAAGATGGAAAGAATTTTGTAGATAGTACTTGCTACGGGTACACTGCTAGCAGCTTAGTGAAGCAATGTTCAAAAAATCTCTGTAAGCAATTTGGAAAAGTTCATATTGCATCCTTCCTTGTTCCATAACTGTTCTCTGCAAAATGTGATTTTTGCCAAAACCTTTTTATCTTTGTTTTCATATCCTCTATGTACTTTTCTGTCAGTTGATACAAGGTGAAAGCTCTTTCTGTTTGCTTAAGAAATAAACCACATCCAATTATGTTCCCTTGTTATCCAAAGACAGGACAAGAGTTAGGCTGCTATAGGGTTTTTATCTTACCTTTTTTTTTATTCAAAACAAAGGCTGAATACATATTGTCATAAGCAGATAACATTTCAGTTCAAAGGCTAAATCTGTAGGGTCTCTCAGACTTCATCCCCTCCAGTGCATCTCCCTTTGATATCTCTCATGATACTAATATTCTGCTGGAAAAAATTTAGCTGTTAGTTAACACAGTGAGGTTTGGGAAGACCTAACTTTTATATGAGTTTGACCAAAATTATGGAATTCTTCCTGCCAAAGATGATGATGTTCAGCAATTGCCAACCTTCAGTAAAAACCACCAAATGTGGTTTTGATTAGTTCCTTGGCACACATGAAGAAAAACCTGCCAAGGGTGCAAAGCAAGCAAAACCAGAGAAACTAGGTGCAGCCTGTTTTCCACCTCTCCTGCCTGCCCCCATCCCCCTAGGATTAATAAGATAAAAACAAAGATGACTTCTGTGACTTTAAGACAGAAAATGTTTTGAAAATGCTCACGTAAGTAGAAGTTATATTAGTTATATTCTTTTAATGCTGACTTTTAAAGCAAAGAAAAACCTCAGGACCTTATTATTTCTAACTTGAAACTTAACAAATCAGTTGTTAGCTTGGCTAGTAACAATCTAGATATACAAACAATATTATTTCCATGTGAGAATTTGTTGCTTTTTGTCAAAGTACCTACTGACATTACATCTTTTCAATTTAATGGTAAGAATGGTAAGAAAATTAATGATAGGTTTAACTCTGAAACCAAACCTGTAATTTTATAGAAATTGTTGAATTTAGGTTTGGGAAACTGTATTCAGAATCCATGACATAACAAAATTCCTAACATATTTTGTATGCTAATCACAGATATCAAGGTGCCCTAAATACACTAGCCAGCCTTATCCTCTAGGTTTTCAGGTACTTGAAAGTTTTAGCTTCCTCCCTTTAGGTCCATACTTTACTGAAGTTACTGAGAAACTTGCATTAGTAATGCAGGATTGTGTTAAGTTTTATCTTTTCTATTTAAATCTCTTCCATTTTCTTTAGCAGTGCTCAGGTTTTGGAAAACTAGAACCATGTTGAATTCTTTAAAAAAAGAGTAGAATTTGAGGGACTATTTACACTCAACATTGGTCTGGGCTATGTACACTATTAAAAATAGTCATCATTACTGCAAAATAACAATGGATAGTCAGGCTATGTGATATTTATTGATCTTACATTTGTAAAAACATTCAAAAGCCCTTAGTGTAGAAGTCCTACAATGTCAGTTTTGGTTTATATCAGTGAAACTGAGGACAGGCTCTAAGGAATTTATTTCTACAAAAAGCATACAATGTACAGAAAACATGCAAATATACTCATTCTGTTAACAATTTTCATTTTTACATTGCCTTTCAACCTAAAAGAGCTCGGGAGGTTTAAAAGTTTCACAGAGCAATTTGTAAGAGCAGCTTAGATCTGGATTGTGGTCAACTTGTTACATCTCTATTTTTGTGGCACTTTGAGTGTTTTACCATAATTTAGTTTATTTTTAAGGTGCAGTCAGAGAGACAGGATTAAAAGACTAAGTTGTTAAACTGAATTATATTCCTGTGGGAGTGATGATGATACATTCACTTTATAAAGAAAGATAAGAAGGCTCATCAAAAGTAAGAGGAGAATTTATTTGGATAAAACATGTAATATGTCTTTGAGTAAATACAAGTCTTAAATCTTTCAAGCTTTTCAAATTCTGAAATCACTCATTTGATCAATTTAATTCCTTCTCAAATTATGTTAATGGCAGTAAATGTAAAGTAGAAAGAAGCAAAGAAGGAAGGCATAAATATTTGTATTTATGTCTGTTGCACTGGGTGGAAACTTGTAAACTTAAGGTGAATTAAAATTTTTTTGCTTATTCGTGAGGATTAAGGATTGATCTTGCCTGTCATATTTTAGGAGAAGATCTATTGATTTTTCTCTCCAATTTATTCTGTCTCGTCAAGATCTCAAACAGTGTCACCAAATCAGAACAGGCTGTGGCTCATCTTTTGAAGAGTTTTCTGGTTTGTGCAATCAGACTGCAACAATGATAGTTGTGACTATTTGCTGGTTTAAAATGTAGCCCTGTTAAATATCAACCAAAGGCTTCGTATCAATATCAACAGAAGGCTGCCGTTTTCAGCTGGTGTGTGACTTGGCTGTTTACAGAAAACTGACTGGATGTTTCTGGCTGTTTACAAAGTGGATCCGAAGGTTTACTTAGCAGTGGTCTGCTTTCAACAAAGTTGTGCACGCTATTTCCGACTGCGTGTTTTTTCTTTTCTTTATTTTTTTTTTTTTGACTTCCATGAAAAGGGGGAACAGTTTGAGCTTATTTAGGCCTATGTTTCACTTGTAAGCTGGTTTTTGAGCTTAGTTCAAAAGAAAGCGTGTGCCCTTCAGTGGGAAGTGTTTCTAGAGGAATATCTTCTGGGCAGTTACAAAGTTTTTAGATTTGTTGGTACCTACCTCGTTTGGATCCCAAAGAAGTCTTGAATGGGTGTGTTTTAGATTTACTTTTTATATTTTACTTCTTGCTTTTAATGGCATTTAGTATTGTTAGAAGGTTCTCAGTGAATAGGAAGATGACAGCAGCACACATTTCTTGACCTCTTTCACCCCATCATCTGTAAGAATCAACCACAGTAGTTTATGTCTTTTTCTTACATTGCTCTGAAACATAATCGTACACATCTAATGATACATTTTGTTTCTTAAAACCAGTTCTTCACTTGACTGTACTTTTTTTTTCCTCCCTCTTGAGTTTGTTTATTGGTTCACAACTTTGTTGCTTGATACCAAAGCTGATTTCTCATGATATGCTGCCTCGTACATTCCTGCAGGGAGATTGTCACCCCCAATGATAAATTCATCATTCTCTCTACTTACAGATTTGATCATAAACAAAAGATCTATATTTTTCCTGCAGGATAAAATAGAAGAAACCTGGATTGTGAGAAAAAGAACTCCTTTTCAAATAAAAAATGTTTTAAATGACTGCATTGCATTATAGGAAATACATAACTCATATGTACTCCATACTATGAATTTTTTTCCTTGTTTTCACTGAACTGAGAGTTAGTCTTTATATTAAGGAAATAATAAAGTAAAAATCAAATTACAGCTACTTTACTTGTAGGCTATTCCATCTCTTTGATTTTTTTGCTGAGGAAACTAGGCTCTTTGAGGTGGAGAAAATAGGCTGGAATCCATAAGAATTTTATTTTAAAAAAGTAGCAGTCAGATTAGGTAAAAACTGTAAAATAAATGTATGCAACTTTTTATGTTGTGGGTGGCATGGTTTAGATAATTCTGGTCCTTTAATGTTGTGTTTTAAAATTTTAAAATTAATTCTGCGTGTGTAAAGAGATTTTAGAACATCTCTCTTCTTGGATAGCTATTTTGAGATACCTTTAAATGTGAGACAATGTGACAAATCCATAATCTTATTTAAAAATATTGGTCTTTATTATCCTTATACCATAGATCTGAGAAATAAAAGCAAATTATTTTGACAAGATACAAAATCATTACCATAGAATCATAGAATATCTTGAGTTGGAAGGGACCCATAAGGACTATACTCATTCTTTCAGTGTGTTTGTTGCTTCAGACTCTTTCTGTGGTGATTCTTCAAATTTCCACTGCTGCTGCCTCTTGCAGGGTGCATAATAGAAATGAAATTTTAAAATACAAAGAAGGAATAAATTAATGATTAATGGCAGATACATGCAATTTTAGTATTTGTTTTCAGAATCAGTGTAGGTTGTCTTAGATTTACCACTTGTAATTACTTAGACTCATGAGTATTATTTCAGCAAAAATATGCAGTGAGGAGCAAATACAATAATAATAATTAAAAAATCAGAACCTGGATTTCCTAGCTTTATGAGATTAAATAGTCCACTGTTGCAGTGAGGATGTATTAAATGGTATTCTTCAATCATCTATCTCAAATCTGCTACTACCTGATATTAATTAATGGCTTGAGTAAATGAATAAAAAGAATATCTAGCATATTTGCTGATAACAAGGACCTAGAAGGAAGCCATAAAACATACAGGATGAGAGATTAGAAAGGTCTTTAAAAACAGAAGAAAATATTTCAGAAATATATGATAGAAGTAAAACTTGTTCACTTAATTGAGAAAAATCATGAGGTTGATGCAATAAAGTAGGTGGAATGCAAAAGTTCATATTGGCTTACTGGGAAATATGAAGAGAAAGGTTATGTATAAAATATGTTAGATAGTCTTTTTGCTTTAAACTAAGTTAGAAAGATGTAAACATGTTTTAGAAGACACGATTCAATGAAGAAAAATGGAAGGACTTCAGGTTGTTTAGAATAAAAAAAGAGAAAAGTGGGTTGAATGGTGTCCCAATAAATATGGGAAAAAAACTGCTGGAAAATAATATTTTTTTTCTTTATTCAGAGTTGATAACACAGAAATCAATTAGAATTCAAATTACAGTAAGGAAAAATCAGACAAGACAGAGAATTATCAGTGGTAAGGGCAGATGAATAGACTGCTTTAGAGGGTTATGGTTTCTCTATCGTTATTTAAACATTTCTTTATATTTTTAAGCTTTTCTGTTTGAGAACTATGTGAGTGTGGGTGGTCTACACCTTAGCATACGGAAGTCTACTATGGACTATCTTGAGGGCACGTATAGAATCTTTCTACTACTCCTCTTTTTCCTTTTTCCTGTTTGTGTTTTCAGTCTACATACTATATATAGTAAATCATCTTACATATGATGTTTTGTAAGTGCAGATTGCCAGTTTAAATAGAGTTGGATATAACTGGAGGTATTTTGCTCCTTGTATGTAGAAAAAAGCCTCAAGATATTAAAAAAAGAAACAAGATAATTTATCACATGAAAATGAAGAAGAATATTGCTAGATATTCTTGGGTGCTGTGAATATTACATTGTCTACAGTTCATGGAGTCTTTTACAAACATTGGATTATAAAAATAATATAAGAAATTAAAATGTTGTATTGAAGTGCAAATTCATGTCAGGGAGAATGACAGACTTCAAGCTAGCCATAAAATCAATGCCTGCCTGTAGCAACAAAACTTAATTTAAACACATTTATAGATGCTTTGAAAGACATCCCTGGCATGATTAAATTGCAGATAATCAAGTATGGCAAGTTCTAAGCATTTGAGGTTGATATTAGATGGCATACAAATAAGAGTAAGAAATTTATGTAAAAACACTTCTGTATTTTTAAAAGAAAAAAAATCCCTTAGATGGCCATGGTGCTGTATAGGACAAAAATATGTAGTCTGTTTAAAAAAGAATAAGGCCAACTGTGACAAAGCAAAAAGAGGTATCCTTATGTTGTGGGTCGACCTCTGTGTCTAGAATATGATGGCATATACCACTTCAGATGTACAAGCGGTTCCATGCAGAATAGCATTGTGGATGATGTATGCAGTGTAATTCAGTAGTCAGATACTAAACTAGTGTTTTCTAGAACTAAACAATAGAAGGACTGGTTATTTAATGAAGCAACATGCATCTATTATCAGGTTCCCAGCTGAAAACAGCTAAATTCAAGTTCATTCCCAATGATATAAACCAGTCATTATAAACAAGCAGATACATGTTCCTCTGAGCAGAAAGAGGAGGGGAGAGACAAAGAGGATAAAAACTCTCTAAGACCTGAAAAATGAAATAATGTAGGAGCTCTGGTTGACTTCAAATTCTCCTGACCGGTGTTCATTGTGTGTGTTTCTTGCATTTGGTTCATAATAAGATAATTTCAGTTCAAGTCACAGAAAAATGTGGACATGTTGCTTGAGAGATTTTTATTATATGAACAATTGGTCATGGACTTAACTCCTCACTAATCTCACTTATTGATAAAAGAGGAAGCATCCTGGATTCATTAAAACCAAGCTTGCAGTCCCTCAGGAGCCAAAACAACCTACATACAGTTAGTGATTTTTTTTAAGTGACTTTTTGATCCCTTTGAATAACTTGATGTCCTTTATAAAATTTGTAATGCAAACATGATCCTCCAGTACATGCATTGGAGCTGAAATATATTTTCTTAATTAGAAAATATGGGGAAATAATCCAAATTTTAAAAGATGTTAGTTTAACTCAATATAAATATTGAAGGAAGTGTTGAAGTATTTGTTGTGAAAAATACATGTGCATGGAGCTGCACTATTGAGCTGGGAAAAATGACCTGAACCTACTAAAATGCTACACTAGGTTGCTGACCCTTGGAAAACAGGTCATTTGTTCTTCTGCATTGACTTATGCTTCGTAGCCATGTAACACTCCATAAAATCAGTTTCAAAGTCATACAAGAGCTGAAATCCCAGTTCTGAAAGTTATGTAATTGAACACTTTGGAACCTAAACATCATTGAAAATGGAAGGTAACACTCAAATTTGGGCACATTTAAAAATCGTGCTGACAGTCCAGCCCCTGAAGAACAATGGACAGTTGACATAGCTTTCAAAAGACAATAGAAGGAAATGCCTTTAAGGGAGCTGTTAAAGAAAAGTTTTTTAAAATAGCTACTAAATCTGTTTTGACTCTGCCTTCAGTTCTGCCACAAGATGACAGTATCTTAGGACGCGACTGTTATGGTGTTGTTGAGGAGTTTTATACATGAACTTTCAGTAAGGCTATGGTGTAACATTAGTTAAAAGTGTGAACTAAGAATAACAGTATATTGCAAGGGAGCCTGCAGAATTACTTCTTAAAATCACAGAGGTGGAGAGAGCAATTCTAGCCCATTTTCCTATGAGTGCCATTAAGAGTGAAATAAAGTCAAATATCTGCTGTGAGACTTTGTTTCAATGGAAGCCAGCTACGGGGTGAGAAATATGCCTAGACAGAGCAACAGATGTAGTAGGTATCTGTTCTTCCTAACCCCATTACGCTGTTGGCATGAGGCTGTCACCTGCAGATAACTTCACACTGCCGTTTAGTGACACTATCTTGATGCCATCATAGTGTTTCAGTATGTAACTGAAAACATAATTTAGTTGGTAGGTGAAATGATTGTTTATGTAAGTTTTGAAAAGTATCTTTGATTAAACAAAAATAAAAAATGAATCAGCTTTTATCAGAATTGAACAGCATTTCTCATCAGCCTGCATGTAATCAGTATTGCCACATATAAACTTTTGACCATATTTTTTGTAACTACTTCCTCTCTTCTACTGTGAAATAAAGAATCCCACAAACAAAACACTGCAAAAAAACTTCTCCCCAACAAAAAGCTTTCTAAAATACCTCAGAAAATGCTTCAGTGTTCACTAGGTAGAGCTTTTTACCCCTAAACTCTACATGGGCATACATGATTTTTCCCTTTCTGTTGCATACTGAAATATATGGAAGCCTTGGTTGATACGGCTTCCAAGAAAAGCAGGAATGAGGGAGGGAAGCTTTAAATATTAATTTCATTTACTGTCTTTAACAAACAGGGCTGATGAAGGTCTCACTGTTTTTACTCAGTAGAATATCTACAAGAAAAAAATTGGGAGATTTTTCCTGTTTAATTTCTCTCCTCTGACTAGATTTTTGAGGTTCTTTCTTTGCTCCTTAAAGAACAGATTTCTGCAAGCCAAGGAAGCGAACCTGATGTATTTGTTACAGTTTAGGAAGCATATAAAGTCTCACTTACTGTAAATGAGTATGTGTGGTGGGTTGAGCCTCGCTGGATGCCAGGATTCCACCAAAGCTGCTCTATCGCTCCCCCTCCTCAACTGGACAGGGGAGAGAAAATATAATAAAAGGCTTATGGGTTGAGATAAGGACAGAGAGAGATCGTTCACCATTAACTGTCATTGGCAAAACAGACTCGAATGGGGAAAGCATTAATTTAATTTATTACCAGTCACATCAAAGTAGGTTAATGAGAAATAAAACCAAATCTTAAACCACTTTCCACCCAACCTTCCCTTCTTCCCAGGCTCAGCTTCACTCCTGATTTTCTCTACCTCCTCCTGCCAAGTGTTGCAGGGGGATGGGGAATGGGCGTTGTGGTCAGTTTATCACATGTTGTCTCTGGTGCTCCTTCCTCCTCAAGGGGAGGACTCCTCACACTTTTCCCCTGCTCCAGCATGGGGTCCCTCCCACGGGAGACAGTCCTCCATGAACTTCTCCAATGTGGGTCCTTCCCACAGGTTACAGTTCTTCACAAAGTGCTCCAGTGTGGGTCCCCCACGGGGTCACAAGTCCTGCCAGAAAACCTGCTCTAGCGTGGGCTCCTCTCTCCATGGGACCACAGGTCCTGCCAGGAGCCTGCTCCAGAGCGGGCTCTCCATGGAGTCACAGCATCCACTGGCTCTGGCATGGGGTCCTCCACGGGCTGCAGGTGGGTATCTACTCCACCATTAACCTCCATGGGTGCAGGGGCACAGCCTGCCTCACCATGGGCTGCACCACAGACTGCAAGGGAATCTCTGGTCCCGGTGCCTGGAGCACCTCCTCCTCCTCCTTCTTTGCTGACCTTGATGTCTGCAGAGTTGCTTCCCTCACATGTTCTCACTCCTCTCTCCAACTGCAATTGCTCTTGCACAGTAACATTTCCCCCTTCTTAAATGCATTATCTCAGAGGCACTACCATCGTCGCTGATGGGCTTGGCCTTGACCAGCAGTGGGTCCATCTTGGAGCTGGCTGGCATTGGCACTATTGGACATAGGGGAAGCTTCTAGCAGCTTCTTATGGAAGCCACCCCTGTAGGCACCCATCATTAACAAAACCTTGCCATACAAACCCAGTACAATATGGTACATGCAGTTGTGTCCTTTTTGGCCAATCCTACAAGGATAATAATTGTGAAGTAGAAAAAAGAGATTCTGTACTGGAAACTGTTTTGAGAATGTCTGCAAGCTTTATAAGGTGCATTTCATGTAGAGATCAGTCATAAGTAGGATTGTAATTTCTGTGAAACCAGCCTGTTGGATGAGTTCACATGTGAATATCAGTATTTTGAATAGCTCTATGGGGTGAAAATGGGAGGGGAAATAAGATCGCTGATAGCACATGCAACATCTTTAGATTGTGGCCTGTGAAACTCATTTCTAGACTTGCTTCTAGATAATAATTCAAAAGAATCCTTTACCTGAAATAAATTAATGTCAAACAGCGTATAGCTTTTCTTATGATAGTAGTTCAGATGCTTAATTTCATTAACCACATTTTAGACCATATTCCTTACTTGCTGCTTTATCTGAAAGGATAGTGGTTCCTCCAGAAAGATGAGTGTCTTCTCAGTTCCTCCTTTGAAATGTATATTGCAAGTCTTCTTGGCTAAATGTACCGCTCCTTTTCTTGTAATGACAGCATCCTTTGAGGTAATTCTTGCTCCTAACTCCTCTCATTTTATTCACTTTCAAAAACAAGATGTCTACTGCTGGGATTTCTATGTTCTTGGGGCTTTTCCAAGATCTATCACATAGTATATATGAGGTGTATGGAAAAGCCAAGATGGCACACATCTTGAAGTAGCAGCTTAAAACATAGTTCCTATTTCCTTTAAAAAATATTTATATTTGCTTTAAATATAAATTAATTTTTAAGGGTATGACATTGCCTCAGAAGATATTTGTTTAAATACTTACATTAACAATTTGATTCTGGTCAAAGGTCAGTGCTTAGGTAGTTACCTTCTAAATGTTGGGGGGGGGGGGGGGGTGGGTGGCACGGAAAGAGGGACAAAGTTCACTGCTTATGTACTTTGCCTTGCTTTGAATGGAAAGAAAAACCCAAACAAACCATAAAGTCTTAACAATCACTTTGCTTTCATCATGTTTTAAAATGGCTTGTGCAAAGCCATTCTCCCTTATGAAGCCAAGCAGGATTTGTCTCTTTATGATGATTACCTTAGAGCATTTATAATGCAGGAAAATGAGTTTAGCAGCTGTCAAAATTAGTGCAACTCCAGGGACTAATAAAAAGAAAAACTGTAATGTTGACACATCAAATAACATCCTTGGGATGTGGGACAACACCTAATGTGCGTTTTGTCTGACCTACTATATGCGTGTGTGGCAGCCCTTGAGTATAGTCATTAACTTGAAGAGGGACATTATATTTAGGTTTCAAATTGTATATACTACTTAAAGGAGAATAAATATTTTACTGTAAATCCGGGGGATCAAAATATAATCTGAATTTGTGGAGAGCTGCATTGCAGCACTGATGCATGCTTAAATGCCCATTACAAAATGTGTGTGTGTGTGTGTTATTTCTTCAGTGTGTGAATGTGTATATGTCTAATAATGCTCATATTTATAAATTACTTATTGGGTCTATGAGTGACAAAAGCCTATACATATGTATTCAATGTATAGCAAGAAATTATAAGAATTACTAAATATGTGTTCTTCGAAAATATTTCTGTTTGCATGAGGTAACCTGCATTGACCCCAAATAAGAGTAGTATTTTGATTAACTTTTAAATAGTGATACAAAAAATCTGCAAAAGCCAGACAGCTAATGGTTATAAATATGTGTATGTACCTCCTTAATGATGGTAACAAAGCTTAAAATGTGACAAACTCCAAATGGATTATGGGTGGGAATTGGATAGATGCTTTCAAGAGTTGTGACATTTCAGGTCTGATAGCGAGTATCAAGAAAACAGGATGAGGAATAAAGGAAAAGAAGAAAAAAAGTAGAAAACCAGCATAAGATACAATTAAAATTCATCAAAGATATATCTTCCTAAACTAATGTAAACTTTGATAAGATAAATTCTAATTCTGTTAATGTGATTAGGTAATTTAACTAACGCTGTTCAAGCATAAGGCATATGCGTTCTGTGCCGACTGTGGTCATTGTAGTTTGTTTTGTAGTAAACTCTCTAAGCTTGCTGTGGAGTAGTGGAGTGGTTTATGGCTTGTTCTGTGCTGGGGGAGCGAGAATTACGTTCCATGGACTCCCAAACTTCTTTTTACTGGGTCATGTTGATTCTGGGGATGAAACCTGATGCCTGAAGGGAGATCCCCTCCAGGGACTTTTACTTCCATTGTATAGGGTGTTACATAAACTACTTGGTTTATCTCTCATCAAAAGATAAGTTCTGTGTATAAACAGCTATCCTTGCCTTTACTACTGTAACCCAGTGCCTTGTGAATGTGATTCTTGGACTACTAGTGGAATGCAAAATAATAGTAAATGGTTTCTTGCTTGCCCACTGAACCAAGCTGCCTTCGCAGTGTTGTTATTTGCGGAGTTGAAAGCAGATCTTTGGCCCTCAAAATGTAAGAGCTGCACTGCTACTGCTTTTAAAGCAAGAACTAATCAATGAGGCCTGGAGAGGGATTAAAGGCTGTGTTATGAGTGCATTATAAACACTGGTTATTAATGGAAGTTACTGCACTGACTACAGTGAGAAACTCTTGTTCTCCAGAGAGCTTAGGGAAAATCTGCTTTCCAAAGGCAGAATTTACCTTCTGTTTCAAGTGGCACTGCGGAAAAAAGCCAACAGCTCTGAACAAGAAATAGTAGCCAACAGCTACTATTTCTTTTCACAAGCAACTGGAGACAAATTTTACTAGAATTTTTGTCCCAAGTGATATTAACTACTGTTGACCGACTGTATTCAGAGGAAGGAGAGGATAGAGGACTGGCCAACAAAAGCTTTCATAAAATTTTAACTAAGGGCTGGGATGCCTCCCATCTTTTTTTTTTTTTTTTTTTTTTAGTTTTTATTTTTTTCCCACTTCCTTGCTTGGAGTCTCCTAAAAATGCACACTGCCTTCTCTGAAAGTACCTCTTTGCCACTCTCAGGTACACTGAAGCAGGCCAATCGGTAACAAAACAATCTCTTGTCTGGTCTGTTTGCCTCTGCTTTCAGTAGAAAATCTGTTGGCTAGGCTACCAGATGGTTATAAAGTACCTTGCTCTGCAGTATTACATAGAAAATAGATGGGTTTTGAAATGATGAAGGCACGTAACACTGTAAACTCGGATGCATTCTTAACTCATACATCTTTAAAGTCATTCAGTATTGATGGAAGGCTTGTAAGCCTTATGGATATAACATTGTTACTGTAAATGTCTTGCGTCATCTTGATAAGTAAAACCAACCTCTGGATGATAATTTAGCCTATTTCCATTTTTAAAAGGAATCTGTATTGACACCATAATCATATGAAATGTGCTGGTAGACTTTGTCAGATTCTTCTTTGCAGATGTCTGAATCATTTTCACTGCTACACGGCTATACCATAATCTTCTCTCTCAAAGATATTATCTTAAAACCTATTGTAAATCTAATTGCTTTTTAGGAATTCAGACCTCCACAATGTGTTTTTTGTATGGAGAATGAATAAAATATAAAGCCAGTGTCAATAGACTGTGGTAAAATTTTCCCTTCTTAACACATATGTGGTGGCAGGGTGTGAAACCAGGAAGAGAACAAAGAAAATGGGGGATGACTAGAGACCCAGCAATTAAGTGAGAGGATAGAACTTGTATCTCCACTGGTGCTGTACTTGAGTAGAAAGAGTTTTGCATTAAACACCTAATTGCTGACAGATTTTCAGTAGAGGAGTTTGGTCTGGTTGCATTCAAACAAAAATTTGCACTGACTCCAGTGATTTCATACAGAGAGAGCCCTGGAGTTGCAGGAGTTACTATTCAGCCTTTCCCAAAATTGTGGCAATCCAGGTATTACCTTCCTGTCAGAACAGAAGTACCACACGAGGGAGAGAAAGACCAGCTCTTGCATGTGATCATCAGTCAACTTACTTCCTAACATCACCCAAAATTATATTTCTCGCAATGGTAGTGAAATATATTTTGTCCCCCTCAAGTACTTTGGAGAGTAAATACGTTTTTTGGGGGGATTAACCCTCCTCATTGCTGATGATTCATATATGTCCTAACCTTAAGAACTCCTGTGTGTCCTACTACTCTCCCTGCCACAGCGTTTCAGTACCAGGAAAAGATCTTACACCTCCTCTAAACCTCTCTGTGCTCTGCTGCTTAAGCCAACTTTTTTCCAAAATCTGTGAGTCCCTTCAGGAGGCTGCTTTGTGGATGGCAGTGGATGCAGGAAAGAGCATGCCTGGCATGCCATTTCAGGTGTTACTCTCTAAAGTCCACCAACTGCAGTGCCTGCACAGAGAAAAACTGACTCTCATGACTTGTTTAGTGGCATGCCCTTCCTAGTCCCTTTTATAGAGGCAACAGTTTAGATTAGAAGTAGTTCAGCACCGCTTTGGCTAGACAAACAAATAACACTGATGCATGGAGCAGGCGAAGTAGTAGAAGAGCTGGTGGGACTCTTCAAGGAGGGTCTGCAAAGATTTGAAAATCTGTAAAGCAGGTTTACGATGACGTCAATTCTAGTCTGTGTCTATACACACATGGTAGCTGCGTATTGGGTGAAAAGAGTATTATTTTTTCTCTCTGAAGTGCAACACTCCAGAATTATCCCTGATTTTATTAAAGACAGCTGCAACATATGCTACATAAGCTAAAGCTTGGCACACTCAAAAGTCAGTGCTGGTAGAGTGCCGCAGTTTGCATATTCAGGATAGTGCTGTAAGCACGATGAACCTTTACCTTCAAGAATATTTTACCATATTCTTTGTCACATTTACTCTTCTACTATTTATCTGGAGAACAGAATTTGCAGATTTTTAACAGTGGTGTTTAATTGCTGGGATATCATTATCTATATATTTTTCAACATCTAAGGACTTACATTCAAGCTTGTTTTTTATTTAGCAGAAGTTAGGGCTTAAATGGAAGTTTTGACTTGGAGGCAAAGCTTGTTGGGTGGTTTTGGTCTCTATTGTGCTCACACTTGGATCAGACTATTTTTGTAGTCTTCTTGTAAATATGAATTAGCTTTCTTGTGAGTACCTGTTTACCACTGACAGATTTTTGAAAGGTGATTATAGGTTATATTTGTTTTAAGAATGTTTTAGTTTGGGTTATATCTTCAGAAACAAAAAAAAGAGAAAAATGCATTGTATTAAGTATTTTCATTCCAAAAGTAATTTTCATTTCAGAGGAGAAAATCGTCTAGAACTTTTGCAACTTAATTACTGATATATGGAACATTATCTGAGTTCGTACACTCCTTACAGGTTTAAGGAAATGAAATTTCATTCATGTTTGGCATATCATATGCATAATTCTATAGAGTTCAAAGTCTTGTTTTACACTTCAGTACTGGGAATCGGGATTTCCCAACACAATGTGGTCACGAAAAATGAATTAGCACTGACGCAGAGCTCATGACCTCCTTGGCGCCAAGGGGCTACATTTAGCCAATTTCCTGCAAGGATATAGTTGAAGGAAAGCTTCTCACTGATGCCTAATGTAATTTATATGATCACATTTACTTTTTCTTTTAACTTTTATAGGAGTGACTTTAAAAAAAAATTCCATTTTTAATAGCTACTTGAATACCATTCCCTTGTTGAAAATAAGACTTAATTCTATTGCCTTTGTATATGTCCCGTTTGACTGTTAAATCCAGCGTTTTGTTATTTCAGCAGACTTCAAACGTGTAATAAATAAATTTCCACTGGGTTGGCACTTCCTTTTTGCTTCCTGATGTAGGGATTGATTGTTCTTTGCAAGTCTCTCGGGATTTTATGAGCTTTCTCAGAATGACTGACTTGACCACAAATTCAACCATCAAAATTTTCAGAAACCGTTCACACAGAAAAGCCAATAGAGGCAATTTTTAGAACAATAGCAACTGCTGCATATTGTATGAGATCAAATGCCTTCTCAGGTGTAACAGGAGATACAAACAATGATGGAATTGACTCAAAATCTTGTTAGTCATGGGATTAGAGACAGTTGCAGGGAAGGTCATTAATATGAAAAGTTATATAAGAGAATATTCTTAGAATAAGGATTTCTCACAAGAGGTATCTTTATATGTGTGTAAAAATACTAATGTGGTCACTTAGACTACTCAGCAATTTGGAAGCTTAGCAAGTACTATGGAGATGAAACAATATTAAAACTACTTACTGAACGCAATTTAGGATAAGAACACAGTAAAATTTTAGTAAAATCTAAATTAGATAAGTAATGTAATTGAATAATTAAATATCTCAAACAGAAAAAAAGATAAGAAACTAAAGTAATAAAAATGGTTGAGAAAGTAAAAGTTCACAGTTAGTTAGGGGAGGGGGAGAGAGAGACAGAGAGATGTCCAGTGGCATTTTAGATGTCCAAGTGAATCCTGGTCTCCTTGTAGGCCTTGCTTTTATAACTGACAGTCCTGAACTGAAGTGTCAGGTATGTCTGGCATCTAAAATGGCAAGAAATAGATATGTTTAGTCTCAGAAATCACTTTCTAATGTTCTACTAACTGTTCAATAGTATTAGTGTATACATATATATTTAAGTGGTCAGCAAATATTGTCTCAGTTAATAAAACAGGATGAATAAAACCAGTTCTTCTGTATAGCTCAACAGAACTGCTAAATATCTGAGATTTAATATATCCTTATTTCTTAAGCATTTTTGGCCACAGCTGGGTATAATTTGTCTTTATGCTAAACTGTGTGAAATATTTGGGAAGGTGTCTGTGCCCAATGAATCACAGAATCATTTAGGTTGGAAAAGGCCTTTAAGAAATCATTGAGTCCGTCCATTAGCCTAACACTGCCAAGTCCACTACTAGACCATGTCCCTAAGTGTCACATCTACATGTCTTTCAAATACTCCACGGATGGTGACTCAACCACTTCCCTGGGCAGCCTGTTCCAATGCTTGACAACTCTTTCAGTGATTAAATTTTTCCTAATATCCAATCGAAACCTCTCCTCGTGCAACTTGAGGCTGTTTCCTCTTGTCCTATCACTTGTTACTTGGATAAAGAGACTGACACCCACCTCACTACAACCTCCTGTCAGGTAGTTGCAGAGAGCAATAAAGGTTTCCCCTCAGCCTCCTTTTCTCCAGACTATAGTTGGGCTATTGATCTTGTTACCTTTTTTGGGTGAGAAACCCCAATTCCTACATGACTGTTCTCAGGCACTTCCATAGTTTCTAACACATCACAACCCTTGCATCTTTGCTGACACATGGATCTCCATCCCCTACCTCTGCTGAGATGGCAGACCAAAGGACCTCGCTAGCACACTGTCCCTCAAACATTGGTGTGCCTCCACCCCAGGCTTATCTCTAGCGAGCCCAGTTTTATCCTTTTCCCCCTGCAGTCATTTTTCATAGAATCATAAAAAAAATTCCATTTGGGCCCCTGGATCTCATCTAATCTAATCCAACCTACTCAAAGCAGGGGCAGCTTCAGGTTGCTCAGGTCCTTGTCCAGCTGAGTTTTGAAAACCTCTAAGAACAGAGATACTGAAACCTCTCTGGTCAGCCTGTTCCAGTGCTGAAATGAACCTCACTGTAAAATGCTTTTTTCCTTTTACTTAGTCAGAATTTCCCTTGCTGCAACTTGCAATGACTATGTCTTGTCCTCTCTGGACCTGCAAGAAAATTCTGACTCTGAATCTCTTTTCTCTACAATCACTCACTAGGCAGTGGAAGAGAGTGGTCAGACATACCCCCTTAGCCTTCTTTGGGCAGAACAAGCCTGTCTCCTTCAGCCTCTCCTTCCATGCCTTGTGTACCACCACCATCTCAGTGGCCTGCTACTTGATTTGCCCAGGTTGTTGTTGAACTGGTGAGCCCAAAACTGGGCAGGACATGTCAAATATGCTTCTGAAGATACTGACCAGAAGGAAATAATCTCTTCTGTTTTCCTTCTGACTATATCTCTTCACACAGCCCTGCTTCATAGCTGCAAGGACTCTTTTCTGGATCATGTTCAACTTGTTACCTGCCTGGATCTTCAGATCCTTTTGTACAAAGCTGCTTTTTTAGACTGTCTGCCCTCAGTCTGTAGGTTGCATGGGCTTATTCCATTCAAGGTGTGGGGTTTTGTATTTCTGCTCTGTGAGACTTCAGTCAAACCTTGTCCTTCAGTTTGTAAAGATCCCTCTGAATGACAGCTCTTCCCTACATGAAATTGACCTCTGCCCACAGTTTGGTGTCATTCTTGAACTTTATCCAAAGATTTTCTGTGGAGTTAGTAGATTGAGTATTCTAGAGAGGAAGACTGAAAATTAATAAATTCTGTAATATCGCATAACTAAGTTCTTAGATGTCTGATTTGGTTTTCCTATTGATTCCTAAATGCTTTGACCAATTGGAAGGTTTCTCTGGAGACAGATTGGCACATATCTGGGTTGGACTGCTATTGCCCTATCAGATCTTATTGGCAGTTTTTTTTGAGAAGTCAATGTTTGCCAATACTATGAAGCAGAAAATGAGATTGCACAGTTATTTCCTATTCTAAATATAGGGTAAAACTGGATTAAATATTTAAACACAGTAATTGTTGGGAAAATATGTTTTGTAATGGTGAATGGTGCATAATTAGTATTCCTAGACTTACCATTAAAAATATTTCTGGGAAGTATTTTAAGTGACGCAGAAGTAAGTGTCAAGTATGCATTTAATTTATACTTAAACAAAAAAGCTTTCGTATGATAAACTCACAGTATTTAACAGACTGGAATTTAGTCTTAAAATAGGAGGATTATTATCATTACATTACATATTCTATATGGATTAGAAACTATGTGGTCATTCTACAGGTATCAAATGCATACTGTATTTTACATGCCAAGCAGTGTAACTCATTAGAAGGAATAATAAAATAAGTCTGTAATCTCTGTTTATTAATTCCTAATTTATATTTGAATCAATTATTGTCTGTATGTGACCCTTGGGAGTTGTGGCTTCTAAAGGAAGCTCCCCTGCCCTTAATGCAGCACGTGAACAGCACTAGCAGAAGGTGGTGGCAGGAGCTGCACAAGGCTGGGGTTGCCCTGGGACACTGGAGGAGCAGTTGTCCCCTCCGGCTTTTGTACCACTTCCAGGGCTTTGGCTTCTCTGAGCTCATTTGGGAACCTGGTGAGTGAAGATTTGGGTATGTGACTCATGGATTAGTGTGTTGCATTTGAAAAATTAAGATGTAGCTTTCCTTTGCTCAGATATTAAAAAAAATGCTGTTGGCACAGTCATTCGCATGGGAATAAGTGGTTACTTGACTGCTGTACAAATGTTATACTAATGAACAGAGTAGAGCACCATGTAATTTTCCTGCATTCCTACCACATAAAAAAACAGCGAGGGCTTTGATCCAAAGTACTTGTTTTCTGTTTTCATCCGCCAGTTGTACAGTTTTACCACGTTGTGTGAAGATGGCTGGAATTATATATATCCTGTATAAGCAACTACTAAGCAAGTTTGTACTTGGGAAATAAATGAGCTCAGAAATATTTGTACACACTGCCATTTGCTGAAAAGAACTGAAACTACTTATTAATTTGTCAATGTATCTATGCCCTATATAATCATGATAATTCAGCCATTTTAATGAGCATTTTATGTCCAATGGCATAAGTTTCAGTCTTCAGTTGTAACTAACGTGTACCTAAAATGAAATTGGAAAGGTAAAACTACATTCAACAGAGCACTTTTTCTTATCCACCTGCATGAATTTAGAAAATCGCTATTAAGAGACCAGAACTGAGAATTTGAATTCTGTTGCTCAGTAATTAATTCAAGGTGGGAGAAGCTGTATGTAGAGTAGTATGAAGATTGATATTTTCATCATCACAGCTTTTCAAAGAGGTGAGTCTAATTAGAGGAGATGCTCAATATCAGTCCTACAATGTAAATATCTGAAGTTCTGAATCACTGAGCTCAATTTTGAGACTGTGCTGCTTTATTAGGAAAGAAACTATGTGATGCCACATTCAAGCATTTTTCATGACAGCTTACTACTATGGAAGACAGAAGTAAACAAGAGGTACAGTGCCATGACACTGGCTGTGGTGTGATTCAGGGGCAAACAGCAATCAGTCTCAGTTTTGGAAGTGAGGAGGTTATCTTGAACAGGGAATCAGCCAGTGACTAAAGAGACCATGGTGGGACATAAATCACTGTAGAGTGATTGTGTATGAAATTGAGTGCTGAAGCTAAAAGGTGAGAGAAACTCAGAGAGTCTTGATGTAACAGTTTACATAAAATTAACTTCCAGTAATACTACATAAAATATACTTACAAGAAGCTAAACATATAGTTCTCTTACTGGTTGCATAATAGTAGGTAAAAAACCATGTCTTTAAATCATTCATAATGTGTACTGGGAGGAGATTGTGCATCATGGGACACACTTGAAAAGGTGAGAGAATTGCTGCAGCATCAGAGCAAGACTGATAGATAATCTCAAAGGCTTATACAGGGCTAATTTCTTTGCTCAGGGTAAAATCTTGTCATCCTTATTGTAAGGAAATTATGATATTTGGAAAGAAATACTTTCTATTCCTGGTAATCTTTTTTTTTTTTTTTTTTTCCTATCTGTAATTGTATTCTATCTAACAAAATAGGAAGCAGTTTAAAACAATAAAGGAAGAACTTCACTTGGTAGGATGTGTATAGATGTGAGGTTTTGAGATTGCATATGGAAGGATGCACTAACCTAATTGAGCCAGAAAGGAGACTGTTGCTCTGCTCTTGTGAAGATACTGGTGTTTCTCACAGAAAGAGTAGTTGTGGGCAAAGGATAGAAATGGATCAGAAACTGGCCAGAGGCTATATTGTTAATGTAATAGGGGATCAGACTATATATAAACTGTATATTATATATGATATATAGTGACACTACCTGCTGAATACCAGATCTTAATACTTGGTTGTGCAGCACTTCAAGCATTTTTAATTCCCATCAAAGTTTGCAGTGAAATAGAGGATATGTCTTGTTTGCATCTTGTCATGGGAATTAGTCTACAGTTTATGGTTTGTTTAGAAAACAGCCTAATGCTGATTTGAAAAGGTTTATGCAAGAGCAAAAAGTCATTTCTATTGTTTCTATATTTCAATGCATCTGTCATTAAATATTTTTTTCATTTGTTGAAAATTTATAAAATATATGAATAGCGCTGGAACCATGATTTTATTGAGTTATATGAACACCTTGCAGTGTTCTCGGTCTTATTTGTAGTTAGTATCTCTAGAGAATATGTTTAACATTGTTTTTTCTATATTTTGGCATGAGAGGGAGATTAGATCTCTGTTAGAAATGCATAATATTTGACATAATATAGGCATTTGCAGAAGTGCACCTTCAGTTAGGGAAACTTACTTTGGAAACTCGCCTCCTGTGAACTAGGGACAAATGAATGAGGATTTTTAGGGTCTAAGTTTAGGATTTAGGTACCACTCACAGTGATTATAAAGTCAATTGTGGATCTAATATATTATATATTTTTCCTTTCTGTCCTTTGATTTTCCTCTTCACAGATTCCTCAGTGATAAATAAGGAAATTTTAAGTGCTGACCCATGAGTATTCGTAAGACTTAATTCGTTTTTGGTATGGCATTTCCCTATGTTGCAAACTCCCACATCAGGAACAATATAGTTAAAGAGACCACAATTTGGTCTAAACTATCTGTTTTAAAACTTCCTGAACTTTAAATAAAACAATTTTGCTGTCAGTGGGGGTTGTTTTGAATGTACTTAATCTTAATTAACACTTCATTAATGGTGGGACATTTAATTTTCTCTGTCTTACTTTTTCAGTCCTTTGAGCTTAGCAGTATTGCTCACTCTCTTGAAAAGCTAACAAGTATTCTAGTACATATCTGTTACTTCATTTTGTGTAAAAACAGTAACAGAAGTTATGGATGATATCTCCTCAAGCTATGGAATTCTAACAAACAGCTATAGTTACCTATATGGTAAATGTGAGGAGTTTTCAGGTAGAATATTCATTGGTATATGTAGTTCTTCCCTCCTTGAGCAATCAACAATGTTAGAACAACCTGTAAAGAACAGGAGTGCTTGATGACATTTACCAGGCCTTGCTACTCTGAAGATTGATCACAGTCTTACAGTGATGCCATTAAAATGAATAATACCATTTAAATCAGAAGAAAGAATCAGTGATGTCAGCAACAAGCTGTGTCGTGCAGACGTATTGGTTTTGACTTGCCTTTAGCTAACCTCTTCTTGATGTTCTTCTCAGAGGCCAAGAGAATTATTTATTTATTTAGTCAATTATTTATTTTTGCTTTCCTGAGTATTGATTTTTCTTCATGGGAGTTTTTGAGAAGCCCCCTAATACAGATGACCTTCAGTCTACGCTAAAAGCAGGTCCAAGAAGCTGTCCTATGTGTAAGTCACAGAAGAAGCCAGGATCTTGGCAGCATTGGTGGCTGCAGCTGCATGCCTGACTTGAAACCACTCAGAGAGTATGTTGGTTTAGGAACCCACGTACACAGTGCTGCAGGACTCTGGCTGGTGATAGAGTGAATAACTGAACTGTGACTGTAGGCTGTGAAAGGTGAAGTTTTATTAACCTACAGGTTGTTTATGGGCTTTTTGTCATATCATTGTTAGAGTTACTAAAATAAAAACAGTTATTTCGGAAGTATTTTTCAAAATAAACTACAGTTAAAGAATATAAGATATACTTCCTGTATGTTTTCAAGAACAATGACAACTAATTAATAAAGAGAAATGTTAACTGGTAGATCTTCAATAGCTAGAGACTTGTGACTGCAACGATTTGTAAAATCTGAATGTTTGTAAACAATACAGTATAAATCCAATGCAGTAATGCACTGAGTGAATACATGAACTTCTAATGCTTGGATTATCTAAAGCGTAACCTATTACTGTAACTAAGCATAACTATTACTTTTATTCAAAAGAATACTGATTTTTTAATACATATGCTTGCAGCGATATTAAAACATCTCATCACTGCACTCTGTTCTTGCAAATAAATATATGAAACTGTTATCAGACCATATGTACTTAATGTGTATTTGAAAACTCACTCTCTTATTTCTGGAAACTACCTTTGAAAAATGCTTAATCTCTACATAAAGCATACATTTTTATTTTTTCATCATTTGGAAATGAAATAAATATTAGTACTACATCTTCACATCATGTAACTGACTTGATTTACCTCAGAAAAATATTTCGGAGTTTGCTTTTTTTAAGCTTACCTTAATTTTACATGAGTGTAATTCCAGAAAAGCTTCCAGGCAGTGTGTCTGTTCATATGTTTTAGATTTATTTTTTTTTTCCTGAAAGCAATAGGAGTCCAAGGTATTTTAGTTCTTCAGTAACAGGTTATTTGCTGTATTTTAAAATACCTATCTTTTAAATGGTTTCTTAAAAACTGATTGGACCAACTGAAACCAATATAGTATCTACCTTCCTGTTAACCAATGGACTAAGTTGAGCCTAAAGTGTTCTGTGACTTGGTAGCTCCCTGCATTCAAATTACTGGATAGGGTCCAGTCTGGTGAAAAGCACGTTCATCTTATGAAGGCATCATGAGCTTACAATACTATCTATCCTTAAAAATGGCATTATCTTTCCGGGAAGGATCCTGTGGTCATTTTTCATCTGTCTTTACAGTTGTGTAAAGCGTAGAGGTGAGTCTGCTAAGGAAGAGCGCAGGCCTCAGGTTTTTTCTGATATGTTTGAAAAGTCTCCTTACCTGCCCCTGAGCCCTGGATTTTTTTCCACACAGTGTGAATGAGGTGTGAACATACTATCAATTACAAGGCCAAATTTAGGTCCAAAATGCTGCGCTGGACATTGTTGAGGACTGCATGAGTGTAATGTTAGACTGCAGAGATAGTATCTGGCATCCAGCAGAATTAAAGCTTGTGTTTTTTACAGGGAGGGTGATATCCTAAATTGTCTTTTATGTTTCAAGTATAATCTGCTAGGGTGATTTCTGCATCTGTTATTTTTATTTGCAAGTTTGCTTTGAGAGGCTCTCAACTGTAATAATAATAATTATTATTATTATTTGCTTGAACAGATTGGATTTGCACACTTGGAATGTGAAGTTTCAGACTTCTTTTTAACACTTTTTCTTTCATGTATGTATAGTTAAGAGTATCACTAGACACGTAAAAACATATTCATCCCCATGTTGGCATGATTATTTAAAGTAGAGAGAAGAGAGAGGTCTTAATGGTAATAGAGAGGAAAGCAATGCCATTTTTAGTGAGAGATTGAATATAAAAGGGAGATGGAAGGGTTAGAGTTAACAGTGATATGTGAGAAAGGCTGAAAGGGAAATGCAGATATTCTTATGGGGAGACTGAGATATGGTCCAGAAATCTAAAGGAAGTAATTGAAGTTGAGAAAGGGGGCAAAGGGGAAGAGTTCAATGACCACATAGGACTGATTATAAATGTAGAAAGTGGATAAAGGGTTTGCTGAAACTCAGTTGGAAGGTCAGTGTCTGTCAGGAATGGATACAGTACCTTAACCAGGAAAAATTTTATCTACAAGATATTATTTTCATGACAATGTTTTGCTGAAAAGGGAATAAATGGTAATATACAATTTTCAGAGATTTCTATAGTGGTTTGCCACAAGCAGCAATGCTTATACAAATGAGCAAAGCATTGTGTTTTAAGACTTTTTTTTTTTTCTGGAATGCGCTATGTTTCGTAATTCAGTACATTCTCAAGTTGAAGTAAGGTCCCCTGATTCATAGCTTCAGACTGTAGATAAAATATACATTTTTATAATGATAAATTACTGAAATTTTAGAAACTACGCTATTGTAAAATTGGTGACCTCTTCCTGCTTGCTACTGTTCAGATTCAATTACAACATTTGGACATGAAAATATAGATAAACTGAGTCCAGATATGTTATTCTATAAAAATGTGTTGATCTATCCACAGCTTTTTAAGAACTCTAGTATAATCTGATGTCTTAAACCTGCATTAAACTGGCCTAATTTTATTAGTCCTTCATATTTATTACATTAACAAAAATGAAATACCTTGTCCATTTGATCTTAGTATTTCATCACTCAATCAGAATGTTGTCCTGTGTTCTTTACCAGATGTTTTATCTGAAATGGGAAAGGAAAAGAGAAAGAGAACAAAAGGAAGCTGTGAAGTAAATTATCAACTATTATTTTCATTTTTTCAATAAATAAAAATCATTACTATATCATATTGACTAAATTATAAAAGTTCTGAAAATGCTGAGTCAATTACCTTTAAACTTTTTTACATGAGGGCAACATTTTGTACCTCCAAATAATGCCAAATTAAATAATATTGAAGAAATTAAATAATCTTTAAATAATATATTGCCAAATTAAATATAAATTAAATAACATTTAAAAGAATATAATCTATTCCTCAGGCTAATCTGTTGATGAGCTTACTGGCTACATAAATTATTCCATTCCTAGATTTTGGCATAGATGTGATAGTAAGATATGCTTCCAGAAAATCAGAGAGAGAGAGAGATATGTTAAAATTCAAGGGCATCTGGAGTTGTCACTGAGATCTGAAGACTGAAAATGAGAATACTGAAAGCGATCCTACAACTAAGCCTTTCAAGATGATATGGTACATATGCAAGATTTCATGCTGGTCTTTCAAATAGAACCAAGAGAATTGATTTACTATCAACTTGTTCAACATGAATTAAACAAACATGTCAGCAGAATAACAACACTCATACTGTAAATAGTATGTCCTTCTGTTAATACAGGTAGAGAGGTGTTGCTCTGCATAATTTCTGGTCTCCACATAGTACAATATTGAAAGAGTACAGAAACTGTTGTAAACTCCTGATGAAATGCAAGCATAAGTCTGTTTACTATTTAATGTGATTTACTGCAGTTACATGAGCTCATTCTCTCCCCCCCACTTGTATTTTTGTAGAAGGTACAGGGCATTTAGACAAATAACAATGCAAGCTTTTTATTCAGTCAGTGCAGAATAACTTGTATATAGAATTATCTTCTATATTTTTATATCTTCTTTTAAGGTGTGTAGTCTATTTTTTTGTATATTTTAAGAATACTAAATTAAGATTTGAAATGAAGATGAAAATTGCAAGGAGATTATAATCAAACAACACTTCAAAACTGAAAATGGTGTAAATTTATCAGCTATTTTATATAATAGATGCAAGGAAGACCTGCTATGCAGATTAGGCCACCACTCCCTATTTCTCCATGGATAAACACTTGGTTAAATATAGATGATTTTGTGACAGTACTGAGGTAAATCAAATCACATTTTATTACATAGAATGAGAAATCTGTAGCCTATACTAATGATGATAATTGTGATATCTACTGTGTTCTTGTGTATAATACATTTAAAAAAACCCCACTATTTTCATGTAAAGCACAATTGGAGAGCCTGATTACCACAAAATGCTATCAACTGTTTGCATGTATTATTATACTCATCTGCATACCTTTGAGAGCAGTTGACGAGTCACTTTGCTCACGCATAAACCTCATTTGTGGTAAGTTTTAGAAGTCAACTGTTTACTTTCTTTAAATCTTAGTTTCACTTAGTGATTTACATACTTTATGCCCAAACGTCTCAATATTTGGAAAGTTAAGAAATTGAAAAAATGCATTCAGGAAAGTAATTCTTACTGAATGCTGATGTTTGTTATAAAATTGGAGCTTCCTGTTCAGTGTTCTCATTTTCAAACTCCCTGCCTTCCCTTCCCTACCCTTATGGGTTTTATCATTTTGGAGTGTAGCATGCTCAGTAGAAATACAAATATCTGCTTAGCCAGAATGGTTTTATTAGCGCTGTTTTCATGAGTTTAGTCAAATAGTTTAGACATGTAAAATGAGCATTGCTCAGTTTAGTAGGTGGGGGGTTTTTTGTTTTTTTTTTGGTTTGTTTTTTTTTTTTTTCACAGTATTGTAACATGCACTTTTTATAATCTACATAGAATTACTTGTTGGAATGCAGTTTGGCTCTGTCTTCACTTGTGCCCTCCTCCTTTTTAACCACAAGTACATATTTTATCTGTTAGTTACTGGCTTAGCACCTATTCCTGGTTTCAGATTTGGTTTGTCCTTCCCTCACTGCCTCTCTTCTGTATTGGGCTTGTATAGAAATTAAAAAGCTTATTTTGGGAGCTTCACCTACAGTTTGTTTTCTCAAGCCTTCATTAGTTTCCTCTTTAATTGATTTCTTAGGTATTTTATGCTTCCTTCAAGCAGTTGACATATAGAAGTGGATGCCTGGATCTTTGGTAATACTGAATGAAGTTTTTCTATTAACTTTTTGCTAGTAGATTGACAGTGCCAGTTTAGACACTGATGATTTGCATGACTACTAATCTAACCAATACGAATTTTGTGGTGTTATACTAGCTAAAGTTGTGTATCAACATTACATTGTCATCAGGAATTCTACCTGCATTTGATTGCTGAGGCAATATAGTACTAAAGACATTCCTCAGTATTTGTATGCCTAACCTTCAATAGCTGGTCTCTTAGGAAGAACACTGAGGACACCAGACATACAGTAGAAAATGTGAACTCTCAAACTGCCTCTCATCCTGCCTACTTGTTAAACTGTCTCAACTCACGATGGGGACTGAGTAATTAAAAGTAGCTTTCACTCAGTTTTAGGAACTCTGATATCTAAATAGGCAAGAATCTAGAAAAGCACCCCCCCAGCTGCCTAGGAAATAATCAGAAATAATACTATTTCATTAATAACTTTTAAGAACAGCTGCTTAGAACCAGTACTGACACCTAAAATTATTTTCAGAGTTCTGCACACTCACTTCTGTCACAAAAATCTTGCTTTGCAGCTTTTCTTGTTTCACTTCTTCACCCAATAAAGTTTCCATAATTTAACGACTTTCTTCCAACTTCTGAACTATTTTAGTTTTGAATAGATTGTTCTTTGCACACTGTTCTTCCCATGCAAGTTGAAAATCTTACCTCTTTTTAGAACTGTAGATATTTGATTTTGCATTCTCTTTAATAAAGAGAAGTCCTGACAATTTTTTCTGTAGATTATGTCAATCCATACCAGGCTTGTAGAAGTCCTTTCATGCCCCCATTGGAATATAAATTGTATTTTTTTCCTTCAATGTATTTTTTCACACACATATATTGTTGATCAAGATATTGGATTGACTATATGAAAGAGTAAAGTGCATCAAAGCATTCTGAATTATTTACTTGTAGATTTTACAATATAGCCTGTAATACTAAATAAAAAGCATAGCTGACATTTCCACTTTCATACTAATAACCTTCAATAGACATTATTTTATATTATTCTTTAGAAATGCTTACAACAAACAAAATAGAAGGTAAATA
This sequence comes from Strix aluco, assembly GCF_031877795.1. Lineage (NCBI taxonomy): Eukaryota > Metazoa > Chordata > Aves > Strigiformes > Strigidae > Strix > Strix aluco. The sequence continues at coordinate 40,211,477 of NC_133934.1, read as the reverse complement.
TATTGGAATGTGAGTAGTTGCTGCTGTCCTTTAGACATAGTCCTTATCCTTGGACAATGTACAGGATCTCCAATATTTTCATTAGTTATTAATTGTACTTGCTTTGCTAGTTTCATTCTAGAGACAGAACTATCACTCTTTCTACTTCAAATGACATATACAACAGGTATAAGAAAATGGCTGTAGTCTTCTTCCTTTCATAAAAGTGCTTTCTCTTAATCGCCTTTCCCCCTTTTAAGAACCCTGATAATAAAGCTGAATTGCAGTTCCTTTCTTTAGGCAGGTGATTAAACATTCTCACCATTATATAATACAATTTCCATTTTATTTTAAACATACTTTGCATGATATAAAAATATTGATCACAGTGAGCTTTAACAATTGTTACTGCTATAAACAGAAATGCTGCACAATGGTTTTAGTGGAAATAAATTATATAGTCATTATCTCTTTAAAAAAAAAAAAATCACAAGAAGGAGAACCTAGGCTGTTTGGTCATTGGCAGAAAATAAGTCCTTATTGAGTTCTTTACAAAACATGAACCCCAGTTATTTTCTACATTTGCTTTCCACATCTTGAGAAAAGCACAATGAGTTTGTCTCTGAAAGCCCCACATGGTCTCTGGTGAACATTTAATTCCAAATATTAGCAAAGTTTCTGTTGCTCTTTTGTTCTAATGGAAAAATGTACACCAAAATAGCAAGTAGTGCTCTCTTCACTAATTCATAAGTGGTCTTTTCCAATATGTGGGTACACAGCGGCACACTTCTTCACTAAAATAAAATCCAGCATCACAGCGTTTCGTTCGGACTGTACATGGTGGTCTGTAACAACTAAAGAAATAAAAAAAAAGTGGGCATTAATATAACATGATCATTTATATTAACCTGGAGTAGAAAACTGTGTGCATTTAGGTTGCCATTTCTCAATGGGATATTTAATTTCTACAAATACTTATCTTTTAACTTCTGTTTATGTTCTTGCAACTACTTTTAATCGGACTATTCTTCACAAAAGATAATGAAAAAATAATGAATGCTGTTGAAAAGAAATTATTCTATTTGCAACAGATACTCATGAATATTTTTAACATATTGCCTGGTATAGTCACATTCTAATCTTAAGTAGTATTTTTTTAAATTTAATTTTGAAAATACAGTAATATTTTTTTTTACTCAGATGAGCTTGTTATGACCTACTGCATGCTGTCAGTTTGAGGTGGCAATTCAGAATCGGGAGATAATCAAACCTACTGTCTTCTTACCCAGGACTGTTTCTCACCTTATTCACTAATGCAATAAGCCCGAGAGAGATCTGTCTACATATGTTATGCTGTGACTCTGATCTTGAAACTCGGAATATACTTCCTTTCAAGTTGCAAACTCCTATAGCCACTCTCTGAGGCCAGTGGGAATATATCTACACTTCATATCACATCCATGTGCATTCTGAAGTAAGATCAGAGCCTGCATGTTTATGATACATCTTAAAGGAAAAAGAACAGAAATAGTCCCTATTTGATTAAAATAAGTTTAATAGAAATAGCAAATTAAACCACAAGTCACATCTACCTAAGAAGCAGCAAAATTTTTCTTCACAGATTCCTTGACTGAAAAATAGAATTTATACAAAGATAGTATCTGTGGTTGTCCCTGAACTCTTCCTTTTCCTATTTTATTTTTCTATTAAAACAAGAGCTTGACCTAAAATAACCTTACAATAACAATGCTAAATACTTTCTGGTGTATAATGGGAGACAAAGTACAAGTCTGGGTTTTTTTTCAGACGCTGGCAATGAGTCAAAAGACAAAAGTATATGTTTTGAATTTCAACACAGTTATACTTAAAACTTGTGTTTAAATAATGTGTGCCTGTTTGTGAAACACTGATATTATGATCTATTACTATAATTCATACTTACTTCAGTTCAAAGTCACTACAGTACACTATATTAAGGCAATGTCACTATCCTCTTCTCTAGATAATTCTTGTTTCAGGCTTGCGTCTACTCTTATTATTGTTGCAGATAAGTTAATATGTTGTGTGCTTGTTTTGGAGACCATATTACTACTTTGCAATAATCTGTTTATGATATGAGGTCTGGATTAAAGTTACATTAATTCATGCCAGTTACTTCAACCAATGAACCTGGCTATGAGGAAAACAATAAGGAATGAGGAAAACTGCAAACATGACATTTCTTGTTCAGTGTTTTCAATGTCATTATTCATAGATTAGTTCACCAGTGTGGTCTCTGTAATTAAGGGAGTAACATTATTTTGTGCCACTTAATATAGATACTTGAGATCAGTGTAACAGCTCATGAGAATCTCTCAAAGCCCTACTGATCTTTTGTGCAACAAAGTTTGGAAACAGTGGTAAAAGGTAACAAACATGTATGCCAAAGGATCTAATACTCTGCTCAAACAGGCCACCAGTAGTAGGTCTGTTCTGTGAAAAAGGTACTCCATAGAGATGCAATGGATGAAACACTGAACTCACTTGCCTTTTTGCCTGTTTCTGCCGTGAAAGTTAGACTATTTCATGTCATGAATGACCGTAAAATGAAATAAGAGAAAGATAAAGAAAAAAAAAGAGAAAGCCAAACTCTTTCACCCGCCTCTGACATGGTGTACAAAATGAAAAGCAATCATGTAATCATTAAATTTGAGCAGTTCACTTTGTTTAGGATTCATGCCTCCTACTGAACTGTGAACTTCATCTTAACTTACAGCTGAGTGCTATAAAGCATCTCTCACATGTGAGTTTGCATCTAGCAGCAATCAAGGTCAGGTTACTGCAGTCTTACCCTTATTTAGGACATTTTGACAGAGCAAGAAAGTCCCTCTCCTCCTCTAAAATGCTTTGCAGCTGAGGTGTCTAGTTATATGGTCCTGCCGAAACTGACAAAATAAATTTTTGAGGTGATAGCACGGGGTGCATAGCAGCAGAGTCATTGTAAATACATACATGAGATTTACTTAGGAAACTCTGCTGAACAATAGACCAGGTCAAAAGATTTGGGCCGAATGTTGTTTACAGAGAGCTTTCATGTGACAGACGTCTGTTTCGATGAGGACAACCTGAGCATGCTGGAACTAAGAGAGGTGTTCAATCAATATGTATAGTTCTGGGTGAGTCAGTGGCAACTTTCTTTCTATGGTCAGTAATGATGATTTTTTGCTACTGAATGCTCCAGTTTGTCATTTTGGGCAGTCTAACAACTCCATAGATGAAATCAAAATAGAAATGCTACTTTTAGTGGTGGTAACAGCATGATCACTTTAAAAGCCCGTATGCTTGATGGTGGGTATTTTGCTTTTTTTTTTTTCTTTTTCTTCCTATCCTGTGCTTTGTAAATGACTTTGTATTCCTTCCCTCTGGAGCAGGGTATAACATTAGAGTCAGAGTCATTTTAGGTCCAGTGCATAAAAACGTTGGTGCTTCAGAACCAGAACCTACAAGGACTACTTCTCTGCACGGGGAGCTCCCTAGGACATGGCTACAGTATTCTGCTCATGTCTGGGTCTCAGGCATCTTGCACAAAGTTAGAGTGGTACCTCCATTTCTGTGGTCTCATAACACCAAAGGATCTTTTTTTCAAAGACACAAGGATGTTGCAGGGTTCTTATTCCTTTTAGAGAAAGCTTGTGGGGGACAGAGCCAAAATGTGAGAAGCCTATGCTAAGTCCTTCCTTAAGGAGGAGGAGAGATTGCATCCTCTATTTTTGTTGACAGTGCTAACTGACAGGGCTATCAGTTGTAGAGCTATAGAGTAACACCATATGCAGACAAATCTTTCTTTCTCCACACAAAAGATGAACTGCTTTGAAAAGATAAACAGCTAAAAACATCCTATATCACACTGTCCTTGGAAGTAAGAAAGCGATTCAAATTCTTTATGGTATTCAACCACAACACCACAGAGAAAAACTGGGCTCAACTCACTTCAAATACTAAGTCTTTAAATCAATAGAGGTGGCATCAGATATTTATTATGGCATTTTTTTAGCTTTTTTAATGCCTGACTTTTCCAGTTGTGAATGTTCTTTTAAAATACACATAGTTTATATGTGTAGCACTGCTGGAAGAGCAGTGCTAAGGCGTTGGAATATGCTAAAGCTCATGTAATCAGGCTGGTTTCTTTTCCTCTGCAAACATAAATTGAAATGAAAACTGAATGATAGAGAAGAAATTACTTCTTATGTTTCTAACAACTCTGCTATTCCACTCAAAAGGCCAAACATAGGAAAACAGGTAATGCCAGTTATTATTAATCTTTTCCCCTATTTTACAGACTTCAGCACAGGTGTCATTCCTAATATTAGACATTTTTTCTTTATTCAAGATGAACTAATGTACATATATCTGGCAATATATTTATCCCAAATAATTACATATTACATTAAAAAAATACATAAGGTTTACTTTTGAAAAGCAACAAATTACCACAGATATTTAAATGTCCCAATTTGTTATTTTCCATTTCCAGTGCCTGAACTTTTCTAGAATTGTTATTTGCCATTAATATAATAGAAATAATTCCCATATATTAATAAGCGATCTTTCTGCTCCAGATGGCACTGTTTCTGTTTTAACAAATTCACTTTACAGGAAAGCTTTCCTCACAAAATACACACAGCAGAAATAATATTTTTTGTTTCTCAGAACCTAAAGTCACTTACATTTTTATATATAGACTGCTACCGCTATGGGTGTAGCAGTTGTGGAAGGAAAAGCTCCTGTGATATATAAAGAAATTGCAGTTTTCTTCCTGACCAAATCCCATTTTAAATGATGAATGTGGGCAGTCTGTTTTATAGTTATATATGTCTACTTTTCACAGAAGTCACCCAGAGCTATAAAAGACTTTTTGTGCACTCATAAATCTTTAGTATCAGTTAAGTGAAATGAAGAATATACAGAAATTTAGGAAGTGAAAGTGAATGATGGTATCTTCAGAACTAACCCCTGAAATCTAATTAGGAATACTTGAGCTATTTGAATTGCAATATTCAGTTCTTGGGAAAAACAGAGTGGGATTTTAAGTAGCATAAAAAACCAGGGAACTTGAATTTATAGCTCATTTTCATAAAAAGAAAAAAAGAATCGCATGAAGTAGTAGTAAGAGTACAAGAAACTAAACAGGCTTTAAAATACTTACTCTGCCTAGTATGTTCCTCAGAGATGATAAAAGTCATAGAAGATAAAACTGAATTGAAAAGAGGCTTACTGTTTACTTAAGACTACAAAGCAAACCAACAAGACAGCTAACAACACAGCCAAAATTTTATACCTTAAACATAATGAAAGGGCTAAAGACTGAGTTTTTACCTGCACGTCTGGTGATGGAACCTTTTTCCTTTTAAGAAACATTTATTAGGAGATTCTATACATTCACAGATGCATTTTGCAGGATTTAGTGGCTGATGTTTAGGACAGGTCTTTTTACACACACACTGGCACTTATCTTCATCAAATTCCTTGTTGGGCCCACAGGAAGTGGGGAGAAGTTTGTTTTTGCACATGCACTGACATGATGATCTGTCTAATTCTTTGTGAGGTCCACAGCTTGAGGGCCGCACGCCTCCTTTGCAGACACATTGACAGGTTTCTTCATCCAGCTCTCTGTTTGGTCCACAAATATGGAATCCTTCAGATGTGTCTAGGAATACAGCAGAGAAGTTGCACAGTTACTAGAATTTTGTGTCTACCCATTCACCTATTTTTAAATGAAGAAATGATAGCAAACTCACACCTTTTAAGGTGTTTTAAGAAAAAACATACGTCAAAAGACAGGCAACAACCAGTAATAGTTTTGATAAAGAAGAAGATTCAGCTATTTACTTTTCATGTTTTAATTTCTCCTTTAGGTAAATCAAAACATGGAACTACATTTAATCCTTTAAGCAAAACTGCTTACCAGAATCTTCAAGGTGAGAAGAGAAACCCAAATCATGCTGTGTCAAGCATCTGCAAACTTGATTATTCCAAATATGATTCTTTGGACAGGTTTTGTTTGCCACATGACACCTGTAGAATGAAATATACTGTTGATTTACTACCATAAGAACTCAAGGAAAAAAAAAATTGATTGTAGGTGCTGATTACTTTTGTTTCCCTCCATTACAAAAACCTTTTAAAGAGCTTCATTCATAGTATTATTTTTAACTCCTGTCAACTCTGTTACTAATTAAGGTTCTCCTTAGTTTTAGTTAAAAGTTTTAGCTCTACCTTTTAGAAGCTGATATTTGTACTTTCCCAGCGTAGTTTGGAAACAGATCTAAACGCTTGAATGTAAGTCTTATATAGAAAATAGACCAGTATAAAAAGTACTTACCCGCCAGATACCACATAGGTGGTAGCAGGCATAATTTTCCAGGTTATTTTTTGAAGTACAAAAATGTTTTCACACATATAGATGTCAAAGGACAGCTGATAATAGTTTCTGAATGAATGCTGTAGACAAAACTCTAATTTCTAAAATAAAATCAGCTTATCACATTCTTTCCCCCTTTATGTGAAAGTTACGTGCCACTAACTAACTCCCCATCAGCCACTCAAATCCTGGACAGCTTTCTTGAATCTAAAGATTTGGACTTCAGCAGTGATGCCTCTTCACTTTAGAAATGAAAGACAATAAACAATTTAACAGTTTAGTTCTCTTTACCTGGTAGAGTTTTGCAGCCAGGGTAGCGGTACGAAAGAAAGCAAAAAATCCTAAGAGCAGCTGGTGCCTTTTTGAAGAATGACTGAACTTAGCTAGTAGGTGCACTACAGATAGAACATTTATATGTATTATCTCATCTTCCTTGCTTGCAATTTCTTTATCACCACAGGTGACATTACAACTTTCAACAAGTCATGCCTAACTTCATGCATGCAGGATGTGTCATTTATTCATTGTTTCTTTAGTATTTCTAAAATCCTCATCTGTTAAGGCAGCACATATATTACAAATTTTAAGCAGTTTTCCTTCCCCTGAGCACCATTACTCATACATTCAAAAATGCAGGTGCTGGGACATTCTTCCGTGATCTCGTTCAAGTATACCACTCCCCTTCACCACATTAAACGACTCTTTTGCTTGTAAAGACTGCAGTAGTTTAACATCACCCTGCATCGCCTCATGTTTTATCAAGTTGGTGTTTCCTGATTTCATACTGCTAATGATCTCACTCTTGCTCCCTCACTTGGCACATATGCCCTTTTGCCTGCCTCCTGATTTCTGCTTGAGAAATAGTACAGATAATTTACAGACATACTGTATTGTTTTTTTTAAAAAAACCCTCACACCTGGAACAGCCTGGCTCTAGCCAGGAGCGTTTAACACTAACTACAGAAGGAAGCCAGGATGACAGTATGAAGAAAACACCAAGTGCACTCGGACCCATAAGAAGACAGTGTTGATACAAAACCCAGGTTACCAGAACTTGAAGAGAATCATATGTATTTCAGCATCAGGGTTGGAGACACCCAGAAAAAGGAACTGGAACCGCTCGTTTACAAATCGTACTCTCATTGTTAGTACAGAAAATTACTGGGGGATATGGCTTAAACTTTAAAATGACTTTTTGTAACATTTTAGCAAAGTTTGGGAAGGCTAGAAAAAAAAAATCAGAGGCAAAACCACTTTTCAGAAAATTTCACTACCTCTTTCCAAATCATTGTCAACTGAAAAAAAAAAAAAGCACCATGCTAACTTGTTACCTGTCAGTGTCAGGACAGATAATTCACAAAAGGGGGAAACTTTTAATGTGTACAACATACATCCAAACCATGTCTAAGATATGCTTATGAGCTCTGTGACTACCTACAAACCATGGGAAAAAAAGGTCATCATAGAGACCTGATCTGAATGGTGTATATTAAGGCCCCTCAGCTCCCCGCTCCCGCAAATTGCTAAACTTCTAAAACAGAGTGGCAATCTTGTAACTCAGTTGCATGTCTTGATAGCATTCTATATAAACAGAGAATAGTACAATTTAAGATACCATTAATCCAAGAGGTATTCTGAAACACTGGTTAACATGAACTGACATGTCTCAAGTCCACAAGTATACAGAGGTAGCTACTAGTTTTTATAAGGGAAAAAGTTAGATAACAGGCAAAGACCTAGACCTTAATTCTCAGGATAAAGTTGTGCAGAAAATATATTTAATATAAAAAAAGATTGACTATTTGTATTCTATCTTACATGTCATTTCTCTCTTCTAACATGTGCCTGTGCATTGTGGCATAATCCAGCCTTGAATTCTTATTAGATCCCAAGGTTATTACCCTAAAACCAGAAATTATACTCTTTGACTTTTCTTTTCAGTAATAAATAAGAAAGCCGTTACTATATTTCTGTTAAAAGGAGCTTGTAAATAAACACATGCACACATGCAGATCTGCCTCAAGAAAATACATTTCCAAGTTTTGGCTTTACAATATTTTCATTAGCATTCAAACCTATAAATAAAAATGTTAAGGTAAAATAAGAAGTTGAAATCAAGAAATTTAATATGAATTAAAAAACCCCCATGGGGTTCTGAAAAGCATCCAGGCACCCACCAGGAATATGCAGATATCTTTACTTTTCCTTCTAGAATCTAGGAACACTCAGCTTGGTTTTGTTTGTTTGTTTTTTTCTATTTTATTGTAAAAAGCCATAGATTTTAAACTTTTAAACATAGATTTTAAACTAAGACAGTACTTAACAGTAGAGAAGGCCTGTATATATTCTGGTCTAGTATCACTCTGTCTTACCTTTGTTGAAGCACGATTCCTTACTCACAAGACAGCCAGCTACCTGTGAGTGCTGGTCAAAGTCTTGTATCTGTATGCTTACTTCCCTTACTTACAGCTACAGGTAGCTGTTTCCTGGCTAGAATAAACTTTTGCAATGGTAATTACAACTGCTCTTAATCTGGAAGCACTGAGAAGCTGCCAACAGTCAGCATAATTTGACTTTATTATTGACTCTTGGGTTGATTTTTTATAATCTGTTAATTATACAATTAATTAAATTATTAATACATTTATTTCTTAATTTCTTTCAAATCTACTCTTTATGATCTGTGTTTTGATGAACAAATTCATTAATTTTAATTCAAATAGAATATAGTCCATGTTTAGCTGGAACATGTCACAAAACATCCAGACTTGAACTGAATGAAAACACAGAGAAAAAAACCTAGTTTACATCTCTAGGCATTTTGCACTATTCACTCGCCTTATTAAAAATGTCTACAACTAATTCCAGTTCAGCTTCTAGTCATTGGTTCTTCCATAAAGCAACTGTTAGTCTGTTACATACTTTTGGCCTCCCAAATATTTATACATCATTAAATCATCACTCAGTCCTCTAAATTGAAGGGAAGGATTTCTTCAAGTGTTTCAGTAACACCTACTTCAATGCCAGATTTCTTCTGTGACTCTTTTCATTCAAAATCACCAAACAAATCAATATGCTAATTGTGTGGACTGCCAATGAACCCTTTATTTTCCCTTCCCATTCTGTTTTATTTTCACCTCTGGCATATGAAGATGTACAAAAAGACTTGTAGTTAAAGATTCCTTAAAACCAGGTCTTTTTTCTAACAGCATTTTAAATAAGAAAATACAGTTTGAGAGAGAAATGTTGTCTACTCCTTATTTGCAAAAGTAAGTATTTTAGCTTTTCTTGATCACTTTTTTTTAAAGAAGTTGATTTTATTGATGTTTCCTTTTAAGCCTCAATTGCATTATAGCTCTTTGCATGAAACAAGCCCCACAAAAAATTATTCTTAATTTTTAAATCATCTAGCCCCAGTTTATTCACTGGGTAAAAAGGTGATGTTACTTCAGTAACGTTCCCTTCATGTAAAACAATATTAGCTCCTTTGTAACATGCATTCTGCTACTACTAATGTGTAATTCACCTAGTAAGTCTATCTTAATTGTGAAAGCTTCCAGCAATATTTTAAATCTAATTATAGAAGCTTGCTCAATGTGAAAAGGAGGCTTGCTCAATGTGAAAAGGAAGACAAGTCTCATACTTACTGAGTTTGTGTTGCTGGCAAGGAACGTCTTATGATAGAATGAACTTGTCTGTAAACATCCAACTTTGACATGCATCGGCAGGACGTGTGATTGGCAAAACTGACGGTTACAGGTTTGGGGCCTTGAGAAAGAGGCACTGTGATCTCAAACAACTACAAAAGGGAAAGCAAAGCAAAGAACCTTTTTTATACATCAGTAACTGTACCTATAAAAATAATATAAGGACATACAGAAAAAGCTATAAGGAATTTAAGTTTAGGTTTTTCTGCTCTACCATCATTCAGTGGCATATTCAATTATACCCTTAAATAATAACCATGTGCAAAATGAATTCAATAGCTATTGTGTGACATTTTTAGTGTTAAACCCTGTTTACGTGCCTGTTTGCTTACTGTAACATTTAAACTAATGTTAAAAGATGAAAATGTACAAAGAACTCATTTTTTCTAGAGGAAATGACTTCAAATTGGTAGCCTTTTAAAAAAATCTAAAGCGTTACATTTGGAAGGTGCTTCAAAAAGTTGGAAAACAAGAATAATTTAAAAAGAGAGTAAGCTACAACCTAATACATCACTCGTACAACTACAAAAGCTTGTGTAAAACAGCAATATATTGGACTTAGATCAAAACATATTTGGATGAACAAGTTTTGAACTGCAGCATACTGTATTTTTGACTTTCCAGTATCAATGCAAATTATATGATTACCCTAATGGAATGCATCTTGAACTACTAATTTTTTTTCAAGATATTATGAAATATCCACTATTAATAAAATAATCATGTATGTGAATTAATAAAATACTAATTTTAGCGGGAAATGTAGTTCAACTGGTGGAAGAGAGCAATTTCAGCAATACCTTGTGGAAAAACTGAACATGTGATAACAGACAAACAGTGAGACTTGTTTCAGTATTCAATTCAATATCAAATTAAGAAGGTTTCACTGTAAGACTCAAATCTCAATAGCCTCTGAAAAGTTACTTAGGACAAATACTTTAGGTCAAAGTCTTAAAAACTATTTTTTTTGGTAGTTTTTTTTAATAGGATAATAGTGTACTGTTGCCTTTTAGGTGGTTAGTCACTTTCTGAAATATATTTAAGAATATTTCTGCATTTTCTGGGGACTTTACTAGCTTTAAAAATACTGTCACTGCTTATTATTCCAGTTTCAGTTGGTAAGCCTGTAGAACAAGACTTTAATTTTTAGCTGAGATATACTTGCAATTTTTTTTATAATCAGTAACTTTATAGTATGGCATATAGGCAGCATGCAAATGTAATCAAAATACTGGTAATTTTAAAAGATTCAAAATTTGAAGGACATCTACAGAATGTCCTGAAAACAGTACTTTGCACTGAAGTATGCAAGTGAGCCTGAGCACTAACAAGCACGCAGGTACAACAGTACGGGATGTATTCACCAAGTACCCACAAGGTAAAAGGGCACTTGTGGACTCAACAATAAAGCTCCTACTATTGATATACCTAAACTATGCAACTTAAATTGTATAAAGCAGCATCAACTCCAATAGATATTATCTATTTTACAAAAAAATTTTGACATAATTTAGTGACTGGATCTTTAAAGAAGTTTAACATTAGGAGTGTCACTATACAAGAACTGAAACGGCAAAAGTATTATATTTGCATTTTATTCTGTTATAGAAGATTACAATGCTATTATTTTTGCTGCAAAAAGTACCGCATCCCTTACATTAGTTTTAAATGTGGGTTTTTTTCCCACTAGAATCTAAACAAGCAAACTGCTATATGTTTACTTCTGTAGAAGGAAAACCAAAGCAGAAAACATTTTTCTGCATCTTTCAAGTACTGATGAAAAATCCGATCCATCTAGGAAGCTACCATGAAGAGTTTCTCTTGTTAGACAGACTTCTAGCCAAAGCATATTAACACTTGGATTCTTGCTCCAGCTGCAAAATACATAACATTTCTTAAAATTTTGGTCTTGAGGCATTAAGATAAGGATACATGTCCATGTCTAGCTTAAAGTTTGGTACCAATAAAATGAATGCCTAATTATCATCACAGACTTCTGGAAAGAAACTTTCTAACCAACTTTTTATTATACTTATAATACTTTTTGACTTCCAAACCAATATTGGCTCCTTTACACTTATCTATTATAAAAGATCCTTCGAATTAATCACAAAAGGCATTCTTACCAAGATGCCTCATCCAAAAAGAACAATAATCATAACACAGAACTATAATTTTCATACTAATATGTTATATGAAAATATCTTTATGTACTTATTCATTTCTTTTAAAAATATCCACCTATTTGAAGGCCATCATAGGTCTTGTTATAATGCACAAACTAACTAGGAAATTGGAGAAGAGGAAGGTGGTGTTGTAGATCAAGAGACAGAAAGAGACATTTTTCATGTTTATGAAAAATAGCTTTCATTTCTGCATACATTACACATTTGAGAAAATACATGCTGAGTTCTTTGCATGTTTTTTAAATACTGATCTTCACTCAGATGACAAAAGTCACCTACATATGCAAGACTTGCATCTTTTTTTAAACAAGTTGTGCTTTCAGAAGGACATCGCAACTATTGACACCTCTGAAAATCTGGACAGCTAAGAATCTACAGATGCAACAGCCTTTACTATATTAAATATATCACAAGAAAACTGATTCTTAAAAGACATATATGAATTGAGATGCAGAACAAAGAGTATGGACTTAATTACAATATTACACATATAAAGAGAATCTTGTTTTCTCTGCTCTCTTATGACAGTATGAACTTGCTTTTCTGAAGCTGAAGTAAAAACTCACTATAGGGAGAACTGATAAAACTTCTTAGAAACTGAAGCTAAGCATCATTCTTTGCATGGACCAAACTGCAGCTGACTAGAAAATCGAGCATGTTTCGTTCTCCTTCTGTTTTTGGAGTAGATCAGTTTCCCAAGCTGCAAGGCATAGCAGACTCCAGACTGCTGGAGATGGTAGTGTAGGACTATTGCTGCAATTCCAAACCACCTAAAAGAGGTCCCTGTCAGCCCAACTGTCCTCCTGCTTGGCTTCAGGAGTGCACTGAGAGAAATTTCATTAAAACACCTGAGACATATCAATTGTGAGCAGAAAAGATGGTGAACATGAACATTTATCCTTCCATTTAAACTGTGAAAAGTATCAGTTTAGAGATGAATATTGCTAACAACTATTCCCATCAACACTTTAGTGATGCAATGCAAGAAAAGTCTAGTTAAACAATGTAAAGGTATACTAGCTTCCTTGGCATTATTGAATTACTTTCAGTTTGTTTAGCTAAATTCTCTTAATAGCAATGTATTTTACATCAGCCAATGGTAGCTACTGTTTATCCATAAAGTCAAAAAAACCTAAGCCAACTATTTATGTTAGAGATTATATTACATTTGGTATTACATTTCTAGCCCTCAATTTTGGAAAGTGCTTAAGATGATACATGAACCAACATTTTGAAAAAGAATATAAACCAGATATATTTTAATTAATGGAAACTATGGAAGTGAAATACTGGGGTTGGAATTATCGATTTGTTCTTCCTACACTTTTGTCTGCACATGCTGTTAGGATACCATATTCTGATGCATACTGAAAAAGGAGATATTTATTCTTCTCTTCTGCTAATGAAAATATATCAAGAGATTTCACAAGAAATGAATTCTTAAACACTAGTCTGTTACAGAAAATGTATTTAATACTCAGAATAATTAATTTTAAATAATCTCTGGCATTTTAAAATAAGATCCATTCTAAAGAATATCTATATTCAGCTCTCAGCTGTGGTAGCAGCATCTCTAAATCCAGTGAAGCTATTTAAGTGAATAAACTCTCAATATACATATCCTCTTAATAAATCATTTCAAATTAGGTAAGATATGAGCTTGTGTAATGCTTTCTGGTTTTGTTAATATCTCTAATTTATTTATTGCTCATCTTCCTTGTTCAATAGAAGAGTAAGCTCAGCAGCTGTTGCCATATAGGGCATGTTTGGCAACATGTAACAGCCAAATGTCAATATCTAGAAAGGATATTTCTATGAGAAATGCACTATAACATCTGTGTATGAGGCTGGTTCTTGACTCTCTTTCCTGGCAACATTGCTGGTTGTGGGTACTATTGCTGGTACCACATTGCCCAGGTGGGTACCTCTTCTTGGAGATCAGATGGCTCATATTTCTGTCTGATTCCTCACTCAGTAAAGGATTGGTTTTACTGTATTCTTAGACGCCCAAATCTTCTCTTCTTTCCCAACTTCAAATCATAGTAAAAATTGGACTAATTCACACTACAAGCAATAGGGAAAACACATTTCCTTCAGGTCTGTTCTTCAGGGACCAATGCCTAAAGACAGACATTCAGGACTGAAGATGGCAAAGAATGAGCTTCAGACCCCAGAAGAACATGAGATCTGAGAGTAGTAGGGATTAGGGTATTTTTTTCAAATTGGAGAGCTTTTATTGATGAGTTTTCAGAAAAAAGTTTAGTAATTACAGTACATTAAACAGCAAATTAAAGTACATTAAATTAGTATTGCTAGAGTTAGAGGCAAATACTCAAAAGTTGAAAGAAAAAAAATAGACTTAACTTGTCCATGCTGTCCTGTACATTTGTGTTACCAACACTGCATTGTCAGGAAATCAGTGGAAAACAACTGAAGCAGTATGCAATAGCATAACTAAAGAGTATTATATATAGTAAGAAAAAATAAAAATTAAACCACACAAAATCACAGTCAAAGCTCTGTCCTAATGTATTCCACAGAAGCTTGTATCGTAACTCAGTAACATAGTGTTAATCTCAATGTATTACACATACTGATGGAAGCTCTACGTAACTGAAGAACAGTTGAAAACCATGCATAGTTATTGCATTTCACAAGAACTTAACGCATGCCATTCAACCAGTCTAAGGCTGTTTTGTCACAGAAAGACAGATGGCAGGTCTTCCAGTCTTTCTCACCATTTTTAATATTTCTCTACACAGTACTGTGTTCAGCCCTTGTCTCCTTAGGTTTTCACCCAATATGATGATTCTCCATGCCACTTCCCCTCCTCATTTCAGCCCAGCCAAAGTTTCCCTTTCAGCCAGTCCACGAAGCCGGATTTCCTTTCCCTCTTTTTGGGCTTCTTAGCGTAATTTTTAACATTCTGGTACACACGCATCTTTTCCCAGCTACTTTTGGATGCATCGGGTTCCTTCCTTCTCAAGAAGATAAAGGTGAGTGTATCAATGACAGGGCCTCCCTAGAAGATGGGATTTAGGTGCCTAGATCTGAAGCTGCATCAGATTTTTGTTCAGCTCCAAGTTATAAAGTGTTTAGTTACAAATAAATCCCAGTCTCCCAACAATTCCATTTGTCTTCTAGATCTTTTTTTTAACACTTAAACATATGCAGATTGTCTCAAAGATAATAAAACACATTCCTAATACAAACAATCAACTATCATATCTTTTACCTAAAATAAAGGAACAGGAAATTTTTTTGCAGGTTAAAAAAAAAAAATCCCTGTTTTTGACAATAAAGCCATATACATTTCTTTCTCATTTTGGTCTAAGAAAAAGCAGAACCACAACTTCTGTTGAAATTTTAAATTAAAAAAAAAAAAGTAAAAACAACACATTGAGCTGAGTCAGGCATCTAGCAGAGAAAATGTCAACCCTTATTGTTAAGGAATAGCAAAGTTAGGCTGATAGTTGGTATGGAGTATGTTGGATAACCTTAATATTAGGCTACTTAAACTAGGGTTGTTTACTATTGAACAAGATTATGTGTGACTATGTGTTTCCCCCATTTTTCTCTGTCATGAAAAAATTCAAGAGCCTTGTACAGTAAATGGCTTAATTAGAAATTGTGTGCTAAAACCGTGACAGTCATTGGTACTATATGGATTTTTTTAAAAAAGTTTTGGTTGTAGAACATTTTTTTTAAAATTATTTTTAAAGGATATGTATTTTCTGACTCTGACCATTATCAAGGTGACTTTATAACTGTCTTTCAACCAAAACAAACCTGAAACATTTATCTTCAGAGATGAAGGAAGGTAATTTTTCTTCATACATTTGGATTACACAATCTGTAATAAGGTGTATTTCAGGCTTAATACTTAACCTTCACTCCACTGCACCAGCCTAAATTAAATGGTAGCATATCCTACAGACATGAATGTCAGCTTCTTATGCTTGTATTTTCTGTTTCCCGGTACAAACAGGCATATAATTAAAGAACTTTTCAGACTAACACAAAGGTAAATGAATAATTAGATCACTTGCACAATTGTGTACAAACAAATTTTTTCCCTGGATTTGCATTCTTTTACACATCAGTTTTTTAAATCCGTGCATATGCTCTGTGCTGTACTTGCCAGGGGAGAAGCACAGTAAGAGGACATCAGGCAAAGGTGTCTCTGAAATGCTCTACCCAACCAGACCTGGCCTTTGTCACTCTGCAACCTGCAATTACTGTGATGACCAGTGCACCAGTCCCCCTTCTTCCCAACCTTGTTATTTCTTCAATCATCCTTGAAAGAGCTTCCAGGCCAGAGCTGCGTGGTCCTGCAGACCACCCTGTAGTAGGCTCTTTTCAGTTCCCACACTGGCAGTGCTCTTCCTTTAGCCATTTATAGAGCTGGAGTGAAGAAACAAGGGTGGGACTGGAGTGTGGTCTACAACCTAGAGCTCAGCACAATTTTAACCTTAAAAAAAAATTTAAAAAAAAAAAAAAAATTTAACAGCTGATAGGAATCTCTGAATGCTTGACCAAAAGTGCTATCAAAATTCCTGTAAAAAAAATTTCCCTTAGAAAGGCATGTATTTTTGATTCACTGCATTGATAGTTCCTTCTTTAGACTAGAAGGGCTTCATGCCATTCTTTCCAGAAAAACCATTGATTTCTATACAAAGTATTCCTTTGCTTCAGTGGCTAAATTAATTTATTCAGCACTATCATCATATATGCCAATATCCATTGTATCAGCACACAAAATTGTTATTATGCTCACTGACTTCTGAAATATCAATTAATTAAAACTGTTATTTTCATATCAGGATGATGGAAGCTTATTATTCTATATACTTTTCAAATATAGGATTTATGTATGATTTTTTTTCCCAGATTTACATTAACTACACTATGTTCTTCTGATGGACTGTGGTTTATTTTGGCAAGTTTCCCTTAAATTGATTGACTCTCAGTTTCCGTCACTTGTGATCTTTGTACTTCCTAAAGTATCAGTAAGGCCGGCCAAATACAACCAGTGTAAGAGAGAACAGTGTGTATAGAGAGCTTTTTAAGTTAAGGATATAAGAGTGATATCAAAACTCTAAACATCTCTATACTGGAAAGAATGAAAATAAGCTATTTGAAAAATTATTTATATTTGAATCACTTTTTTCCCAGAAATTTTAACAAAAAACCATTTTGAAATTATACTGATATATCTCCCACTATTAATAGTGCCTACTATATCATTGCAATCATCAGTCCAACACAGAAAAATGCATGGGAAAAGGCAAAAATGGTAAAGTTCAAAATGACTTAAAATTCTTGTGACATATGCATTTCCAAATCGTGTAAAGGAACACCATGTACATCTCAAATATGGCAAACAATTTCAAGCTGTTAACTTGTTTCCTGTGAGAAAAGCTCCTCTAAATCTGATTTCAAACTGCTTGGAAAGATGTTTTCCCTTGAGGGATTATTACTGTAACCATGAAACAAGAAGATTTAGGACCTTTATATCAAATGATCTGAAAGAAGCCAAAAAATTGTCCATTCTGCCAGCCAAGAGGAAGAATGGAATGTGATGGCTGTTTGACATCTACCCACTGCTTTCCCTCAACCTATAAGCAAGTATCTATAGGTGGGGCATAAAAAAGTACAGCTGAAGGACAGGCTGTTGCTGCACCAGGTAGTTCCAATCTTTGTAACTGCTGTTGAATTACTCATGACATGGAAACAGAGAATGGCTGTTTGATTAATAATGAATAAGAGAAAAAAACAACACAACCACACCCCAAAACCAACCAACCATCTTCTCCATAGACCTCTATTAGACAAGCCACAACTTACAAAGCTGTGTGACTGCAGTGTCACAGATAAAGGAGAAGAAAAAGAACTACTGCATTTCACGAATTAGCCTAGGGGGTCCTCAAATGTTTTTATAGACCTTGCACCACATCTTAATTAAGAAATTCTCTCATATTCTAGTCTTGATTGTATAAACACTCCTTAGAAACTACAAAAACAGTTTTTGTGGAAAAAAAATGGTATTAAAAGCAAAGCAGAATACTTTTCTATTTTTCTCTTAATAAAGTTAAGTAGATAGAAAGGAGGAACACAGCCCAAATTAGAGAACTATTGACCTCTCTCTGGACCACCACAGTGTCCCACAAGCCAATCTGGGACCATCTGACCTAGTCTATTCTCCTGGCAGTCAATGATTTGCTCCCCATAAAAATAATTTCTATGCTTAGCTCTTTTATTTTTAATTAATTTTGATGAAAGCTGATATCAACTTATTTTAGATTTTAATATCTGGAACCAATGTTAGAGCTTGCCCTCACAGTAAGACCTCCAGCTGAAAAGTTAATTTCCCATTAAGCACTTTTTCTGCAGAGTGAAGAGTATGAAGTTATCTTACAGAGTTTATGCACCAAAAATAAAGCTACAAAAATGGTGACTCATGAAAAAGCAGAAGATGCCTGGTTACTAACCATTTGTTCTTATTTCATTCAGGAAATAAAAGGAAAACAGTAGTGAAAATAGGTGCGTAGGGTACCTGAATTCCACAGAAGGGTCTTGAATCCAATACTTTTTTCTTCCTAATTCTCATCTGATATAGGGTAAGCTGTGGTCACATAACTTTAAAAAGATTTGAGATGATGACAGATGAAGAGATATAGCTATAGCTCTCTTCCTTTATTAAGGGGTTTTTTTAAAAACTGCATTCTGTCAAGGACCAGATAAAACTGGAAAGCAGAAGCAAGATAGAAAACTCAGAGATTAAATTGCTTGCTTTTACAGAATAGGTAAGAAAACAAAACAATGCTATTGTCTCTATCTTCTTTCTGATAAATTCTTTAACATTTTCCTTTTCAGAGTCTCTCAAATCTTTAACCACTCCTATATCATATCATCACCAATGATATCAAGAACTCAAAAAAGAAACTCAGTACTAAACATTTTCTACTAGGCAAAAAAATTACTTCACTCAATAGATATGAAAAGAAAGATGAATAGAAATGGATTATTTACCCCAAACCGAAATGGTTCTCAAAGACCAGGAAATCTATGCTAAATAGAACAACTCTCTCTGTAACTAGATCAACCTTTATTCCAGTAAGCTAAACTTTATAAAATACATGCCAAAAAAAAAAGGTCATATTTGTTGGTTTATAAT
Source organism: Strix aluco (assembly GCF_031877795.1). Taxonomy (NCBI): domain Eukaryota; kingdom Metazoa; phylum Chordata; class Aves; order Strigiformes; family Strigidae; genus Strix; species Strix aluco. Next base: position 40,192,028 of record NC_133934.1, on the reverse strand, counting down.
ATGAAAATTATATTCACACCTTTCAAGCAACTGGAATTAGGACAGGTGTTTGTGGGAATAACTATGGGCCTGAACAAAATCAGTGTTGTAGATTTCCCAGTTTAAGCTATTTGAGTTACATTATTTCTGTGCTGTGTGGCTGTCGACTACTAGCTTAAATGTAGGATTGAAAATTCTTGGTAGAATATACTGTTTCAGACAGACAGATTTGGTGAGAAATGAGGACAGAAAATGTATTAAAAACAATGAGGGTTTTTTTTCCTGTTTTCTTTACGTCCCCTTTTCCTAATCCCCTCTCAAGAATCTTCAGAGCACTAAGAAGTTTCATAACAAAGGAATGACATTTCCATGGGCAACCATTTTATAGTTTGCTATGCAGTTGTGTATCTTCCTTATAAATACGTATTGCATCTTCAGCTAGATGAATCTAGTTGAAAAAGAAAGCAAGATTTACACTAAAATTAGTTTTCCTCAAAGCATCAGAAACACGAAGTAAAAAACAAAGAAGCTTATAACCAACAAAAAACCTAACAAACACTGTAACAAAAGCAAAATACCCTAGCAAACATTTTGAAGTGTAGCTGTTTTACATGATTTTTGAGGGAAATGTTGTTGTAAGATAATTGTGATAATTGTTATAGCTACTGAAAATAGAATAACGCATGTATGCTTCTCCTTTAAAGGCAGCTCACAGGCTCAATACATAATCTTTGCACATTCCTACCTGACTCACTAACCCTGAACTTAAAGAATAAAAACCACACATACACCTGAGGAAGATACATTAAAACAAAAGAAATAGGTAGATTATACTAGTATCTCTTAATACAGTAAAGTTCAGTTCCTAAAAGGCTTTATTTGCAACATATATCCTGTCTGCACATGTCCTAAAACAGTGTTCACTAATAAAATTAGAGGCTAGTTTTCCAGAGAGTGCTTGCCTCATACAGCAGGCAAATGGTAGATGTAAAAAAAAAAAAACCAAAAAAAACCCACCCCAAACCAGGATAGAATATACTTTCATGGGTAAACTCAAAACTGAGAACAGGACATAATAATTTTACTTATTTTTTTTCACCCCTAAATATCTCTCTCCCTCTCCCTCTCTCTCTCTCTCTATCTGGGGGAAAGAGTGTTAAACAATTTCTTCCAGGCAGTAGTCTCTTCAGCTGTTTTTCCTGTGTATTCAGGAATTTCTTTATTTTCCTTCCTCATAGTATCAGTAAGAAGGTTGAAAATATGCATGATCACAAATGGATTTGCAAGAAGCACTTGGACTGTAATAAGAGTGAGAACTTACTGTCTTGCTGATGTAATTTGTGCTGATATTCATACACTGGAGTCCTTCACTATTGCAGCAACCTCCACATCTGTAGGTGGATACACATGGAGGTTTAAAGAAGGTGTTTGTAGTTGCTCCAAACTCTTTTCCCACATCCACACACACTTCACGTGGCATGCACTGAGTTTTTCTCCATTCAGTATCAATACCTGCCAAGTTATAGGGAATTTCATGTGTTATAAAGTAACTGTTTAAAAACAATACTCTCCTGCAGTAAATTAGTAGGATTTTTTTTTAAGTTTAGAACAAGAATACACATTGCTAGAGTCACACCCTTTATTCAGTGGAACTTGCATCTCTCTGTGTTAACTTCTAGCTAATTTTTCTTCTTCACAGGGATGTGACATATTGTCATGGAACAGAAGAAAGTCACAGCTGAGCTAAGAGGGAAACTAACAAGGCTGGGCAGATCTTACGATATAGAATCATAGCTACAGAATGGTTTGGGTTGGAAGGCACCTTTAAAGGTTATCCAGTGCAAGCCGCCCACAGGGACATCTTCAACTAGATCCCTGTCAAACCTGACCTTGAATGTTTCCAGGGAGGGGGCATCCACAACCTCTCTGTGCAACCTATTCCAGTGTTTCACCACCCTTGTAAAAATTTCTGCCTTATATCTAATCTAAATCTACCCTCTTTCAGTTTAAAACCATTACTCCCTGTCCTATCCCTACACTCCCTGATAAAGAGTCCCTCCCCATCTCTCCTGTAGGTCCCCTTTAAGTACTGGAAGGCCACTATAAGGTCTCCCAGGAGCCTTCCCTTCTTCAGGCTGAACAACCCCAACTCTCTCAGCCTGTCCTCATAGAGGAGGTGCTCCAGCCCCCTGATCATCTTCGTGGCCTCCTCTGGACCCACTTGAGCAGGTCCATGTCCTTCTTAAGCTGGGTGCCCCAGAGCTGGACAGAGTACTGCAGGTGGGGTCTCACAAGAGCAGAGTGGAGGGGGAGAATAATCACCCTCGACCTACTGGCCAGCAGCTAAAGCTGTGTATGTCCTTTCTCCTATGCCGGGGGTGAGTCACACCTTGAACGAAGTCTAAAGAAGTACTGCACATCTCCATAAAGTAATTTTACCCAGTCCCACATAGTACTTCACTTGGAGTGAATATATTAGAAACATTAAATTTGATACCTACACAGTTAATGTGAAATTAATTTGAATATGTTTACTTTGTTAACTACAAGACTATAACTTAAAGAAAACCATAATTACTTAGCAATTATATACACCATATGATTTAATCTGAAAGGTGATATTTGTGTCCAGATTATCCATGCAAATTTGTGCAAACATTTTACACCGTTTTATACAGCCTTTTACCAAATAAAATCTTACACTAAATAGCCATGAGACTTGCAGCTGTACAGTCCTCATTAGCCTCTCTTGGCACCAGTTTTTGGTAGGCTATTCAGCAAAAATAGAAATTTCACTTAATGTGTACTTTAAAGTCTCCATTAAGGCACATGATTTCCAGTATCATGTCAAAAAATACACGTCCTGCTATAAATCCTGTGTATCTCTGCCTGCAAGCACTTGCTTAAACTGTAAGCGAATATATTTTTATCCAGGCCATCCAAAACACTAAGGGGTATTGACATATTTGTTTGAAAGCTGTTTTTTTCTGGTTTGAGCATAACATCCTGACAACTGCCTTCTTGTAACAGCAAAAAGCTACAAGTGGGTTATTTGGCATCCTAAAGCAAAAACGTGTAAGAGAAGAATGCATTCCCAGCCATGACGTAATTGCAGAAAATGAGAAGAAACAGTTCAATGAATCCAAATATTAGTTCTCTCTTTGCTTTCTGCAAAATTGTTATAGAGTCTACAAAACAGGATTCCTCATACCTGAAGACGAGCACTTAACTTCCTACATCTACTGAGCTGAGAAAGCAGTCTATACCTTTCTTACAGTGTATGCACCAAAAACACATCTGCAAAGCGATTAATTTCTTCATGGAAGGTTGACTATCAAAGATTTTTATGTTATAGACATTACTTCAAACTGCTGAGGTTGGTTTACTGACAATACTCAGCTTTTAAAATATTTTTGACACAACTGAGAAGCCTTCAGATTTTAATGTGTGTTAGAACATGTTTTCTGTCCTGTACTTACTTTTCAGGATCTCTGCATTATAGTGTGCTGCGGCAAATTTCAGGGAATCATCTGATCTTGTGTCAAAGCTGGAGTGTTCCCTGTTGTGTTGCCAACCTCCTTTCCTCAACTGACATTTGAACATTTTCCAGTATTCTGGGTAAAGTACTGTCATGAGTTCATCCACACTGGACACAGACCGCAACTGCTCTTCCAGGTCTTTGCTTGCATGAGCCTGTCAAAGTAACATGCAAGATTAATTACTTTCTCTATTACACAAGGTTTTCTGGAAACTAGCCTGAAAAACAAGTCATACATTGTAAAATAAAGTTGTGCTCAAAAGGGCACTCATTATAAAAACTGCTTTTGTCAGTCAATGACACCACTACTATATTGACAAATACTGAAATGTTTCGCTTCTGCCGCTAATTCTTTATCATACTTGTAGTTCAAAACATCTGTGTGCGAAAGGTGCTACAGAATTACGCCTATACAAGTACAGTTTGCAGATTAAAAAAAATAAAAATGCATTTTTATCCTGGAAAGAAAACCCCAAAATATATAAATTATGTTCATGTTATTTAATATCACATACTCTTAAAAGAAATACCACATTCTTGCCCATTTTCCCTGAGTCCAGGAAAATCGAAACACCCAGAAATGCAAAACCAGTTAAATTAGAAGAAAGAAGAAAATAATTCATGTTATTTTGTACCTTTTTAGGGAAAATCTTAATAATAAGTAAATTCTATTATAAAGCACTAACCCTTAAATCAGTAGGAGTCAAGGACTTTGGTACCTTTAAGAATCTCAACTGCACACTCCCTCACCACTGAGAGTTTCAACTGAAACTCTTCTGGACTCTAAGCACTACACTCCTTAACTTGTTTCAAGAGTAGCCTCAAATCCTGTAATCTCGCTTTCTTATTTGCTGGCTTTTACACAAACTCATTTCAATGGCATTTGCCTAAAAGACTACAACTCAGATTTGCATTCAAATTTCTCAATTATCTGGAAGATTCCTCTATCCTCAGATGAAACAGCATATTGCATCAAAGGACTGCTGTAATTCCCTGCCTACCCTTCTCCTCCACGAATTGCTGACTGCTCAAAGGGAAGGGCAATAAGGAGAAAGAAAAGTACTGAAGAACCTTTAGCCACCTTCTCAGCCTATGTGGCCCTTAGATGGCAGTATGAGACACAGAATATAGAGGTACACTTTGTAAAAAGTGTCTAGCCACTGGCTGCAGACTGTACAGTTTACTACAAAACTGTTGCTCTAGTCCAAGAAACACCAGGCTGTAACAGTGTAAAACTGAAAAAAAACCCCAGAAACATGATACTATAGAAATTGAAATTTAAGATTTCTTATCAAACTCGACTACTAACAAAAAAAGAATTCTGAATCTGAACACTACGCAAGTAAAACAAACAGTTCTGAACCAGCCCACCTTAATAAAAACTGCTCCTTGTGTCAGAAACAACTAAAAGGGTACATGTGCTGTGACCATCCACTTCCTTATCAGGTGTCAAATACAGGAGAAATGCCTTGGGGTAAGGCAGATTCACAAAACTCATTTCTGTAAATACAGTTAAATACAGAAGCCAAAACTAATAGAGATTTCAAAGTCATTTTATACTTCAAAATGCTATGAAGTTAAAAAAAAGTTTTCACTAAAGCCTCATTAACCACAGCGTCATGACAAACTACTTTGTCCTGGAAGGTTTCAGCAATCAAGCTATCAGTCTCAGAAACGTGCTCATTCAGGACTTCATCTCTTTCCTTACCTCCATAGGAAGGGTCATCTCTGACCCAAGCAACCCAGTAAGCAGTATCTTGGGGCCTTGCCTTTAAATTCATTGGCAGCACAGAGCACCTCACTCCCCACCATCCCTGCTCTCCTTGCAGGATGCCACACAGGTTCTCAATCCGTGGGTCACAGACAAAAATCCAGGCTGAACAAACAACTAATTTGGCCACTGCTTGCTTTCATCTCTCCTGGGAGGTGACAAGAGCAGGGTTTGAGTGGCTCATTCCTGTCAGACTGTTTCCTGAGGGTGCTGCAGCACATGCCTCTTGAGTAATGGAAACAGGTCACTGCACCAGCGCAGTAAATGTGTGTCTGCCACATGACAGGAATGTGCATGGTGTGGGAGGTCATGGCATGGAGGCAGAGTGTATACCCTGTCACAAGGCTGCATGCCAGTCCATTATGTAAAAAGCACAGGAATGGAAAGTGTGTTTAGTAATCTAGTAGCTGATCCTAGGAGGTCATAACAGATCATGGGGGTGACATGGAAAGGGAATCCAACCAAAGGTTCACCAACCTTTGATGAATCCCTTAAAAGCCTGTGCAGCCCACTGTAGACAAAATGTTGGCTGTTGCTGTTTCAGATACTCGAAAGTACAGGCTTAGATCGTCAGAAAAATAAGTAATGAAACTCAAAGTTACGTAGTTGATAAGAAGTCATGGTGTGGAGCAGGAAAGAGGGTATATTTGTTAAAAATAACGTGTGTTGACAAAATCCTCTTTGGTCAGGAAATCAAGTCATGTCTTTCCAGCTGGACAGAAAATTTGATATACATGTATAAAATATGTATGAATAAAAGTCAAAACATGAAGCAATTAGTGGTTTTAATAAAGTATTGCATCGAATTTAATAAAGTATTGTTATCAACTGCATTACTTCCTGGATATTCCATGGGCCAGAGTGCCATGTACCTACAACATGAAGTGCTCACTTAATATGAACAAAAGGAAAACAATTTCTGGAGTGGATATATATATAAAAATATATAAAAATTTATATATTAAAAAAATTACATTTAAAAAAGGAATCATCGTTATTGTATCTGAATAATTTTGTGCTTAGTTTAATAAAGCCATTTGCTTGTAAAGATGGCTTCAATTCAAACTTACAAATACACTGTGGAAAACCAACTTAATCACTAGAGGGCTTTTGTTCTCTCCCCTCTTACAATTTAGCAAGAAAGGGAGAAGGAAATCCATACATGTATATGAAATACAGTACACGCAGTGCCCAGAGTTAAGGGGGGGGAAAAAAAAAAGGAAAAATATGTTGATTTTTCAATGTTTCCAATACTACCTGGAAGAGATCATTAGATAATCAATGATCTCTTCCTGGTATATTCACTGTAAGTTTATGTATTTTTTAACTGCAGCAAATTACTCTCATCTGTGTCAAACTGTTTAAAGGAACATATGTGTAAGGAGCTTATGGAGTGATTTAATTTTGAACAATAGTCAAAACTTACTGTTGACATGAACATGAAACGAAATCTTAAATTCTGGTTGATTTAGAAGAGTGTATCCTGCATACAGTAAAAGCATCAAATCACTAAGGACTGTTAAAAAGAGTTTCTAAATCTTTAAGAGAGGAATGCAACTGCTTCTGTAAATATGGTTGTTTGGCAACATTTTTTATTTTGTCCAAATTTTGGTTAATTTCCCAAAAATATACTGTCTCATTCTCTACTTTTTATACCAAATTCTTTGTTCTTTTTTAACTGTGCATTGGCTTTTAGTGTAGGACAATGGGAAAAAAAAAAAACCAAACCTCAAAATGGTTTTGCAGTGGAAATCCAGACTTCAACACCTATTTAGAATTTATGACAAGACGCAAAGAAAGTAACATCAGCAAAAATGTACTACAAGTCAGAGGAGCTCTAATTTTTCATTAATCTTATGCAAACCTAGATTAGTGAAGTTCAGAAAGAAATACTGTTTGTAGATGCAGTCACTGTCACCAAGCTAGTTATTCCCAAATGTTAAAAAAAAAAAAAATTGTTCTATTGTCTGAAAGTAGTATAATGTTAACAAATCTTGTGATAAAAGAAATTCTACAACTCTTCTAGGACCAAAGTAAGCTTTTTCATAAACGTAAACAGTTGATTTTCATATAATCAGTTGCAGTGCACGCCACATGAAATCTTGGACCAACTGCTTAACGTTTTACTGGCAAGACATTCTGGGATCTATATTCTACATTGAGGAAGAAGCAGGAAATGGTGCCATCAGTGCCTGCAGAAGAAGGAGTTTTCTCCGTCCCACATTTTCTATTTTCTTTGATCTTTTAAGTCAGTTAAGTGGTTGGGTTTTGTACCTTTTTTTTTTTTTTTTAAACACCACCACTTCCCTTAACAAGTGTTTATCTCTGTCTTTTGGTTGGCCATTCTACTGGTTTTGTCATTTTTACATATCATCAGTGTTGTCACCTAAAAATGCTAGAAGCTATATTCTGGAGAAAGATGTTGATTAAACCTTTGACCAGCCAATCTCTACAAGATGATAGATGATACTGAGCAAAATAACAACTTAAAAATACAGGAATATATACAATAAAGACAAGCTTGCTTCATTTCAGTTCTGCTGCATTATTTCCTGAGGAACAGGGGAAAAGACAAATACACATATAAATAAAGCAGTAAAGACTGATGACAAGCAATCTGTCACTGTGATTTACTTAACTTAGGAACATTTTATTATATCAAAGTATGTTTTTCACAATGTGGCTTTCCATTACATGGTATGTCCAGCTTTTCATAAAATTATTGCTTGCAAGGGGAGTGACAGGATATGAAACAGGCTCTATATCCATTAACAAAGTCAAATCTTTAATAGATTTTCCATGCATTACAGTATTTGTCTTTCACGTCCCCAGTGTCTACCTCTATTATTAATAACAAAGGTCAGAACACTTAATATCTGGCAGCATACTTGACAAATAATTGATGGTGCAATGTGCTATAAGGGTACTTTACGCATCTGCTCTGAATATAGTTGTCAGCTCATTTCATTTTCAAGGATTTTGTTGACAGTTCTTAATAGGAAAATGCTGTCTATAAACCCCTCCATTTTAATATGTTTATATTCTGTATTTATTGACTGACTAAAATGTATTAAAAATCAAGTAGTTAAATCCGAACGTTGAAACAGTGTGCAAGCAAATGGAAATATTGTAAAATAAAAGTGTATAAACACTTCACTTGCATAATATTTTATTGCCATTTTCATGTATTTCAGTGCTAGTTTTTCAGAAGTTGATGTCAGGAAAAAAAAGAAAACATCCTAATTAAATATCTTAGTCATAATTAAGAATTACATTCAACTTTTCTGTCCACCTCTACAATCTTACTAGAATAGCCCTGATTTTGATCTCATTTGCACCAATTTGTCACTAGTAAATTGAATGACTGTCTGAAGTTGCAAACTCTTAAGTTACCAGTCAATATAGTAACAAAGCAATGCCTTTCAGAAGTGAAACGGTAACAGCGAGCACAATTTTTTATTTCACATTACTTTAAATAACTACTAAGACCACTGCAGTTATTTTGAACTAAATCAAAACATCATGAGAACAGCAGAGATCAGAATCAGTCTCTGTTCCAAAGAGCTTACAAAGCACATCAGACAAACATAAAAAGTAAGAATGAAAGTATAAAATAAGTAAGATGGTCTGAAATATATTATGATTTAAGTGACCTTTATTTATTATGGCATTTGTGGCAGGTGCACCTGCCCAATGAAAACAGAGCTTCTTGGTTACTGCGGTGTAGCAGCTCCTGATTGCCTTTGCTCTTGGGGCTTCACGGTAGTTGGGGCCTTTGGCCAATGGGAGCTGCTATTGACTACAGGTCAGATTCGGCCTGGGTATAAATGGAGTCCCCTGGGAAAGCCATTTTGAACTTGTCCCCTGGAGCAGCACGCTGGTGGTGGTTGAGGACTCTCCCCTTGGGTCAGGACGCTGCCCAAGGAAACTCCTCGAGGTGACTTGGGTTGGGACACTGCCCTGAGCAGGTCCTCGAGGTTGAGAGCCCTCACTTGTTAGGTGAGTGATAAGAGCATTATGGGTTGTCATTAAATCCTAGGGAGTGGTGCTTTGTTCTGCATTTTGGGTTGTTGTTAAACCCTAGGAAGTTGTTTTGTTCTCCTCTCACAGACATTCGAACCCATGATTTACGGAGAGCTAGTTAATTGTGTTAATAATAAATTTTTAATTTTTGGTGGTTGGTTGTTTATTTGAGAGCCTCCGTAACAGCATTTTAACTACCAAGAATAACACAGACAAAGAAAAAAAATAAATGGGGGGGGGGGGGTGAGGTGCGGAGAATGTACAAAGCAGATAGGCAAGGGAAAATAAATGAGTTTGAGGAGGTATTTGAAAGAGAATTTGTTGGAAAGGAAGAAAAAGATATTGGCTATGAGGATAAACTTAAGACTACAGAAGTTTCACCTCTATATTATACAACACATTGTTTTCTTTTGTCCAGAGTATTTTTGGAGAGGAAGATGCATAAACTGCTAGAAAATCATGCTAGGCTTATATTATTTATAATTGCTCTCCTGTTCATGAGTACAAGTATGTAAGCTGAGGTAGGGAGTGTAAAATCTCCGATTTAAGGGAAATTCAACTTTTATGCAAGTCAGCATTTTCCAGGTAATATTTTATTTAAATATTCTTAGAAAATGCTGAAAAACATATCTGAAATTATAAATTTGCACAAAGGCACTTATATTAGGTCCTTCAGTCAAACATAGCTGCTGCTGAGGTTGTGAAACATGCTTCTTGGCTGGCGCTTATTCCTCAAGTACCTGCATTCCTGAATGGTTCTCAACCTTTCCTAATAAAATTCCAGCACTTTCGTGCATTCAGTGGGAATTACTTATGAAAATACCCTTTTTTGATCTGAGTCTGAGAGCTTTTTATCCTAGGACAGAGAGAAAAAAAAAAATAATTGTAGTTGCTTTCTAGAGCAACTCCCTGCTCTGCTGCCTGGTTTCTTTAGAAGCTCATCTTAGATGGCCAGTTCTCCCAGGTTTTTATGAGCTTGGGCCATTAAGACACTGCTGTAGGTGACATGGTATGTGATACAATTACAGATGGTAATGCCAGAGTGCCATGAGAGAAATCCATACAATCTAGACACACATGCCTGTGTGCATAGAAATAGGAAAAGAAAAGGTGTCAAATACCATTCCTGACTATGATGGAAAACCATCTTGAGAGTTGGTAGCACCTTAGCCAGACCCTGAATATCTATGACCTTTTTTGAAGCAATTTCACAGCTAGATTATAGTAACAGAAAAGGTTTTGTTCTCATGGACTTCAGACCAATCTTTGAAATTTGCATTGTTCCACAGCAGTAATCTTCAACTTATGTTCATAAATTCCTGCAGACTATTTCTAAGAATACACCAAGTCGTAATTACAAAATAAGATACAAAAATCAAGCCTGTTATCAATAGACTCAATTCACTATTCAGGAGCTCACACTAGATGAGCCCACAAATTAAAGGTCAAAGGCTGCACGGCAGTCATGGAAATTTGTGGGATAACCATTTGCTGTCTAAGTGCAGCTGCATCTGGATTGTTTAATTGATTCAAAGACTCATACTGAAGCTTCAAGCTACCATTACAACTAGATTGGGAATCAATAAGGATTTGGGTTATTGCTGCCAAAAAGCTTACATTAAATCTGATAGACATAAGACACTGCAATCTGTACCAGATGAGGTTTGTATATTATTTTCATGGTCATGTGCAGCTACAGTGATCAGTGGTGACAAATGCGAGGATGACCGTGCATGACCAGAAGAAAGGGGAATTTGTAAGTAAAAACCATTTGTAAGAAAAAAAAAAACATTGGTAAAGTGAAAATAAAGTACAACATTGTGATGATTGCTGGGTTATCAAGGCGGCTAACAGAAACAGCAATCAGCCAGAAAGGAGACAGCTAGCAGCGTGAGAATGCCAGTGCCCTCTGCAACACAGCCACTGCAGCTGGTGAGGTTCTGGTGCCAATTGCATGTGCCCCGACTGCAAGGCATCTGGGTTGACATCACATAGCAGTTCTGTAGGATTTGACACATTATAAAACCAATGTGTTCATTTTGAATACTTTTAAGCAACTTTTAACTAACATTGAGGAAAGTGAACCACACAATTCTGAAAAAAACCCTTAAGTACTTCGAAATTGAACTCCAACTAAAAATTCTGGTTATAAGATCTTATTCTCTCAGAAAAAAAAAAAACACCAGTTAAGCAATTTCTTTTAACGGTTTGAATATTGCTGGTTTTTTAAAATACCTGTAACCTTGTGTTTTCCTTCCAACAGTCATACATACCTCCTTAAAATCAGTACACAGAAATAAACTACTAGGCCTTTATAAGAAGATTGTTTATTTTCAGATTTTACTGAGCTTTCATTAGTATTATCATTACTTTTATTAACAACTGCCATTAGCTTTGTCAGTAAAAGCAAACAAATATGGAGGCAGTTTTTGTAGAAAACTATTAACATGGTAACACTGCAATTATCTGTCATCACTTCAGCAGATGTAACACAGGCAGTGAGAATTAAAAACCTTCTCAGTATCAAGTAGAGATTCACTAAACTGATAGGTAAAGGGACAACCCCTTCATTTTAATTTGAATGCCAGCCCATTCTGAGATACTGCTTGAGCACAGTATGTGTGCTATGCAAAGACATCCTAGACCCTAGTTAGTGAGAAGTAAAGAGTTCTGGCCATGTATCAAGCGATGGGCTTCAGAAAGGCAGTAGGTACAGTTTTAATGTAAAGTTTACTATTCTACAGGTCAACAGTACATACAAAAAGGTTTTGGTAAGAGCTGGAATAAGAAATTGCACATTCTTAAGAACATTTCTGAGTTACGGTGAACACATAGGCTACAGCACATGGTGCATTCTCACTGTGACGAGAATATTTTTTGGTTCAATGCTCTTGTTTATTCTTGAATTTTTAACAATGTGGCCATTTATAGGACAGAAGGATTACATGAAGATGTCACCTCTTATCACTGTTGTATAATTTCTCTCACTACTAAGTAACTTTCCTTTTCACTGAGTTTTTAAAATCACTATTTGAAGCCCTGAGCAAATGTAATTAATCCCTGGTCTAATATTTAGAAACAGGTCACAGAAATTTCTTGAAGTAGTTATACTTTTAAAATGGTTCTTAAAATAAATAATTTCACAGGCCATGAAACAAGATCAATTGAATTTCAAAGAAAAAGTTGAACTTTATTCCTAAACAAATGTCTTAATCTAACAGGACATGATTTCTGTATTGTTAAACAAGCCTTGCACAGTTTACAGATCTGTACAGAAATATTAATTAGAAGACCACCTACCTTGTCACATTGCCTATTTCAACAAATATTCCAGTTATAAACACAATACACTAAAACCAGAAAGCTAAAGAATAATGAGCAAGTTATAACACAGCAATTCCAGTTGCAAAATCTTTGTTTTAAATTCTTACAAACAAGTTTTGTATGTATGAAAAAGGAAACACATAAAGGCTCTTAGAAACCTGCACATTTTATTAAAATCTAGAGTTTCTAAGTGTATGCCATTAAAATTACATTATTATCTGATTATTTTATTTAGCATCATGTTTCTTCAGTTCATTTTACACAAGTCATTAAAAAAAGTCTATTTTGTAACTCAGAGTAACATGTCAGACTAACACATCACACAGTTAAGTCTTTGGTAACTAAGGTATTAAATTGTGAGATTTCATTAATAAAAAAAATACCAGAAGCAGCTTTTATTTTTGTTGTCAAAGTATTACCCAAATATTTTATGTAAAAATTCTTTGCTACTGTAGGCAAAAGAAAAAGATAATCTGAATTTTGTTAGCCCAAGGTAGGTACACAATGGAAAAGACCTGCTACCCACTTCTGCCCACCTTGATAATCTGGATTTGAAATTTATTCCATCCTAAATTCTGTGTGGAACATCCTTTGGATCACGATTTGACATCTGTTACAGAGAAATTATACAGAAACACAAACACTTGTTTAGACATTGAGCCTATAATACTTTTTTCCTTTTTGCTTTCCCCGATGGGCTAACTTCATTGCAAACTACAATATAAAAGATCAGTAGTGGGGCTGTCACATCCTTTCTGAGCTATGGGGAGGAAAAAAAATAAAAAGCGAGGGGTTTTGATCACAAAAACAGAAGTAATGCTTGTATATCATTGAAGGAGAAAACTAATTGTACCATGTAAAATCTGACAGGTATTAAGAGATTTGTCATCAAGGCATGAGAGACAGGAAAGGGCAAAAGAATCCTTGAGAACAGCAAATCCAAGAACTAGATTGAGACTTGGTCACAATTCCCTTTCATGCAACCAAATTGGGAGAAATACATGTTGCCCATTATTTTTGGCTTAAATTATTCTGAATAGTGTATTGTACTGTAATGTTACTTTAAAAGGGTCAGGGAACATCAGCAGTATTAAACTAGATCCTAATTTATACTGACAGGACACAGAGTAATCCAATGCTAAACACAGTACGTTATCAGAACACTTTTTGAAGAAGGCTTGACTGTAGAATGAAGTTTTTGCAAGAGCAGATTTACAAAGTATGCCCTGAGCTATCAACTTCCACTGGATTGCAAGAATACGTATAATCTCCAGTTGAAGGTAGAAGAATGCATCTTGAAATCCATGATAGTTGCCATTAGTTGAAACTTGTCCTATACCACCTTGCTGAGCTGCCTGCATTCTTATCCAGGCCTAGAAACTAATGAAAAACATAACAGATTTATAGGGATTATATATATTAAAGGGAGGCATACAGAGAGTAGAAGAAAGGGGAAAGAGGATCTAGTTATTCAAAGCTGTAGAAAGATGTAAGAAAGATGTTTAAAATTAAGCTAAGCATATGTATAAACCTTGCTGTTACACTGAAATATTTTCTCATGTAAGTAAAGAAACCCAGGTATCAGGTTTGTGAGGTGAAAAGGGAAGTGAGGGAAGAGAGTTAAAGGAGTGAAAGTTGGTTAGTACCAGGATAGTGCAACCTAACACCCAGCCTCAGTCTCAGAGATTTTATTCTTCAGGAGCAAAGGTACACACCTTCAGATGACAGATTCTAATTGAAAAGGAAGAAACAATTAAATCAAAGGGCTCCAGACTTTCTGAATAAAATAGATCATATTAGTCAGTTTCCTCAAAATAAAAGGTTCCAGAGGGTTTTTTTGAGATTTTACCAGAAGAAAGTGTCAAAGCAGGAGAATTTATGCAGAACAGAAATTTCAAATTCTCTAGCCCTACAGCAACCCTTAAGGAAGTGCTTTTTCAAGCATATGAAACCACTTCCCAAAGTCAATCTGCAGAGATTATTTATAATGATTTGCATATAAAACTATGATGGAGTTACGTGCACACAAAATTAATGTAGTAGAAGGACTGCTTTGACTTTTTTCCCCAGCAGCTTATTGTGTGTACCACAAAACGCACACATGTCTTTGCAGGATCACAGTACTGGAAATCGGAATTTCGGACACACACTTGTTAATATCAAGAGCCCATTGTAGTCACTGAGGTTACCATTTACAGGACCAGACCATGAAACAATTTCCGTCTGTTCTTGCGCATGTTTCTAGCGTTTCTTTTACTGAGAACTGCAATTTCCTCAACGCTTTGAGACAGCAGCTCTTTTCAAACAAAGTAGATTCAGACACAGGGAACACATGTCCCATTAGAGTAACGGGGCAGTGAGAATGACATTTCTGGTATGCTGAATTAAATTTTGTTTCAAAAGGAAGTGTTTTGTTTATTTTTAATTTTATTTGAACTAGGATCCCAAAAGAGGGGGAAAAATGTAAATGAATTATCTTTAAGAACATTTTGTTTCATACTGAAATAGTTTTAAAACAACTTGGAGAGCAATTATTAATGTAGCTTTATAAACATGTATGGCAGATGATGGTATATATATTTGTATTAATTTATCTGGAGGTTATTTCTGACATCCTCCACAATAATCTCCCTTACGTCTAACATTTCTAAAAAGTCATATAACTGTCACCGTATATTATTAGGGACAAACTAGAACCGCATCTATTAAATTCCTGTTTTCCCTGAGAAGGAAAGGAACAAAGAATGCAGAATTCTGCTGTTTCAAAAAACTCAGATTTTTAAAGTATAGCCTTAATATGTCTCTCTGCAATTATTTGCATTTGTCATCTCGATCAATTAGAACTTTCACTATGGCATAATTGTATTTTTTTTTTTTTTTTTGACATGTCATTGACTGTGCCTTTAAACAAATGTGCCCAGATGCTATGGGTACAGCTAATCACAGGCACAAAGGCCCAGTCAAGGTCAGGCTGCAAGTTTGTCTCTAATTGCCCAGTTATACATTCCTTGTTCACCCAAATCTTCTACCGACTTCAATGGGATTTTTGTTTAGTGAGGATTACAGGATTTTGCCTCCCAGCTTAAGTATTGCATCTATACATCACTATGCGTACTATGTTTCAATCCCTACGGTCACAGTATCTGTAGTTTTACTAACCCTAAATATCGTGTTGAGTTTTTCAAGTCTTTCACCCTCCCAAAGCCTTAAAACTCAGTTTCGTTTTGTTATATGTGACTTTCTTTTGCTCCTTCATGGTTAACATTATTGGAGTTTGAAAATTAGTTACCTGGCAGCCAATGTTTGTCCCACTGCTGCTATATTTTTCATTATTAGTCATTCTGCTAAAACACAAAGACAGTGTTTTTCCCACCCCAAAGTCTTTCTCTTAAATTCTTGGTTATATTTCAGCTCCTTATTACAGCAGTCTGGTGATTTTTAGATGATCTTACCAATGCCCATAATAGCTTTTGTTGACATCTCTAAACATTTTTGTCTGTCATAGCATGCTTGTATGATTAATTCTCAAGTCCAATTTTTTTTAGATGTTTACGCCAGATCACCTGCAGTCCTTCCTTAGTTTACCCCACAACATATGTTCATAAATCATTTTTTCATCACTACAATCTAGACAAAGTGCATGCTATCATTTTTTATCAGACCAGCTGTACAACTCAAAGCCACGGGTTTTTCTATGTTGTCAGTTCAGGTCTGTTGGTCCCTTCCTCATCCAAACCGAATGCAGGAGGAAAACCAGACACAGCTGACAAGACAGTTCACTCAAGAGCTTGCTTCTAACAGCGCAAACACAAAACGCCATGAGTTCATCTCCAGCATATCCCAGCTGGTCTGGCACCAGCAAAGCCCTTCTGCCACCTACCAGAGCACGCAACGGGCGCCTGCAGCATTACGCTCTGCAAACACCTTTCCAGAGGGCTGAAACACACCATTTGACTGTTTAAAAAACAAAATATACTCAAACCCCCCCAAAAATATCCCTCTGAACTGAAGGATTCTCCAAAACAACAAAAAAAGTAATTATGCCTCAGAGACACCATATGGGAGCCGAGGGGACCCAAACAAAGTGCTATGCCAAGTACGTGTGGTCAGCCTGCTCCGGGCAGCATCGACAAGGGTTGGACCCATACCCAAGAGGCCTGGTGGCTAGAGTTTGCTCTCTACTACAGACCACAAAGATCACCTAAATATAGTCTTTGCTTCCTTAAGAGATACCATGTACATGAGATACATATGGCACAACCATTTTCAAAGTCTTGATTCACTTCTAATGCCTCACAAAGTAATGTCTGGCACATGGGCTCCCATGAAAGCGAAAACAGATCAATGAAATTAGAAGACAACACATATAATTTACAGCCCCATGCAGGTTGTATCACAGGGAAGCCAAGCAGCTTCAGAGTTCTACAGTTTAGTCTAATAACTTTATTGATCCATATTAATTTGCTATTGTGTTTCCCAAGATCTACCAGATAAATTTTTAGGAAATGGGCTTTTGCTGAACACTCCCTCCCACAAAAGGGCTGTGAGAAAATGTAGCTACCTCAAGCTCCCTGACCAGCTAATATTCTAAACTTTCTGCTGGATTAGACAAATATTAATGCTGAAAGACTTTACACATCATGGACTCATCCTCTGCTACTGCAAACATTTAAAGCATAATGCCAAAAATAATCCAACCAGAACTGTCCGGGTAGAAAGTCAAGCCCTTACTGGTCTTACCACAGCAAGATGTTACTTAATGTCTCACACCCTCTGAACTCTCTCTCACTTCTTATCCTATCTCAGGTCCATACTGTCTATACTGAAGTAATGTTCTCAGTGATATCTTCTCCACTGCTGTAGCAGAACACTTTGATATAAATGTAGAAAAATAAAAATAAAATCTGTGTTAGAGAAATACATGGGCTCCATAATGCATTGTCAAGAAGAAACTTAACTATTCGATCAATTAAAAAGATGCACTGCTGAACACTGAACATTTTGATTGTTACGTTAAACATCTAGATTTTAAAACAAAGTTTTTCTAATTCTTAAATGCTTTGACAAAATTATGCCTGATAACTTCTCCTATAGACTTTGTTTCTACCCAGGCCAGTGGTCTTCTGCTTATGCTGGTCTTTGGACAACACCAAATGTTTCTGTTGGCCTCAGTTTTCACTATTCATTTCTGATTTGTGAGCAACACATTAACTGTGCCACAGACTGAGAAGCTGTGAGTTAACAGACTCATTTTTGTCTTATAAGAGGTCAATACTCTAACACTTTTTTATTAGCAAAGCCTCTTTTCTGTACAACTGTGAATTATAGCATTTTAAAAGAGTAGGGAAAAAAATCATATTCTCTTACCTGTGTTTTTATGGTTAAACATGTAACTGTAGTTATTTTTCACCTTCTGGTGTACATGTATTTCAGTATAATTTTATTGTCATTTGAACAAGATTTTTTGAGCAGTAGATTAAAGTTGATGAATTCGTTACATAAGAATCAAAAGCATTAACTAAAGTGACACATTGGGTAAAGTATATTAATTTAGTTAAAAAGTCACCACTTAGTTGCAAGCAACAGAAGATGTATAATCACTGCTCAAGTTTTGCAGTTTCTCTGATACCACTATGTGAGTGATCAGAATACTATTTAATGGGGTCCACTTTTAAGGTTACATTATCTTCCAATACAGTATGAAACAGTCACTGTCAGTCAATTGGTATTTTTCATACCTGAAAAACACATGCTAGTCAGGAGATTTTATCAGCTATTTACTTTAAATGCCAAACACTTAACACTTACGGATAAATAAGGGACTCAAATTCAGTGCTGAGTTTGGGACACTGCTGCAAGGCTACAGTCAACAGGCACTGTCAGGCCTCGACCACATGCAGAAACAGTAGTTAATTTTTGGGGGTTCAAGAACTAGTCTGACTATCATACTCTTGTCGCCCTTGGCATATATAGTAGAAGCCAAGAGCACAGCTAATTGCCAGGTGATGTACAGATCAGTAGATGCTTGCTGGCTTTGCATGAGAAAGTCTAATTCTCCTTCAGTCTTCAGTATCCTGGTATTCAGTCACATTAACTAAGGGAAGTTGGATAACAAGAACTGACAGATCAATTGAGTTCAAAGACCAGACAGCTGTAATTTAAATGAAAGATGTGTTACCTTGCTAATGTGTCTGTAAGCAACACAGAGCACACACATGGAGGGTGTGAATCAGACAATCCAATTTTTGGAAGGTAGCTGGCCCTGCCAAGTAAGTGCACATTTTTAAGCTGAAATTAAACCGAACTTAAACCATATCTTTTCTGTGAATTGAAATTCTTGTGTGGCTTATTTTTACCTTCCTTCAGTATAAGCCTGCACTAAGCCATGGTAGTTTGTAGCCTCCAGACAGAACAGAAAATACTTTCCCTCTGAAATGTCCAGATATATCTTCTCCATTCTCAACCTTTTTCAGATTTTTAACAAATACTTGTAATTTAAGGACAGATTCCTGTTCTCTGCAACCATATGTGGTTGGCTTCCTCAGCTTAATTTCAACATTCCCTCAGAGTATTCCTTACATGAGATGCCTAAAACTCCTCTCAACAGTCTTTAAGACCAAAATGACACACATAGACAGTTGGTGCTGAGAGATTTTAATGCTCAACGATGCTATTTGTGCCTATCGATTCTGCCCATAGACTCCAGTGCTGCCAAATTCAGCACCTTTCTTTGGGCTAAACACACTTGAAGATAGTTTTGGAGAGCACGTGGACATTCCATATGTGAACAGCAATATTTCATGATAGTCTCCCTTTACAAAATTAATATTCAAATAGTAACTGCAGGGAATACATGGGAAAGAGAGTAATACTACAGGTTTTCAGTTCTTAGAGCTTTGCTGAGTGGCGATACAAAAGATCACACACACTAAAGCCCCGTCTCAATTTTTTGAGATAGCCATGTCAGGCAAACATTACCAGCAGGCAGAATTATACCTATTTATTAATACATCCAAACTTGAATTTCTGGGAAAAACAAACAAAAAGCACCATGCAACCAACTATATAAATATTCCTGATAAAAGGCTTTACATCTGCCAATAAAAGTAAGGTAGAAGTTACCCTTGTTACCAAATCCTGAATCAGGAAGTATAGCATATTATAAAGATGTTGATTTGCCATTATATTGAAAGTGATTTCCTCAGGACTTATACTTAATCTGGTCTTCAGAAAGCATGAGCTGTCCTAGATGGAAATACATGTCAGAAAGTGTACACCCAGACAGAAAATATGGCACATTATTCTAAATAAATAGTTTGCTTACAATTTGTTCCAAAGGAATATAAAACAGATGATGAAGTATAGTCAAATCCAGCATTAGTATGTGTGGCACAAACGAATATAGAGTTATGTATGTGCTCTTTCACAATTTCAGATTTATCACATTTACTAGTCAGTCACATTTTCATGATTTCAGATATATTAGTGGGTCACATGGAAACAGTTTTGATGAGTAAAGGACCAAATGTGTGGGAAGAGTTAAAGAACTGGGAAATACAATTTTCCTTAAAAATGTCTCCCAATGTAGCTAAAATAGGTAAATGTAGCCTGAGAGGCTATTGCTAATTCATGTACCTGACTGCCTTACAAAAGGACATATTTTACAAATACAAGAAAGTATTTAGCTCCTCTGAAAAAAAAGTGGCAAAAAGACATGGATTTAGAAGCCAAACTTTTGCAACATTGCCAATGTTTGTAGCTTATACTAAAAGTTCAGAAGCTGGGACTCACTCAGTTACAAAAACATAATGTCTTTAAAATATACTTAACATCTCCTGATAGTGGGCAACAGTTTTAAAGACCAAATCTTAAGGGAACAGAACCACACAGAAAAATAGAAAAATCAATCAATTTTTTGCATCTATTTTATACCTGACTCACAATTTCTATTTATTTCAATACAGTAGTGATGCTCTAAGCATCCAGAATTCAATACTCCAAATGAAAATCTAGATAGGAGATGCCCGTTAACACAAGTAGTTGAATTGAACACTGAACACTGCAATCTCTATAAGGGGAAATTTTTTATTCTTTTAAAGAACAAGAGTTGATAAGGTTTATTACAGGAATACATTCTTTCTGCTGATATGCATATGCTTATAAAAAATGAGCATACAGAATATAATGCAAGTTATTAATTATATTGAGTTGTCTGCATTTGAAGGACAGGTGTTAAGAACAGATTGAGAAAGCTAGTATCTGGAAAATTTCATCCCACAAAGGAGTTACTTTATCTTGAAAGACACAGTTTACACAGGCAAATTATTCTCAACAAATGAAAAAATAACACTGATTTACACTTCCTTTCTAAAGAAATGACAAAAACTGGAGAATCCTGACATTCTGTTTCTCGCATTGTTTTTGAGTGTGTGTTACAGGACTCTTTCCAAGAAATCTCCCCTCCTATTCCTCCCCATCCTTTCCCTGCATCCTCAATTTTAACATCTATTTCTTTGGGATTTCATCTTCTTTCCTTCAATATTGACTTAAGAGTAGTGTTTCATATTCTGATCTCATCCGCTTGGATATCATCAAGGAAACCAGAACTTCTATAACAATACTGAAAGGATTAATGGCAGTAGAATATTAGTCTCCCTTTCAAACCTAAATACAAAAATTGGAAACTGAAGAACAATAACTCAATTTTACAGCAACATTCAAGGTTTTGACCTTTTTTTGACATTTGTAGCATCTGCACATTCCCCACTGGAACGTGGGGAATTAACTTGATGGTTTCTAAAAATGGGAATGCATGTGCCTCCTCACCTCCATTACCAAATATAGTTTGCGTAAACTGATAACTTTAACAAAACATTTAAGTTGTAAAAGCACTTTGTATTTGCATACTATAACCATACAGCATATGCCACTAAACTATTGAGTTTGGCAAAAAGGTCTGAACTGAAGCAGGTTTGGGGATTGTTTTTTTCTAATTTTTTTTGTTTACTTAATGCTGGATGGCACTGGTTACTTTCTATTCCTCCTAGAATGACAGAATTGTTCAGGTTGGAAAGGTCGTCCGGTGGTCATCTAGTCCAACCTCCTGATCAAACCTCCAAACACAAAAAATCTACAAGCTCTCTGGGAAACTTGTTCTGATGCTTAATTTACCCTGTAAAAAACCTTTTTTTTTTCCCCTTATACCCTTTGGAAGCTTCTCCTGTTTCGACTTATGATTATTGTGTCTTGTTCTAAGCATGGGCACCTCAGTGAACAGCCTGGCTCCATCTTCTTAGCAACCTCAAGTTTTGGAAGACCACTGTTAGGTCCAGTCCTCTCAAACTCTTCTCACAGGGAACATGTTCCAGTCAATATCAATGGTCCGCTGCTAAATACAATCAACTTTATCAATATTTTTCTTGTATTTTTTTTTCCTTTTTCCCCAAAACCAAACACAGTATTCCACATGTGGTTTAACAAGTATCAAATAGATGAGGATAACCACTTTGCCAGTTACCTGAGAAATGTAACTGGCCTTCAAACAGAGTATGAACCATTAAATACACTCTGGAATCCAAGCTTCCAAGCAACAGACCATAAGGTCTTAATGTGAATACAAGAATACTGCAGGAGACAGCATCAAAAGCCTTGCTGAAGTCAAGGTAGTTGAAATCCACTTCTCTGCCCTCATTCACAGGTCTAGTAATTTCATCATAGATGGTGATCAGATTAGTCAAGCATGATTTACCCTTGTCAAAACCATGCTGCCTCCAGAAGGATCCCATTTGCCAGTTCCCTGAATAAACCAGTTTGTTCTGTTGAAGGCCAGGATGTATACTCTGCTACTTGCCTTCCTCACTCCCCTCAGGATGTTGAGCTCCAGTAATTCATGGTTGCTACAAGCCAAGGCTGCCATTGATTATTACCTCCTTTATTTGTGAGGACAGCATCACCCAGGTATATTGCACCTACAGTAAAGTCCCTTGACAGTCTTCAGAAACCTCCTGGATTGCTTGTATGTGTTCCCATTGCAGCAGGTATCAGGGAGGCTCAAGTCTCCCCTAAGAACAAGGGTCTCTGAGTTGCTTAAATATGACTCTGTCCTCTTCCTCATACTAACCAAATGATCTGTAACATACGCTCACCATAATGTCACTCATACTAGTCCCCTCCTCTGATCCTAACCCATGAGCAACCCATCCACTCAGCTTCTTCATGTAAAGGGAAACTCCCATCCCTTTGTTCCCTGCCTGTCTTCCTATATCCATCCATCACAGTTGTTCCAATGATGCCTTCATGATGTGTCTGTATGCAGAGCTCTGCCCCCTCCTGATTGATTCCTAGGTTGTGTGCATCTCTGTGCAGGCAATTCTTCCCTGACAGTCTATAAACCAGAAGATTTATGTTTTGCTTTGGAGTTCTTCCTCAGATTTGACCATCTGCTGATAGCACTTCTCTGTCTGCCATCCAAATTTTGGATTCTTTTGTCCCAACAAATTTTTTCCTTCTCTCCAAAATCTGTTTCTATCCCTCTCCGTTCCAGTAAGAAAACATTAATTAAAAAGTGCATACAGACAATCTGACAAAGTAGCAGTTTGCCTGTCAGCTATCACACTTTCAAATTAGCATTGTTACTTTTTGGAAAGCTGTATTGTGGTAAATTAAAATGATGAAAAAGCTATAGAAGTCTATGCATTAGCATGTTCAAACAGTATCATGGAAGGAAAGGCTATTAGCTGAACAAGGCCAAGTATCTTCTAACACAGAGATTTTAAAGACTTGAACTGCAAACTGGAAATATTATCTTGGACTGAGTGAACAGCCATATAGGTGCAGCTACCCTGCACTGGTACTCCAGCTACCTCATTTAAAAGTTACCCTAGGGACATCTACAGATTGTAGTACTGAGATTACCTAACTTCATTGTTTTACATGGGATACTCTGAACTAGGACACAGGCTCCCCAGCTGGGAAGTGTTGTCTCTCTCAACAGACAAGAGGCCTTGCAGAGGGATCTAGATAGATTGGAGCACTGGGTAACAATTAATGGGATGAAATTTAACAAGTCCAAATGACAGATTCTGCACCTGGGACAGAGTAATGCCAGGCACAAGTAAAAACTGGGAGAGGAGTGGCTGGAGAGCAGCCCTGCAGAAAGGGGTCTGGGGGTGCTGGTTGCCAGCAGGCTCAGTATGTCAGCAGTGTGCCCTGGCAGCCCAGAGGGCAAACCGCATGCTGGGGAGCATCAAACACAGCACAACCAGCCAGGCAGAAGAGGTGATTATCCTGCTGTATTCAGCCTTGGTGCGGCCTCACCTTGAGTACTGTGTGGAGTTCTGGGCCCCACAATTCAACAAGGATGTTCAGGTCCTTGAATGTGTCCAGAGGAGGGCAACAAAGCTGGTGAAAGGGCTGGAAGGCATGTCCTGTGAGGAGCTGCTAAGGACTTGTCTAGTTTGGAGTAAAGGAGGCTGAGGGGCAACCCCATTGCTCTCTACAGCTTCCTGGGGAGGGGAAATGGAGAGGGAGGTGCTGAGCTCTTCTCCCTGGTATCCAGTGGTAGGATGGGTGGGAATGGTTCAAAGCAGCTCCAGGGGAGGTTTAGACTGAACATTAGGAAGCATTTCTTTACCAAGAGGGTGGTTGAACATTGGAACAGGCTTCCTAGAGAGGTTGTTCGATGCCCCAAGCCTGTTAGTGTTTAAGAGGTATTTGGACAACACCCTTAATAATTTGCTTTAATTTTTGGTCAGCCCTGAACTGGACTAGGTGATCATTGTAAGTCCTTTCCAACTGAAACATTCTATTCTATTCTAGTATCTGGAAGTCCCTTTGAGTTGGACCGCATGCTGAAAAGCAAGTCTAAAACCAAGTTACAAGGAAGAGATTTCTCAGGAAAAGTGACTGTGCTGCACTGTCACAGAAAGCAGAAAGTATGGCTGCTTTAACTCTTAAAAGGCACAGAATAGTTTGCAACACTTACGCTACCATAGTTCAGGGCTTAGATATATAGAATACAAAGCAATAAAGCCCAAAACGTGTCCTAAGCCAGAAAAATCAATAGGGCCTCAGTTCTGCTGGGGATATAGCCCACCAAGACAAGGAAACACTGAACAACAGAGAGAATCACCAGCCTCACATCTTGAACTACAATGCCACTTCCTTGGCCAAGCCTGCAGAAGAGCTTTAAAGATTGATGAGAAGAGACTCTCATTGCAGGCTATTATTTGTAAGAAATGTATGCTGTTTGTCTTCCAGCAAGTCAACTGACTGATGGTAACAATATTTGCTTAGTGAGTGGAGGTCGCTAAGAAACCGAGATGTAACTGACCCCTATAGTTAGTTCAGAGAATCTCTGAGAGGAGGAACAGACACATGTCTCAATGTGCTGAAAAAACCAATGTTAATGTTGAATACTGAACTGAAAAACATATCAAACAAATCCCATTGATGGGCTATTGTTATAATATTGTAAAAATTGCAGATCACTCATGGCTCCTCATAAACAAAATACTCTCAATTCAAATTTCCAATTGTGAAGCTGCTTTCATCCAGACTTACTACTGAGCACATTTTTTTTCCACTTAAACCAAGGAGATAATCCCCAAGGTGTAATATACACATCTGTAGGGTTGGAGTACAGATTAGCCATTATATTAAACTTATTTTTGAAACAAAGCTGTTAGGAAACACAAATAAACACTGTCTGGTGACTATTCCTATATTTACAGACTCTTAAGCAAGACCATATAACTGTTGAGTATAATTTCCTATGTATTGCTTGGTTAGAGAAGCTTTTTTTAGAAGCTAGATCATAGCACAGAAAAAGGCATAGAAAAACCTAAGATGTAGGACCAAAACATGCTATGTTCCCCATCACTCCATGAAGCCTTTTTTCAAAATTCAAATGAAAGCAGATTGTATAACATTATAACAGCTCTAGACTAAAATCAGAATTATTTCTATAGATAAGTTCTGCTTGGTTTTAAACTCTGGAAAGAAAAGGCAGCCCAATCCCTTTGCTAGAAGTGCCCACAAATCAAAAAACCCCGTCAAAAATATACTTGAAGGAACAGTTCTGTCTACAGCTGTTGTGACCATAGCTACACTGATTTTAGTGGAGTTCAGACTATTTACAGCAGCTGAAGATCTGGTCTTCCAATTTAAATTCTGTCTTGACTTTGAGTAATTCTGTTGAGGTCACTGGGAACAGGGTTACTCAGGACATAAATTTGCCCCAAGGGCTTTTGTTGCCTAAGCTATATTTATATTACATTAATGTATAAACAGAAAATGCCTAACAAGTTCCAGTAAAACAATTCATGTAATTAGTTTGTAACTTGTGCTTAGGTCTCTCAAGGGTTACTGAGGGTCAAATTAGGGAAACATATTTCTGAAAAGCACAAGTCCTGAAATAATAGTTTCAGCTTACATTTTGAAGTAGTAACACCTCTGATTTATGACTTCTAATAATCTTTTTTAAAAGTAAATTAATGAAAATGATAGAATAAAATACATCTGAAATGATGGAATATTAAAAGGCAAAGGGTAGTTTTGTGTGTTTCCACAAATAAAAATGCTTTAGTTCATTTCTGTTTAAACTTCAGAACACGAGAAAGCCACAAATAACAACACCACAAAAGTAAGCCCTTTTTCATATATTCTAAAATGGAAAAAACAATTCAGACTCAAACAAAAAGTAAGTATTGTCTATTTTGTACTATCTGTAATCTATTGTAGTTTGGAGTTGAAAATTCAGTAAAACTTGCATCATATAAAGCACATCCAAATTATCAGGATTGGAGCCTAGAAATTAAACGCCAGTGGAATGGAAAAAGCTGTTTTAAAGGAACTTATGCCACTTGTCATACACATGACCAGAGTAACTGTGTCTTCTTTTACAAGCAGCAGTGGGGTTTCATTTTAAAAAGACAAGAATTATGTAACTTGGAGGTCGAGAAACAGTATGAGACATGCATTATCTATAAGAATGCCAGCAAGGAGAATTTTCTTTTATTAACTAAACCTGTCTGAGAACCCTAAAGAGCCACTGAAATATAATTAAAAAAATCAAGGTCACCATGTACCAGTTGTTCATTTGGATAACTATAGAGGCAGATACTAGCTGTTGATAACTCTCATTTATTGAATTTATTAACAAGCTGCAGGAATGTGCTTGTTGCATTTCATGACTATGCATATTGAACAAGTGTTTTATTTCAAGTTTACTTTCTTCCATTTTACATAGTCCACAACCATTTACACTATGCAAACATGTAAATTTTTTTTTTTTTTTTTTACACACCCTGTTACATCACACATGACGTTTATCAACACACCTACTAGTTACAGAAAACTTAGAAGAGATATTAAGGACACACAATCTCCTTAAGGCCTAAAGAGAACATGTAAATCATGATTTTAAGACAACTACTTGCAGCATGTAGTTCACCAGATTTATATGTTAGTACATCAAATCTCTGGATTTTTTTATGCTAAATATGTAAATCCCTTGTTTAACAGTTGCTGACAAAGGAGGAACTTTGAAAGTGGAGATCAAAAGGAATAGAAGAGTCAAATCTGCTTGAGTCCAGTTAACAATACAAAAACATGCTTCCATATATGGTTAGAATACCAAGTGATGTGGGCAGCCACAAACTCATCAACTTTAACAGAGAAAGACAGAAACACAGATTTCTGAAATATGGGCAGAAATGGAAAAATGCTTTTGACATAGCTCATGAAGGACAGCAAACCCTGATAATACACAGGTATTTGTGATGCTGCTTTCAGGCTGAATTATAGTTTTATATCACAATGTTTCTAATTTGTTTGTGTAGATATATTTCTAATTTGTAACTGTAAATAAATCCTTTAAATTAAAAAGGAATTCAAGCAAGTCAGTTCACACTGAAATAAAAGGAAATATTATTGTTTCTGATTTATGGGGGAGGAACAGCTGGCACTTATTATGTCTACGTACTACATCAATCACCAGCAACACATAAACTCTGATAAATCTACCTTATGTCCCTATAAATACAAAGCTGTTTTTCCTGTCCTAGACCAGATTGTTAGCTTATGTAAAGTGGTGCAGCTCTAAATCCAGCCCTCTATCTTCTAATCAGTTCAAATGATTTACCAGGCACAAATTTATCTAGTTTAGCTTTTACAGTTTTGGTTTTTTTTTTTTTTTTTTTTTTTTTTTAAAGCCAAGTGATTTGAGTTCCACACAGAACACACTTACAAGAATAACATCACCAGTACAACAGAGTATCAGCAAGTACTGCTGGTTTTGGTCAAAGTTGTAATTACAATAGATGTCAAATTTGTGCATCATTATATCTACTACAGCATGTGCTGTTTATAGACGGACAATCTACTGCAACTGGATAGTGACAAGAATGAAAAGAATAAAGGTGGTGGCAAGGACATTAACCATGGAAAGATGAGTAGGATGTGGCCTCTCACAATCCAACCACCCAATGTACAGGACATTAGTACTGGGAAACACACATGCTTTAATTTTCCAAACTGCTGAATGAAGCCTAACAGATTGTCCAGCAAGCTTCTGTTATGTGCTTATCACAATCTTCAGTACAGAGGATACAGAAAACCACTAGAGGGGCAAACATTTCTAAATTTGACTCAAACTACATGGGAGGACTTAGTCCAGAATGTGAAGAAGGAAATGAAGTTTTCAACTGAATACTCTGTTAACCTTCAAAAGAAAGTTGACCTTCTACCTAATGGAGATGAGCAGCTTATTGGCAGATTGTGCTGAGAAGACAGATTTGTATTTTTTAGTCTTTCTTTTCTTTTTTAAGAAAGGTCAATTGCAATCAGACAGCTGACATGATTAACACAGCGACAAAGAGCTTCAACTAAAATGGGAAAAGCATTCACCTGCATGTTAATCTGGATGCTTTAAAAAATCAAATTACTTTGTCTAGTTTTCCCTAAAATACTTTCAGTTTTGACAGAAGGAACAACAGAGCTTTTAGCTGCTATCTTTGAGAAGGATAACCAACCTGGAAGATTGGTAGTTTCAGGAGACTGGAAAAGAAAGCCAGAGTTCCTATCCCACGCTCAACTCCAATTGCAGAAACACTGGAGCAAATGATATACAAACAAGCTGTTTGCAAGTTCTTGGGGAGTGGGAAAAGAAGAAGAATCCTTACTCCCTACCCCCCAAGAGATTGTAAACATCTGATACAGCTGTGTATAATGCACAAATCACGTCAAATGAGTATCATATCACCTTTTCCTGTTATGACAGGAAAATGGTTCATTCTGATAAGGAAGCAGCAATAGGGATCAGATGAGTTAGGATAAACCCTCTGCATGGTAATAAGCAGCATCCTAACATTTTAAACATGGGGAAGAGCCACATTTTCTCCCTGTAAGCCTGCAGCCCAGCCTCACTCCTCCCAGCACCTTTCTCCCAACCTTGTACTGTCCCTGCATGCAAATGCAGACACTAGTCAGATCCAGATAGCCTCTGCTGCTAGACAGATCATACATACTTTTAAACTCACTATTTCTGCAGTATAATAAAAGTTTGCAGCCAAAACCTGCTATAGCTGCACATCAAATATTTATATAACAGCTTTTTTTCCCCCATGATCCTACCCCATGCATGATTTTGTGAAGTCCTGTGGCCAAAGGGATCCATTAAAGGATACTGATAAGTAAACTTGGCCCTTTCTCCAGTGCGTTGCACTGGTTAAAGACTACAAGAAATAGAAACAGTTGTCATGGAGCTGCACTTCCTCTTACAATTATTTTTGAGAAAAAATCTGTGTTGTTTTTTCTGCCAGCTCACATGCCTGACCCTTGTTTTCTTGGAAAGCTTGTGACCTTAATGTGAAATACAAGCCTCATCTTGTCCACTCTGTAATTTATTTTGACTTTAGTAAGACCTTTTTCCTTGATATTCTAAGATGCAGGAAATATGGTCTAGAGGAAGTTACTACAAAGAGGGAAGCAAAACTGTTGGAAAACTGTACCCTACATTGTTTATCAATGGTTCACTGTCAAAGTGAACACAGCTGTGCTCTTGGTACTGTGCTGTTTAACATTCATTCTGGATTTGGGTAGTGGAAAAGGGAGATGCTTATAAAATATGCAGCTGACTACTTTGCAATAGGCTGCAGAAACTTTGGAAGACAAGATCAGAATTCAAAAGGAACTTGGCCAATAAGATAAATACTTAACGAAAAAGAAAGATGATGAGATTTTGTTAGGACACTTCCACTTTTCAGGATCTTTTAAGTTCTCTCCTTCAAGCAGGAATACTCAACTGGACAAACACAAATTGAAAAAGTTCCAACCTCATAGCAGCTCTCCAGAAAATCCATCTATGAGTCACAAGCTGAACACAAGTTAACAACTACAAAAAACAAACTGAAGGGACCATTGTTTAGTCTAAAGAAGAGGAGCTTGAGGGGAGAAAAGGGCTAAATACAGAGAAGGAAGAAGTAAGCCATCTTCCATATCCACCTTATCCAGGACAAAGAGTAACAGACTTGCATTTGTGGCACACAATATTTACATTGGATGTTAGAAGAAAGAGTTGTGTTGAATAATCTCCTTTTCTAGAGACCTATACAGATAAATATATAAGCAAAGTTCCCCATTTGTCTCATAACAGTCTTCCCTTTACTGTACAAAGGCCTCTAATGGCTTTTTTGTTTGCTTTTAATTTAGCCAGTGTCTTGCTTTTCTGCAGTCTTGTGGTAAAACTGTACCACCACAGATGAAGTCATAGAAAGCAATCAAGAGAAATTTCTCTAATGGAAATAGGTGAGCACATGTTAATTAAAAATTGTTACAAATATTCCAAAGTATACATAACAAAATAAGGACATGTTGATTCAAAATTTCTTTTATTGTAAGGCTTCAGCTACATTCAGTAGATGAAATACTGCCTCAAAATTCATGTGGACAGCTGTATATGGGAGTTTTGATTCCATGAAAAAGTGTCCTTGGTGTAATTAATAATATATATTAGAAGGAAAGTACAGTTGCTTTAAAAATGCACAAGAAATAATCCAATAGACTGATTTTTCATTAAATGTGCTGGATACAACCAGACAACAAAATCTCTTTCTGAAAATATATTAAGTACTTCTAAACTATTATTTTGTGCTGCAGTTGCAAAATGGTCTCACAGATGTTGTCTGGACACCTGTGCCAAAATCAGGACTCTGTTTACCATATTGCCACCTGGTACTTTAAGAGGATAGGGGAAGAGAAAAGGGAATAAAAGGAAAAGAGATCTTCTTGTGGCTAAGGAATCCTTTCCAAATGCTTGTTTAAGGTGCAGTATCCCTCTCACACGGAATATAAATACAGCGTAAAATGTAGGAGCTCTTTTTTGTCATTGCGCAAAATTTATGATGACTTTCAGGTTACAGAATTCACTCCAACCATATAATGCTACATATATAAGGATATATAAAAGTGAACATGAAAAACAGGCAGAAGCGTACTTAGGCTTTAAGAAGACAAAATACAAGGGGAGCCACAGCAGTGAAGTGTAAACTTTTATCCAGCAGAACACACTTACATTGCTGTCTGGCTACTTTTCCCATTCATGAAGTCTGATATAAGCCACCCATCCCTGCACTGAGTCTACATAAAAATGTATCTATGTTTTAGCCACAAAATGACCCTCCATCCTAGCTTGCATCATGCAGACATTCAGCAGAAGCCAGGTCTTTGTGTAAGAAACACTTGGATAGTTTCTTGTCCCCCTACAAAAATCTTAAGTTCTTTAGAAGGAGAAAATGTAGTCTTGAAACAATACATTCATAATATATGTACCTCAACACCAACATTTTTATCTAAGTCTCATACACATAACATTGGGGATCATTCTTAAGTTAAAGCCTTGCATTTAGAATGATGATAGCTTACTAAACAGCTAAAAAGAAATTCTGGGATCATTTTAAAAATCATTTTGCCATTTTGTTTAATAAAATATTTTATGATAATGAGGTACCCTTATACTGAAGTGATGAAAAATGTGGATTTCATGAGTTAGGTGAAATACAAAGTAAACTGTAATATAAAATAATACCTTTCTTTCACATAAAGTAAGGTAGTTTAGGACACAGAAAATCTGAAATTGTACCTCCTTCTCTTAAAAACAAAACCCAGAAAGTTGGTATGTCACTCTAAACAATGTAGAAGTCCACAAACCGTACTTGGACAAGTAAAGAATTCAAAAGAGGCCAGCTTTCAAGGAAAATGAGATTGCTATACAGATGTAGAATCTTGGTCCAAACTCCACTGAAATCAATAATGAAATATCCATCAGTTTTGGTGGATGATGAACCAGATATATACAAGGCATGCCTGAATCTATAGAACTAGATTTGAGACACAGTAGGCAGAGGTACTGCCTTCATGACTTACCGTCCTCCAAAATTCTTCAGCCTGTTGATTATACAGAAAGTGATCTGAAGTGGAAGATGTAAGAAGAGGAAATAACATGAGGGGTATTAACCAAACTCATTCAGCTTTGCTGCTGTTTGCAATAATTCATACCACTGAGTCCACAGTTAGTCATCTCCTCAAGGGAGTTTACAGGAGCACTTAAAGGAGCCTTTGCTATAGACCTTCTTTGTTTAAATAAGCCCATAATGTACTGATAATTGGTATTTACATATAGGATATGTGCATGGCTACAATTTATCTTTCCTACATATCACCACAGTAAGGAAAAAAACAGGGAAAACCAAATTAACCACCATGAGTAAGATTGATGAGAATTCTTAAAAATGAATGATTAGTAATCTGAAAACAGCCAAACTGCTAATTTTAGACTGCTAACAATCAGGAAGATATCAGTGGGAATTCCAAAGCTTTCTTTCACTTTCAAAATAATGTTTTAAAGCAATTTAATATTTAACTACATCAGTGGTTTAAACCATAATATCACAAACAGTCCAGTTATATTTCATGAGTTGAAAAGTGAATCAGAAAACTAAATGTTGCATTTAAATCAGATGCTTTTTTAAAACTATGGTCTTCTAATCAGCAAAAGTGTTCTAAAGTTATGAAAATTATATGGGTATAAATTAATCTCATCAAAACTTACTCAGTATCACATTAGGGCTTTAATATGAAGGAGAATTACTGAAATCAAATCATCAGTCTATTTGAGTTTCATGACAATTTAAAGTTAGAGTAATCATCTTTCATAATAATTATGTCAAAAAAATGCAGTATTTGGCTTTTCAGAAAGAATTCTCCCCTATAATAAAGACACTAGCACTGCCGCTCTGGCTGAGGTTACAGTTATATAACTGAGCTCAAATGTTTTGCTGTTTTACACTACTTAATTTTAGGGAGAATAAAAAATTACTACTGGTCCCACTTTTAATACAATTCAAGTTTAATTTAAAGCACTTGCTAAAATATAAAAAAAAAAAAAAAAAAAATCAAAAAAACCCTTTTAAGCACATAATTTTAAATGCTTTCTGAAACAGCTCCATATTGAGTCTTAACTCTAGCTAATTTCTAAATAAATTAAAAGATAACACTCCAGAGACTAACCTTATTTTGTGCATATGAAAATTCCACTGCAAAAAGTACCTCCTTACGGCTTTGGTCTAGACCAAAAAATAAGTGAATAAATTTTAAACCTATATATCAACAGCCATAGTTTGTTCTTGATGATAGACCACAAATTGTTTGGGTAAATAAGGTTACAGTGGAGTGGATAGGGATCCACAAAGAACTGCGGAATGGATATTTGAGAAATACTGCTCTTCTGTCTCTCTTTTTCTGTTTGGACTTAAAGCCCTTTAAGGCAGGATTCTGCTCTTACTACAAGATGCAGAGGAACAAAAGATGAATCACATTGAAAGGACTAAATAATACCTAACAATGTAAACACAGCTGCAATAATGCAACACTAATGCAACAAGTGAGCACAAAAAAAAGAAATTCGTAGGTTGAATAAAAAAAATTTAGTAACAGTAACAAAACAACAGTACCAATTTTAAGTCCAAATGGGTAACATATAATGCAGTTGCTCGCGACCAGTGACTGGTACGCAGCCTGCCCCCAGCAGTGATCTTGACTGCACCAAAAATCCTACCATGCCAACCAGAAAACAGAAACGAGAGAGCACGTGCCCGCTTATAAACTGAGCATGACCTCACATGATATGGAATACTCCAATAACTGATCCGGACACAGCCCTCTAGCTGTGCTCCCTCTCAGCCCAAGGAAAGTTAATTCTGTCCTGGATGAAACCAGGACAGTCTCCACCCCTTACTCCATACAATTGATGTCATGCTCAGGGTTCAAATACATTCTAAGGAATCATCACCCCTTTTTTCCCAGGTGTCACAGATATCATTCCCTCAGTCTATGGGCCATCCAAAATGTCTGCTGAGTTCATTTAGTCCATAACTTTGGGTTCCATCTGTTATGACATTCTTTAAGGCTGGAAGAATGTGGTGGAGTTGGCTCAGTCAGTGGAGCAGGAGGCTTTGGATGTGGCAGGGGATGTTGCAGGGCACCAACTGCAATAACAGGGTTATTTGACAGTTTGGTTCATTGGCTATCTTCACCTAAAATCAAATCTCCTTGAGACACACATTGGACTTCTCTGTCCTTCTGCATTACCCACCAAGTGCACCCAGGTCCTTGGGCAAAAGTAATCCTGTGCATGGGTTTATCTTTACCCAACGCAGGATTAACCCAGACGGTCTTCCCCAGCATATTCCTAATACGCACTATGGGGGTGTTATCCCTATCCACAGTATGTAACAGGTTTGATTGAGCAGGGCCAGCTTGCTTGGCAGATCCTCTGGTATTGACTAACCAGGTGGCTTTTCCTAAATGCACGCCCTAGTGTTTGAAAGTTCCACCACCCATTGCTCTCAGTGTAGTTTTTAGCAACCCATTGCATTGCTTCATTTTCCCAGAGGCTGGTGCATGGTAGGGAATGTGATATATCCACTCAATGCCATGTTCTTTGGCCCAGGAGTCTATGAGGTTGTTTCAGAAATGTGTCCCATTATCTGACTCAATCCCTTCTGGAGTGCTATGCCACCATAAGACTTTCTTCTCAAGGCCTAAAATGATGTTCCAGGCAGTGGTATGGGGCACAGCATAAGCTTCCAACTATCCGGTGGTTGCTTCCACCATTGTAAGCACATAGTGTTTGCCATGCTGAGTTTGTGGGAGCGTAACATAATCAATCTGCCAGGCCTCCCCATATTTATATTTTAAACATCATCCTCCACACCAAATGGGCTTTAACCGTTTCGCTTGCTTGATCGTAGCACGTGTCTCACGTTACAGAATCACAGAATTGTCTAGGTTGGAAAAGACCTTGAAGATCATCCAGTCCAACCATTGACCTAACACTGACAGTTCCCAACTACATATCTCTAAGCGCTAAGTCAACTTTACTCTTAAACACCTCCAGGGATGGGGACTCCA
The DNA here is from genome assembly GCF_031877795.1 of Strix aluco. Taxonomy (NCBI): domain Eukaryota; kingdom Metazoa; phylum Chordata; class Aves; order Strigiformes; family Strigidae; genus Strix; species Strix aluco. The sequence goes on along the minus strand of NC_133934.1, from coordinate 40,156,926 downwards.
CCACTGCCCTGGGCAGCCCATTCCAACACCTAACAACCCGTTCTGTAAAGAAATGCTTCCTAATATCCAGTCTAAACCTTCCCTGGCGCAATTTGAGGCCATTACCTCTTGTCTTATCACCTGTTACTTGGTTAAAGAGACTCATCCCCAGCTCTCTGCAACCTCCTTTCAGGTAGCTATAGAGGGCGATGAGGTCTCCCCTCAGCCTCCTCTTCTCCAGACTAAACAACCCCAGTTCCCTCAGCCGCTCCTCGTACGACATGTGCTCCAGACCCTGCACCAGCTTCGTTGCCCTTCTCTGGACACACTCAAGTAATTCAATGTCCTTTTTGTAGTGAGGGGCCCAAAACTGAACACAGTAATCGAGGTGCGGCCTCACCAGTGCCAAATACAGGGGTAAGATCACTTCCCTGTCCCTGCTGGCCACGCTGTTTCTCGTACAAGCCAGGATGCCATTGGCCTTCTTGGCCACCTGGGCACACTGCTGGCTCATGCTCAGCAGGCTGTCAATCAACACCCCCAGGTCCCTCTCTGACTGGCAGCTCTCCAGCCACTCCTCCCCAAGCCTGTAGCGCTGCTGGGGGTTGTTGTGGCCAAAGTGAAGTACTCTGCATTTGGCCTTATTGAAACTCCTACAGTTGGCCTTAGCCCATCGCTCCAGCCTGTCCAGGTCTCTCTGCAGAGCCTCCCTACCCTCGAGCAGATCAACTCTCTCACCCAACTTGGTGTCATCTGCAAACTTACTGAGGGTGCATTCGATCCCCTCATCTAGATCATCAATAAAGATATTAAAGAGGAGTGGCCCCAAAACCGAGCCCTGGAGAACACCACTCGTGACCGGCCGCCAACCGGATTTAACTCAGTTCACCACAACTCTTTGGGCCCGGCCATCCAGCCAGTTTTTTATCCAGTGAAGCATGTGCCCGTCCAAGCCGCGAGTAGTCAGTTTCGCCAGGAGAATGCTGTGGGAAACGATGTCAAAGGCCTTACTAAAGTCAAGGTAGACAACATCCACAGCCTTTCTCTCATCCAATAAGCGGGTTGCCCTGTTGTAGAAGGAGATCAGGTTTGTCAGGCAGGACCTGCCTTTCATAAACCCATGCTGACTAGGCCTGATCCCCTGGTTGTCCATTATATGACTTTTAATGGCACTCGAGATGACCTGCTCCATGACCTTCCCTGGCACTGAGGTCAGACTGACAGGTCTATAGTTACCTGGATCCTCCTTCCTGCCTTTCTTGTAGATGGGTGTCACATTTGTCACCCTCCAGTCCAATGGGACCTCCCCAGTTAGCCATGACTTCAGGTAAACCATGGACAGCGGCTTGGCAAGCACATCTGCCAACTCCCTCAGCACCCTTGGGTGTAACCCATCTGGTCTCACAGACTTGTGTGCATCCAAGTGGTGTAGCAGGCCTCTGACCACCTCCTCTTCAACTGTGCTGACGTCAGTCTGCTTCCCCTCCCCATCTCCCAGCTCATGAGGCTGGGTGTCCAGGGAACAGCCAGTTCCACTGCTAAAGACTGAGGCAAAGTAGGCGTTGAGCACCTCAGCCTTTTCCTCATCCTTAGTTACCACGGATTACCCGTGCAATAACATCCATGGTTAAGTCCACCCCTCAGTCACGAGCCCATCTATATGTTGCATCTCTTCCCTGATGGCCTGAGGAGTCATGGGCCCAGAGAGCCAGAAATTGTTCACCCTTATGTTGCCAGTCCAGATCTACTTGAGCCACCTTAATCTTAGCAGCCTGATCCGCCTGTTGGTTGTTCTGATGTTCTTCAGTGGTCCGGCTCTTGGGTACATGAGCGTCTACGTGGCGTACTTTCACAACCAGATTCTCTACCCAAGCAGCAATACCTTGCCATAATTCAGCAGCCCAGATGGGTTTGCCTCTGTGCTGCCACTTGCTCCATTTCCACTGCTGTAACCACCCCCACAGTGCATTTACCACCATCCATGAGTCAGGATAGAGGTAGAGCACCGGCCACTTTTCTTGCTCAGTGATATTCAAGGCCAGCTGGACGGCTTTCACCTCTGCGAACTGACTCAGTTCACCTTCTCCTTCAGCAGCTTCAGCGACCAGTCACGTGAGGCTCCATACAGCTGCTTTCTACCTTCGATGTTTCCCCACAATGTGACAGGACCTGTCAGTAAACAGGGCATATCGCTTCTCATTATCCAGTGGTTTATTATATGGTGGGGCCTCCTGAGCAGGCTTTACCTCTTCTTCTGGTGCCATTCCAAAATTTTTGCCTTCTGGCTAATTTGTAATCACTTCCAGTACTCCTGGATGGCTGGGGCTCCCTATTCAAGCCCATTGCATGATTAATGCGATCTATTTGCTCCATGTGGCATTGGCTGCATGGTGTGTGGAGGGGATACTCCCTTTGAACATCCAGTCCAGCACTGACAGTCGGGGAGCCAGGAGGAGCTGTGCTTCAGTCCCAATCACTTCTGAAGCAGCTCGGACCCCTTCGTATGCTGCCAGTATCTCCTTTTCAGTTGGAGTATATCAGTCTTCTGATCCTCTGTATCCCCAACTCCAAAACCCCAGGGGTCGACCCCGAGTCTCCCTTGGTACTCTCTGCCTGAGACTCCAGGCAGGGTCATTCTTTCTGGCTGCAGTGTAGAGCACATTTTTAACATCTTGTCCTGTCCGAACTGGCCCAAGGGCTACTGCATGAACTATTTCCTGTTTAATTTGTTCAAAAGCTTGTCATTGCTCCAGGACCAATATAAAATCATTCTTTTTCTGGGTCACTTGATAGAGAGGGCTGACAATCTGACTGTAATTTGGAATGTGAAGTCTCCAGAAACCCACAACACCCAAGAAAGCTTGCGTTTCCTTTCTGTTAGTCAGTGGGGACATAGCTGTTATTTTATTAATCACCTCCAATGGAATCTGACGACATCCATCTTGCCATTTTACTCCTAAAAACTGAATCTCTTATGCAGGTCCCTTGACTTTACCATGCTTTATGGCAAAACTGGCTCTCAGAAGGATTTGGATTATTTTCTCCCCTTTCTCAAAAACTTCTTCTGCTGTATTACCCCATATAATGATGTCATCAATGTACTGTAAGTGTTCCGGGGCTTCACTCTGTTCCAGTGCAGTCTGGATCAGTCCATGGCAAATGGTGGGGCTGTGTTTCCACCCCTGGGGCAGTCAATTCCAGGTGTATTGGACACCCCTGCAGGTAAAAGCAAACTGTGGCCTGCATTCTGCTGCCAGAGGGATGGAGAAAAATGCGTTGGCAATATCAACTGTGGTGTACCACTTGGCTGCCTTTGACTCTAGTTCATACTGAAGTTCTAGCAGGTCTGGCACGGCAGCACTCAGCGGTGGTGTGACTTCATTCAGGCCACCAGAGTCTACTGTTAATTTCACTCTCCATTAGACCTTTGCACTGGTCATATGGGGCTGTTAAAAGGGGAGCGCATCTTGCTGATGACTCCTTGGCTCTCTAGTTGATGATCAGTTTAGGGATAGGGATTACAGAGTCTTGACTGGTGCCATATTGCCGTCGGTGCACTGTTGTAGTGGCAATTGGCACCCATTGTTTTTCAACCCTCAGCAATCCCACAACAGAAGGATCATCTGATAGACCAGGTAACACAGACAGCTGTTTAATTCCTTCTGTTTCCAAGGCAGCTATACCAAAAGCCCACCGATACCTTTTTGGGTGCTTAAAATACCCTCTTCTGAGATAATCTATGCCAAGAACACATGGAGCGTCCGGGCCAGTCACAATGGGGTGTTTTCCCCACTCTTTTCCACTTAGGCTCACCTCGGCCTCCAATACAGTCAACTGTTGAGACCCCCCTGTCACTCCTGAAATACAAATGGGTTCTGCCCCTTTAAAATTTGACAGCATTAGGGTACATTGAGCACCAGTGTCCACTAGAGCCTTATACTGCTGGGGGTCAGATGTGCCAGGCCATCGAATCCACATGTCCAGTAAACTCAGTTGTCCCTGTCCTCTGCCTGGCTGGAGGCAGGGCCCCTCTAATGTTGGTCATAATACCTGCTAACGACAAATGGGTTAGTGTGGTGTGCATGGGTTTCAGTCTCATCTTGATCACTCACTTCTTGTGAATACAAATCAGAAGTTCTTCTCATAGGATCATGAGCAAAATCGACCTTTCTGCTCTGTTTGGGCACTTGATTACTGGAAACTGGAGCAGCATTTTTCCTAAAAGAACCCCGTTTTGTACTTGTTCTTCTTTCCAACTCACATACCTGCTCTTCTAGGAGGTAGGTAGGTTTTCTATCCCATTTCTTCATGTCTTCTCCATAGTCATGCAGGCAATGCCACAGCTTCCCCCGTGGTGTGTACCGGTTCTGTTGAGTAGAGAAACAATTGCTCCTAATAGCCGAGATCCTGGTCTGTGCAGGTGGGGAGTAGGACATGTTCTCTTTAAATTGCTGGAGTTCTTGAGATAATTTCTCCACAGCCAGGATGAGGGGGGAAGAGAGACTTTCTTCATATTGTTGCAGTCAGCGAGCCAATTCATCAACTGTTGGTCCCTCTTTGTCTCTCCAGTCCATTACTGCTAATGCACTGGCATATGATGAGAGTGTGCTCCGTACAAACTTCCTCCACATGGGCCGGGTGCATTGGACCTCATCTGGATCTGTGGGTAGCCGTGCATTATCTGGGTCATAGTAAACTGTCTCCCGCATGGCTAGCTCCCTCAAGTATTGAATGCCTCTCTCCATAGTGGTCCACTTACTTGGATGACATACAAAATCTTCCTTGAAGGGATACCTCTCCCTCACACTTGACAGGACTCGCCTCCAGAGACTGAGATTTTGTGTCTTCTTTCCAACTGCTTTGTTGATGACCCCTTCCCTAGACAGGGATCCCAGCTGCCTCGCCTCCCTACCATCTAATTCCACGCTACTGGTCCCACTATCCCAGCAGCCAGGTAACAAGTTGCTCACCTGGATGGCAGCTGAAATCCTTTCTTACATCTCGCAACTCACTCAGGAATAAGGATTGGGTGACTATCACTGGCTCTGCCTCCTCCTCCTGTTCTTGTGATGGACCTGGTTCATCATCAGCCTGTACACTGCAAGGGGATTTTCTTGTATATTTTTTCTTATGTATGGGAGCAACTGACACCATCATGGGTTGGTTCTCTGGTTCAGCTGCAGCGCCTGTCCTCATGGTTGTAGTGGCTGCAGTTTCTGTTGTGGACTTTGGAGTGGTTGCAATGTCTGTTATTTTGTTGCCAAATCCAGAGCCCTTCTCACCCTTTTGAGGGTGCTGAACAGTGTTTAATAGCACTCAGTAGGTGTGGGCTAGGCTCCGGCATATTGCAGTGGGCTGTGCCTCTCTGAAATTACTCGGGTGACAACATACTTTTTCTAAATATTTTACTAGTTCTTCAGGATTCTGTGTTCAGGAGTGAAATTCCAGTACACCAGAGGTGCCCACTGTTCTAGGTACGTGCCCATGCTACTCCACACCCCCAGCCACTCATAATTCTCCAATCTTGGGGTAGGTTTCCAGGTGATACTCTTAAATAGTTGCTTAACCCTAAACAAAACCTGAACCACATGCAGGAACACACTGGCTCCTAGCAGTAAGACGACCATGTTAATGTCAACATTCCAAGGATATTTGAAATTCCTGAAATTCTCAAACACAATTATAAATAGCCCCAGGACTGACGACTGCATCCCGTCATAGATGAGCATCACATAGTACAGCAGAAACAAAATCTTAACTCAACTCTCACTGACGGTGAGCAACAGCATGGGGAATACACACAGCAAATGAAGTGATAAAATCTTAAGGAGCCAAGCAATCAGCATTATGACCTGATCTGTCATTATCTCAAACCTCAGGCCCCACATTGAGTGCCAAAAGACTGTCTTGGTTTGAACTCGGCCAGTAGCCAATCACCACGTGGCCAGTTGTTTACTACCCCCCCAACCCCGCCTCAGTGAAATAGGGGAGGAACAAAAAAAAAAAGAAATTCGTAGGTTGAATAAAAAAAAATTAGTAATAGTAACAAAACAACAGAAACAATGGTAAGTCCAAACGAGTAATACATAATGCAGTTGCCTGGTGACCTGTACGCAGCCCGCCCCCAGCAGCAATCCCAACTGCACCAAAGAAACCCTGCCACACTGACCAGAAAATGGAAACAGAAATGAGAGAGCACGCGTCCACTTATATACTGAGCATGACATCACATGAAATGGAATACTCTAATGACCGATCTGGGCCCAGCCCTCTACCTGTGCTCCCTCTCAGCCCAAGGAAAGTTGACTCTATCCTGGTTGAAACCAGGACAGTCAACTAAAATGTGCAATCCGTATCACCTGTTTGTGGACATTTGCTTGGCATACATACTAATTTTTAAACGCCTTCCTGACATTATTTTTTTGATTTTGGAATATCTGGGAAATTGTTACGTAACTCATGATATGGTATTACTGAAATTGTAGTGGTGATCAGCTCTAAGGAGATTTAAGCTTTTAAAGACAATTTTTTAAAGTAATGTAGAGATAATAATTTTTTTAAGAACAGAAAATGCAGTTGGATCAGTCAGCTATCTACATAAAAAATCTATATCCAAAAAGAATAGTGATCAAAATCACAAAACCAGACAAAAACTAGACAAAAATCTGATAAAATACATTAACTAAAGTTGGCTTCATGAAACACTAAGGCTAAACAAAAGATTGCATTAGATATGGTATGTCCATACAGCTCTGTTGCATCCCAGTGTACCCAGTTCTCAGGATGTTGTCTAGATTTTTCTGTTTGTACTACTGTTTGAAGATGCAATAGAACAAACCACAAAGATTGAAAATCAAAATAACTCGTGTTCAGTGAGAGGTGGGAAACAGCTTGACTGCCTGCATTCATAAAGTAGTGAGGAAAACAGAGGCACGTGGTAAGAGGTTTTGGGAGGGAATGAAATCTGGAACAGTAGAGAAGAGTAAAGGAACATGGATTCATAGCAAAATAGTATTTTGGGCTACTATAACTCCAGCTGACGAAGAAGGAAATTCCATCTCTGCAGCCATCTGGAAGCAGAGAAATCTTGGTTGTCCTCCAAGACTCTCTAAACAGTAGTGGTGAAGAGCTGAAACAGACAAGAGCATGGAGAGGCTCTGTAACAGTGTCTTACAACTCCTTATCTTGTTTTGGAACCCAAAGGTCTTAGAAATCTTCATAAAACCCCAAGCTGCTGCTCATTGACTCAACTATCTCTGATAGTTGAAGTGAAGAAACTATACAGTTGGAGTTTGTGAAAGCAGATGTTTAAGCTACTGGATGTCTTGCTCTCAGAGATGAGAGGTACACCAAGGCAAGGTATAGTGTTCCTGCCTACCTTGATTAAGAGAAGCCTATGCAGATTCATCATAGGGAGATCCAAGCACAGCAGACCCAGGAGTAGTGGATTCCTAAACAAACAAAAAACCTACAAACCCCCACAAACCCAAACAAACAACAGATCCAAGTTATGAACCAAAAACAACAATATTTTTAAAACTGCCTTCAATAAAAACAACATGGGAAATAAACTGGACCTTTATTAACACAAAAGGGAAAATTTTGTAACAAATTAAAAAAAAAAAAACCACAAACCAACAACCAACCGTACATATGCATTTCACTTAACTTTAGGCACTAAGTAATCTCAGGTTTCCCAATTCCTTAGTCAGTGCAGAGAGAAGAGAACTTCCAGGGGCTAATTTAGAATTTGTACGGGTTAAATTATCCTCTGAAGCTGTTCCCTCTCCCTTATCCCTTTCAAGACAGCTTTGGGTGACTAAGTTTCTAATACAGCACTCAGCTGAATGCCTACAGATGCTAGATTGTGTTCAAGATGCAACTCATTTAACAGGTACACTGAAGTCCTCAGATGGTAATAACTATTCCTTTGTTCAGAATCTTTCAAACCCCTCATTTTCCAGAGATTCTTGTATTTCTTTAGACTGCGGAAAAGTTTACATCACTCACCTGAAGTTATTCTATACTGCCTTTTAAAATTAACAGATATTAAAAAGAAATCAAATAGCTTATTGTATTTTCACATATCCCTATAGAATTGCCTAATAATATTAGTGTACTTCAATCTTTAATTGACTCTTAAAAGTCATGGCAAAAGAATTTCTTGGCAGTATTTTTTAATTTTTATATGATCTTGAAATACACACTTTAGTCCCACTAAAATAACTATTTATACACACACTAGGACTAATTCAAAGCCTACTAAAAATCATTGTTAGGTCTTTCACTAACTTCAGAGACTCTGAATCAGATCTTGTATCTCATAATTACCAAGAGGGTCATCAGTGCAAGAAAATTCACTACAGAAATGTAGGTAGTAGTTGAAGTGGGGACACATCTTGAAATTACAACTGCTGTCAGAAAAGAGTTGAAATTACCAGTTTGCGGTTTATGTATCCAAAACTACATACACAGCAATCAGAAGTATACTGCCACACGCTGCACATTTGTGCATTTTTTTGTGAACTAGAATTCGAAGCATACACCACAGCTGTTATTCAAAGCCTGAATATTCAAAGTAGGACTTCAAAGCAGTACTGAGGCACCTGTATTAAGAAAGTCTGGCATTGTCTTCACTGTACCTACATTGCATGATACATTTAATCATGGCATTTCCAATTCAAACAACAAATGTGAAGGTAGTTTGTGACGGTGCATGAGTTAACAGCAAATTACTTAGCTAGTGCACTAACACTGAAGTGGCTGTTGCAACACAGAACTAAGCATGGATAAAGTTCTTCCAAGAAACTTCATGCAGGCTTTCCCAGAGATCCATCCTGCCCCAGCTACATGCCTAGAAATACTCCATTATTTCTCTTAAACAGGGGTTCAAGCACAGATGTCTTCTGACAAATTCAAGACTGTAATTGCTTTCCAACCCTCCCACTTCCCACTGTGATCCTTAACCAAATAGCTGGTTGTTGAAAATTAGAAGCAAAATAAAAATAAGTTTCTGTGGGTCTTCACTTTCTGTAGTAATTAATATGGCTTTACACATACACATAGATAAAATACATTGAACAATGCAGAATCAGTTTTAGTGTTTGTGGGTTTTTTTCCCTAAACAAGAAGAGAATTATAGCAACCCTTGCTACCATGCCCGTGACTTCTTCTCCAAGACTAGCTTCTTACGTACTTCAAGCCCCTGGCTGGTGCCCACTGCTTCCCAAATAGGGAATTATTCTGACCTGGTCTGCCCTCTGTACATGACACTTCAGCTGCATTCACAGGCTGGGAAGGAGACTCAGTAGCTGAAAGGAGCATTTTCTTGAGCAGAAGTGTTTTACATGAAGTGCTACAGGTTTTCCAAGTAGAGCCTCTTAGTGAGGGAATGAAAGAAGGGGGACAAATGCCCGCAGCAGAACTTCCATGCCACAGCTATTGTGGCCTGAAATTGCAAAGCAGCTCTAATTTACTCGGCAGGCTGCTTCACAGCACTCGCGTTACAGGAGCTTAAGGCTGACCATCACCCTGCACCCACCTATACTCTTTGTGATTCTCAGAAGACAAAAAAATCCATTCTAATAGGTTTCTTTTTTTCTGACCTATAACAGGAAACATTTGATGTACACCGAAGATGTATCTAAAACATACTTTTATCACATGCCACACAAAACATCACTTGATCTGGCTACATTTACCCAAACAACAAAATAAGCTGGAGTTGTGTTCTAACTGTGCTCAGTACCCTCAGCTACAATGTTTCACCATACTTAACTATGCTTGCGTACCAATTGAAAAGAGTAGCACGTCCTAGCACTCATTGCACACATACAGTTATCTGGGACTCACAAAGAAGGGTCACCAAGGGGAATCTCCCCAGGAAGCTGTTTATGCTTGCACACTCAGAAGGTATTTCACACAGCCTGACAAGCTTGAGTTTTGTGCAAAGTGCAACAGGCGCTTCCATCTCAAAAATACACTTAGTGGAGGGGCTCAGTGACCAATTTTGCCTATGGTTTAGTGTCCTGAATGCTTGCCTAGGAAATGGGGATCCATTATTCCAGCACAGTTTCTACCAGAAGGCCAAAACCACCCAGCGAGTCTTACGAGATGCCTGATTCAACATGCTGTCTTGCTTCACACTAGGTTGCTACCTAGGGTCTCTGTGACTAGAGGTCAAGTATGGAGATCCTGAGTGCAGTCATGCTGGCTCACTGGATCTGGCCCCGAGCAGCCTGTTGCTCCTTTTCCGCCTTTATTGCCACTGAGAGATCAGACCCTTGATCTACCCACAACTATAAAAAAGAGTAAAGGCTTGAGATTTGTACCGGAGATGTTGGCTACGTATTTTGTTTCTTTCTACGTGTGGATCTGCGTGTAAGTCTGCAGATGGGGACAAAAATATGGATCGCGTTCTGTTTTCACATTAGTGCAAGCCCAGAGTAACTACTGACTTAATACATTTATTTGGGATATACAACTGAGTAAATAAAAGAACATAAGCCAAAATAACTCTTAAATTTATAGATTTAATTTCTTTAGTTTATGATTTTTAAACTCTTTAGCAAATCAGAACAGTCACATATTTTTGATATGCAAAGTGTACTCCAGGTTGTTTCGCATGCTTAGTTTTGGAAATGTGGCATGTTTATATTTAATTATAAATTATCTTTGCTGCCTAAATACAGTGCTTGAAAGCTTAATTTTTTTTTCTGTTAGCAATATTGCCAAATCTTATTTTCATCTTCAAACAGAGCTTTTACTGTTTTACTTAAAACTCCTGGAGGCAATCACAATCAAACTTTCACATATGCTTCTATACAAAACATAGCAGTGACAAAAAACTCTAAAAAATGTAATCTTCTTCCAAAACCAGAGAAGTAATTTGGACTGAGGTGCCCAAAATTACTGACTGGATTTGGCTCACTAGGATAATTCCTTCTGCACGTAGCTACAGCTTTCCCCCTCCTGTCCTCTTTTTCAGATATTTGTAGATATAAATAAGGGCAAGCTGGGGCTGCATGAATTATTCACACGGCTTGCTCCCTGTCATAGTGTTTATGGAAGGATCACAGCTCTTGTCTCTTCACTTAAATAGAACTGAGCATGCCATGATGATACCTGTGCTAGTTTACTGGCGTATGATGGATGAATGTCTGCTCACATAAAAACAGCGTATGTGCTTGTAAGAGGACAAGTAAGGACACGTAAGAGGCAGCACACAATCTCTAATCACAATATAGACATTACAATAGAGACACCGGTATGTTACTAACTGATGAGCATGTCTTGGGATGAAGTCATGTTTGGATACGTCACTTGAATAAAACTGACTCCTATTATCAGCTGATTTGACAGGAAATAACTACATTTTAGTCTTGTATAATTATACCTCATTAATTCCCCATGTTCTCTCACATCACGCACTAATTGGATCACTGCACCTCAAAACAAAAAGAGGATCTGTCAAGCAGACAGTCAAAGACAAGAAGAGCAACCCACAATGCCAAACTGTTTCTGTATGAGAGCTGTAAGATAAATGTGAAGTTCTGAATGGCAATAGCCAAATGATTATACACTATTTCATTATTTCTTACAAAACAAGAACTGGTTGAAATCCAAAGAAACAATCAACTAACAGGCTTAAAATAAAGAAAGCAGGGTGGGGGGAAGGAGAAGAGTTTCACCTACCCACCAAGACTCAATTAAATGGTGCAACTCAAACTCATTGCTGTGAAAGACTGTGGAGGCAAGGGCTATAAACAGCCATAACAAAGGAATTCAGCAAACTTGGGGTGGGTGAGTATATAACTGGATAATACACCTGGTGGGCTAGAGTTAACCATGGCTCAGCCCTAATCTGCTACTTGACAGAAGCCAAAGGATAAAACTGGAAAAAAGCATCTCTCCACTTCAAATGCAGTCCTTCAGTATTCACAACACAATCAGATGAAATACCAATCCAGATGGACTTCAGCGTGGGATTTCTAATGCTTTTTTTGTACTTGTAGTCAGATCAAAGAGGATTTTGACATACCACACTATATGTGCCTGTACAAAAGCATGCTGCTTGGAGGGTCAGGTACACCAAAGCAAGATCATCTACTCCAACCTCCTGCATGCAATGGCCATTTTCATCTATATATCTCAGCACTGAATCAAACGTCTTAAAAACATAAAGGCTCCTACCTGAGAGCATCTAGACTTAATGAACAGAATAGATCACCATTTCCCTATTCCAAAGATCAGTCAACTCTCCCAGTTCACAAGGAAAAAAAAAAAAAAACAACATCCAAAAACCATATCTGACTTCAGTTTTTCATTTCTGCTATGCTTTTTGCTTACATTTTCTCTTTTCCAAAGATTTCTACATGCTTTTCCCACTCATCTTTTGATCTGCAACTCTAAGACTGTCACTAGATGTTATTTTCCTCTCTCTCTTTTTATTATTATGCTTCTCTTTCCCCCACCCCAATTTTTCAGTGCAGGTCCATCTGTAGACATAAAAATTGGAGACAGTAGCTCTGTAGCTGTCTTGCTAGCGCCACACGCAGAAGAGGGGAGGAGGGTACATCTCTGATGCAAATCACTGTTGTCCCCTTCTACATATGTGAGGTTGTTATGATTCTTTCTCAGCGACACCACTTTAAGGATCATACAGAAATGTATTTACTATGGCTTTTAAATCTTTCTTCTAGAACTACAGTCTTCTATCTATATAACAAGTATATTCAATCTTAAATATTAGAAGGCAAATCACAATTTTGTTTCAAGTATCACGAGTTTAAAGTCTCATTATTTTGCTTTGCTGGACTCATGATTTTTCAGATTTGGGACTGCCAGTGTTTTACTATAGCAGGGTGAAAAAAGGTTTTGTATGTGATGTAGCAGGTAACAGTGACATAGGAAGTACTTCTGCATCAGTAATACATGGTTGTTTATTGCTCTCCCTATCTTTATAGGTTGTCATTTTATAGGCCATATGAAACACTTGCAATTTATTTCTAGGGCCGTTCAAACTAGTATGATATGACAGTTGAACTACTCTAAGTTAAAGTTTCCAGGCTTTCAAGAAGATATTTTCTCTAATACTTTGTTTCTGCCAATGCTCATTGCCAATCATAAATACAAGGCCTGACAGGGTCAGGATTATGCTGAAAAATCAAGGCACTCCACTGGATTTGAAGTAAGGGGTTTAGTTGATTAATTTCCACTTTCTAATGAAGTTAAACAGCCTTTTGCATAAAAACATGAATGTGGAATACAGGGAGTTGCATTCAGTGTTCCTCATTCGTCATATTTTCAATGAAACTATCACTTGGAGCACTAGGGCAGAGAGCTGCACTTCAAATCACCTGGGTTTTTCTTTTGTAATCATGGCCTACTAGAAGCACTTTTTTTTACTGTTTAAAGCAGAGAGATGCATTGACACTTCACAGTTTGGGGCAAATAAGAGAAAAAAATAAGGTAACTGTGAAGGACCTCTGACTCGGATGAAATTAGTAAGTGTGAGACAAGTGACTCAGGCTTCATTTTGCCACATAGAATAAAACATTTATTAAAGAACGATGAAGATGAAGCAAGTGGGTAAGAGCAAGAGTGAAAGAGACCCCAACTTTGGCATCTGAGTTAGCAGAGTGCAGGGAATTGATTCATTGGTACTGCCACAAAGGTCTCCAACTGTATCTAAAGGTATGTATGTGAACAGTCACATTTAGTTATGGAACAAACTATGGAACAAGTTATAATCATGAATGTATTTCAGTCTGTGCAGATCAGGAAATAAAGACCTGGGAAACTACTTAAAGGTATCAGATTAATAAAAGGAAGTTTATTAAGTTGATTACTTCTGCCTCATGCATATTTTTATCAACTTTTATACTATGAAGTGACACACGATGCAATACAATATTTTAAGTGAGAAGAGCCAAAGTTAGCTCAACTCAGCCTCTTATTCATCCACATCAGATAGAGTGGACACCATGACTTGACTGTATGGTCAATCAAGCAGCTAACAATTAGTAAAGCTTCTTTAAATGAAGACATGATTTTGGCTTGAAAATATGTTTCTTCTAAATAAACAGTTCTCCTCCTGATAACGCATTCTACTAGATTTCAATAGTATACTTACATATGAGTATACTGACTTAAAACCTTGACATCTATAAAATATTAATAAACATAGGAAGTGAATATCCTGGAGTCTTAACATACACCTAGATATGATATTATCATCAAGACTGTAACAAGTATAATAACCATCTCCTGAAAAACAGCTTATCAGTCTGCAATTAGAGTCTCTCCTCCACATTTATCAGGGCTGGTAAGGAAGTTTCAGGCATTGTGTAAAAACAGGCAGTTAAAAAAAATTGAAACAAATGCCTATTTTTAGGACTCTATTTTAATTTTAAATTTGTTTTCCCCATGGTTCTGGTTTTCTAAATTGTAACCGATCTATTGGAAACCAAACCATAAAATTAGAAAAGATTATTTCCTGGAAAAAAATATGAGTAGTTTTACTTCAGGTATAGCAAAAATTTAGCTGACAGTTTTAAGTACACATTAAATATCTTGAAAATAATAATACATATTTAAAAGGATCTATATGTATATATAGACACATTTTGCGTGTGTGCATGTGTGTGTGTGTCTATACATATAAGTGTGGAAACAGCATCATTATATTCTATAGTTAGACCTAAATTAAGCAACAGTGTCCGGATACAGAACAATACATTAAAATAAAACTGTATGACCTCAGGAAATTCCATACTAAAATTATCTCTCCTTTAATTCCACTGTATTAGCACTGAATGGGAATCAAGACCACAGCTGGTGTTAGGTATCAGATGCATTGATCCAATACACAGTTTATTTAAAAAAAAACCAAACAACAAAAAACAAAACAAACAAAAAAAAAACCAAAAACAAACCAAAAACTTCAGACTCTCTCAGAGTAGAATATGTTACATAGTGTTCTATTAACCTTAGCTCCTGGCTACATGTTGCTGAAGCTGTAGGAATAATTGGACAGCAGTTCCCATCTCTTCCCTGCTGCTACTGCTTTAATTCTTTTACCTTTTCCTTCAGCCACTTGCTTTTCATAACTCAGCACCAACCAACGCGATTTAAACATTAAGCAAATCTTCAGTATTTCAGCAACCTTTCAAGCTTGGTCTGAGGACAAAAGCTTCATATACTTAAGCAAAATCCCTCAGCAATTTCAGCAAAGAGGATATGGAAAACACTGAATGCAACTGAAAAGAGTTGCTGTAGTTACAGAAGATAAAAGTGCACACACACACTTATTTCATTTAATATCCCCCCAGTCAGTATGACCACTTAAAAGTGATAACTTTTGAAACTTGAAATTTCTGAAGAAACCTTGAAACTGTGGCTGATGAGGTCACGTCATGTGTTCCTTGTAGGTGTCTATCTCTGTCTTAGTTACAACAGGAGTCCAAGCAGCAAGACTCAGTTGCTTAACCTTTAAGCAGATAAAGTGAGATAAAGCCAACCAATAACCCCAGATGTTTTCCAAAGAATTACTGCCTTCTTCAAGGTGTTTTCTGCTCTAAGGCCATTGGACATAGGACATCGCAAAGAAAAAAGAAAACAGGCCCTCGCAGCTGAGTTAACAGTACCACTGTGATCTAAAGTTATTGATCAACAAATGTCCTAGACTACCACCAAAATAACTGCCCAGCTCTACTTCTACTCCCAACTGCTCATTCCTGCCCTCCCACAAGTCCTCATCCCCTGTGCAGATACAAGCGTATGTGAAGCCAAGAGGTAAACCAGACTGAAAAAGTGGTCCAACCGAGTACTCCTTAACCCTCACACCTTCCCCCCCATGCAAGTTGTCATTCAGGTCACATCCCCGACTTGGGAAGGGATAGCGCAAGAGACAAATAAGCAAGTGGGCAATGGGAACGCTGTTTGGGCTAGTGGCACCAAACTACACGGATTTAAGCAGTTAACTTCCAGCTGGAACTGCTCCAAATTTTCCACTTAAGACCTTGTTTCTAGCTGTTTATTCAACATTTTTGACAGACTTTAACCTGAAGCTTGGTTTTTCCACTGGGGAACTGTCTTAATGCCTGTTTCTTGTCCACATTAAAATAGTGCAGCCTCCTCAGTGAAGATTTGTATCATTTTAAACTGACAGGGAGGTGTGATCTGGAGTGATAGGCAAGAAAAAATGGAGGGTGCCTCAGGGGCATACTTTAACATCTTCAGCAAAATTTGCCCAACAAATAAGCATTACAGCTTATGAATTTCCAGTAAAGACTTTGGCAGATTGCTCTGCTAAAATACAAAAAGGTTTAAGGAACAATCAGTACATATTCCCTGAAGCTGCTGAAAAGGACTTGCTGTGCAGGTATAGCTCTGGTCTGCAGCAGGTCATGAAGCAACAGCAGTGAAGTTTTTCTTTCATGTACTCTCAATGATTCCAGAGCAGGCAGCTAAAAAGGGTAAACTTGAGTGTAAAGAAACATAAAACAGAAAAAGGCTCAGTCTGCCCTGAGAAGAAAATGAGAAAAAAGGAAGGTCACTGAAGAGAAGGAACAGAGCTAGAGTCTGCAGCTGAAACCTGGATCTCAGAGAAGAGAGTGGGAAAAGCAGGAAAAGCAAGCTGTGATCTGAAGCTAGTGGGAAGTTGCCTGATGTTCAGGGACATTGAAAGGATCAACAAAAATGATTGTGAACAAAAATGATAGTGAAGATGGGGGAAGAGAGGGACACTGAAGAGGACCTGGGTTGGCACTGAATTTGCTATGCGGAGATAAAGAGCCAAAGGAATCAAAGGGCTGTGACAGCCTGGTGCATCTTCATTGCCATTTATTTGCATGAGAAAGGGCAATTAAAGGTTAGGATGATGGGTACAGAGAAGGAAAGGGAGAGATCAAATCATTTCACAGTTTGATGAAGCAGAGAAGCAAGTAGTACAGAAAGCAGCAAGGAACTAGAGATAGATTTAGAACACAGGAGCTGCTCAAGAAGACAGGTGAAAGACAGAAGCCTAGAAGTACAGCCTGCTGCTCCCTTGGCTATTTTAGTATTGCACAACGCTACCTCGAATGGGCCAAAGGTCTTAAGACATGGGCTTCCATCTCTTCAGCTGGATGTTTCCTCACTAATTCACATCTCTTGAATTAGGTTCAGCAGGGCTAGCAAATGCTATGGTAAGGGAGGTAAAAGCACTTAGACTGGTGCTGCTTACCACCTCCCCATACCAAGCCCCATTCAGTCAGGCAGAGGAACAGGTTAAATAAGGAGGATGAAGCCAGCTGGGATGTGGGGTGACAGTGAGGAGTGGATAAGGGAAAAGGCAGCAGACCCGACACTTTGGGAAACTGGTCACACAGGCCCATGCCCACTGAAGACTGTCCTCTGGACTTGGATGGTACAACTGTGGGCATTTTTGTTGATCCTTTCAATGTCCCTGAACATCAGGCAACTCCAAAGAGTATTAGAAGAACATCACAAAAGAAGGCAGTTTTTAACTGTAGCATTGTGTAACCTCTGAACACATGATTTTTATTAAAGTAGCAAAGTGTAGCGTATACATTCCTATACTACATACATTTATGGTTGCAATGCCTGTCAATACTACTAGATTTATCTTGGCTCTAGGCTAGCGTATTATTTATATTCATATCATAGCAAGAGAAAGGTTTCCAGACACTGAATTCATGTCACTGAAAGTCCAAGTAGAAGGTAAGCGATATTTAGTTATAAGTCCTTCTAATAGTTTAATAGGGATCACAATCACTTTAATTACAGTACTTCTATAGAAATCATTTTGGACAACTACCTCTGTCCAACATTAACAGAAATAATAACCCACCAAGGGATGGGCTTACAAACTGTCAGCATAAGTTTAGCTACTTATGAACTGCATGGATTTTGTTGCCATAATTGATCTGTTTATAAATATGTCTGATCATCCTCTCGCTACACAGAACACACCCACAGTAGTATCTAATCACAAAGAAAGCTGAGTTGGACCTTAATAGTTGATCCTGGGCCACCTTTTGCAGGAAGCATAGCTGACCAGTTAAATTAGCAATATGGTCCAGTATTACCAGCCTTTCACTTTAATATGACTGAATTTTATACATATGTAAGGAGAAAAAAAAATACAAAAAGGCAAAATTAGTTTGCTTTAAAAGACCTACATAAACATCCTCACTACTTGCAAAGATTAAATGAAAAAGACACTTCTACTGGAATAAACTGTTCATGTTGGCAGACACAGTTCATAAGAATGTGTTTGTGAGGAGGTAACATACCCGTGAAAGAATCGCTGCAACCAGATATGTGACTACTCCTAATTAATTTCGCTACACAGTAAAGCAAGATCAGTCACTAGAAGTGATTTACCTAAAATGTTTTACTTAACATAATTAACATTTAAAAGTAAACTGTCATACAGCATAAATCTGTGCTGCTATGCAAAGAAGTACCCTTGTCTTACCTCGCCCATACCAGCTTTTCTAACACCAGTAGAGAAAGGAGTAAGAACTAGGGGAACAGGGACAGGCTTCTGGCTGGAGCACCTGTTCTGTCAAATTTATGCTGCAAGTACAGCCTTATTTACCATAGCCCAGATGCAATGCAGTAGCTTGTACTCATATATACTACATTCTTCAACTGCTATGGCTGGACCCAGAAAGGTATGACCAATTACAGCTTCACATTAGTGTTGCTTACAGCAGCATGATTACACTAGAAAATTAATTTATTGCAGACAACTCATAAGTAAAAATACTGCACTTTCAGTAACACAAAAAAGGAAAAAACAATTTGTCCTTCCCAGGTACAGCTCTGACAGTTTGGAATTAAATAAAGAGGGTGGTAGAAATTTCTCACACTCTTGTGATCATCACTGAGCAGAGCCAGAAAGTTGTGGGGGCTTATTGTTTGTTTGTTTTGTTTCAGTTTCCTAGACTTTGAAGCCAATATTGGTCCAGCTAAAGCATTTCCATTTCAGAGTATTAGGATACTGGTTGCAAAATAATTCTGATTTTATGAAAGGACATGGGAAAATAATTGGTAAGCAGAGAATAAGAGTAGTTCTGCCTGAAGTTCAGCCACTTTAACAATTACCAAAATGAATGTTTATTAATTCAATTTTTCTTTCAAGATTGCTACTCAGCTATCAGTGCAAGTTTTATAAAATAAGCAATTAATTCCACATCTTAGTAAGACTTTGCATTTACTTTAAACTCCTCAACCCTGCACTAACTCTTAAAGTCAAAGGGAAATTCCCATTCTAATGAAACTAGTTAGCTAATGAACACACCCCGCTTTGGCTCTGAATAAGCTTTCTTTTTAATAGTTTCCTCATTAGGCAGTTGAAAGGCTAAAAAATATACAGTGATGATAAAAATGTAATTTGAAAGAGCATGTGTTAAACAGTGTGTAAGTTAGGGGCTGTATGACAATGAACATAACAGGGATTTTGAGATGCATGTTATTTATGGAAGAGAATAAAATCAAAGCTAAATACAGTTTTTACAGTTGTAATAAAGAATGCAGAATAACAGCAAAATTCAATAGGTTAACACAAACATGGAACAAATATTTAGAAGAAAAAAACTGATGATTATCCAGAAGAACTTAAATTTTATTTGATATATCACTTGTTAGATAATATCTCTAAGATAATAATAAGGATTTAAACATGAATGCTTCAGTGGGACCCTTAGCAAGATGCATGAATTCTTCAGAGAAGCACATAGTACTTCTCTAGCAAGGCAGAGGAAAGATGTCCCAACACCACAAAGAAAGAGGAACAATGAATGCAAGGAGGGGGAAAAAAAAAAAATCCATACCCTAAATGACTTAATTTTCTTCAGGAGATGACAGAAGTTTCTAAGGGGGTAGCACCAGATGTCTGCTAAAGCTCACATTATATAATCCTTAACTGAAGAGCTTTCCTTAATTGCCTTATTTTCTCCCCCCTCCTGGAAGAGAGGGAATTCAGCGAAATTCATGATCCAACTGTTTAGGATCCAGCTCCACCACCTTCCTCTAAATATTCCTGCAAATCTTCCCATACTTTTCTATAGAGTAGGTTATCAACCAGGATCTCCTGTTTTACCCCTATACTCAGCACTGCACTTGTATTCTCCAAGTGGCATTTGGAAGATGGAATTTCCTACAGACAAATCCATAAGGTCTCCAGTCACCATAAGCATCTCAAAAGAGCTACAGATTTTGATTCTGACCTACAGGGAAAATACTGCCCAAAGGTGGCAAAACCACAAGCAGACAGCAACTGAAGAGACACCATGCATGTAATAAAGGTCTAAAGGCGAAAATAAAATCAGCCTTTTCATGAAGGGGGTGGAGGAAATTTGACACTGGACCCAGTCCCTGTGACTGGCCAAAATATAAAAAACACATTTGTATTAGATTGAAATACAGTGTGAAAGAATTAAATGACATATGTTTCTTCTTTAGTTTGGTCTTTGACAATTTCAGGACATATATCCCAGATCCCAAAATAAACAGCAAATTTTATTTTCTAAGTGCTGAAAATAACTTTTGTGCCTGGGTAACACACAAGATTCGAAGAAAGGAGAAGTAGATTAACTATAGTCTTTACAGATATTGCAGATATCACCAAAATCAAAGAAACTCCACTGCACCCAAGATGGCAGCATCCTGGTATAAAGTAGTCCAGGGTCTATTAACCGCTCATGGCATCTTCAGTATAAAACTAGACAAATCTATGGACAAGATGTCCATAAACAGATACTGAAGGGAAGAGACAGAGGCATGTCTTCCAATATCCTCAGTCCAACAACTGTGGATGTTAGGAAGGGTATGAGGGGAGTTAACTGCAGTAAACCTGAATGTTCTCAAACAAAACAGTGTGTGCTGCTGAGCCTGAGAGAGGCCAAACACTTGTCTCGGAAGACCATTAGTCTGTCCCAGTGGAGTATTTCCTATATTCTTATGCTTTAGGCTAGGTTTGACGTGTATCTAAAAATTTGCAAGTCTGAGTAGGTCCTGACAAATTTGCTTAGTCATATGCACCTAGTTAGTGCACATAAGCCAAGCTGACATCTTAACATTTTATTGTTAACAGGTATAAACAACCTTTGCAAGATTGCTGGCATATTTAACAGATTACTTTGAAAGTACATCTCATTTCTTAAAAAAATCACTAAAGACATTAAATATACAGCTCATGGTTTGTAACTCAGAAGACAGCTAGTCCCATTAAATCTCTCACTGTGCACATGTGGCAGGCAGAAAAGCACATTCAGAGCATAATGAACACATAGGTTAAATCATATATCATCTTGAAACAGGCCCCGAAGAACAGCTTTTATGTGGGTTTTGAGGAAGTAGTAATAACTATGAAATGCCTTCCCCCATCCAGTTCTTCAGGATAAATATGGGTAGTTCTTTAAAAGAGATGTTTTAACCATACTCACATCTGACATGTTACAAAATACTCTCCAATCAAGACACACTTTTAAAACAAATATTAAGTGGAATTATTAGGAAAGAGAACAAAACATCATTGTGTCCCTACACACATATGTGGTGTCCCACATCCAGATTCCTGTGTGCACTCCTGGCTCTCCCCTCTCCTTGTTCTGCAGTCTTAAAGAGAATTAAGAAAGGTATGAAGTTGGATGATCAAAGGTAAGGAACAGCTTCATTACAAAAAGCAGGCTACACAAGTGAAGGATCTTTAGCCTGGAAAAGAACAATGGAGAGGGGGACTAAATAAATCACAAGCAACATGGATAGAATTGTTCCCTGCCTTGTCCAGGACAAGAACTGGGGAAGTTTCATACATAAATAACAGGTGTCAGGCTCAAGACAAGCAAAAGGAATGGTTCTTTTGGTTTTAGGGCTTGATTGTTTTTTTAAATTTACTATTACATATATTAAACAGAACATTCACTCAAAGCCAAACTTCTTGATATAGAAAGGTGTTCATGTCAAAAGCTTCTGTGGGCTCAATAAGCACCTGGATAACACATAGGAGAAAAGTCAACTGAAAGCTATTAAAAGAAAGCAAAAGAACACCCCACCCACACCTCATCATTTAAGGCAAGGAAGTCCACAAGCTGTCCTACTGCCAGCAGTCTGCAAGCATGTAGTGACACTTTCCATTTCTTTGCTCAGAAGGAGGTTGTCAAGTAGGTCCTGTAATTTGTCAGGGCCTTGGGTGGTAAAGGCATAAATAGAAAGAAAAGAAGTAGTGCAGCCAAAAAACCTAAGAGGTACTGGAAGAGCCACAAGAGTGGCTGTAGCCAGGTGGATGTTGCCATGGTTGCCCATTTGCCTCAAAAAACATGATGAGCCTGGGGACATTGTGAACATCCGATGCCAGCTGTTTGGCTTTCCAACTGAAGTCCCCAGCTGGCCAAGGAATGAGAAGCAGGTACACGGTCACACACAAGGGTTTCAGGGCTTCTCCTGAACATAGTCTGTGGGACACAAAGGTGAAAAAACAAAGCAAGCAGAGTACGAATCTCCTAAGCTCTTTACATGAGATGATTGGGGGAAATCAGCTGGATGCTGCACAACAAGCCCCCCACAGGGGAATTAAGCAGGGCAGCTCACAAGTGAGAGGATAAAAAGAGAAACTTGACAGTGCCTGCTGAGTCTTGGCCCCAACATCTTGCAGGAAGAGACATGCCTGTGACCAAAGGGCGGCCTTCTCCTGGAAAGAACTGGGGACAAGGAAGTGTGAGGGGGAAGGTGCGACAGATTGCTCCTCATCATGTGCTGTGCATGAGGTTTCCAACATCACTAAATTGTCCTCTACCACATCAGTGGGGCACACTGTGCATGTTTAGTGGCTGTGCAGCAGCGGCTGTCCAACAAGCTTGCCCATGCTGGATACTGTTAAAAGTGGCATACGTGGCTAACCAGGCATTTTATCTGACCAGGTACAGCCATTGCTCTACTCTTACGTGACTTCAATACTCAAAATAAAATACCATAAGCCAACTGATCATGTAGTAAAGCAGCAACTTACAGGCTTAAGGGAAAAATATAAATCATCTGCCTGTCAGAAGAGATGAGGATTTGAAAATTTCATTAATTTTCTGAAACCATTTGCTAAGATATCCAAAGAGTTTCATTACTACAAAGAACCTTTTTATGCTATTAATCCAGATTAGTAATGACTGTTCAGTTTCAAGTTTGCCTAATTCTTTAGTTCTACCTGATGCAATAGAACAGCCTAATTCTTCCTTCCTTTGAAGCATGGTCCTGCCCTCTGAAAATCCTTCACTGCTCCTTCCCCTACTTTCTGCTCCAAGATCATGGTTCAGTGTGCATTTACTGCGTTATCAGCCTTTCCACAGATATTTTGGAAAGGAAAGTTCTCAGAACTCCTCTACAGCTTTTTACTCCTTTCATTTGTTTTTAGTGATTTGATTACCTGCTGGCCCAGACACCTGGAGAAAAAAAGAAGCAGGGTTCTCATTAATCCTAAAGATCCTCATCATCTTCGCAGCTGATAAGAGAGAAATAGGCAGCTTTTCTTGGGTAAGAAAAATAAAAGCATTTTTTTCATGCATTACTTTCCACACCTTTTAGTTGTACAGACTGCTTTTGCTCTGAGTTGAGCACCACCATCTTGGAGGGAACTGTAACTGTAGAGACAACCCTTAATCAACCAATTTACCACTCTAAGGCGGCCTGATCTCAGTCCGAGTCCAAACTGTTCACCAAACCCACCTCCCTCAGCACAGACACGGAAAATCCCCTCCTAGGAGGGGCCTGGACAATCTCATGTGCCCAGTACTATTAACGTGGCATTCCTGGCAGGAAAAAGAAACTGCACTGAGGCATCCAGAAGCTGCCCACCTGCTGTGCTCTGCTGAGCCACAAGAAGAGCCCAGACCTTTCCAAACTGTGTGTTCAAAAAAGTAAATCCTCATGTCTCAGGGTGCTCCTGTGAACACAAGGCAGAAGGCACAAACTCAGCATCACCAACACTCTATCAAGTGAGCAAGACGACCCTCGGAGAATGCGATTTTGAGCCTACCCTCTTGGCTCCTGTTGCCTGGCAGTTTAGATGAAACCTCCATGAAATTTTACAAAAGAGACAGCCCAATACCCTCTACATTCAGTCATGTCAGTGGGATATTTAGCAGCTGTTAATATTCTCCTGAAAGCTGTGTCCTGTGGCCTGCACAACAGAGTTCTTGGTATTTTTAAATGAACCCATATTTTGCTCTTCTCTAGCCAGTCAGAAACACACCCAACTGGAAAGACAAAATAATTGTCCATCGCTATCTTCCTTCCTGGAAAAAACACTTCTCCATGTTTACTGAATCTCCTGTGATTCAACAGTGCAAGACTGCTGATTATTAACAAGATTGTCTTGCTTTCTCCAAATCACAGAATATTTCAATATTAATGATATCAAGGAAATAAATTTTTTTAAAATCCTTAAAGCAATGAGATAATGAAATCTTAACATGAGTACCTTGATGTAAATGAATAAAATGAAACAAAGTAAATGGTCATGTTTGTACCACAGCAGCACTCTGCCAGTTACGCAAGATTTGCTGGGGACCGGGTGGGGTGAAGAGGAAGTTGAGGCTTCGTTTTAATTTGAAAACATCTGTCCCTAGGCAAGGGACAAACGTCAATAAGGCGCTACCTCACAAGTTTATTTCTTAATTTCCTTAGACAGCTAATTACACTTATGGTTAATCTAACCATAAGTAACGATTCTATAAAAACAATCCAGTCTTGTGATCTTACCCCTGTACTCGGCACTGGTGAGGCCGCACCTCGATTACTGTGTTCAGTTTTGGGCCCCTCACTACAAAAAGGACATTGAATTACTCGAGCGTGTCCAGAGAAGGGCAACGAAGCTGGTGAAGGGTCTGGAGCACATGTCGTACGAGGAGCGGCTGAGGGAACTGGGGTTGTTTAGTCTGGAGAAGAGGAGGCTGAGGGGAGACCTCATGGCCCTCTACAGCTGCTGGAAAGGAGGTTGCAGAGAGCTGGGGATGGGTCTCTTTAACCAAGTAACATGCGATAGAACAAGAGGTAATGGCGTAAAGTTGCGCCAGGGGAGGTTTAAGACTTGATATCAGGAAGCATTTCTTTACAGGACGGGTTGTTAGGTGTTGGAATGGGCTGCCCAGGGAGGTGGTGGAGTCCCCATCCCTGGAGGCGTTTAAGAGTAGGGTCGACATAGCACTGGGGGATATGGTGTAGTTGAGAACTGTTAATGTTGGGTTGATGGTTGGACTGGATGGTCTTCAGGGTCTTTTCCAACCTAGACAATTCTGTGATTCTTGGTACTACTACATTTACAGGCAAAGTATGTTTCTGTCAAGTGTATCCATGGCCAGTTACAAATATATATATTACCTGAATTATTGAAGTTACATAAGTTTCCTTTTCTGCATTATTTCTAAGAAGAAATAGTAGGAAGAAATACTTCTCTTAAGTAATAGTGGGGGTGCAAATAAGCAGAGATTTTACCCTCAGCAGTACACCAAATAAAGAACAATCCTTTTAGGGGTACAAAATACAAACACTTTCTTTGATTTCCAGTAAAATCTACTTTCATGGTATCCTCCTAGTCTCCAATTCACAGCAGCCACAAAGCTGTCACATAGTTTGCAATACTTCACAGTTGTTAGTCAAAAAGAATGATGAGTCAAGATTGTGGTGAATTCTCAGAGCTCCAAAGGCAACGTTTACAAAGAAAATAGATATTAAAAAAAAAAAATCTCAAAATTACTTCCAACACTTGTGGCAAGAAATGCCCTCCCTATTTTTCTTAAGGAACAAACAATACCAAAGCTGTTCAAGCAAGTTTTGCCTTACATTTTTCTTCACTTCTCAAGCTTTCCTCATGTTTTAAACTCTTCAGAATTTTTTTCTTTCCCCATGTTAAGTTTCTTTTATATGCATATATCACAAAGTGAGATCACCTACATGGACAGTTCCTGGAGCTCAACTGTGTTTGCGCACTTTCAAGTGCAGGTAAGTGAGAATCCGAGTCCACAGAATCCGGTCTTGGTACTTATGAGCTCCACGAACAAGGGAACAGGTTCACAGTAGTGCCCCTTTGGTCTTGTTCTGGGTCACGAGGAGCCCAGAGAATGGAGCTCATACACACTGCCCTCTCACTGCTGCCTCTGCAAGAATCTCATAAGATCGGGAATCCAGGTGACAGAGAAGGAATGCAGATCCCACTATCTGCAGAGCTCACCTCAAACAGCACCTACCAGCTTTTCTTCACATGACTGTGTATATGAAACCCATACTTGCAGGGTAATGAGCATTAGCCACCTATTTGGAAAGGGGTGAACAGCTCTTACTTGAATAATAATTATAATAGAGCCCTGCTAAAATTAAGGTTTGACCTGGAAGTAATAAATACCTCAACCTCTAAAATTGCTGCTCTTTGTCTCTCTAATGAGACTGTTCCTTGAGCAGACTGCAGAGGTTACTTACCAGCTGTATCTCTCTTGGCCAATTTGAAACAAAGACACGCATGAAACAACCAACCACAAATGTCTCATTGTCTACACAAACATGAGTAAGTAGACAGCAGCTAACGTGTGAAGCTTCACTTGGCCAGTTTTTCTCTTGGCTCTAAATATTGTGACTGATACAGCAAGTACATTCTGGGCAGCTGGAACAGTCTACCACAAATACATTTGGTCTGCTGAATTCTGCAGTCAAAGGAAGTTGAAGGACAGTTACAGTATTTTTGCTTCTTCTGAACGATCTCTAATAGAATAGAACAGAATATTTCAGTTGAAAGGGACCTACCTACAGCAATCATTTAGTCCAACTGTCTGACGACTTCAGGGCTGACCATAACTTAAAACATGTTCTTAAGGGCATTACCCAAATGCCTCAAACACTGACAGGCTTGGGGCATCGACCTCCTCTCTAGGAAGCCTGTTCCAGTGTTTGACCACCCTCTCAGTAAAGAAATGCTTCCTAATGTCCAGTCTAAACATTCCCTGGAGCAGCTCTGAACCATTCCCATATGTCCTACCACTGGATACCAGGGAGAAGAGCTCAGCACCTCCCTCTCCATTTCCCCTCCTCAGGAAGCTGTAGAGAGCAATGGGGTTGCCCCTCAGCCTTTTTTGCTCCAAACTACACAAACCCAAAGTCCTCAGCCACTCCTCACAGGACATGCCTTCCAGCCCTTTCACCAGCTTTGTTGCCCTCCTCTGGACACATTCAAGGACCTGAACATCCTTGTTGAATTGTGGGGCCCAGAACTCCACACAGTACTCAAGGTGAGGCTGCACCAATGCTAAATACAGTGGGATATCAGGGTATCTGTTGTTTCTGACAATCTTTACACATCCCAGAAATTTTCACACATCCATGTGCGGGGGTTGGGGGGTTCCTACAGATCTCCCTTGGGGAAAAAATGAAGAAATAACCAAATGCTATGTCTGTTCTCAGAAGCAATCCCTTCCACTGAATTCCTATCTTCTCTCTTAACAGAACACAATTCTTAAATAAGGAAAGTCAAAGAATTAAAGCCTTTAATGGTGTAAAGGATTTTGCTCTAGATGATATCAGATTCCTAAAATGACTTATTTCACAATGCTGCCACAAGCAGGTAGGAGTAACACAGGGGATGCCACACCTGTGACACCAGAGAGAAACACCCATGTCCCCTGCTCTCCAGCAGCCTTCTGGTGTCTTCCAAGAATTGCCCAATTCTTTTCCAGTATTTTCCCTTGTCCAGGATAATAAGTTTTGCTCTATTCAATAAGGAACAGGATGCAGAACACCTTCAACAGTTTTTGAGCTGCATCCTTGAGGTCGGGCTATTTGAAAATTGTAACCAAGTAGGTGAAGCCAGTATGGAGTACAACAGGGTTCAAGGTGATGGCAGTATCAGATAATTAATGTCATTAACTTTCCCAAGCAATCACTTTTCATTGAAGTTAACCATAATCAGGATCCCAAAAATTTCCTGCAGAAGATATATTGCCTTAGTAACTACATCTAGGAAGATAACATTCACCCATACTCAGGAAAGACTACAATCTAGCCAAAATATACCAACTGCTACTGTTTTTTTTCCTTCAATTATCAGAAGGTGTTTTTCCTGCGTTTTCTCCTCTTCCCCCAAAGAACACCACTCCTCTTTGCAAAATAGGAGCATCTTAGCAAAATACTCATTCACTCCACTGGCAATTGCAGTCTCTAACTATTTGTAAGCAGTTATAGCCATCTTAGACAAGTCAGGAAATGTCAAAAGAGAAAACAAATTACTGCAAAGCTAGAGGGATTGTTTTACAATTATTACAATGGAAGAGTAGAAGAATAAGTGACTTGGAGTTTAGCTATTTCCTAACTAAAGTCTGAAATGTAACAGGGGAAAAAATACAGTAACACATAAATATTAAGTCATCAGAAAAACTTCTGGTGACAGATAAACACAAAACAAAAAAACCAAGTTGACAAATTCATATACAATAGGAATTCAACAAACAATCCCCCATGGGCGCCTTAAGCTATCAATGTTTTAAATTAAAATTCTGTTGCAATTTATGCAGCCATTAGTGCCTTTGAAGCAGATACACATAAAGATGGAGGGGAACTTGGTATTCTTGGTATTACATATCACTCAGGTTAGAAGCAAGGTGGAATTAGGGGGAAAAAAAAGATATTGAATGTTTATAACAGATAATGAAAACAATCATACATATCCTACTCACTAAACAAAATCCAATACCTTACCAAACAAAACT
Organism: Strix aluco; assembly: GCF_031877795.1. Taxonomy (NCBI): domain Eukaryota; kingdom Metazoa; phylum Chordata; class Aves; order Strigiformes; family Strigidae; genus Strix; species Strix aluco. The sequence goes on along the minus strand of NC_133934.1, from coordinate 40,128,196 downwards.
CTTTAAGAAGCAGCTTAGACTTTGAAAGAGCTTACATCTTTCAAATAATTTCTGGAATTTCTTATAGTTCATTCTACAAACAGCTGTAGCACATTTTCTACATTAAACAAGGATATTAAACTTGATAGGATACCAGTCTGACTTCAGTTGGATTTCCTTTGTTCCAGCATTCTATTTTAATGAATCACTGACCACATTCAAAAAAGCAGCTGAACGTGAGGTTCTAGACAGACTTCCTATCCTGGATGCAGGGTATCAATGGAAGACGATTAATACCATCACCCTCAGCTACAACAGCCTGAAAGAACAAGTCTTGGTTTGTTTTTACTAAAATAACTGGACACACCCCCTTGAAGAACATGGACAAGTTTAAACATACACTGAACCTAAGTGAGCGTAAAAATAATATTTTTGATTGGATGTTTCTGTAGACCTGAAAACACTGCGCTTAGCTAAGAGTGTTCCCCAAAGCTTTAGAACCTTCAGAAGTGCAGTTATTTGTCAGCAGCAATGCCGTGAAATCCTTCACAGGCACACAAGTGTGCTTATACAAGATACCCAGGAATGCACATGCCTACACTGAGAACTAGAAAGTGACGTGAGCTCTTAGAGCTTAGTATTGTACTCCATTTACACAAAAGGCTATGCCAAGGTTCAGTAATTATGTTTGCAGAAGCGTTGCTTAGTTTTCATTATAGGTTCTATTACATTACTTATGTTCATCCCATTGTATCTGATACAAATTGTGCATCTACAAAAAGACAGCATCTTTCTCTGTGTGCATGTCTGAAAAAAGAGCGGCTACACACATGTGAAAAGGAAAGTTGCAGCAAACAAAGCAGCAACAGCAGAAAAAATAACATTCTCCCTACCCACTCAGTTTAGCACTGGTTGAATACCAGGAGTAAGGTTTATGCTTGCTTTCAGAGCAGATAACCTGGCCTCATCTCTCACCAGTGCATGTAACATCACAAGGTAGAGTAAGGTACACTTCATAAACATAAACCGGCTATAAAACTGATGGGTTTGAGATTACACCATCAGGATACAGTGACAGGACAGAACCCCAGGAATTGACACACTGCTTTTACTCACACTCCCACACTAACAGTATTTAAATTCCATTAGCCATCAACTAGCAGCATTTTACAATTAGGTCTGATTTAAAATAATTCTTAAGTAATAATAATACAAAGGTATCTCTCAGCTGAGGTAGCATCCAAGATAAATGGAGCTCAACTAAGCATACCTAATTTAATTGAAAAAGCAAATCACAGAATCACAGCACAAAGACTGTTCTGTACTTTACTGCTGTCTGTGTAAAGAGGTCCCAATGCCACTTTCAGGGATGCACTTCAGAACAGGCAAAAACATTTTCATTTGTTATTCCCATCCTATACAAAACTAAGAATCCTTGCATAAATGAGAAAGAAGAGTCTTAAACCTCTTAGAACTACGTGGGACAAGTGACCAGTACTGCCTTTTGCGTATTCACATAAACCTAAATGTTTGACTATGCAACAAAATGAAGGTGCAGCTATGGCAAACCCTCTCAGCTGTGCGGCTTCTTACCAGTTATTGTCACCATAGCACTGTTACCATCATAACCTACTCCCACTATTGTTACCCTATTACCATTAAGGCAGTCTAGGTACATGCTACTGTCACACTTTCATTTCAATAACCTAAGAAGTTATTCATGCCCAGAATGCCTGTGTGGTCCCTCCAGTTCATTTTGAAACTTTCAGCAAACAAACAGTAAAGAATTATTTTTATTTATTTTAAATACTTTGCCCTCCCAGGTAGGCAGCGTATACTCACTGCACATTCCCAATTCAAAGCTACCTAAAGAACAAGAGCCAGAGCCTAAACGCATTATAAGGGTTATTAAAATATTCTCAGACAGTACAAGGAGCTAAAGTTTCAAGTTGCTGGTGTCACGAAACTACTCACCCTGTCCTTGCTGCAGCTGCTCCGAGCACCCCTGTCGGGCAGCGGGGCCCTGCCAAACCGCGGGCACTCCGGGGGCAGGAGGGCCCATTCCCCCGGGCTCACCTCAAGCAGAACCGAAATACCAGGTTGTCTTCGGCGGCAGGGAGGGAGAGAGGGAGGGAGAGAGGGAGGGAGAGAGGGAGGGAGAGAGGGAGGGAGAGAGGGAGGGAGAGAGGGAGGGAGAGAGGGAGGGAGAGAGGGAGGGAGAGAGGGAGGGAGAGAGGGAGGGAGAGAGGGAGGGAGAGAGGGAGGGAGAGAGGGAGGGAGAGAGGGAGGGAGAGAGGGAGGGAGAGAGGGAGCCGGCGGCCGCCCAGCCTCCTGCCTGCCGCGGAGAGGCGGGGTGCGGCTGCGAAGGGGGTCGCCTCCTCGGGGCACCCCCCCTGTACTGCAGGAAACCCGAAAGAAGTGATTTACGGGCAGAATTCATTCCCATCCCACTGAGCAGACGGTTCAGCTGAAAAGTATTAATCTGGGCCCCGTAAACTTGTTAAATAGTGAACTTTACCCTTAGGCTAAAAAAAAAAGGGGGGGAGGCAGTGTTGCACAAGTTTATCAGTGCCCACTTGCTGCAGAACATGCCCTTGCAAGAGCTGTGTATGAAGAACTACTGCTATTTATATCTGCAACGCTCCCAAGCTGCTGCAAATCTCTAAGACAAGATAAATTCATAGCACTCACCTGCATGAAAACACAATACCCTAATTTTCTGCCCAGCTTTTCCTCCTATGTTGGAGGACCCTCAACTCCATCCACACTTTTTTAAATGTTTCTAAAGCTGAAGTTCTTAAAATAGTTAAGAGAAATAAATATATTGTGTAAAGAGTTGACCCGAAAGTCTGTATGACCTGCACTTAGACATCAGTTTAATATGCAGCAGTATGGCGTGTGGATGGAAAGTAAAACCAGCGGAAGCATAACATCTATGAGCACAAACTCAAGTGATCACACATTTTTCACTGACATGAAGAAAGTTCAAGCAGATTACTTTTTACTGACAATATAATCATATTTTCCTTCAAACAATTACTTGCAGTTTACTTATTTAATCCTTTCATAATTACTTCAGACATTCACCTCAACATTCTTTCATCACAGGAACAAATATGCACAGTACTTGCTCACTTAAACAGTTCCAGCAAAAGCAACAAACTCGCAGCTAAAGACTTCCAACATGACTAAGTCTGTTTGGTTCCAGAGTCATTCTCTCTCTCTCTCCTACTCACCAGTAGTCAGGCACAAAAACATTTTTCTGTTAACATGCTTAACACATGCTATCCCATTCACTTCCCGGTGTCTTGACTTTTCTTCCTTTGGTTTGTTGACAGTTCTCCTTTCTCCAGGGAGCACTTGCACTTCTGCACAATGCACTACAGTGGCAGCTCCCAAAAACTTTGAGGCTTCTTCAAGAAACCAAGTGACTGTCCACCACACATGCATGGGAACATACAGCATCACTTAAGAAAATATCTTCACTATCAGCTGTTCTTCTAACTGTAAAAAACATGCTCCAGTTTGGAATTTTTCTACCTTTTCAGCATAAGCTATTCCAAGGCTTTACAACTCAAATGCCCGTTTCACCCAGTAAATAACTGACTTACAGTCATGGGCTAGAAAGAGTTGAGGTATTTTTACCCTTCACTACGTTCTGTGGGGTTTTTTATATATAGTTTAAGTGATAAGTGACCAGCTGAATTGGTTTTGTGTTCTGATTTTTAAATACTTAAGTTTGACAAATGCTTTATAAACATTTATGCAATATGATCACTGATAGCATATTAGCATTCAGAACACTACAATGTAAGCATTCAGCTGTAATTAAAATATCTTAAGAGAGACTACGGTATACTCAGTAAACTTTTCCATGCAGAATATTATTTGAAAAGCATGACTTTTGTGAACAATGTATGGTCTACAACAGTTTGAATGCCTGAAATAAGTATAGCTAGCATACACTTCCCATGTAGCTACAGTAAAATCTCCCAAACTTCTATTCAGTAAAACAAACAGCATAGGAAAAAAAAAATCAGAATATCAACTTAATTTTTAATCCACATGCTTCCCTCCCTGCTCCATACCGAAATGAATAATGAATGAGCTGGGTCATGATTGCTTTCAGTAAGTATGTCAGAAATCTTCAAAACAATGAGATGAGGGCAAGAGTTGTTACAAGCTCAGACATCAAAGATATTCCTAGTAATGCCACATGCTTATACAACCACATACTATGCATCAGCATACCAGGAACTGCAAAACCACAAGTACCAAAGGTACTTGAATTCTACATTACGAAACTTCCTATGCAAGCACAAATTAACACAGAATTGTAACTATTTGTGACTGCAATCTGAGAATTTCAGCCCAATCTTCACCATGCGCCTGGGCAGAATGAAACTTTTCGGGCTCGAGTGTCACCTTACATCTCCCGTCAACCCTGTCACGCAGCAGCGGCTCATCCAAAGTGTCAGTAACTCCAAGAGACTTTCCAACAAATGGAAACTCTCGGGTTTTGTCATTGTCCCCCCACGCCTCCCTCGCCGCTTCGTTCCCGCGCGGAGCTGCTCCTCGGGGTGTTTCTCAGCCTCACTTCAGTGCCCCCGGCCCTGCCCGCCACAGGACCCCGCAGCTTCGCCCCCGCCGGGGCAGCCCCTGGTACCCCCGCGGCCCGGCCCCGGGGAGCGCCCCGGCTGCCAGCCCAGCACGGGTCGCTGCCCTGACCCAGCTCGGCGGCAAAGAGCGGGGCCGGCACTGGGACCAGGGCCGCTCCCCAGCGGGCAGCCCCGGCACCAGGGCGGGAGCAGAGCCCTTGGGCCGCCTCTGCCCATCAGGTGTTTTGCGTTTCTTTGTAAACAGCTGCTCCCCGTGCGACCTCTCTTCCAGCAACCCTGAAATCCCAGACGATTTTCTTCCCCCCTCCTTAAACAAATCCTTCCCCCACTTTAAAAGACCACCCCCCTCCCCCCCCTCCGCTTACAAAGGCTTCTCCCAAATATTTATCTCGGGGGGACTTCTGAGCGGTCCGTTCAGACGGACTCGGAGCCGCATGCATGCCCAGAGGAGCGAGCCGGCATCCCCCGCGGGGGCACGGGCTTACCTTGGCCTCCCCCACGTCGGGCTCCTCCTCGTAGTACCCCTGCCCGGACTCGTAGGCGGCGGCGGCGGCCGGCTGCCGGGGTCCCAGGAGCACGGCGCCGGCAGCAAGGCAGCAACCCAGGGAGAGCACCTCCAGCAAGTGCATCGTGCAAAGATGGCAGGGCGGGAGCGGAGCGGGGCCCCGGGGCAGTTGGAGGAACGCAGGCGAAATTACGAGGCTCCTTCTCTTCCTCTCCCCCCCTTCTTTAGCCGTCCTCTCCCCCCTCCCTCCCCTCGCAATATCCAAGGCAGTAAAATCCGTGGGATGCAGAAGATGCGGTAGCAGCAGCAGCTCCTAGACGCCTGCAGGGGAGTTGCCAACTTTCCCAGCCGCTTTGCAAATTCTCACCGAAGTTATCCGGAGTTTGCCAGGTAAAAAAACCCCCAGGAAACCGGACATCCGAGGCCGCGCTCGCTCAGGAGCCGGGGAGGTGGAAAGCGCAGAGAGGAGGAGGGAAGGGAAGGGAAGGAGCGAGAGCGCGAGAGCGAGCGGCAGAGCGGGACCGAGCGGCCGGTCGCACCCGGGGAGCTCCCTGCGCTCTCCCGCGCCGTTCCGCGCCGCTCCGCCCGCCGCGGAGGTCGCTCCGGACGCCTGTCAGCGGCAGCGCGGCCGGGAGGTGCGCGGAGCCTGGGGCTGCGCGGCAGCGGGGGCCGCGCATGGCGAAAGCGCCCTCTGCCTGCGCCTCTGCGCGGCGAGGGCGGCCGGCGGCGGCCTTCCTCCTCCTCCTCCTCCTCCTCCTCCTCCTCCTCCTCCCGCTGCTCCTGCTGCCGCCGCGGCGCCGCCTGCCGCTGGCGCCCGGGGAAGCGGATCGCGGCCACCCCGCGGCTGCCCTGCGCACCCCGGAGGGGCAGAGGCGGTCCCGCCCCAAGCCCGCGCTCCGCGACGGTGGAGCCTGCGGCGGATCCCAGCCCCGAGGGGAAAGCAAAGGGCCTTCGGCTCTGCAATCAGCGGCTGAAGCCGGGTAAAACGCCCGCGGAGCCCGCCCGCAATCGTGCAGGAAAGTTTCTGTTAATCCTAATCAGTTAACTTGTCGAGCCGTGTTGGCAGCTCTACTTGAAAGAGTAGAGCAGGCTTCTAGCTTCTTTTGGCCAAACAGAAAAGATTTTGCCCTTTTAGAAAGAGTACCCCAGCTAGTACCATATTTATTTGTAGCCTTCTTATCAATGACATCTTGGAGCCATCTTTGAACAGAAGTTTCGCCCCATTTGGAGCCCTAAATTCAACGGAGCCTAGATACTAGCTAGTTACACTGTAACTGTGATTAAAAAATAATAAAAATAAAGTCAAACAGTAAAACCAAAAGAGATTGCACATTGCTAACAAAGTAACACACTATAGCCTGCTCAAATCTCAGTTATGCAAAAGGAAGAAGTTATATTCCCTGTACTATTACTTTTCCTCAATGTGAACGGCATTATTGAGCCTTGTGTAAATATTTGGAAAGCTTTTCAAACTATTCTGCATCACTTGGATACATCTTCTGGTAGCAAGACTGTATGGGAACAAACTGTGGGGGCAGATCCCTGACTGCCTTGGCTGGATGCTGGCAGTCTGCTCGTGTTACACTGCTCATATTCTTCGGGAAGCCCATTCTGTCACTAGTCAGGAAATGACATTATGGGGGTTATGCATAAAGGTGTCTAGCAGGCCTGCAGGTACCTCCTGTTCTTTTTGATTTATTTCGTATAATTTTCAGGATGGTATCTCAGCTTGCTGATACACAAATAAAGGAACTAATCACTTCATTTGCAATCAGAATGAAATCTAAAGTTTAACTAGAGCTGCATGTTAAAAGTTTTTATAGTTACTAGAAAGTTACTAAAGCACTAACAATTTTTTACATCTTCACAACACAGTAAAGCAATGAAGCAAAGACAATGGTAGAAGTTAAGCAGAACAGCTATGAAAATATAAAATAGCGTACATAAATTAAGAAGGCTATTGTTCTTCAGTGGACCCTTGCAGTGCTGCAGATCAAAGCACAGGATTAAAGCCTAAAGAGCATAGTCGAGGATGCAAAACCCATCTAAATAGAAATACTGCATTACTGATTTGCATTTAAACATGTTAAAATCTCTCAGAAACATCACAGACTAGTGTAGAAAGCAAGTTCTTTTGCAGCATGTTAATAAACCCCACCTGACAAATCATGCACAGATAATATTATTTCAGTAACCGAGTGCCATGCAAGGAGCACCTTCCTGTAACTAAATCACAAAACAGGATGGAACATAGCGCTCCTGCTGTGCCATCATAATATTATCTGGCTTCATTATTTATTTCCCCAGTTCCCCAGCACTTTCATTCTGTCCCTTTCAGCCCCCCCTCCACCCCCCACCCCCCCCAATTCATAGAACATCCATCACAGGATCAAAGGCTTTTATGTGAGAGAGCATTTCCACCAACTGCTCTATATAGCAAATTTAAAGTGTCATAAGAAAGCTAGTAATCATAGTCATAGTGTCTCAAGTCACAGTCTAACCATAAGGTTTTTAAAATAAAGTGGTTGAAATCTATGATACAAAGAAATAAATAGTCCATTGGCTCTGAGACACTTTTAAGGTTTTCCTCAATTCAGGCTGTATTTCTTTCCATCCCATAAAAGATGGCTAATTTAAAGGTTTGCTGATTTAAAAATCTTTTCTCCTTTCCCCATCACCTAATGATTAATATTCCTCCTCTTGTCTTCAAATTAAGCAGAAATCAGACTACTGGACAATTAAAGTTCTTAGAGGCACTCAGACAGCGAACTGACCTTATAAACACACATGACTAAAGTAATATCCCTAATAGTGTAGAGATACAGGCCTAGGTCTTGCCCTGTTACATTTCAATGGCAATGATAGCTACTAGTGAAAAACAAAGAAAATTTTTTTACGTTAGATGTAAGATTCCTTCAAATGAATTCTCTTGATGTTGTTTTAAAATAGCATTAAAAAAATCCAGACCCCATTATGTGTTCAAGTTGGTGTGACGTACATCTGTCAAGCACATTCCTCTCCTGTGTCAAGATGTACCTGGTATGTTTCTTTCTGATACACTCTACTTCTGAAACATGGATGTTTCCATACCTGTTTCCTATCTCCATTCATTAGCAGTAAGAAAAGTCAGAGAGGAACCGCTATCGGAAATGTGAGCTGAGACTGAGAAATAGAAAAGTGACAACAGCAGCAAGAAAAATCAGTAACATGATATCATAATTTGGTCTATTTGCTTATTGTAGAGTTAAACACTAGTTTCAAATGTTTTCTTTTCACAGAATGTAATTTCCATTCTCCTTATATTTAAATTTTTGTGTTTGATTCAAACCAATCTCCTTTGCATTATCCTCTTAAATAGACATATAGAGGTACGCCCAAAAGCTAAAATCACAGATAGCATGGTTTGCTTTTGTTTCAACACACATAGTCTTACTGGTGAGTTTCAGTGGAATTTATATTTAACATAAATCTCTAAGGTAGAAAACATTGTTCCCTGAGGGCAGCAACTCCAGACTGTGGAAGTGCTGTTCTAGATTTATTCCAAAAGATGAAGGCACTGTAGTAAGCATCAGTCCTTGGTTCCTTTACAGATAGGACTCCCCCAATATTTTCTCTAATGCTTAAAAGCACAGGTGAAAAAAATTGGATATTGATCAGTGTCTTAAATATCAAAGTCCTATGTAAATATGTAAATGAGCCTGATATGTACAGGGAAAAAAGAAAGAAGAGAAAAGGTATTTCAGATTCAGTGCCAAACTACTAGAAGAGCTGCTCACTAATGCATTTTCTGCCAACTGAATTTTTCAATCCCAAGTTTTATTACATATTCTTATCATATTGCTTAACCACTTGAAGGAACCAGTTCTATGGAAGAGAAGATTTAGCTACTGAAAAAGGACAGTGCAGTGGCTTTCAGGCTGTAGTCCACTTCTCTCCTCAAACCCTTTTCATTCTATAAACATATATGATTTAGCTGAAACATTTAGGAGTATTGCAGTTCTACCAATTTGTGCATAATGGCCTTCCTCATTCCCCACAAGCAAATTTAAAAACATATTTTTTTTTGTACAGGCCCTCACTTAGTATTTCCTTATATCATCCTAGAAAAGGATCTAGGCATGGTGGCTTGAACATCATCAAAAGCAACTGAAATATTTTCCTTGACTTTGATCAGGCATCCTCACTGTAAAATTTAACCTATGGGAAACTGTTCTACACCAAACATCCAGCTAGGGAACCTGAAATGTAGCTTTATCCATTCATTTTCTCTAAAAATATTGCCAGGATTAATAACTTTAATTCAATGAGATGGATATCACTGCTGCAAAATCATTTTCTGCAGTGCTTGACCTAGCAACCTGCACTTCATCATCTAGAAGTTTCTCTTTCATTTGGTATAAAAGTTGGTCCCTCTTGAAAATTAATTAAAAATACAAGAATCCTTAGTCTTTAACCCTTTGACACTGGTTGATTTTCAGGGATTACAGGATTATTGGGATTTCTTTGTTCTCAGGGATTCTCTTTCTAAACTGTTAAAATCAAGACTATTGGCATCTAGCATTAGAATTTCTCTGTGCTACAGACTGGATGACTGCAATAGCGTAAAACCCTTGCTGTAATAAAGGGTTAGTATGATGCAAAAATGGACAGCACAAGGCAGCATCTCAAGAAAAGTGTTTGAATCCCCCAAAGCAAATTATGTATCTCTAAATCTGCCCTAAATTTAGAATTAAGAAAGCCCTAGCCCACATTTTATTCGGCTGTCTTACATTAGGATCTTTCTCTTTACTGTAGTTTTTCTTCCCTCTTGTGATGCAAGGTCTCACACAAGAACATGTATGCAAAGAATATTGATTTAACATCCTGTAATCTAATTAATCTCTCCATGTAGTGATTATGTTCATTGTTATAACCTCTGTCTATAAACAATAAAATGACTGATTGTAAATTTATGCTGCCTCTTAACTGAAAGCTGTGCACGATTTAAACTGTGTAAAACTGAAGACATGTCACTATATAAATAAGTTTCAACAAAATATATTAGCAATTAAAAGCACACTACCACTACACATACAAAATCTTATCATGCTACATACCTTCCTGCAGTAGTCTTCCAAGTGACAATCTATGAGATGAAGAATGTATTCAAGAACTTTTTTCCCCCCAGTTATAGTTATAAAATTTTGGAATGCAACAGAACAAGGCAGTCCTAATCAATTCAAGAGACATTTCTATAGAATTGATAAAACAATGGCAGAAATAATTCTTTCTATAAAGAGATGCAGTTTCCACTCACTTTGTCCCTGCATACCTTTCCTCCACTCATATATATGCTGCTGCATTCCCCCTTTTTTCTTCAGTGTTTCGAACCTTCTGTTCAATACTTTGGCTGTTCTGGAAATTAAGAATATGCTAAACCCTTCAAATGCAAATTGCTGAAGTATTAAAACTCAAAAAACTTTGTCAAAGAGTATTGAGACAAATTCATTTCCAAGGCCAAAGTAATGTGATGTATTATTACTGATTATGATCCTCATTTTTCCTTATGATTAACAGGTTTTCATTAACAAAGTCAATTCTTCTCCTACTCTTTCTATAATAGTCTTTCACATATTTAAACATTTAACCTTCCTTACTTAGTCATCTTGTTTTAAGCTAAGTAAGAGCATTTTTTCCCAACATTTCTCTATAGATTTTTATTTTCTAAAGTTCTGCTTATCCTTATAACTGTCATTTGAATAATCTTCAGTTGATCCAGGGGTTCTTTGAAAGATGATACCCAACACTGAAAAAGGGTACTTCAAAACTGACCTGTGTTGGGCAGAACAAAAAACCCCAACTCATCCTTCTGCACATACATTCCTATATGGTATTTGCCTATTAGGTGGATTCATGTTCAGCTTGCAATCAGCTCTAACTCCTGGATAGTTTTTTGAGGATTTTCTATCTAGCCCAATATTCCCTTTCCTGCACTTGTAGATCTGACTCTTCCAACGTAAGTGGAGCACTCACATTTCCCAACAGAATGGGGTTCACCATCTCCTATATTTTTACAGTCATTTCTTGACTTTATCAAAATTATTTCCAATTTTAAGCCTACCTGTCTGTGCTGTCCTTGCTAGCTAGACCCCATCTGTAAATGTAACAAAGTAAAGGTGCATTACATCTATGCTGCACTTGATTCCTTGCAGTCAGCAAAAGCATTGTTAGTGACCTATAGCAAAGTTTGGCTGAAGGTCAAAACTTCCCTCCTGAGGTGCTGGTTCAGACTTCAGGGTTTGCTTCGGCTCATCTTACTGATTCAGAAACAAAAAATGCCAAAATGTGGGGACAATCCAATCTGAGATTCCTCTTTAGGCTCATCTTCATTTTTCACATAGCTGAAAACAGCTGGAGATTAGTGTAAAAATTATGAGAGAGAGGTTTGTAGTTTAGCTTGGGTTTTGCTTTTTTGATTTGAGTTTCTTTGGTGGTTTGGTTTATTGTTTTTTGGTTTGTTTTCCTTGATACACCAGGTGGTGAACTTCTGGGATTTGTTGTTATGGGAAGTTGGAGGTAGACTACTCTGAGGTTTAAAAAAATGAATCAGACAAATTAATGGAGATCAGGACCATAAACTGATAACAAAAAAAAAAAAAAGGGGGGGGGGGGGGAGGAAAGAAAAAAAGGCAGGGGTAGAGGAATACAACATTGCAGATGCTAGAAAAGTGTGAAGGAAATGGACTGCAGCAGCAGACAGTCTTGTGAGCCCTCTCTAAAGAGCATGTTCAAGTGCAACTGCTGGAGACAGAAAACTAGATAGACAGTCTAGACAGATGGTTTGTCTGAGCCAATAGGACATTTCTTATATTGTGAGGGAAGCTGAATCAATTTCTCATTGATTCAGGCCCAAACCACAAAGTAAATTTGTTCCTGTCTTTTAGTCTCATGTTCAGGCCACGTATACTTAGTCATAACAAAAATACTTATTTTTACACATTATTATTGCACCAGAAGTCAGTCCAACAGATAGGGTTGGAAGAAAGTACACAGGAAATCCAATCTGTGAAATATTCTTTATAATCTACAATAAAATAAAGAGTGCTACTGCCATCACCAGTGAAATTAGATTTAGTCATTCCATCTTAAATGAAAAAACCTAAACCAAAACCCACATATCTGCCTTTTGGATACATATCACAGAAAAACAATAAAGCAGCCAGCAGCTTTATTTTTATTTTTAAACAAATGATAACACAAAGCAAAACAAGAAATCTACATATCAATTTTTGGTCAGGAATTTACCATTACTAATAGTTTGAATTGGCACAATGCTTAACTTGGTTACTAAGAAGGCTTTGTTCTTTGCTAAACAATTGCTTAATAAAAACCATAACATGTTCCCTTCAAAAGTTGCATGTTTTGTGCTGAATCAAGAGTGTTGTTGTTGCTATCAGACCTGAGGATACATCCTGGGCATAAAACCAGAAGGATAAAGAGCCATCATCTCTAAGAATTCAAAATTCAATCTGTACTCTTTTCATTTTCCAAAAGCTGCTAAAAAACCCTAAACCAAACAAACAGAAACCAAAAACAAAACGTTAAAGAACAAAGGTACATTGACGTGCAGATTGCACCAGGAGCCACAAGCAATTCTTTCACCATCCGGCCAGGAAATTTCATTTTCCTAAGCACACAACACTGGGTGACACTGATCCTAGTTCCTTATGATATAATGAAAACCGTGCTAATTTCCCCCCTTATCATTAATGAATTTATGTAATAAGAAACACTCTTAGACCAGTTCTTGACTGTTTCTTCCTTTCGACACAATCTCTCTTCGTTGGCCAGTCTCTTGACTTTCAACACTTCAGGCTAGGCTAGGCGGCTGATGCATGCAACATGGAACCAGATCATTGCTGGGCAAAGCAGCCTTCAGGACAGCACATCCATCATCCTTATGGTCACTTATCTCTTTGTAACTTGAATTTAAGCAGCTACTACTGATCTAAAAAGCGGGTAGCATGCTGGGCGTAATTTATTTTTAAAATTCCTATCCCATCACAAACCTACAGCTATACTCCACAGGGACACTTCAACTAATCTGTCCCAGCATAAAACTCTTAAACGCAAAGGGTAGAGCAACAGACCATTTTCAGTAGCAGGTTCCAGCTGTGGAACTCAACCTAATCTTCTCTATTGATAATGAATATAAGCCTGAGTGTATTCAAAACTAAAAACAACCCCAGCTTCTTAGTAAGACTCCCTGCAGCGATGGCATCTTCCCAGGGTAATCAGCTGATCTGGATAGAGGAGGACAAGGTAGAAAGACAAGCATTAAAAAAAAAAAAAAAAGAGAGAACGTGTAAATATTTTATTTTAAAAAGAGACAGGTTCCAAAATATGGATCATTATATTAAAATAATTTTCAGAGATGCACAGAAGTCACCTTTGCTTACCTTTTCTGTTTTAAAATTTTTAGTCAAAAAGCCAACTTTCTTATCGCTTTTTTTTTGGAGCCAGAGTTTGGCTTTCACCCCTAGTAATCCCAGGTTAGTCATAATTGTGTTCTAGTCCCTTGGTATAACTGTAGGGCCACTCACAGCTATCACAGCTAAGCAGGATAGAGAAAAGTCCTGGTCATACTTCCATCTTATTTTTCTGTTCCCTTGAGTTGGGACCAGTCAAGAGCGGCCCCCTGTACTGCGGAAGAGCTGTGGGATGGGTGCTGAGCTGCCCCAGCTGCAGAGGTACAGAGGAGGTCAGGCTGTTGGAGAACCTGGTGAAGTTCAGTGAACCCTAACTACATGGTGCTGCTGCTGCCTGCTACAAAGACAGCCATGAGAGAGATGACACAAGCTATCCTACAGTTTTAAAAGCATTTTTATGCTTACGAGGGATTGCAGATAGCAGATGGCTGCACCACACACTTTTTGCTCTTGCGTTACTCCTAGTAAGTCTCTAATCTCTTACAATGAAAATAAATGTTTACTGGTGGATCTTTGGAGTTCTACTATTCTAACTGGTAGAATTACATAACAATTAAAATAGTCTGAATGGATATTTGTATCCACACAGTTCAGAAATGAGTGTTATATTCACCTGATAGGCTAATGTTTATAGTCCACAGTTTTGCACTTAAATCTTCAAAACAGCCAGGGGGAATTAGAAGCAATTCTTAATTGTAATTATATCCTTTTACATTTTAATAGACTTTTTTAAAATCACAACTGACTTTCATAAATGAATTTTCCTTTTTGTGCTCTTATCCAAGTATGTCAACTATCTATCCAAAAAGGATAAGACTCTTTTTCACTCAGATGGGAAAGAGATGTATTCATGTAGTGATATTAATAGCAAGGCTGTTAATATTCATAGGAGGTCTTGAAAAATCATTTGAGTTTTAAAACTGTGGAGGAAAAGTATATCCCCTTTTTTTCCAAACAGAACTTCAAAGTCTAGATGTTACAGTACAGTAGTTTCAAGGGTTTTTCTGCGTATTTATTGTGTGACCTATTGTTAAGATAAACTGTGTAGCAGATGCCTTGTTAAATAATAACGTTGAGTGCCAGTAGGAAGAAAACAACTTTTTGAGTTCAATCTACTCTCAGTCAAGGTCAAAAAGAGCTGGGACTAAACTTGGTGAGTTTTCAAAAGCCTACCCTAAATATACAATATCAAAGTTCATAATTAAGAAGGCTCATTTCATCAGTCAGCTCGCACAGCAGTGGGACTAATTATAACACTACTCATTCTTTCAGGTTGGCTTGAACGCTTGACCTTATAAGCAAACTCCTTTTTTCCCCCCCTCCTAAGATGCAAAGCCAAGCCATTTGATTTTAACAAAACAGGGCTGTCAGTTTGACATTTCAAAGCACATTTAACTGCTTTCTTTCATTAAAAAGATAGTTTATCTTAGAAATAGAAATTTACAGATTATTTCTACTAATTTTTACCATGCAAAGATTAAAAAAAAAGTTTCTGCTCTCTTGACCTTTTCTTCAGTTCATCAGTTGAACTGTATTTGTTCCAGCCTCCACAATACACAGAAATCTCCAAATTCATGCAACAGCCAGGATGCCTCAAGGGCACCATTGCCTTGATATTCCTCTTACATCATGCCAGCATTCACTGACTCACACGGAGCCAAAGAATGTGAAATCTAAAATGAGAATTACAATTGTTCTCAACAGTAGTTATGTGTGCGTAGATACTCAGCAAAAATAACTGTGCCCAGAAAGAGTAAAACACATGGAAGAGGATCTCACCTCCCTTTTATTGTCTCAGCATTAAGGTTCTAGTCTAAAGCCAAATGTCTGGTTGCCCGTTACAATCAATGAAGAGTGATAGGCCCCTTCCAAAGGAGAGCTCATTCTCCATTTCTTTGGCACTTACTTTAGGACATGCACTAATATATGTTTTCTCTCCTTTGGTAATAGGGGGAGACTCTATGCTAACTTTGAGATATCTAAAGTTACAGAAGAGAAGTCTAATGCTGAGAATCTACATTGGAAAATGTGTCCCTGGGGAGCTCCAATGCCATGAGGGGATGTCCAAGAAATATAGGAGGAAAGGGGGCCAGGAATTTAAGTGAGGCAAGTAATTAAATTCATTAAATTAGTCTCAAATTTGGCAATTTGACCATCAAAATGGAGTAAAAGTAATACTTGATAAAATAAGTGTTTGGTTATTGACTGACTTCATGCTTTCACTTTAGATTTATGTCTTGTTCATTCTTTTTAGCTCTTTATTGAACAAAAATTGAAAGGTATGATAGATCTCAATTTTTGGACATGTCAGTAGGTTTTACTGGGGAATTATCAAATTAGTGAATGAAAGAAAAAAAAAAATCACATTGCAACAGCTGAGGTCAGTCTAAAAAGTTATAAAGTGAAGCTAGCATCATGTTAGAAGATGGTTAGTGAATTTCCATAAGACCCACTGGTAGTTGTTATCTCAGTTAAAGTTTTACAATTTTTAAAAAACATTTGTAATACTTACAAACTGTATTTGAAACAGCTTGCGGTAACAGAGCTGTTTTTGCTAATTCTGAGAAACTCAGAAACTAATTCTGAGCACTCTTCATATTTGTCACTATAGAGATTGAGAATTATTTACAACAGTAAAAGAAAGATTTTTTAAAAAATTTAAAACTCATTACTTTTCATTATAGAGAGATTTTCCTCTCCATATGACACAGTCAGAAACTAATCTAGACAAAAATTACATCAAAAGAGCAAAATTACGTTGACTGCCAAATATACTATATAGTGCAAAGTCCTTTTTCACCTCCATCATCTGTTATACACTGCGATTCCTTGAGTTGGTATGAACAGTTACAGAGTCACTCTAACTGTATGATCTCTCTCCTAGCAGTACAATATTCACACTCTACTAGCAACCAGAATATGCTCAATAATCAGAAATTAAAATTATTACTGCCCTTTTTCTAAATTATCCATAGTTAGAGCTCTTGTAGTCAGGGTCAATACCCATACAGGGGTTCAAGTCATGCACAGAAGGGATACTCAAAAGTTTATTTTTTTCCTACCTGTATCTGCAGTAATCTTCCTTTTCTACAAATTTCTCATTTTCTGTTACTTACTTTAGTCTGTTTCATAGACTAGTATGCAGTCAAAGGCAACCTCTCAAAGCCCATGAGCTCAGCTACATAGGAAGAGAAGAAACAGAACAGAGACAGGATTTTTTTTTCTCACATCTGGCCATTAGATAAATGTAGTTCTTTCTTTGCTTCACTACTGGGGGCATTTTGTACAATTGTCCATGAAACAGAAGGCAGAGTCAAGTCCTAGAGCTACTGAGGTTATTTTATAGAGCCAGGATTTTATGCGTTCTTTCTGTCTGTACATCCAGCTGGGAGGTGTGTGGAGGGTGGAAAAAGCCTGAAGTCTAGCATGCGCTAATACAGCAAATGAATATCTGAAGTGAATACTTTATCATTTTGCCTAACAAAGCTGCCAGCAGCAAGCAGTGCTTGCCATAGATGCTTTGCCACAGTTTTGGGTAAATCTGATCTAGGAATTCAATGTTCAGATGCCCATTTTAGATCCTTAATGCTCTTATCTTTCCCTTGTATATAATCATAAGGATCTCGGGTTTTGTTGTTTTTCAGTGAATTGTGATAGTTTTCTATAGAACTACTATGTTTTATAGAGCATGTTAATTCCTGGAATTGATATGTGTATCACATAATATACACAAAACTTATCCTAAGCCTGCCAGATAAAGAAGTGGTCAGAAGGGTGTTTTACAAGTCTGGTTTTATTATAGGTAAAACCACATTTACAAAATCTCACACAAAGTCTCTTAGATGATATCATGGATGAATAACATTGCTAATATTAAGTATTAAAATTGAACGTTACTTTAGTTTTCTTCTTTCAGCCAAGATTTAGAATACTGTTGTGCCCCCAACAAAAAGGAGAAAAGGAAAAAAAGGATCTGGTAAAAGAAAAACAACAAAGAAAAAAGCCCACAAACAGCCAACTAGGAGCTGCTAACCTATAGTATGATCACTGAAATCACCACAGTACTGCTTGAAAAGGTGAGAAACAGGAAGCATTTTACCCACAATTATAAAGTCTTCTGTGTTGGAAATATACATACTTGAGACAAAGTACATTCCTGTATGTCTATCTCATTGCAAAGGAGCTCCTTTGATTCAAAAAAATAGCTGTGATCATCGCTGATCCTGTTCCAGTTATACATGACTGATTATATGTCCAGGTCAGCTTTTTGAAGACTATTGTGGAATGGTGTTTTCAATAAGACTCTCGGAATTTCACAAACTAGTGGAGGAGCATGCAGTTTCCTTACTCTCATAGCACTATGGTAGTCCTTACACTCTGCGTGTATTATGGGATGTTTTTTCAGCAAATCAGATGTGAAAACTCTCCGCAAGTTGACCCCTTTCCTCTGTTGGAACCAAATTTATGGTTATAATTTAAACAACACTGTTTTTTCTTTGTGTATCTCATGAGAATCAAATAAACGGAAACTAGGCAACTATGTTCCAGGTATTCTTTCATTTATAGCTAAGTATCAATTATTTTATATATGTGATCTGATTTTCAGAAGTATAAGGTGTTAGCAGAGCTACTAAGTTTAGTTTCTCTGAGGGCAACATTTGATTTCTCTAACATTTGAGACACAGCTTAGAAAATTCTGCCCAATACCTCTATACACATTCTCATTGCAAACAGTAAATGTCCACCTGTGGATGAGGAGATTCTACAGTTATCTGCCCTTTCTTGTGTAATAAATGCAGACTGCTCAACTGAATTAATAGCAGAGTAGAAAGCAAACACCGAGATACAACTTCCACGTGAGACATCTATTCTTTGGACGCACTGTACTTTTGATCTCTATTTAGAACGCTGATTGTCTCTTACAAAACTATGGACAGATAACAATTCCACTGATTTTTTTTTTTTCTCTGAATTTAGCTGGTCTGCCACACAATAAATTTCACAGCTGTGGTAGTGTTTTTTGTTTTTTGGTTTTTTTTTAAATGATACCATGTATGTGGCCTTCATCATTACATAATTAAGTAAAAAGTAGCATGTAACATTTTTGCATTAACTACAGAGGCTTATGCTTGATTTCTATTAAAACAAGAAAGAGTTGTTATTTACCTTTTTTTGCCACCTACCTGAGGTAGTAAGTCTAGTAAGTTGCAAAGACTATAATTACATTATTATATTCATTATGTACTTGTACTTCAAAGAAGATAAAAAAAAATGCGTGAAGTAACATATCCTATTAATCACAGAGATTTGAATCCATCTAATCTTTCTCTGTAATTTTAACTGGAAATCTATTATAATGTCAAATACTATTAGTGAAGCCTTAGCTACTCGATATATGCAGCACAAGTTCTTGCATGAGAATTGACTCAACAGAGCTATAAGACAATGAAAGGGCAGCAGGGCCTGTGGCCTCTGCTCTCCAATTCAGTAACATGAAGAAAAAGCGAATTCAGTAGGAGCTGTCAACTCTGAAACATCTCAGTTCAATGTGATTTCACCAAAGATCAAATGGAAAAGGCTAATCTTGTTTTCTAGACACTTAAATCCCATTTTCCCAGGCAGATTTACCCTCCAGTTTGTCCAAATGTGTCTTAAACAGAATATCTTATTCTGAAGTGTCTTTTTTTTTTTTTTTTCCCTAATACAACAGGCACAATAACATTGAATACATCAGTGTCACAAGTTTTGTTTCTAAAGATTAGGCAGAAGGCCACAAGACATCTGTGGAAAGTAGAAAGCATGTCGCTAATACTCTTACAGTTACCTTTATACTTTATGAAAATATTTACTTAAACTTGTATATCAGAAATTTTCAGCTTGTTATCCTCCCATACTTGTAATCATCCTGAATTAGGCAGAAAGCAACACAAACCTTTATTAGATCTGCTGGGGCCTCTAAGTTCTTTTTGCTATTGTTTAAATAAAAGATTGACAGGAGTCCAGTTTTACTAATATTTGGTGTTTTGTGCACGAAAGACATCCTGCTGCTCAGTGATACGCATGCTACCAGAATAGTTAAAATACAATGAATAAAACATGTAGCCAAAATGTTGCCTAAGATGGGTTACTTACAGAAAAACTGTAGTTATAAAGATTCTAGAAATATGGGATTTAAATAGGTATTTTCCCCTTCTGGCATCTGATATTTAACTCTGAAAGCATTGCTTTGTGCTACTCTAAACATTTGCTTTTTCCATTTACGTGATTTCCCTTCAGCAAGATTTTGTTTTCAGTTCAAAGACCAAAGTGTTAAAATGAAGTAAGAATCTATGTTGTACTTAATTAGCAGAGAAGTTTACCAAGTTTTTAATCTGTGAATCTGACTCAAGTCACAGTGTTATAAGAAGTTTCACTTTGGTTATAATTTAGAGCCTTGTGTTCATTATTTCCTTAGGGGTAAAAAAAAAAAGCTGATATTCCAATACTAGGAAAATGCAAAGTTTACTAAAAATCAGTAACAAAATTTTCCACTATCTTCACTGTGCGAGTTTCATCCCTAGTGTTTTGCTTTTTAGGCAGAACAGTACATGGTGATGAAATCTATAGATGTTTCGGTTTTCAAATTGAATTCAAAATTCAAAAATTGATAGCAACATAGCTCCAGCATTTTATGTTGCAAAAACAATCTCTGATTCTCCATCAAGTTCAGTCCTGTATTGAAAGTAAGAGAAGTGCTCCTTTTCCAGCTTGGCATACTCAGCAACATATCTTTCTATTTCTTCATTCTATAGGAATGAAAATGTAATTTCAGGACAAGATGAGGCTTACAGTGAGTTGATTCTGTAATTAGAAAAATGCTTTCTTTTCCATTTAAAAATTACTACTTATTTTGAATAGAATAAAGCAAGCCAAGTATCTGGGCAGGTAATACTATTTTAACAAACAACTCCCACAAAAATACTCCTTTTTAAACTGTAGTAATTTGTAGGTGTGTACATTTGGAAAGGGAGGACAAGGTTTATTTCATTGTTTTCCCTCTGTTAAAACAGGACTTTTTCTTTCTCCAACCCCCGCCCCCGCCAACCACAGCTGACGAAGCAGGGAAGTGGACTCATACAACTATATGCCTCTGGAAATATTCGTACTTAGATCTGAAAACAAAACCAAAAAAAACACGAAAACATTCCTCCTCCCGCAAAGAAATTATGTAGCTTAATGTTTTGTTTTATCTTGCAACATTGAAGAAGAGAATAGTAATAACAAATACTATCTAGCTGGAAAATTGGCTATAAACTCTCTCCAGGTACCTAGCATTTACTAGACTAAGATTTTTTTTTTTCTTCTAAAAGATATTTAATAATTCCTCTTTAAACCTAATATGATCACAAATTTGTAAAGGTGATTTAGCAGGGTTTGCAAAGCCATAAAACTTCATCAGAAGCAGGGAATTCATATCAGCGTCTGTAAAAGCTCAAACACTACAACTACAGATGACTATCAGGAATCTGCAGCAAGCCACTACAGAGCAGGAACCAAAACCACAAATTACCAAGTTTCTTTTCCTTGGTATCATGTAAAATGTCATTATTATCTGAAATGTCAGTCCTTATATAACTGAGTCCTATCTTCCAGGCTCATGCAAAAAGACCACTCATTTCTATCAATAGGTAAGTACCATTACATGACAAAGCACATAAGCACAAACTGAGAAAGAAGAACGTCTATTATTTTCAGGGCTAATGGACAGTGTACCACCTTAGCCCACAAACTTAAGGTCCAGGAGTTTGTAAGATTGTACATTTAGTTGTAAAATTGCATATTAAGTCATTTTAATGACATTGTTTTGACCAGACAGAGAAAAAATGTGAAGTGTATAATTTAGTGTTGCAAGAAAATATAATAGCTGAGAACTGTTTTGTGTTGATTCTGAAATTGAATTCTCTGAAATAAATTTTGATTCAGGACAAAAAATTTTTAGCTGTGAAAAATAGGGAAAATGCAAGGAAGAAACAAACAAAAGTATTAGGCAGAATAAAGTAAGAAAACTAACAAACTAGTAAAAAATAATTAATAAAAAGTGATCTCAGTTAAAACAAAGGTAAAAAAACCAAGAAGCCCAGCAGCTGACAGAAGATTTTTATCTTCCTCATTTAAAAAAAAAAATAAAGCAACTATTTAATCTCTCTTATTGCCACAGTATTTTAACTTAAATTACTAAGGAATGAGAACTAAGTGAGCAAGAGGAAACAAGAATAATAGTAGTGATAACTCAGGCATCATGTATTAAATTAGATGAGTTATTTTGCTCATATGTAACAGACACTACTAGAATTTTCTTCTTTATTTTCCATTTTTAAAAAGGGAATATGAAATATATTGTTGTCCAAACGGGATAACTATGAAAACTATGTAAAATGTCAATGAAGGAAACAGTAAGGACCTGAAAGGATCCGAGCACATATTTTTTAAAAGATGCAGAAGTCTCTTTGATGCTATATATTAGTAATTTAAAAACTAGCTGATCAATTAAATATATAATTGCCTTGTAGATAATACATCCTGTACAGGTTGTGAGAAATGCTTAAGAATTCTTGTATCATTCATACGACTAAATAAACAGTCACAGCCTACCATCCCAACCTAACAGTCGCCAGAATACGCAGTAGCCTGCATCTCTCCTAAAGAGAGAAATGTTTTTGCAATAATAACTTGTTTGAACCAGAAGTGGTTGAGAAGCAATAAACACCAAGCCCATAAAGCCTTTTTCAGACAGCTGTATCCTCAAAGTAATGTTTCCTTTTCAGAGAGGTAAGACATTTTTTTCCCAGGATAAATTCTGACAACGTACAAAATGTTTTCCTACTTTCTATTTTCCTACTTTCCTTTTTCCTGTTAGGTGCCCTCAAATATTTCTGAAATAGATGCAGCTTGTATGTTGATTGAAAGTACTGGAGAGAGTCTGTCTAGCCTGCTATCTTGACCCTTATAGTGACCAACAGCAGGTGCCTGGGAAAGACAAAGGCAAGCACACAACTATATTTCCCCAGAAGATATTCTAGACATCAGCAAGATGCAGCTAAAAATCTTCTTGAGCAGAAATGTTATCTGTTTTTATATAACAGTTCTTAAGTTATTTTTCTTCCAGGAATCTCAACTGTCATCCTTTGAGATCATGTAAATTTTCACTATCCATAACACCATGTCGCAGATTAATAATATGTTGTGTGAAGAACCATCTTCCTTGGTTTGCTCTGAATACCACTGGTTTTATTTTATGCCTCTCATTCTTATGGTGGAAGTGAAATAAATCTCTATACACCTTCTCCTCTACACATCTCACATTGTAAACCACTTTCCATATACCCCTTAGTTTTCTTTATTTTTTTCCCCTGAAGGTTCCTAGTCAGTATGCTTTTTCATCATGCAGAAGATAGTTTTGTACATTTGATTATCTTTGTCATTCTTCTCTAAACTTTTTTCATCCATAACTGAAATGAAGAAAAAAGGATCACATACTGTTCTTGTATGTTTGTTGCAGATTTAGATAATCACAGTGGTGTTTTCTATTTAATTCCTCTATTACATTCCCAATAATTCTTAACATTGATTTATTTCTTTATTACTAATCATTAAGTCAAGGAATATTCCTTATATGGTTAAAAAATTTGCTCCTGAAGAGAAATCTAAACAAAACAAAAAATCTAAACCAAACAAAAAATATGCTTTCATATTGCAAGTCATACAGCCTTTTATACTAAGCTTATGGCTCACTGTAAAGTTACAGATGCTATACTTGACTTTAGAATTTAAAAGTAAAGATTAAGTGATGTTTTAAGAAAAATGCCTAATTCGCTAATATCACAAAACCTGCCCTCGTTAAGAGGAAATTTTAGTGTTTTCAGGATACCATTCTAATGCTGCAATGACTCTTTCTTCCTAAAGTCTTATCTTACTTATATAGACCATTCAGAAACTTCTTACATGCACAAGCTTCTCAAGAAATAAAGACACACTAGTCCACAGAGTGGAGGTCTATAGTATAAGAAAAAACTCAAAACTGCACTATAGCAACTGAAGGCGGCTATTGGTACTAGAAGTGCCTCTAGAATAAGATCAGATGCTACTTTTCCTGTCTCTTTTTTTCCTGTTAGCCCACTCGACTGAAAGCATTTTGCTATGTAATAGACAGTAATTTACATTAAACCCCTGTAAGAACCAAGGTAAGAAAAATACACTTGAGGTAGCACATTCACCTTCAATAAGGGCTTAAGGTGATATACTAGTCAGCATATCAGGGACAGTTTTGCCTGACAAGCAACTGACAGTGACATCTGTCAAAGTCATTCGACTGACAGTCATTTCTGGAAAATTACATCCATAGGCAAAGATGTGTATATGTAAGATAAAACATTCAGTTGGCTTTGTGGTTAAGATATCGTTTGCTACTGCCAGCTCTCAAAAGGTTTATGGCTTTCAGTTTGAGTTCCCTATTATAAAATATTAAATGCTCCTCGCTTTGAATTTAGGGTTAAGGAGCAGAAAATCTTAACTGATCACGTAAGATACAGTCTTGTTACAAGCATCAGTGTTGCCTTTACTGCAGGCATTTGGCTTTGGAAAGCTTAAAACAAATTAAAAACCAATGGAAGTTAAGAAATGAGAATGCTTAATCTTCCAGAAATATAAGATAACCAAACTAAAGCAAGTACTAATGAAAATAAGGCATTTACTTGTAACTAGTGAGCGTGACACTCAACAAAACAAACCATAACTACAAGTCTTTAGTCAGATCTACTCTTTTTGAGGACGTAGTCTAGGTTACAAAACTGAAGGTAACAAATTTTTACATACTATGTTTTGCTGGTCTGATCAGATTTAAATCTGGGAAGTCAGACTTTTTTTTTTTTTTTCCTCTTTTGATTCCTTCCCCCCTTCCAGTAAAGCTTCCTAGAAAAACAAAATATTTACTCATTAGTACTATGTGCATTTTTTATCAGATGACCTCGCTCTCATAGCTGACAAAGTACAAAATGTGTGGTAAAGATTCAAAAGGCATATTATCCTTCTTTCAGAAGGTATAGGTATGAACATGTCATATTTACTAGTACTTTTTGGCATCAAAATACTCAGCAAGAGAGGCTATAAAACAGAAAACATTTGTTACTGTTTAAGCCAACAGCACTCAAACTTGTAATATGGACTCAGAAATTTCAGTATACTTTTAATTGCATTCATCTTACAAGTGCTGTGCATTTCTGATAAGAGCTCTAGCTGCCACTTGTGGCTTTCCTGTGCTTGCCACTTTTCTGCTTCTCATTTTCAGCTGCCCAGCATGGAACATATATACAAATGCAGTTTAAATTACATAAATGGATCTGTATGCACTGTTGAACTAGCAAGCTAATTTGCCCAAATGAGTAGCAACCAACAAACAGGTAATAAGCCTAATTTCTGCAACTCTTTACTACTTGGTTAGTATTTGAAGTGCCTCTGAGGCCTTACATAACAAGAAGAGTTCTGAGGTAAATACTAAAACTGTCAACTTTCTAGAAGTGGAATATAATAAAAAAAGAACACTCAAGAGCTTCTATTACCTTTTTGGAATCCTATGGCATAAGATACTAATATATTTAAATGTAGCTAAACTATACATTATGCAAAATTGACCAGTGTGTGAAGCGTCTTATGATGGCAATATCTGTGGTCGTGGCTGAAATTAATGAAGTCTTTTTCACTCATTTATTCTAATATGACCATTTAAAAAGTAACAAACAGCTGCTACAGAATGAAAATGCTTGAGTAATGCAGTCTTCCAAAAATTCATTTCACAACTGATTCCCTTGGCTGAGATTACTGTATGTTGCATTGCATTCTGCCTGCACTTTGTAAGTGGTGCTGCTCCAGAGGAACACGTGTCACAGGGACATGGCTGCTGGTGCAACATGGTGCTCACGGGGAGGTTGGGACGCAGGGTGCAGAGAAAAAGGAGGTATTCACTCCTGCTAAAAGTAAGGAAACATTATCAATTTACATTCAGGATGTCATCTACCTAGAGATTTATCTCTGCTGGAGCAGGATAGGATAGGTACAGTTTTGTAATGGGTGAAACACAGGGCTAATGCAAAAGACAATTTAGCAATCTTAAAAGAGGAAAGCAACTGTCATGGTTGACTCTGTAGTAAAAAGAATATTTTTATTTGGTTAATAACCACTGTGACAGTTGGATAGTGTCTGGTCTGTATTAAACAGAAAAGAGAACTGCAAGACTGGACAAGACTCTGAAGTTGCCTGCCACAACACTACAGGCAGTAATATGTGTTGGAACATACCACATGCACCATCTAGCAGGACTTCAGATAGAGACACTATGATCTTACAGTGTTTATAAGAGGAAAGTCCCAAAATTCACCTTGAAAATCCTCCTTCTGCAAATGCAGAAAAAAATCAAAATATGAATGTTTCTCCTAACAGAGCATCTGACCGTATTTTCCAAGCTGTAATGGAAAAGGTGTAAAGTGAAAGACTTCATTGTGCTGAGAAGTGGTAATTTGTCATTTGAAGACAAGATAGAACAGCTAGAAAGAAGTCACGCTGTCAGTGCAAGAGGTGGTAAACACAATACAAATAGGAGCATAATGAGAAAAATACAATTGAGGAAGCACAGACTTCCCCTCACCCCCTTCTGGTTTTATTTTTTTCTAATGCTAAGAGTCTGGGATAACAGATAATTGAAAGTGGGAAGAAACATTTTCAAATCATAATCATGAGATGATTTAGTGTGTATGAAACATTAATAATTATTAAAAAAGTGATGGTAACAGCATTAAAAAGCAAGCAGTTAGGAAAAACAATAAAGTATAACTTATGAGCTAACAGTGTTGATGAACTTTATTTTACTGGATGTAGCCTCTAAAAGACAAAGAAAAGATGTTGTAGGGGTCTGCTGCACACTGCCTAACCCAAAGATTAGAATGATTTATTGCTTAAGCATCTATGATATATAGGGTAAAGGAGTTATCAGGGCATTCAATTTAGGTTATATATGCTAGAATCCTGTATAGTAAATCATTAAAATTTCTACAATCTCTAGATAATTTTCTAATACAAACAGAACCAGGTCCAACATACAATCTTTCCGTGAGACTGCAGATTAAACACTGAGCCAGAAACAGGTTACCTAGGGACCAGTAAGTATGGCCTGTTTATATTATGGATGAACAGAGGACATTTCCAAGCAACACCCACTCACTCATTCTCATATATCACATACACAGTACATCAAAAGGACTAAATGTTCAGTGATCTTGGTATAAAGAGACAAAGTTAGTAGTAGGCTAGTAGTACTACTCCCAAGAGACACAAGTGTTTATTTGCTACATAGGCCTTGGAACTCAGGTCATATTCCTAGTTTTAAAATGACAAATAGCATTACAATTATGGGTATCTTCCAAAGTGAAAAGTATCCCACATGGTCAACAGACTACTTGACTTTCTTTAAAACTAAATGTTAATTTAAAGTTAGCACTGACCTGTAAGTCCCTATCCCTTCAAGGAAAATTAATAGTTGGATCTAATCTATGAAGGACTGAGAGCCATGTATAAAAGAGATAAAGCATTGTCAGCTATAACAATTAAAGTTAAGCTGTGACAATCAGTAAATGCAGGCATGGCATGCCTGTCTCAGAATTACAATTAACCTGGTTATCTTAAGTAACTTACTTTTCATCTTACATTTTCCATGTAATACTACATTAGCATCTACTGCTAAACTGTGTCATGCTATGCAAATATGATGTAGTTAAAAAAGCACATTATGTTCCAATTTACAGTGGTTTTCTGTATCAGTGGCAACTTAATGATATCACTGAAACAAATAAAATAGCAACGTGAATAATTTACAAACTGCGTAGAGAACTGCATCCTAGTGTTTCTTTCCATGTAGGTTTCTCAGTTATCATTCTAACTTCAGCCAGTTTGGATATAACAAAAGCTTCAAGAGGACAGAGACCTTTAAAACACCATAAAAACATACACTCAACTCCAGTGTTTGGAACTGTTGTTTAACCACATGAACATCTGTTCAATTGCAGGCCACTACATAGTAAGAAGAGATATTTAGATTAATGAAATTCATAGAAATATTTTTCTGAAGTTTCCTTGAGATAACTGGAGCAAAAGTAAGAACTAAAGTGTTAATAAATAATTTACAATAAGGTACAGTCATGAATTAAACATATTTGCTTTATGCAGACTACTGCTAATTATATAAAGTCACATTCAATAGTGATGCTTTTTTTTTTCTACCCCTGCCTAGCCCTTCAGAAGATAATATAAAAGCTTTAATATTCAAAACATGGAGAGAGGGACTAAAGAAAAGCACAAGAAAAAGTTGCAAAACAAGGGAAGTATGTGAAAAATTTGAGAAGGAAGCAGCTCAGAGATTGGGCCCACATAAAAACTTAAGTCAAATAATTTAATTGGCTTATATGCTAAATCAGCAAAACAAGCACGTAACTGGAGCAATATGGACACTCCATTTCTGCAGAATGTCCATTAAACACCACGTCCGGATGATTTATTCTAGAATTGCTACAATGTCCTAGAGGTAAACTCTTATCCTAATCACACCATGACTTGCCTACTGTATGTCATGACATTTCAGCTGTACACGGTGAAAGAGACCAACATCACTGCATAAAAGAAGCTCTTTGCTGGGGTAACGTCCAGGAGAGCTTTTCTGCTCACAATTGAAAATGTCTGTACCGTGAACTACTGATGGATAAAAAGCCCCACTCTCCTCGTTAACCCACCGTTTGTTAGTTCCACAACATAATTTGGTTTTTGCTCTTAAGACCTTATTTTGCTACTAGCCTCCCATCAGCGGTAGTGAAGAGAAACAAATCTGCAAATTGGAGACCTAAGGAGATTTGATTGACCATCCTCAGAACTATTTTGCCTAATATGGATTGAGGCTATATATTTCTAACAGGGCTCTTAGTAGCATAGCAGTACTCTACCAAAAAAGGAATGTTATGAGAACTAACACAGACCCCCCAAGGCAAGGGAGAGATTCAACTCACCATAAAATTCTCACTGCCAAGAACCTTGAGAGACCATCACACAGTGGTTAGCGTACTTTAAATAAGAAGAGTTAAAATGTTGCTCAGATCACACTCATGACTGGGAAGGAGACTGCACTAAAATCCTTGTTTGTGTTCAAATTTTTAGCATATTTTGGGATTAATTTCCCTTGCTGCCTGATCCAGCAGCTGCAGTGATAAATTCCAGATCATTTGGCAAAATCCTTTCCTGCATCTGAGAGATACCTGAAGTTAACCAAACTAAGTTCTTTTCTCAGGTAACGTGTAAGTTATTTATACATACTGCATTATTGTAAGGTAAGATTTTATGGAACACAGAAAAAACAGGAAAGCTAATTACCATACCCAAAGTTGCATAGGTCATCAAAACCATGAAGATAAATACTATCTTTGAAATCAGTTTAAGCTACTGCTTACACAGTAACCTAAAGCACAAATTATTAGCCAAGTGTATAATTCACTCCCAAGAGCTTGATTGTGACAGTGAATGTAATTTTTATTCACACTCTGGGAGGCCAAGCAGTCCCTGCAAGATACCATTTTTAAAGGAATTTTTAAAACAATTACTGTTGAGAGAAGAGTCACATAAAGCTGCAGGGGCACAGCACAGGCACATTCAAAAGGTTTTGAAGTGGCCAAACTTTATGTACACAGAAAGGCTAAACATTTCTTGTTTCTGGGTCACAGGCGATCAAGACCTTTGACCTTGAAGCTATAGATCTCTTATGCAGGCAAATTACTTACACTGCAATACTTCATAAACAACAGAAGCCCTAAGTGTCCCACCAGGCATTACAAATAGGGTGGGGTTACACTTGCGATAGATTTGATTTGGATGGAAATGAGCCTCCCTGGGAAGTCTACTTAAGCCTTTTAAATAATGCCTGAGCAATGGCATGATGATTTAGTTTTAGAGTTGTAGATAATGATGCTCCTTTGTGTTTTAGGAACTTAAGAGATATGAGTCAGCATAAATACTCAATTCAGATTTTTTTTTTTTTAAATTAGAAATGTTACATGGTAGATGAAAAGGAAAATATATCAACTCTATCTCTAATTTGGTAGCATGATTCTTGTTTTAGCTGAACTCAGTATTTCACTGCTTCCCCCTATAGGGTCATAAATACATACTTAAAATATGATGCGGAAACAGAAGAAAAAATGCAAATTAGCAGCTTGTTTTGGTATGTCCAATTCATATTACCACTGAGTTCTGTAGCATCATCTTAGTTTTATGCATTCAGTAGCCTAAAATAAGAAAACTTACATTTTAAGGGGCAACTAGAAACCCGTGCTTTCACCAGAAGAAAGGAAGCGACGCTCTAATTATTTCACTTTTCTCCAGCTAATAACAACACACATATAAAACCCTGTCATATTTCAATACATGATAAAGGGAAAAATGGGATAGTTCCTGTTAGAACCATTTCCTCCCACCCTTTGCGCTGCATTACCTCTCACTTATTTCTTCTTTAATTCACTGTCTTTAGGAACCATGCTATATCACTGATAATTAATAGATATGTCAATATCCAGTACTCTATATTCAGAAGGATAAACAGAAAGAAGCCACAGGGCAACAGTAGCACTTCACTCAGGAAGAGCTAGGGTAAAAAAATCTTCCTTTCCTTATGCTATTTTAATGCTTATTATGTGCTTTAGCCTGTTAGCACACTAACAATAAATACATGCTAAAGTGTGTTCCAGCCATATTAAGCACATCAATATATGTAGAGTCATGGTCATTTACCCCACACGCAAAAGTCACAAGATTTGTCCTTCATCTCAGGAGAGTAATAGGTCACCAAATTCAGCCTATACTTTGAACTGTTTTTCTAGAGTTGAAAGAGCTCCTAAAACAGCAACTAAATATTTATTGGGCCAAAACCAGGGAGCAAAATCAAGAAAAAAAAATATCTAGTGCATGGGGAACTCATCTGGGAGATGGGAGACTGACATATCCTTTTTTCCAAGGTTTATGCAACAGCAACCATGCTTCCTCCTTGGGTAGGTAATACAAAATTAGACACTTATTATTTGACTCAATTTTACTCTAAGTATACAACTGATATTTTGAAGAGACTATCCTAAATATCTTAATAGCATAATAACATTAACAAGATGTTTAGGAAACATATGCATTAAAGACTGTTCTTTCCTGTCCTTAATTTGAGAATAAATGTTTTTTTCTGTCAGATGCTGAAGAATTGTTTATTTTAGAAATTCTGTCCATTTGTAAAAGAAATAAAAGAGCTTATTCAACAGACAGAAGTAATTGAATTCTAGCAATAGAGTGGTAAATCTCATTTATGTTAGCCTTTCTAAATGTAAATTATAACAGAGAATAATTAGGTAATTTTCGCAGTTCTCTCTAATGTAGCATTTGTGTCTTGAGTGCCTGGTACTATTTGGTTCCTATTCTACTACCAGTTCAGCTATTGAAAAGTTCTATAGTTTTGTTACTTATATTCCGTTAAAGAAAATCCACATAGCTGATCAACTTGTGACTTAATATTCATTCTATAGGTCTAACTAAAAGAGAAAGGGCTTGTCCAAGTTAGAGACATTTATAAAGCTCTTTGAAAATAGTACGGCATTTAGCCTCAGTCTTTAGGTAACAAAACATCCCCTCTTGCTTCACAAAAAACCTTTTCATCTTTAAGATCTTATGGCAGCTACCTTTAAGACTTAAGCAGTATATATAAATGTAGCCTTGTCTGTAGGTATGGAAATTAATAGCTTTTGACTGGTATCAAGTTTTTTAATTCAAAAGATGAGTACTTTTGAAACAATATAAGATACTAATTTGAAAAAACACACAATCACTACATAGTAGGACTCTACTAAGTCAGATAACATACTAGGCTTGAGCAATATTTTGAGATTTATAACGTTCTCCACTTTTTTGAACACTAACTTTGTGACATTCAAAACAGTGAGTTCTCACGCTATTAAATTTCTTAGTGTTAAGCAATATCTGGCTTCTGAGTGTCTTTTCATTGTATGCACATTACATTAAGGTCAACAGCATTATGTTACAAATGAAATTTAAATAGATGTAACAAAATTAGATGCTGCAATAAGAAGTATCCCAGTCACAAAGAGTATTCCTTTAGATAAATGTAGGTTCTGTAAAGTGTTATTTAGTGTGTTTAATAGTTCATCTTTAGAGTCTAAATAGTCATAAGATCCTATTTTATGTCAAGGAAACATCATTTTAAAAAAATGTGTTAATAAAATCTCTCTGAAATAGTCCATTTCAATATAAATATGATATTTATGAGCAAGAGATATCTTGAAGAGTATGTACTTTCCACCACCCAAAACCGAACTCTCTTTCATTTTTTGATTTCACTAACATGTAAGGAAAAATTGAATGAATTTGAACTGTTTAACAAACAGGAGAGGTAACAGGAGGAAGACATGGTAGCCTTTGAAAACTGCTGCAAAGATGAAAAGAATAGTCTACTTTCTTCACTCTCATGAGTAAGGCAAGAAGTAATGGTCCTGTGTGGCAGAAAGGAAGATTCAGGCTAGAAATTTTCTAAGAATTCAGCACCATAACAGATTGTTTGGAAAAGCTGTGAATTCCTCAGATCTGGAGGTTTTTAGTTTTTAAGAACATTGCTAGACAAATTTTAGTTAAGAATGCCTCATTTGTAGTTGATCCTGAGTGCTGAGGACTGTATTAATTGACCTCAACCTTCTTATAGCTATATTGCCTAAAATAACTATAACCAGGGCATTTTTTCCTAAATAAAATGAATAAGGTTTAACTAATAATGAATGAAGGCTTAAAGCCCTAAGTCTTTAAAATAACTGCTTTTTAATATTCGATGCCAACATAAAAACATATCACAAGTATTGTAAAAAACAGTTGAAGGGAATCTTTAGAAGTGATTACAAAAGACAAAAGTTAATCAAGAAATGTATTAAAATCAAAAATGATCAAAATTTCCACAACTTTTGACTATATGCCAGATTTCTTAAAACTCATCATAACTTTTGTTTCTTGCTGCTTCCTTTATGGACTGACAAATCCCACTCAGACACCAATGTTTCATACAAAAATCTTAGAAGAGTCCCATCAAGTTCTAGTGAGAATACTACACTTTTTTCTTGTTGGAGACTATTTCTTCTTCAGTATGACACACTGCATTATCTCAGTTACCAAAATAGCTTGTAGCAATGCTAAAAAAGGTAAATTTAATTATCCCTAAATTTGTTTAATCCACACATAAAAGGCTTAAATATTTTAAATGATTTGCAGAAATTTTAGTACAAGAGATACTATTGACTCTTACTAAAGAAACATTTGCTTTTTTTAGCCTATCAGAGTTGTTTAATGAGATAACAACCGTTTAAGATTCAGAAACAAGATTCCCCTTTATTACTTTTGACTACGTGCCAGTCCCTGCATCATTACTGCAAATGTAAATACATTTGGATCAACTGTTTTGGTATCTTTTTTCTGGTTAGAGTTTTTGGTCAAAATTTTGCCTGCACATAAACATCCCAGACTGTTAGGCTGTATAGGATCTAATAATAATAGCACTAAGCCTAACAAAATAAGAGATCACATTTTGGTTTTTTGTGATACCTCCCACTGAACTTTTCCAGGAATCAGGAGTAGTTACTTATCAGAAATCTGGTTGCACAGAAGAAAAGTCAATATAAAAAAAAAAAAAATCATCACACATCAAATTATACCCCCCCCCCCCACTCCCCCCCCAAAAAAAAGGAAAAAAAAAAAATCTGTTTAACAACCATAGCAGTGTTTGTTAATTAGGTGCTAACCAGCCAGATCTGCAGATGGGGGTAGGGAGGGAAATCAAAATACTACTTTCTGTATATCCTTTCCCTACGTCTAAATTTTAGTTGCTCTCCATGAAGAAGAAAAAAGTCAAATTACAGATTACAAACTAGTATATTTTACACATTTAGAGCTGTCTTTTCATAGTATGCTTTGTATTAATTTGTCCAAATCCACTGAGCAGGGAACAATATGGTAATTACTTAGACATTCAGGTGCCAAATTATTAGTAAGAGTAGAAAATAAGATAACCTAAAAATAGTTATCAATGCTACAATCTCAAAGAAGAAAAACACCTTTCTAATGACCATATTTCCACTCTGAGAACAAAAAAAGGACATTTTTCACAGGAAGATCTCATTTCATTTAATTTTTTTCTCTTCACTTACTCTGTTAGTTTTCCTCCAATTAGCGATTATCAACTGAGGTATAGTTTCCCAACTTCTGTCACTCAAAATCCCAACCCACTAACTAAAAGTAATTGGGGCACTCAAGTTGCATTAGAAAACATCTGTTACACCTATTCAAAATCATTTTAAAGGAAAGTGTATCGAAGTGCTATGATTGCCTGCATTTTGACCCAATCACCAAATCCCAAAGGATTAACATGACTTTTCTCACTTCCAGAAATAACCCTAGATCTCATCCTATCTACTTCTTAATTCCAGAAATATACTCAGCAATTAAGAAGCTACCAGAAGGAAGAGAAAGATTGCTTTGAAAGTCTCTAGATTGCACTTATTTAAAACTGTTTTCCACTTGTAAAATCATATTTCTGTAAGAACAATCGCCGTTATTAAATTATGTGCTATTGGACATCAGAAAGTAGGAAGACTTCACTGAGGTGAAGTGGTTTCAGTAACAGCTATCTAGCTAAAACATTATTATACAGAGCAAGGTAATAAGCTTGATTAATTTCAGTGGTTTAGGAAGAGAAAACATAGGCCAAACTGTAAAATGGTGCATTTGTCTTAACATCAACAGAGCTATACTGATTTTGCTTGCAAATTCTCAGTATATAATTAATGATACGTTCACTCCTGTTGATTTAGTTTCACATTACAGAAACTTTACTCCTGCAGAAATGCTTAATTATATTTCTTTTTCCCATAAGCATATTTCTTGTTCGTGATCTTAACATTACTTTTTCCTCCATTTTTCTATTTCATGCAGTTCCCATACTCCCCCACCTCAAGGTTCAAAAAGTAAACAAAGCACTCAGATGAGAAAACAAATATTCATTAGAGTACCATACATCACAAGATTTATTTCTACTGGAATAAGAACTTCACCAATGAGTATAATAAAATCAGGTCCTAAATGCACATGCATGTGTGAAGAGTGCTTCCTCAATAACCTATGGACTAATTTCTGTTAAGCTTTTCTAAACTTCTTTCCCACTCATTACAGCAGAAATTTTGACATCAGAAAAAATATTATCAATGTGAGTTTACCACAATAAATAATATTACCTTCATGATTAAAATTCAGCTTTAGTAAATATTACCTTAACGATTAAAACTCAGGTTTAGAACAGTCTAAAACAGATTAAGTACAATCTGATATTCATGCAGTAAATAGGTCAAGTTCCTTTGAAAAAAAAAAATTATTGTCTAAACTTTTTTTTTTTTTCCCCCCAGAGTTGAATCCACATTTCCTGGCAGTATTTTAATTGAAAAATGATACTGATATAAGCCATTTCTAGCACCATAATTTCTCCTACAGAGAATGCTGACTGTTCACGTTAACTTTCATCTCACTCTTCTTCAAGAGCACTGAAACATTAAACCATTAAAATAAAAAAATAAAAAGATTCTGTAAGCATAATTCCTCTGCAACTACTATAAAAAAATAAGACTACCAAAACTGAAGCACATTTAAAGTGAAACAGCTATTAAAATTCACAGCACTTCTTTATCTCACTCCTACCTACACCCTACAGCTTCTACGTTATGTACCCATAACTTTACAGTAGCATAAAAAGGAAGAAAATTTTAGCTAAAATAGGTGGCTTTTCAGGAAATCTAAATCCATCTATGTGACTATTATGTTAGAGGTAAAACAACAGCAGCTTTCATACAGAGAAGTAAGTAATCCTTTAATCTATCCCTAGATGGATATTATTCAATCCTTACACAGATATAAACTGTGAGAAACAGAAAGAATCCACAACATAGTTACCCAAGCTTCTGAAGAAGAGATTGTTGTATTAGTCAAGCTACTAACCAATAGATATGAAAGCCAACTGGAAAACTCAAGACTCCAGAAACGTGCTGAATACACCACAGCTGGGCAGCAGTACTTCATCAGCACATAGGCATTAAGTGTAAGTGTCAACACCTGGATTTTCCTCTCCCTGCTGCTCAGGATAAAGCGTGATTGACTGGAACAGGAGATCAGATTAAGGACAGCTGGTTCTTAGAGTCCTACTGAAATGGAATAAAGCTAATGACTCTGCATTGAAATAGGAGGTTGGCTAATACTGATTACCAAAGCTACTATTTTCTTTTCATTAATCTAGAGGAGTATAAATATTGATGATGCTGGGAAATTATTCACCTGAGGGTGTTAAGAGAGCTGACTGATGTCATTGTGAGGCCATACTCCATAATCTTTGAGAAGTTGTGTAGACTGGGGAATGTCTTAGAAGACTGGAAGAAGGCTAATATCACCCCCTTCTATGAGAAGGTCTTAAAGGAAGATCCAGGAAATTATAGGCCTATTAGTCTTACTTCAGTCCCTGGGAAAGTTATGGAATGAATCCTGCTGTAGGCTATCACAAGTCAAATGAAGCACGTGATTGGGAAAAGACAGCACAGATTCACCAAGGGCAAGCAATGCTTGATAAACCTGATCACCTTCTATGACAAAGTAACCTGCTTGGTTGATGTGGGGCAAGCAGTGGACATTGTTTACCTGGGTTTCTTCAAGGCTTTTGATATGATTCCCCACAGACTCATCCTAGAGAAACTGATGTGTTACAACCTAGACAAGTGGTCTGTGCAGTGGGTGTGGAACTGGCTGACAGGCTGCACCCAGAGGGTGGTGGCAAATAACTCCTTTTCAAACCAGCAACCTGTGACAAGTGGGGTCTCCTGTGGATCGATATGGGGCCCAATGCTGTTTAATCTCTTCATAAGTGATCTGGATGATGGGGTCAAGTGTACCCTCATGAAGTCTGCTGACAACACCAAACTGAGTGTGTAAGTGGACACTCTAGAAGGGAGACTCACTCTGCAGGAAGACCCAGATAGGCTGGAAGAGTGGGCTAACAAGAGCCTTATGAAATTCAACAAGGACAAGTATAAGGTCTTTCACCTGGGAAAACATAATCCAAGAGTACAGCACAGACTGGGATCTACCTGGCTGCACAGCAGCTCTATGGAAAGGGATCTGGGGGTCC
Organism: Strix aluco; assembly: GCF_031877795.1. Taxonomy (NCBI): domain Eukaryota; kingdom Metazoa; phylum Chordata; class Aves; order Strigiformes; family Strigidae; genus Strix; species Strix aluco. The sequence continues at coordinate 40,091,308 of NC_133934.1, read as the reverse complement.
TGGTGAACAAGAAGTTCACCATGAGTGAACAGTGTGCTGCTACAGCAAAGCAAGCCAATAGGATGCTGGGTTGCATCAACAAAGGCATCCCCAGCAGAGATAAAGAAGTCATTATCCCCATTCTACTCATTGCTTGTCAGGCCACACCTGGAAAAGCTGAGAGAATTGAGTTTGTTCAGCCTTGAGAAGAGAAGACTTAGGGGAGACCTCATCATCATGTTCAAGTATTTAAAGGGTGGCTACAAAGATGGAGACTCCCTTTTTACAAGGAGTCACATGGAAAAGATGAGGGGTAATGGGTAAAAGGTACTCCTTTGGAGATTGGATTGGACACAAGAAAAATTTTTCAAAATGAGAACAATCAGCCACTGGAATAATCTCCCCAGGGAAGTTGTGGACTACCCAGCACTGGACATTTAAGAGTCAGCTGGACAGGGCACTGGGCCATCTTGTCTAGACCATGCTTTTGCCAAGAAAGATTGGACCAGCTGATCCTTGAGGTCCCTTCTAACCTGTTATTCTGTGATTTCTAACAGAAATATCTGTGCAAAAAATAGTAAGTGAAAAGAGGATTAAGGTATTACTCTTGAACTATTGCTTTGACTTGTTTTATACCTTTTTTATTAATTTTGTCATTATAGCAATGCTGACTAGTTTACTTTGTTTATTTCAAGCATATGAAGGGTGTTACAGTTCTAATATGGACCCACTAGACAACTGTGAAAAGAAAATTAGGTAGAATATTTACATATGTATGAGGGTAGCCATTTTTACTAAAGGTACCTCACAAACTACTATGGGACTCAAAGAGATGAGTCCTCTTTGTTTACTGAGGCCACACAGAATCCAGACTCCACTGAGATTAAATACTTCATATGGATGTTTATGTGGTTTCTCTGTGTTCCTTATTTCTCAAATTAAATGGTTTTGCAAGACAGACACCAAATACTTATTATGCCCTTTACAGCCTCCACCTCCCTTGAAACTGAACAAAGTATGCTCTTTGCCAAGGTGAACTATTTCTTAATTGCCAATTTTATTTTTAATAGTAGTTTCAAAGCATTGTACTTAGCTGCAAAAAAAAAAAAAAATCCCATTTACATAATGTGGTAAAAGCGCTTCTCATGCTGTGTTAGAACCGCTCTTAAATGCATTTCATTTCATGATGATGGCAACTGTATACTGCAGCAAGCCACAAACATTATTGAACTGGGTTTTGCTCAAAAAGACATTTAAGCATATACATAACCTCATCAGTTTTCTAGTTTTATTTGCTTTACTAGGTATGTTCTTGAGCTTAGAATTGCACTCATATCTAGGGACTTTGCTGGACTGGAGCCTGGCTGGTGCTGAATATGGTTGTCCAACAACGACACTTCAATATTTCCAGCTCAAAGCTATATGCTTTCACATGCTTGACTGTCAGCTCTTCAAGGTTAAATAGAAATAATGTACTTTGCAAGTGCTTCTTTACTACATTATCCTTCATGTTCAGAGACTTATCATATTAGCAAAAAAAAGAAAGCATTTGTAAATGACTAGTACATTTTAAAGACAGAAGAAATCACTTGGTCACCTGGTTAGATCACTTGGGAGAGGGCTACAGAACTGTGTTTCAACAGTCTTTCAATAAAGCCCAGTAAATCTTATTTAAAGGAAGCCTATCTTTCAGAAGGCATAGAGACTGAATTTAAAAACATCAGAACATAAAGAATGCACATTTACCTTTCCCCCCCCCCCCCCCCCCAGTTATTAACCACTGTTATTGTGATACATTCAAAATAAGAAACACAAAAATGTACCCGGCTAACTTTCAGTCACTGTTTTTCTATCTTCCTCTATTAAAAATCCTTTTTAATCCAAGTATTCTCGCTCCTTAAAAACAGTTATAAGTGGAAATCTGTCTAGTTTTTGATATGTCTGATAAGCCTTATGTGCAATATTTGCTATGTTTGTCTTTATTCTTTTGGTGGTATAGAAGACCAAATAAAGTGTTTCCTGTTGGAAACAAAAACAACTGGAAAAACAAACCTTACAGTCATCTCTAAGTATTTGCAGAAAAGTCTTCTAGTAGCAAAAACCCTTTTTAAATTAATCCTGTGAGCTTGTACAGCTTTCAGAAAGGATTGTTGAGTTCAGTTTGAAAGGTACTTCAGAGAATAGAGAAAATTCTCACTGACACATTATTTTTCACGAGTTTCCTTTAGAGACACTTGTATCTGCAGGTATGTAGATGTGATAAATGCACATATAAAAAGGCTGTGAATCTCCTGCACTCTTGACAGGCTTACAGCAAGTATAGATTTATTTATTTAAATATATAATTACAGGCATCAGTCAACAATCCAAAATAAATCAGAATGACACCTGTAAATGAGGTCTGCTCTACCTTCACCTTTCACATATGATTCATGGATGTCAATGTTTTTTAATTATGAAGCCATATGTCTAAAAGTGTGGTTGAGTCAAGAAAAGAGAGATGGACACATGAAACATCGAAGCAGCAATAGCCATCTATTTACAGATGTGTGCAGCCTGAGAAAGCTGATCAAGATTTATACTAAGCAATAACAATACTAAGTGCCCCATAGTTTTTCAGAAGTTTAATTATTATTATCTGTTTGTTGTTATAATGGGAGTTTACATTGTCTAATGACCTTAAATGTGTTAATTTGGAAAGTAAGAGTAAAGTTTTCAGACAGACAGACAAAAATATGCTCTACTCACATTTTAAAACAAAATGGGAGCTCTACCTTAAGACTTCAAGGCAGAATTAAAGTTTCACAATAACTTCATTGTTACTGTAAAGCATCACCAAAAAAAAAGACCTTGAGCTTTATATAAGAAATTTTCAGGCTAACTCTGTATGAATCTACATGGTGCAAATTAGACATATGAGACCAAGTCCTGAATGGAGCAGAGTTACTGTTGTTATGTCCCCCAGTCATGTTAATTAGCTACTCAGTTTTTGGTAGATCAAGAGTTTCTGCACAGGTTTCCCTCCTTCAAAGTTAACATGAGACTTGAGACACAGAATGATTAATATCTTGGTCAATACCAAATACACCTTATTTTACAGTGGTCTTCTGCAAATCAGCTATATATTTTCATGTGACATTCAGCAAAATTTTTGTGGAATATATATTTGTGGTTTTCTTACTTTGATTTTACCAGCTGTTTTTTTCTTGAAACTGTTGTCCTTTCAAAGCACTGTTTTCTCTGATGATTATTTTCTACTTTTCATTAGAAGAAAAAAAAATTATGCAAAGTGTACCACCTTCCTTCTTCCATGGAAAGACCTTCAGCCTTGGTTTCATGCATACGCTTTTGGGATATTTCGCATAGACTTAAAAATTGTGAGTCCCTGAGCATTCTATATACAACATTTTGTGCAATCAACAAGAAAACTTGGAACTTATTGAAGAGTCAAGACAAAAACCAGATGATGTAAACCCATCAGTAACATCTAAATATTTTGAGGTATCTTTCTTAGGGTAGTGACCTTGTACTGTTATTTGTCTGTTAGTAATGAATATATCATGTTGGTATTTTTCTCTTAATCTTTTATATGTCCAAGATACAAACATTGATACATTTCCTTATCTGTTTCCTTATCTGTGCAGAGTAATTGCAGATTAGTTTTTAATAAACAACATTTCTTGTTTGCCTTTATCTGTTAGAGCGAGTCAAGAGGTGGTAAAGAAGGCATATTTAATCATATTTCTGTGGCCATATGTCCAAATTATATTTAAGTAAAAAGCACTCAGAATCATCCTTGTCGTATCATTCTATTTTACATATATTACTATGTTAAAAATACCATGTCTTTTCTTTTTATTCCTTCTAGTAAAGTCATACCAGGGAATTAAGACCAGTATACAAAAGGTATATAAGCATATTTATGTTGGCACCAATAAAAACATCCATTGTTGCTTTTTAATTAATTGGACTCTTTTGCTTGGTTGGACTTCTGTCTAAAGATAGATGCATGCACAGCAAGCATCTGTGGTCTCTTCAGTGCCACTCTTTATTTAAGATCACTGTGTACTTTTTCAGTCCCTAAGTAATGTTCTTGTCTAATTTTTAACACACATTTCAACAGAATCTTGAGATCTTCTGATAAATCACATAATATGAATTGTCCCTCCTTCATTTGAGAAAGGATCTCAGTGGCACCTCTTTTTTTAAGTCTTTCTTAAAATAGTGACTTTGTATTACTATATACCTGTTTGCACTACAGAAATAATTTTAGTCTCCAAGAGGGAGAGTATGCTGACAGTCACTTGTACCACTAGCCTTCCTTACTTTGTGGTTTCAGTTTTTGCAATGGAGCTGAAAATCACTTTTGATTTGTAAAAGTTTTTTAGTAAGTAAATTGGTATGTGTCTAGGTTTGGATATCACTCCATTTTCCTTAATTGAATGAAGTGAAAAATCACCAGGTACTTCTGACTGTTCAGTTTGCAAATGATTCTGTTGCACATTAAAAAAAACCTAACACAACAAACAATAAGCAAACAGGAGAACCCTAATCTCATGTAAATATTTGCCAGTTCCTTTTGGGAAACATGAGTTTTACCTAAATTTCAGTTAGATGAAGAGTGAATTCTCCTTAAGACCTGTAGAAAAGTTCTCAAATATCTGGTTATAAAATCTCAGAACTGTAGCTTCAACTACTGTTTTGGGTGCCTAAGAAATCAGTTTCTCTATGGAAGTTTACTGCTCAAATAATTTTTTTAACCTGTTTCTTGTTTGTTGGAGCAGGCATACTAACAATAGCATAGACCCTACTGTGATTTACCTTCAGTACTGGCACACCTAGGAAGAGAGATATCTTAGTTCTACAGGATTGATATATATCTCCTCCCCTTTTCCTAACATTAGCCCAGGCATCACAGCTCTTTACAAAGTTATTCAGAGTCTCCCTTGTTAAACATTACTGTCTTCTGCAAAATCAAAAATCTATGGTATTTTTATCCCTGTGTAGAATCTTACATGCTGAATGCAACCCAAATGACAGTGTGAGGAAAGAGTGCCTCCAGAGGGGTGTTGAATGTGCATAAACACATACTCTATTTTTCTCATAGCACCTGCCTGAATTCTGTTGCTGACACATCAAGTGTTGAAAAACATCTGACAACATCACTCTCCAGTAAGTCTCACTTCTTAATTCTTAAGTAGTGGAAAAAGTTCTCTTTCTCTTCATAAATGTTTCTGGACCCATGAAGGACAAAATGCTTTCATGCTTCTTTAAAGTGACCAGGAAGTGTATCTGTTCTTTAGGTTCTTCTATCCAACCTGTAACTTAAAGGGTAATAAAATTATTCAGCCTCTGTCATAGGTCAAAAGCAGCCCTTCTAGGGGCAAAGATTCCTTCAGCTCTCTTTAGAACCTCATTATAAATGTTTCCAGTCTTCTATCCGAGCAGCAAGTGTAACTGCTAATGAAGCCATGAAATGGATGTGCTTTTAATGTAAAAATGGGTATTTCTGTCCACTTTCCCTGCTCTCTCCACCATAATAGAATTACTATTTTATAAGGATATTTGATAGTAACTTCTAGAGAAAAACATAAATTCTCCCCTAGTTTAATCTTATTCTTGTAATAGCTGTTTGAAAATGTGATGACTCGCATTTTATTTTTATGTGGAGTAACGTACAATGCAGCTTTCTGTATATAGCTCTTGCTGCAGCAGGAGTCTGTCAGATATCTTGGAAACATGACTTGCACGGACAGACTGGAAAAAACTGTGATTATTCAGCCTGAAGATGAGAAAAGCAATGGCAGGCATGGAAGCAGTATTCAGATACATAAAGGAGGAAGGGAGTAATATATTCTCCATGTGTACAGAACACAGGCAAGAAACTAGAGATTTGCATTTGTCATTAGAAGATTCCAATTAAGCACCAAAAGAGGTTGGAAAATGGAGATATGCGATGTATCTGTCTGGGGATATTTAAGGCTAGACAAGAATCTATCACAAATTATCTATCAGGTTTAGATGACCCTGTTTATGGACAGGGTTTGAGCCGGGTGAGCTTTTAATGTCCACTGATTCCATGCTTGCTACCTTCCTGTTACAGTTTTCAGTAAGTTGGATAAACACCTTAAATTATTCAGCTTGGTCAGATACCACAAAGAAATAAAGGCAATTTCTGAATATTCTCCATATTCCCTAAAAGTTTCAGCTTTTTACTCTTTCATATTTCCATTCAGAGATTTTTCTTTACAGAATCACAGAATCATCAAGGTTGGAAAAGACCTTGAAGATCATCTAGTCCAAACATTAACCTAACACTGACAGTTCCCAACTACACCATATCCCATATGTCAACCCTACTCTTAAAGACCTTCAGGGATGGGGACTCCACCACCTCCCTGGGCAGCCCATTCCAACACCTAACAACCCGTTCTGTAAAGAAATGCTTCCTAATATCCAGTCTAAACCTTCCTTGGCACAACTTGAGGCCATTACCTCTTGTCCTATCACTTACTACTTGGTTAAAGAGACTCATGCCCAGCTCTCTGCAACCTCCTTTCAGGTAGTTGTAGAGGGCGATGAGGTCTCCCCTCAGCCTCCTCTTCTCCAGACTAAACAACCCCAGTTCCCTCAGCCGCTCCTCATACGACATGTGCTCCAGACCCTTCACCAGCTTCGTTGCCCTTCTCTGGACACGCTCGAATAATTCAATGTCCTTTTTGTAGTGAGGGGCCCAAAACTGAACACAGGAATCTTTACAAAGTAAAGATTTATTTCCTCCTGTACCATACATTGTTCACATTATATGTGATCTGAAGTACTTAATCTTTCAGGGAAAGAACAAAGATGGGCAGAAAGATAACCGTGGAAGAATCAGTGAAAACTTCTACTCAGTGAATGACAGCTATCAAACCCAAACTATGAAAATAATATATTCATATCATTGTGTTATTTTGTGTTCTCTGAGTTAAACAACTGTACTGCTGAATATCGTTGGAGGTGAGCTTTGCCTGCACATGACAAAAATTTTGCTTTAGATTGACCTAACCACATGACTGAGGGATCATCTGCAAGCATTTCTGAAGCAATGCCTGTAGGAACATTGCTTTTCAGTGAAAGAGATTTGTGAAGGGAAATTAGTGTTCCAATATGCCAACCACAATAAATGGCTTTTCTTTATCAGCAACATGGTAGAGAGTATGTGTAATTTTCTTGGTGGAATAAAGATGTAAAACAAGACCCGACTGAACTGTTGCTCAGTTGAGATAGAGTAACTCTCTGACATTCAATTTAAAAACAATAATATCAAACAGCATATAGTCAGTCACAGCCCAGAAGAATGACCAGGAACATGAAGAAACCTTTGTATTGGATATTACCAACATAGAACATGACTGTCTGGCAGAGAGATGATAGAAGGGGACATGGTATTTATATAAATGACAGATTTTTTGTTTCCCATTCTCCATATGAAATACAATTTTTCTCATGCTATGAAGCTGTAAAATACTTAGATATTCAGTTAATAACAAGAGGGTAGAAGTCCTTATTTGTCAGTCATGTCTTAGAAAGACAGGGAAATAATAAATACAAAGGTAATGTAAAACATTGTTGTGTTGTGTGAATTTAATCAGCTTACAAGAATTCATTTATTACTGTAGCTTTTGATCAATGAAAAATACGTTTGGTAATGCTGATGAGAAAGAGTTTTTCATTATGTATTAAAACCACTTTTTTATTAAGAGTACTTGCTCTTGCTAAAATAAGAGTGAAAAATTACCCCTGAATCTCCTGTGCTTACTTCAGTGTGCCATAGGTACTTTTTGAACTTTCATAATGCATTCAAAAGTTTTCTAATATTATGTACACCATTAATGAAGCACATTTATAACAATATTATTTAGAACTATGAACTCAGTGGCTAAATATATTTTATAATTCTGCCAAGAATGCTGGCAACATTAGTCATCATTCTTTCTATTTTCCCTACAGAAGGAGGCAAAAAACCATGCTGAGGACTCACAAGAACCATCTAGGCTAATTCCCATCTTTTTCTCTTCTCAGGAGGAAATTTTCTCTTATTGTGAAGATGGATGTTGACTAGAAGCCCTGTAGAGCCTTATGTATCACAAAACCAATTTTAACCATGAGTCTACATTTTCAAAGAATTTTTTATCATAATGAGTCAATCTTTGCCTAGAAAATTTAATTCAGGTGTTAAGGTGGATGTGTTTCTTTGCTCTGTTGTGAATAGTAATTCATCTTTGAAATTTTATTTATCCCAAACAATTTTGTAAATTGTAATTGGAATAGCTGAACACCTTACATCTTAAAGAAATATTTTGGCATGGGATGATATTCCTTGGGCAATCTGATATCTGAGGGACGAGAATTAATCAAGGACCTAAGAGCCTGTAGGCTTGTTCTCTTCCTAGACAGTGCTTTACCTTTCAAAAGTAAAAGGCCAAAACTAGCTTTGGGAATTTTTCTCAATCTTTTCTGTTGACACTTTTCCAATCTGGGAAAATAACTAAGGAAGTTGTAATAAAATGTCCTACACTAATGTCTTTAGAACATGTTTTCGAACTGTAAATCAGTGACAAGAAATTCCCACATCCATTTTGCCTCCAGCATCTCATTCTCTTCCCCTGCTCTGTTCACTCTCTCCCTTGTCATGTTGATGCACGTGTTTGGAAAGTCATGTCATAAACTGGATCACTGAAGAAGTTCTGACTAATAACAACAAAACAGACTATTAATTAATGAGAGAAATAAAAAAAAATATTGTATGTACATTTTGAGTGATTCTACACTAACTTTGAAAAAAGAAAAAAAAAACCCTGACATTTTTCTATAATAAACAGATCTAGGGCAGCCTAGAGAGCTGGAAGTATAATGGCACTACATTTTTCTTCTCGAAGCTTCTGACAGGGCACATAAGAGGAACTATTCAGCATTTATATCAGGAAGTATTTAGAGTCATATAGTATACAGATGTCTATGTAAACCATGGATTATTTTTTTCAGGCAGAAACCAGGTAGAAGCATGATTCAACATTTGTTATTGGATGATTTATAAAGCTAGAAAAATCAATGTCAGAGAAAACAATAGGATCCAAACATGCTGAGTTATAGTCCTCTTCAGTCTTATTCTCTGGCTGGATTTACAGGGATGAAGAGCCTCAGAATGGAGTATTACAACATATGAGAGAAAACACAGATTTATGACTTTTCTTCTTTGACTGTCTCGCAGTTCTCAATACTGTTGCATATTTATTTTAGGTCTTCTGTGGCACAGTGATGTTTCTTCATAATGGCTTGACTAACTGCGCAGTTCAACTCTGCTTTCTTTTGGGACTGCATGGCTCAGAAGGTCATGGGTGTTTTGTGCTTGGCTAAATCTTAAATTGCTAACGTCAGTGAGGATGAAGGGAATAACTGCAGCTGGTATGCCTTCCTTGTATATGTTTTCAGACAGGATCCCTATATACATTCCATAAATGCTTTCAAAATCGGTTCCTATTAAACTAACCAGCATGTTCTTAGGGATTTCAGTAGCTGACTGAAAGTAATTTTCTTCCAATCAAGTTAGTTTTAAAAGGGTATGTGTTTCCTCTATTATAAACATGCTGTTATGCTTTGGAAGACAAAGCCCTAGTTTTCCTCTCCTGACTGCTCCCTCCCCTTTTTGAGTATACCCCCTGCTCTGGAATGCAAGACTTTATTCATGTCTTCTTTCATTCCAATGTTTTTAGAGTCATGCCATATTGGTGGGAACAGTGAAATCAGGCAGCGTATCATAACTTTCACTTAACAACCACAGCTCAAAGGAGACAAAGATACAGAGCGCAGAACTGTTTCTTGGAACTAGGAAGTGTTAGAAAATAAAGCCTTTCTCCCCTTTTCCTACATTAAGCTCATATTGTAAAATAAATAAAAAAACCCCCATGAAATAATGAGTAGAATAATTAATAGCATAATGAATAGAATAAAAGCATTTGTATTTCATACTGTCTAAACAGTTACATTTTATTTTGGTGAAAAAAGTTATTGTAGTGTAATAAATTTTACTTTTTCTTCAATAAAAACTTACATGGACATGCTGTAGAATTGTCATTTCTAAAAGCACCTAAATAAAAAAAAATGAAAAGAGAATTTAGGAACTGGGATGACTTTAAGTTATTGTAGCCACAGAGTTTGAAGGAAAACTCAGGAAGATAGAACTTTTTTTTTTTCCTCATGACCTGTTTTTTATTCGTGACAGGCTTGTGATTTGGATGAGAACCATGACACTCCCAGAATACGTATCTAATTTGGACTGTAGTGTATGCCATAATATGTCCCAGCAGGAAGATGTAAACACTGCCATAGAGAGTAAGAGAGGGAGTGATGAATAGAGGATATGAAGTAACACTGTTTATTTATGTTCCAGATCACAGTAACTTAAATACTCCCCTTTTCACATTTAGTAGCAGTAATGATACCTCTTACTATGTGGTAAGTGCACATAGTAAGTGCGGTGCACAGCCAACAGCTGGAGGCCAATGCATTATTTGAGAGTTTGAGGACAGAGTATAGTGCATTTAGGGACCAAGATTTATTGCCCATTAAATGGCTGTTAAGCACATCAGAAGAGTGAAAATTTTTCATGTATGTGTGTGTTGCTTGAGGTTAAATTTCAGTTTTATAAGGAACTTCATTTCAGATAAAATTATATTTTTAATTGAAAAACCTATAGCTCATTCTGATTGGATATACAGTATGGGAAAGGTTTTCATATCTATTTCAGGTTTATCATCTTATAGAATATTTTTTGCAAGACTAAATTTTTAAACTTTTATTTATGGCTTTGAGGCTGATAATTTTGAATTTAACAGGTTATTTTTATTTTGTTTAGAACAAAATTTACCTAAGGAAGAATCAGTGACAAAACCTCAGTAACAAAACATGTATTGACAGTTAACAACTAAAATTCATATTTCTACAGGCATATTTTAGGAAAAATCTCCTTTTCTGTTCCATATACTCCCTACAGAACGCCCCCCTGAATTGTTGAAATTGGTGTATTTATGAAATAATACCACTTACCTGTTCTTTCTACGACACAGTTTCAATTGGTGAAGTATTCTTTACATCCTGTTCTAAAACACTTTGCTGCTATTAAGTTTAAGAGCCACTGGGGCCCTCTGGGGATAAAAGTAGCCATTCAAGTGCAAGGTCATTAGGAAAACCTGGAATTTTCAAGTTAGTTGTTATGACTCCTGTTAGGAAAGGTATCTTTAAAAATCTGTTTCAAGAGCCATGACATCTTATGTGCAGCAGTCTAAACCCAAAATTTCCTCTTACTACTGAGTTAATGGTGCAATGGAATTTCTATTCCAGACATAAAAGCAATATGATAAGTGTACAAGGAATATGGGATTTTAAAATTTACATTCATAAATTACAGGTTCATTAATTCATCTGGGAACTCTGTAACAGGTCATGATTCCTTTCTTACCAAATTTGCTTTGGTACACAAGTGACAGTTATTTCCATTCTTAATGACAGGGGCAGAAAATGTCTGATTTCAGTGAGCAGTTGCTAGCAGATTGGTAACACCTCATCTAGCTCTCAAAAGAAACTGAGACTGGGAGAAGAGTATTCATGAACCCTCCTCAGTTATCAGACTGTCCTAATTCTCACCCAGCCAGTTACTAGTTTAAGTGATACTCTCATCTTCCTCTTAGTAACCATATTCCTCTTCCCAAACCCTGTGAGTGAACACTTAAAGGAGCTATTGTATTTTTTCCTTTCTGCAAACTAGACAAAGGTCTTTATTTAACAATTCTCTAAAGAACACAGCAATACAAGGGGCTAACATAAACAATCTCATTGCTAGTAGATACAAAATGGTAAAAGAAATTACTATAGAAAATGATTCCAAAGCACTAGTAGCTTTTATTAGATCTTATGAATTGCTATAGCACCACTCTGAATAAACTGAATATTCTTTGACTTTTGAAATATAGAGTCAGGTCTTATTTTTACATATTCTTGATTCCCTTCTTAATCAATTGATCTTGTTGCCAGTGTAAGTGCTCTTTCTACAGGGGAAAGGCTTATAAAACTAGCAGTTTATAAATCTAGCAGTTGAGTGAAAATACAGAGTCCAACACATCCAAACCCTGAGTTATTGTATATCAAAATCTGAATTGTGCACAAAGTGCCTAATGCTATTGTTAGCCTCTGCCAGTAAGCAACACGTTATTAACAGTTATGTAAGCATCTCATAACTGGTCAATTGAAAGCTGTATTATACTGCTAACATAAGAAAAACCCCTAGAAGTAGTAAAAACATCTGATACATTTTATAATAAGATAATAAGATATGAGTTTATTATTAGGAATAGACACATAAAAGAAATTATTGCTTAAGCTTAGTGATTTTCTTTGTGTAACATATCGCTTAGACTTTCAGTATTGATTCAAACTGAACTGATTCCTTTGGGTTGTATCATTCAGATGTGTTCTAACCATCCTTCCCTGGTAGGGAATGAGAGGAATCATGATGGACAGGGAATATTTATTTTGGTTTTAGTTCTGCTAACCAAAATTGGATCCAACTAGCAGAACATTCTGACATTTTGCATGAAATCTGGTCTACCCTTTGCATGGTTGTGAGACGGAGGTTACAATGATTTGTTTGGTAACACAAAAAGCAGACATAGTGTCTGTCTTGAAGATCTTATTAGGGATAGTGCAAAAATACTGGTCAATAAAGCAGTTCTCCTTTACCAAAGAAACTTTTTACTGAAAGTGACCACCTACAAAACCCCCAGTCGAAAACAATAAAATAATAATAAGCTTATATGAAGGGTAAGCCTATTAATAGTAAAGGTTAAACCCCTATGGAGGATAACCCTATTACTCTTAAGTGTTTGTATTTATAGGACTCAGAGGAGAAAAAGAAAATTTGAGAATCCATATGAAACATTAAGGAGGAGGAAGCTATTCCAAATATAGGAACAGCCTTCAGTAGGGCCCTAAGCAAAAACTGGTGTGAAACATGGATGGAAGAAGGAAAATTGGTTGTTGGAATGAGGGTAACATGGAAGCACTATTGTGAACAAGAACAGTTACATACGGTTGAAACTTGAACACACCCTTGGAGATAAGGACTAAATGCTCAAAGAAGAAAGTCAGTGATGAAAGTTAATCAAGATGTGAATGCTACATGTGGACATTAATTCAAGCTGTTGCTGCCTCAGTGAACTGGAGATCAATCAGGTAGAAATAGGTGACTAACAGTCACAGTCAGTATATGTATAAAATACAACGTGGCTTTACCACCTATTCCTAATTTAGGAAGCTCCTGACAGCTGTTCCCATTAAAGGATCTACAGCTAACTTGTTCTTTGAAAGTCCATGCTGTATCCCTGTTTACCACCAGATCACCTGTGGTGTATCCTTATGAATCTATATCTGAGCTGACCTCAAGGATGTTGGCTATACTGTGCTACTAGCAGTCACACTATCGATTTTTATCCACCATGTTGATATTTGACTCCATCATTGTCCTGTTCCAGAGGACATGCTGCTTTGGCCTGTCAGTATTTGCACTGACACTGTGCCTACAGATGTACTAATGAGCTATTACTAACACCCTAAATTAGGCGCTGATGAAGAACACATGCTGAATTTGGCTAAAGTTTATCTTTTTTGATGCTCTTGAAAGACATAATCATTTTTTCTGATGTAAAACTACCAGTCTTATGGACTGTACTATGAAGTTACACTTATTTCCTTTTTCCATTAAGATGTTTTTACATCATAATGGCACAATGTGCCCTACAAGTTTAGAATCTAAATATTCCACAAATCAAGTGGAAGAAAACTGAACAAATGCAATTACGACAAAGCTAACTCCCATCTGACTTCCTCTTGATTATCGTGAATACAGTTGTATCTTAAAGAGTCCAGTCAGCTGTGTCCAGCTGTTTTGTCAGGAGACATCATTAGCAAATTAATTAGATCAGTGGAAAAATATATCTGTTTTCTTTCATTTTTTTTAAGAGTTTTGTACCCAAAAAAGGTAAAAAAAAAGAATAAGTGTTAAAGAACTTTTTTTTTCATGTGGTACAAAATGTAAACGTATGAGAGTGCTATGCTACTTAAAACAAATATAAGACCATTTAAAAAAACATTTGGTGTGTTCTTAGACTCCTGCAAAAAACAAGTTTCCTTTTTCTGATTTCTCCTCTGCATTCACACAGACTTAACAGGCATCTCCCTGAAAGTATTTTTGGCTAGATAAAAGAGTTTTACAGCTCTGGGGAAAATAACCTTACTATTGCTCTTAACTATCCCCTTGATACTTTCATAAAAATGTTAGACCAAACAGAATCTCTCCAGGAAATTCCTAAACTCTAACCTTTCAGGGTCAGAGAATGCAGCAGACAGTTTGTTGTCTTGAACAGTGACCTCAGTGCAGTCCTACTCCAAACAAACTTTTAGATGCTATCTATGTATTATCTCAGGGGAATTCAGTGCTAGCCCTTAGAGATCAACAGTAGCACTTTTTGTACCACTTTCTTCACTTTCTACAAAGAATGAGGAAATGACTCTCGAACCCATTAAGTTTCAAGTATGCTGTAATTATTGAGTCTCTTTGAATAGCCCTAGTTTTGCAAAAATTCAATACTGGAAATTGTTTTTGAGAAGCTAAAATGTGCAATATCTCATTCTTTATGATGTGAATAATTCTGAAGCCAGAACAGGTTTTGTGCATATTTAGGATATTATGGGACTGAAAGAGATTTTCTGGGACACCAAGAACATTTCTGTTGTAATACACAACATGTTGTATAATTTCTTTCATAAACGTAGGAAATTCCTTCTTAAAAGTAGTTTTAAAAGAGTCCCTGTCTTACTTCATATAAGTCATCATCAGATAGAATTTAACTCCGTATTCTTAAATGAAATACAAATTAGACAGCCTTGTAGAAATCACTGGTTTTGTTATTTTATGGAAATAAACTTCTACGGAAAAATGCCTAGTTTGACACTTTTTGAGATTCCAAATTCTGCCCACCAAAACTTACATATTACTTAATTCATTAACATGCAACTTCTGTAAAAGAAATTTTTACCCATATCTTTATCATTGTAAATTAAAAAAAAAATAAAAGTATCTTGAAAAATCTGTATATAGAGAGGAAATTATTTAGTGGGTTTGCCAAATACACTAAAGCCATCAAACTATTGTTTGGGTGAAATCATATACTACAATAATCACAAGGTTCCACAATAATAATGTATTCCTTTTGGTATAATTGTGTTTTCAGTCAACAAAAAAGGTTGTTTTAGAGAGAATCCTGTGAATTGTTGGGGCTTCTCAGGCCAGGACACATTCCAAACTTTGATCAATCTCTTCTAGAAAAATTACTCAATGACATTTCTTGCTATTTTACCCACTAGTTTCTCCCAGAAGGCCCAAACTTAAACATCTATGTATTGCTCCAGCTGTAAAAGCACATCTGTCTGTTTAAATTAGATAGACAGCTTCCTATAGTCAAGGGGCAGACTAATGCCATTAACCTTCAAGCTTTACAAGAACTTTTTGGTGTTCAGTTTTCAAACGCAATTCATAGCAACTGCATGGGAAGATGATAAATGCCATGAAGATTCAACAAAGTACATAGTATTATTTGTGAAGGACTTTACAGAATTTTTTTTTTTTTTAGGTTTTCATAATACTTTTAATGCTGATATAAAATTTTAAAAGTATACATTTACCAAGTAGTAGATTTTTAAGGAGAAATATGTTCTTTGTGGTTTACTGTAATCTTATAAACCATAGACTACATGGGAACAGTATTAAGCTGAACAAGAGAAATGTCTCTTGAATCGCTAAACCTTGCAGTGTAGTAGTAGAAAACACACCTATGTGTTTGTGGCATTCTTACACTGACAGCCAGATAGAAGGAAGTGGGAACCAAAACGACCTTTTTCTCCCTCCCCATTATAAGCTCTGTGCCTGAAACATTCTGATCATGATAGGAAAAGCCTGAATTATCTGGGTAGCAAGGAAACTTGCGATGTGGTAACTGCTGCACAGTGCTAGATAAGATTATTATGCTTTCTCATGCCTTCAATAGTTTAATAAAGTTGCAGATCCTTTGTATCTGTCATTTATAGACCTGCATATCCTCATTAACAGATTGTATCTTAAACAACAACCACATCACACAAGATGCTTGTCACTGTCACATATAGCATAGCTCTCACGACAAAGGTGGTTTGTATTTTTTTAAAAAAAATTATACATGTGTGAACTAATGCTGAGTAGAGATAAAAATCTATAAATTAGCTGCTTGAAAGAAGCAAAATGCTTGCTTTGGAGCAAAGAGGAAAATTTATAACCATAAGCATAGGCAAGTTTAGTAAAGCTGGAGTTTATATATGGTGTTATCATGTGAAAAAGTATAGAGAAGTAAAATGGAGAGGTTCAATAAATTGTTACAGCCACCCCTTCTTTAAAACAATAAGAACATATGAAAGTTTCAAAATAATTTGATTATATACATTCTTTTTTATTGCATTTTACTTTGCACTGAAGTTAGATGTAATAAATAACAAAAACAATGAACTCAGTTTTAAAAGGAGCTGATGCACTTCTGTGAAGTGCAAAACCCACCAGTCCCCATTCCCACTCACTCCTATGGTATCTAAGGACATTCACTTATTTGACTGAGACCTAAATGAAAGAAGTGTGGCAGACAGCTTAATGCAGAATGTCAAAAAAATTGTTCTCAGGAAAAAACATCCAGATGTGTCAATGAATATAATGTCTTGGTTTTATGAACCAGACATATAATTCAGTCCTGTGGAGTGTCTTTCACTACTCAAAACTATCTTTTCAAATCGGGTCTTTGATGGAAGAATTCAGATTCAATAAACAGTTGTCAAATTTTTTTGGTACATACATTTAAGACTATTCCCATGCTGCTAATGAAGTATTATTGATCACACTGTTTACCGGTCAGATTAGTCTGCTGTTGCCAACAGCAGAACTGTGCTCTACTGAAGATTATTGGTTATCAGCACAAGGTAAGTGAGCATTTGTTGAACAATATTAGCAGTGAAAGGAGAGGAGAAACACAGCAGTATAAATACTGCTTCATGCGAAAGACAGCATGAATCAAAATAGTGTGATTAAAGAAATATTCTGCAAGCCTTTAAGAAACATATAATTAAGAATACCAAAAATTTCCAATTTAGAAAGATTTTGAGTCAACTGATGAAGTTCTTAACTTTTTATCTTAAGACTGCTGTCTGCACAATTTTCTTTCTCTGTACCCTTAAGTTTCTCAATGATGAGCACACCATATGTTTTGTAGAATGAATTTAAGAGATCCATTACAATTTGATAAAGCATTGTCACTAGAGCCTAAAGAGACAGTTTGGATCCAGCAAGAATCATGAATTCTCATATCTTTTCAAGATGCAATGTAAATCCAGTTTCTATCTGTAGTTTTTACCCATATTCTGTGAGTATGTGTGACTGCAAAAGTTAAGTCTGTGATAAACCCCTGTCATCTTGTGCTGTGTACTGCTGTAGTCTCTACACTTGCATTATCTATAGTAGAATTTCTTGGCAAAGCTGGTCAATTTAATGGAAATGGGGAAAGAAAAATCGTCCACAGACAACAAAACTAGGGATCAAGTTTTAGTAGAATGACTTTTAATATCTTCCTGCTTTTAGCTGAAGACCTTTACTACTAGGCTACAAGGCCTCCTTGTTTTGTGAAATTCTCTCTGATATAGTTAACAGCTAGTTAACTCCCCCCTCCCCCAATGGAATAGTTTAAATATGTGGTATGGAAACTGTACTTATCTTTTCACAATCTATATGTTGGTCATTGGGACAGAGATTAAAAGGCTGAAAGAACTTAGTTTTAGTTTTATTAGTCAAAATAGTGTTTGAATCTGGGTCTTTCTTATCTTATGAGAGCGCTTTAACCAGCAAGGTGCTGTATAAAAGCAAAAGTGAGAGGGCATCACTATCACCTCTTGTAGACAGGTTTTGAAAGAAAGGATACAGGCAGTTATCTGAAGAGTAGAACTTGGGCTGTGAAGTTTGAATGGGAGGAGGCACCTCTCTGTAACACTGAGAAAACACCTAAATGTAGAATAAATGTATGAAATAAACCACATTCCTGTTTTCAGGATTACGTTGGGTCAGCAGGAAGTGGCTATATGCTCCAAGTGTTATTGATCATTTCCTATGCACTGTATAGGAATTGGGGGGCAATGAAGTGCGTTAGGCACAGAGCTGCTCAGCACTGTAGCATGAAGCTTGTTTGGTTTTGGTTTTTTTTAACCTAGCCTTAAATTCCATTCTATATATTACACAGGAAAACCAGTAGAACGAGAGACTGAATGTGTATCTGCCAAGTCACAGCTCCCTGCCATAACCACAAGACCAACGTTCCTAATGAGGAGCTACAACAGACATGAGTCACTGTGGTTGTGGTTCTGCAAAGTAACATATTATCTTGTAATTTAATAATTGTCACATTATACTTATGTTAATTTGTACTTTTGAATAATTTTTTGTATTTTCCTTATGATTTTCCCTCGTTTGTTTCAGAGAGACTGCTAGAAAAGTTCTATTTCAAAAGAAAAATATTTCTTATAAATTATATCTAGTACATCTAGAAATAAACAAAGCAGTTTCTCACACTTCTTATGTTAGCATTTAAACTTTATTATTACAATATTCCAAAAATATTACCAATATTACATAAATCACATACATGCAAGTAGCCTTTCACTAGAATAATATTTTTTAAATCTTTATAAAATAGATGTTGAATACTCTTGGCATGCATAAATTTTGGCTAGATGAAATGATTTCTAAAGGCGGCACCATACAAGTTAGCAAGGAGTTATCAGTGACCCAACATTAATACATATTTTGTTGTTCATTACTGATGCTGACACAATGCTCTATAGTTTGTAATTTTTCTTCCCACTCTAAAGATGGCAGGTTTTCCACATACAAAACTCTTAGAGAATTATCCTAGGTGCTCATCTATTAGTACCACATAAATACCACTAAAAGGTCCCATTAAAATAAGAAAACAGAGCTGAATTTTTGATCAGTTAAATATTTGGACAGATCAGTTGATCATTAAAAGTCTACATTTACCAAGTCAGTACACAGTGGTATCTGAAATAATAAGAGTAAAAGGCATTATTTTAAACCCCACAGTGTGGTAACTGCTGGGAAATGGGCTGTCTTTTTAAGTAAAGACAGCTGACCACTAGGCACTTTTAGCACAATAGAAACATAGTTGGGTTTACTCCATACTGAAAATATATTCTGAGTTAATTGAGTTCGCCTGTAAGCAAACACCTCTAATTCTCTTGCTAACCAAAGCAGGAATTTTTATGTGTCTCTTACATATTATCAGTAATCTTTAACGGAATGTCTTTACAGCTATGTAATCTACACGACTTGCCAGAGAAGCCTGTCCTTTTGCCCTCTTATTTATACCTGATGGCTTTAGAATCATTACCGACTAATGATACTAAAAACTGTGGTAGGTCAAACTGATACAAGGGTATTTTGGTACCTCTTTAAAAACACTTTACAGATTACCCTCAAATCCCTCATAATTTCTTCTAGTGAAGGCCACATTGAATCTCAGAAGAAATGAAACATGGCAAATGTGTTTAGCGGAATTTAGAAATCCACCCAACCATTTGCTGCTCAAATGATGTTTCAGGCTACACATACATGTCTGTTTATCAAGGAGGAAATCCCAAAGACATCTTAAAGAGAACTAGTTTCTATATAGTTAGAACCCACCCCCAGTAAAAAACTACTATTCTCATTTTAGAAATATTTTGCAGTCCCAATCTGAACAGGGCTCTGAGGTACTGTGCAATCTGTAGAAATAAAGTCTACTTTCTGTACCTAGAATAATTTTACTATACTGAGTAAAAGAACAGACATGTCAGTAGTGACCTAATACACACAATAGAAACCAAAACGCTTCCATGCTATGGAAGCGGGTTTCCGGAAGTTTTTCTCTATGTTCAGTACCCTTTCCTTTTGTTTACTCTTCTCCAATGTTCATATCAACTATGAAAGAGGTTATTTCTATACTAAAGTATAAAGTTTTATTTAGTTAGTGTTATGCTTCTATATTATACTGTAAACAAAAACAAAGCAGACTCCTGCTAATTGAATCCTAAAATGTCGTTGAATACCTCAAAGGCCAGCACTGCACAAAAATGACTAACAAGTTTAAACCCCACACATTCCAAGTGCTCTCAGATGCTTTTTTTCTCTAGCAGGAGTACAAGCAAGCAATACAGTTTAAAGTTCATTATGTTATCTGTTATATTCAGTACATGCAGTAGTTATGCTGAACTGTGCTAACAGAAAACTAACCAGTAGCATGCTCCAAGTTGAATTCAAGCTTTGCCAAAAATAATGTACATGCTTCAGCATATTTTGGCTGTACATCAAACATGAAACAATTTGTACTGGACTATTATTTGTTGAATTAATTGTGTTATCCAGCTACAGATTTATTTTCTTTATATGTAAGTTTGCACATTTTCTTTTCATGTAATAAGATGATATGTCATATAGTATAAAAATAACAGAATAGGAGATAGCATCACTTGGTATTGTGTAATGTTCTAAACTTAACAGTTTCTTTCATAAAGAGTAGGAAAAGATTCATTTGCCCTAGGAGCCCAACTCTATAAAGCTAGACTCTGTTGACCATAGCACTCAGTGGAATCCTTTTGTATTCAAGATGGTTCACATGCATTTATATATTGTTAATACAGAAAACCATTGTTTCATTGACAGATTATGTAAATCATTAACACTACATTATATAAAAGATGAATTATAAATTGTGTAAGTGATATGATATATGGTATATAGAATATAGTATGTAGTTTACAGTATAAAGTATATAGAATATAGTATATATAAATATTATATAGGTTGATCCAAACCTGTTGAAGTGAATAGTTCCTAAATGAAGCTTCCTTAAATAAACTTTATTCAAGGTCTTAGATAAACAAGACATGAATGGTGCTTAGAGATTCCAAGGGTCAAAAGATGAAAGAAAAGGGGAGTTTCATGATCAGAAGAATTCCTTGATATTGGTATGGGCTCTAACCACTTAATATCAGAATTAATCCAAACCACAACAGACATTTTCTGATCTCCATATCTCTTATATCAGTCAAAATCCAAGAAGTATTTAACACAGGCTATAGCCCACATATTGTGACCAAGCATAGAAAGCAAAAATTATATTAACTACCAGCCAACACAGAAGGCATGAAAACAAAGACAAGTATCTTTACACTCAATAAAAATTAAAAAAAAAAAAATTATCAGAAATTGGAAAAGTAGTTATTCTCCTTTCTTGGATACATAATGAGTTCTATCAAACTGAATAAGAAACGTAATCATCCAAAACATCTTCATTCTCCCTTGCCTATTGCTGAGTGACTAGTTTGCTCTACTGGCATGTGAATTATTTCAGGCTGAAGACGTAGTAAATACATCTTGCAGTCACAAGTCAGCCTGGTGAACTAAGTTAATCACAATAAAGCATACTGTTGGAGGAGTTGGTATTGGGACAGGAGCTATTTAACATCTTTGCTGGTGACATGGGCAGTGAGATTTAGTGCACCCTCAGCAAGTTTGCTGACAACACCAAGCTGTGTGGTGCAGTCAACACACTGGAGGGAAGGGATGCCATCCAGAGGGACCTTGACAAGCTGGAGAGGTGGGCCTGTGAGAACCTCATGAAGTTCAACAAGGCCAAGCGTAAGGTCCTACTCCTGGGTCAGAGCAATCCCAAGCACAAATACAGGCTGGGCAATGAGTGGATTGAGAGCAGCCCTGCAGAGAAGGACTTGGGAGTCGTAGTGGATGGAAAACTGACTACGAGCCAGCAACGTACATTTGCAACCCAGAAAGCCAACTGTACCCTGGGCTGCACCAAGAGAAGTGTGACCAGCAGGTTGAATGAGGGGATTCTCCCCCTCTATTCTGCTCTCATGAGACTCCACCAGGAGTACTCTGTCCAGCTCTGGGCCCCCCAACATAAGAAGGACATGGACCTGCTCGAGCGGGTCCAGAGGAGGCCACGAAGATGATGAGGGGGCTGGAGAACCTCCCCTATGAGGACAGGCTGAGAGAGTCCGGGTTGCTTAGCCTAGAGAAGAGAAGGCTCCAGGAAGACCTTATAGCTGCCTTCCAGTACTTAAAGGGGGCTTACAGGAAAGATGGGGAGGGACTCTTTATCAGGGAGTGTAGTGATAGGACAAGGTGTAACAGTTTTAAACTGAGAGAGGGTAGATTTAGACTGTATATAAGGAAGAAATTATTTACTGTGAGGGTGGTGAGGCACTGGAACAGGTTGCCCAGAGAAGTTGTGGATGCCCCCTCCCTGGAAGTGTTCAAGGGGGGTTGGAACTAGATGATCTTTAAGGTCTCTTCCAACCTAAACCATTCTATGATTCTATGATTATGTTCAAAATAACATTATGAGTCTTCAGAGATGATGCAGCACCTAATATAAGTAGTGAGATTTAGATGTGACTGGACAAATTCATATAGTATCTAAAAAATTTAATCTTAAGAACAAATAGGAGGTATTTCTGCCCCTATACTCCAGCCTTACTGATTCTTACTTGATTCTACTGTTGCAGTCCAAAAAAACTCCAGGTGATTCTCCCCTGTTCACCAGGCAGGACAGGTCACAGATACAGATGCATCTTTTTCCTTTTCTTCTTGTATCACCTCACATCCTCCTTTTCCTCTTCTCTCACAGTTTCTCACTGAGCTCCTACTAGCTCCCTCCTGGAATTAATGATCTAGTGGGCACCTTTGCCTTGGTCTTGGCTCCTGGCCTTGGCTGCTCTAGAGTTGTGAATAGAATCCTGCAATACCACTATCCCTGCCTTTGTTCCACTGTGAAGCATCTTGCATGCATGTTTCAGTTTTGGTACAGTTCCATGCATTTCATCAATCCATCCCTTTCCCCAGTGCATTCTCTGCTATTTCTGTGAAAGGAATAACATTTACTAATGCCTATGCAGTCCTAGATTTTTTCTTCTGGTGCTTGAGGAAAACTAGCCAGGCTGTGCAGTCTGGTGAAAAGTTTCATGGCTGATGATTTGCATGTTCATTTACGATTTAGGAGAAAGTTCAAGTCCTAGTTGTGTCTCTTTCTGTTCTGTGGCCCTGGTATAGTCATTATTGCCATGGTCTCCTCTGCAACCCGTGAAACTGGCACCTACCAGTGGGGTAGTTTGTGCTGTGTGGATGGAGAGTTATAGAGAAGAGCTTGAAATTAATAATGTAGTAAAGAAAAGCTTAACAAATGAACTTTGCCATAATTTCAAGACACTAGTGTCAGGGTGCAGACTGGCAACCTGTAGGCTAAGGAAGAAAGTGTTCAGTTTATGCTAGGAATATTATCGCAGCTGTGAGATAGTTTCATTGGAAGCATTATTTCAGTTTTTCTTGGAAGATTTACCTGAAGAGATCATCAGAAAACGTGAAAATACAAAATCCCACTGACTCAGTATGACCTCTGCTGGCCAGAGTCCTACGTTAGCAGAAAGAAAATGTGTAACTCGGATGTCACCTTCTAAAGCCTGTTAAACTGGTCATAGGTTAGCTTTGAGTAAGGATGAATTAGTATCCCATGTATTTGCAATCAATTTCCGATCTCAGATGAAAATTTCTGGTACTTGTTCTTTTAGAGTATGAAATTTTTAGTAAAATAGAAAGCAAGATCTAACCTGAAACAGTTAATTTTTTAAAATATAATATGTTCAGCAAGTAAATGTAGTAGAGTATTTTTACACTACCCTCAAAATCAGAAATTTGGTAAATCACCATAAGGATTGTAGCAAGTTATGGTCACTCTCAATAAATTATTAAATAGAACTACTATATTTTTAATTGTCAGTAAACTTAGATCACTTAGATAAACTTATTTTATTAAGTCAGTAATATAAACTTATTATATTAAGTCAGTAAACTTATTATCACTTAGATAATGAACCCTTTCTGCTATACTGAAGAATTTCCTATGCTTTTGGTGTCAGTATTTTGTGCACAATAAATGATCGCCCGTTCCTTTACTTCAAATCTGTGTAGTTTTAAGATCTTCTTAAACATTTCAGAGCTGCAAATAACCATGTCAAGTCACTTCATAGGAAAATTAAACGCATTGTTAAAATTTTATTGTTGGTAAACAATAGCCAAAGTAATGGTAATTGTGCCTCCTTCATTGTCACTCAGTATTTAATATTTCAGTTGGTAAGTACTGATCAGGTCCTGGCAAAAGCTAGAGAAATGTTTCAACTACATATAACAAAGAAAATTGCATTGACATCTACAATTGCTAATTAAACAGCCCAAATACATGAAAATGTATGGATTTTCAATCTTCTGACTCTTTTCTGCATTTAAGACTAATTGGTGAAAGAAGAATAAGCAAAACAGTAAAAGAAATGACTAGAGTGAGGTCAGTAGCTTCCATCTCATTATGAGTTTTATTAATTACTGAAGGATAAAATGTCATTTATGGGGTAGATTTATTATAGAAAAGTTAGAGAAAGATCACAAATGATCTAGCTGTGCATTTAAACTTTTTTGGTTGAACTTGACTCCAAAATTTCAGTCTCAGGGTCTGACCCTGAGGGCACCTAAAATCACTGAATGTGTAAGCTTCTGTGAGTGAAGATAGCTATGCAGCAAGAAATTTGTCTTTTGGCACACCCATAAATGTCCAAAATTTAATTGAGCAAGCCGTTGCTTAAGAGGTAGAAAAAGAGTCCAGTAAACTTGCAGTTGTACTTAATCTCCAGGTAAAATCTTATTTGGCTATTAGGCGACTGAAAAGGCAGTTTGTGAGCGTGTTTTGATTGCAGTGTTGTCTCTGATGTGTAATCTCACTGAGTTTTTGAGCATTAGGCACAAGTGCCATTTTTAATGAGAAAAGCTCAGGCACACCTAACTGCAGGATTCTGGATTCTCATCTAAACAGGCACCTAAATTATTGACAGGATAAGAGGGAGATGCCTTCTAAGATTTGCATGTCTAAATGCGCAGTGTGCAGTGCCTTGCAGAGTTATTAACTTGCATCAGAGCAATAGTACTGTGCTAGGAACAGCTCAACACCTAACTTAAGTAGCCTGGACTTTCAGGTGAAGTATGGCACGAAAGGAATACCCTCCTTCAGGTATGAGACTGCATCTGGGACAGAATCCTCTCAGGGTCAAATGGCCTCAACCAGTAACACAGTGGTCTTTGGTGTTCCTGTTCTACCTTACATAGTCCCCTATTCAGTCCATGTGCTATAATGAGTCTTATTATGGTATCTACATGAGCATGGGAAGTTATGATTCTGATGTTAGGTTAACGGTTGGACTACATGATCTTCAAGGTCTTTTCCAACCTAGATGATTCTGTGATTCCGTGATATACAATGGCACATCTGAGACAGTTTCATACAGGTAACAGAACACAAAATACAAGCACTCAAGCTTTAGGACATGCAAGGAATCAGCAAATTAAGTGTACACTGACAGCAAATTAAGTGTACACTGACTGCTAGCATAAGATAAAGCCTATGCTGCTCTCTCTTTGCTATTATCGATAGTCGTAATAGCTAGATTAAGATATGATAGAGTATCTTCCCAATTGCACTCATCTACCTAATTCTGAATCATTACGGAAGGCTGGAAGTCTAATTCAGATTCCATAACAGCTGGGTATTTTGACAGTAAGAGCTTCAATGCTTAAAATTTTGTGGAACTAGCCCTAGCTCCACAACTGTGCCGCTGATGAACTGAGTGTGTACCATTGAATATACCAAGCCACATGTAAATCCAAACAATCAGTGTTTAGTAGTGAGATCCATTTCAGCAATTTCAAGACAAAAACCAGTCACTTACTAATGACTGGTTAGAGTCACAGTTACCTCTTCTAAATACTTCTTGGTTACATTCTGTTTTATCAACTTGTCAAAAAATAATTAATGAATAAAACTATTGAGAAAATAAAATTTTGATAGAGTACGATGAATGTAAAACAATTCAACAATTACTATACAGAAAGGAAAACATGAGCCTACAGCTGACCAATGCTTGTGCAGCAGCTAATAGGGTTAAATTTTTGTAATGGAATTTTAAAGAATGCAAGGGATAATCTTTCCCTTAAAATAATCTTGGAACATAGAGACATTAATCTCATGGTATCCAACAGCTTGGTCCTTGGTAGTAATTAATAAGGCTTCTCTTCAGTTGCTGCTAAAATTAACTTAGTCATGGTTTCCAACTCATACGTCCGTCTCAGCTACATTCCTGAATAATTATGTTGGTTGATGTAACATAAATTAGAGCACTCATAAAAATAATTTCTATTTTGTAGCATGATAAAAAATATAGTATCTTTTTACCGTTTGGCAAAAAACCTTCATGTAACCATTTTTCCCAAGAGGAGGTGATGTGCTGCTACTCAGAAAACTGACAATGTAACATATCACTGCATTCCACATCCACAGAGCAGTCTAAGAGGTATGTTACGATGTCGTGTTAGATAACTCAGAAAGAGTTGTTTGGTTCAACTGCTTAGAAAATCTTGTCCTTTCTCTCACCACTGTTTATGACAAAGGCGTTTTTATCAAGCATAATGAAATAGTCACATATGATGAACACCCTAAATCAGCAAAACATTAGAGCAATTGCCTGTATGGGGCACACTTTAATATAAATTAATTAAATGAGAGAGTTTTGTAGGTTCAAAATAATTCACTAGCCTATAGAAAACAAAACCTTTAATCTAGAGGAGACATCTAAGAGTTCATATAATATTTTAGAATGAAGAATTAAAATATTCTGTACTGGTCCAAGAATTAGGATGATCTTATGACTTTTGCAGTTGTTTGGTATCCCTAAGAAGAAAGGCCAATGAAGACATCATTAATGCATTTTATTATTTAAGAATATGATCAAATCAAGTTTGTAATTCAAGCATTGCAGTGATATTGCATACTTTCTTGTTACTGGGATTCCCCTGGCATAATTTTTCCTGCAATACTTGAATGTTTTTCAGTAAGAGTAAGTGCTCATCTTCTACTGGTAGGACCCCATCCATTAAAAGTAAATACTCCTCCATTAGCAACCTCTCTCTGTTATACACAGTTCCTTAAAAACAGGCAAAATGAATACGAGTGACTATGAAATCTAGGACTACATTTTCCTTGCACTTTTTAATACACGTTGTGATAAGGCTGTTCTATAAATCACTGCCTTCATTGTCTCTTTGCTGCAAGGCCACCACACTTTTATGAATAACATATAAGTGAGCATAGAGAAAGGTGCTTTAAAAATATATTATCAGTACTCGTTTCATTTTTGGAACTGTCTGTAATACGAATTCTATCTGAACTACTGACCTTGTCCCATAACAATGAATGCAATGTTTCATGTCAGTGTTACAAGAAGTTTGAATTCCTTCTAATAACAACAGCTCTGACTTTTCTTTTCAAACATATTTCAGAATCTGAACTTCATGTTCCTACTTGAAAACATAAGTAATGTGAACCAATATCTTCCTATTCTGTGGGGACTGGGATTTATGATAAAAGAAAAACAGGCACTAGGAGCAATGTGTGCTCCACGCATAAAAAGGGAACAGTCAGCTAAACCAGTGTAGTGATGGAAAACAGAGTGGCCTTTGATAGATGTGTAGTATATATTTCTTCATCATGAGAAAAAGGAAACATTCTGGAGTTGTAGAAAGATCTGTAAGCTCTAGCACTAAAATTCGTTTCAGCTCAATACACATCAGGAATGCAGTGTACTAATAAACTGTAAAAAGAGATGGAGGAATGAAGGGAAAAAACAAGGTCTAAGTTTACTTTCAAAGGATATGGACTGATTTTGTTTAAACTCTGACATACTTTTCAGCCTGCTAGTGCCCAAAATGTCATGATATTTTACCAAGACACCCCAAAGCAGTTTAAAGATTATTATTAATTTAACTTAAATGCCATGGAATATTAATCTTTTAATTTAAATTTATCTATAATTTCAGCGTTATGATTTATTTCCACAGAAGAATATCTAAATCCTCAGAATTACTTAGGTACCTAAATCCTATCTAGGCACATAATTCCCTTTTTGACAACGTGCCTAAATATCTTACATTTTATTGAAGACATAGGCTTTAAAATTTTTCTGTACATCATTTTTCCACTGTTGATACGTACTTCCTATGCGAACTATTTTTATGTTATGTGAACTTAAAGGAAAGTTCCACTTTTTTAGTACTTAACAACTACCTTTTTGCTTAAGAGTATTCAAAGAATATTTCATAATGACTGTTTCAGAAAGGTAAACATTTGATTTCAACATCAAATGAGTAAAATGAAAAGGTAAAAAAGTTAAAGCTAACCACTGTTCATCCTTTCTAAATACAGATACTTTAAGGCAATGACACTTAAACCCTTATGACCACCAAATTAGTTTATGGATGTAAGATCAAAGCATGTTCAAATTTGATGCTACTGAATTCAAATTGTTCTTCAAAATAATTCCTTATCTCAGATTTCTGACATCTTGAACATAGCCATTGCATAAGCTTAGCTACTTATCTATATTTTTGTCATTTTGAGTGGATATCATGGAAAAATTTCTACCCTGACTATGGTTTGTTTGGCTCCAAGTTAAAACTGTAAGAACTGTTCAGATGGTAAATTGTGATAGGGCCATCTTCTCTTAGACTATAACTCAAAAGAATGTATTCACACTGATACCTGATTCTGTATCTATGATAAGCTGATTTAAAGAACGTTTTGAGATCATCTAATGTAAATTTGGGTCAGCTGCACATCTATTTTACAATTCTAGGAATTTTCTACTCAGAATATTGCTATGAAGTAAATATATTCTCCTGAATCTGACCTGTTTCCATTTTATATGCGTTTTGATAGACTTTGCACAACTAACACAGATGTTTAATGTCTTCAGTAATTTGATGACATCTAATTTCTTGGATCTCTAGATCTCATTATAGCCTGTGCTTTTTAGATAATGATTGTGCATTATACTTACCATAATTTTTAAATTTAACTTTGTAGGAAGAGAACAATTTATCTGAGTGAGAAAGGATATCTGGACTAACAAAAATTTAAAATGCAGACTGAAGTTGCATGATTTATGAAACTTTCAATGTTCCTATCTAATGAATACTCCCTAGATTTTTCTTGTTGTTTACGAGAGACTAGCCAAAACTTCAACAACATAGAAAAAAAGATCCCAGCTATGTAGGTCAAACTCTCGATTATATCAAAGCAATCCAAATTTCACTAGATGAAATCACAGATTTAAAAAAGGAAATCAGAATCTAAATTACTACTTCCAGATAAGAAAGTTCCTGAATATCATTCCCTTAAATTTTGGAGCTGGAAATCTGAACTCTTTCTATTCTAAGAAAGCATCATTATTTCTCAAAACCATTATCCGGGCTGGTTTAGCATCAGCCATGTCAGCCACATCATTACAGCTAAAAAACATTTTGCATTGGGGGAGTCCAAAATGTTGTGTTACTGCCTCAAACCCAAATGTTGTGTTAAGTGAGTAAGAATGCACAGTATTTCAGTGATTCCTTTTGAGTATAGCCCTCATTTTCTGCTCTCCATCAAGGAAGGAAATCAAGCATCTTCTTTTATTTTAGGGCATGGACATGGTGACAAACAAATCAAATAGAATGTTTCATACGGTAAAATTACATCTCAGACTTGATTTTTAATACTGTAGATGCGAGCTTTAACTTTGCATCCCAATATACAAACTGTTAAGTCAACTAAGAGATTCTGTTAATATTAATGGACATTTTATAAGACCCTGGATCTGGACAAAATTTATCAAAATTATTACTTTCCTAAAAGTGAAATGGGTATTTTTGAAAGTGTAATTATTAGTGTGCCAAATCTGTGAGCTTCACAGTAGTTATATGAATATCCCACATAATTAGCTATAGGTCCATTTGGAAATATCAGTCCATTTAAGAAATTGATTTAATACCTCTCTTACGTTATTTACAAAGTGTTGTCTACTTCATACTCAACGTGACATGTATACGCATATAAAATAAAACATGTCTGAAAGTCAAGCTCAGTAAACAAATTCATAAAATAGACTTCATACACACAGAAAACTGACTTGACGAAATGCCATTATTACTGAAGACTGATGAGTTTTTTAATCATTTACTCTTGAAAATATCAGCCTCAACAGGCGAGATATTTTGGCAGATATTGAAAATTATCAGACAGTTTAATTACTCCCTGTATCTTCTAATTTTTTCTCTCAAAACATTTTAATGACTGAGTGCATTGCCTTTTGGCATTTATTCAGAAGCTAGAAATAATCCAGAAGTTTATTTATAAAATTCAACAGCTTGTCTCCTTATGACCCATGAAAAGACTAGATTTGCCAAGATGATCTAGAGAATTAGCTTTCCCTAGATAAACAACAAGATACCTGCCACCTCAGAAAATCCACCTGGGAAGATGGATTTTCTTTAAGCAAAGTTAGAATAATTCTGTTATGACTAGCATAATATACAGCCCCAGTTCAAGGTATCTGTTAAATCAAGAGCAAGTACACACTCCTTTTTAGTTCTCTTAGCACAGTATGCGATCCAATGTCTAAAGTACTTTTTAAACTGGAATAAAATCTTAATTTACATAGATTGACAAATTAGATGTAAACTAAGTTTTCCATGTGCAGTGGAAACTGTGTACTCATAATTTTTGACAAAATATTTCCCTAAAGGATAAACTTCTGAAAGCAATATTCTTTGAGAAAAAAAAAAAAAAAAACAACACAAATCTCTTCTAGAGGTACATGCTTAACATGATTGCTTCAATTTAACAGTTAACTGTACTAATAAATCTTGAACATTCTGCTAACATTACTTTGTTATTTATGTAAATAGTATGTGTCAACAAAATATGTTAAGACCATGAGAAAAAGCTAAATGGTAGTACAGTAGATTTGCTCATAACTCTCTATGTGTCACTAAGCCAAAGTTACTAATATAGGACATCCCAATTTTTATAAATTATGAATCTTCCATGACACATCTATCAGAAAATGTAGATACGAGGAATAATTTCCCATGTTAGGCATTCGAAGATAACAGTGGTGCGTTCAATCAGACAGACTAGTATTCTTTTATATGATAAAAAGTGTATAAGCTTAATTCTGTATTTAATTAATCTGTGAAAATAAACAGTAAAATAACACTTCACATACAATTTATTTTTAGACTAAAGACTGTAGTGATTTTAAAGTGTCTAAGAACCTTCAGATTAAATTTTATATGTGAGAATTTTAGTGTAGTGCAGTTAATTTTTAATGGTGTCAGTATTGTTACTGTTTCTAAAATAGTCTTTCTTTTAATTTAATGAAGCACCAGTAATACTTATAATTTCTGAAAATGAAAGACAGAATTGCTTTAATCCACATACCAGTAATTCCCAAATTTAATATTTTTTATACAAAATAAAGATGAAAATCGACTCTTCTAAGAGTTTCAAGAGTGGTTCATAATGACTTGAAAATCTTGAATGTGTCTTTATTCTGACTCATAAAAAGACTGGATTTGGCAAGATGATCTGAAGGATCAGCTTTCTCTAGAAACAAGGTGCCTACTACCTAAGAAAAACCTCCTCGGAAGACAGATTTTCTTTAAGCAAAAGTTAGAATAATTCTAGCATAATATAACAACTCAGCTTAAGGTATCTGTTAAAACAGAAGCAAGTACACAGTTCTTCCAGTCTTTTTCAGGTTTTGATATAATATGAAAATACAGATGTGCGTAAACACATACCTTTCAAAACTGATGCCAAAGTGGGTTTTTTCATCCAATAACCGATTCAATTCATATTTTGACCACTGCTACTATCAGATGGAGATTGAGAATCTAATTCTAGATTTGTAATCCATCACTGAACATTCTTAAGGTTACAGTAATTTTGGGATGTTTTGAGGTGTTTTGATAGCTGTGCATTTTGAAAGCCCTAGTGACACTGCTACTGGCAGTTCTTGCCAAGCATTCAGTGGGAAGTTGGCATTTACTTTTTTTCCCAAGGCTGTATAAACGTCTGGTTGTTTATATTGCTGTTATCTCAGGAAACAGGCTGGAGTGTCCTTCTGTACTGTAGTTCACGTGCCCTTATTGGTATTAGTAGAAATCACAATAATGAGGGACCACAACTTATTTTTTGCTCATTTTATTTGAGATATCTGATTTATTTTTTTTTGCTATTTATTACTTTTCATATTACTTACTGTATTTTGCTGTTCTGCATAAAATGTGATAAATTTAGGCTTAGTATTACTTAGCACAATATAATGAGTATCTACCTGTAAAACATGATTATAGTCAAACTCCAAAATACATGCCTATTAATTACATAAATACACTTGTCTACAGTACTAAATTACTCTATATACTCTATATTTAAAATACATAGTGTATGTGTATATACAATAGAATATAATAGGAGATATACTACTACTATTCACCTACTTAGAGACTACCGGTAAAATTAGGGAAAGTGAAAGCTGACTCTTCAGAAAGCATATTCTATTTGCCTATCTGTTTTTTAAGTCTGCTTCCAGACACCACACTTACTTTTTTTAGAGCCAGAAAAAAATCTCACCTCTTAGAAGCATGTCCCAAAAGTTACAGACAGAAAAAACTTCCTAGGACTTCTAGTTCAGCTTTATCAGTGTTCTTATAATTCTGTCTGACCAAGCTTGAACATTCTAAGGTTGGGATTTCTGTCACTCTCCTCAAAGTCCACTTTATAATAATGATGAAGTCAAGATCTAGCAATGGCATAAAACCTGTGCAATTAGTTGTAGTTAAAGGCTTTTTTAAACACTGGGGAATTTCTTTTGACACAAAATAACATTGTTTGTATTTCATACATGGTTAACTTTAGGGTTGAGAAGTTGAATTAGAAAAAGAAACAACTATTGCCTCTTCAGAACAGATTTTCCTTTATATTGTATCATATTTTTGGATTATATGAAAATACTTTGTTTTCTAACAAGACATTTGTTAGAAAGCCCAAGAAAAATCGAAATGAAGCATTTATTGTTGAAACATTTCTCATGGAACAACTGATGCTATTTCTAGTGGAGAAAATTGACAAATCACAACTACATTGGAATTTATGTCTTTTAAAATAGGGTTTCAAATATTTTTTCCATTTTCTTCACTTTACAAATCCTCATTCACGAGGATTCGCAGTCTAAATTTCACAAATAAAACTTGTGTCAGCACTTGGCAGTTTCAAAGTGTTTTTATCTCCTTTCCTGTTTTTAATTTCAAACTTCTGCAATAAGTAGTCTTTGGCAGCATTTTGCACTTGCCAATTTGCTTCTACAAACACTAATGGAGAGATTTAGTGGATAAAAACTATAGTAAATAGCTGATAATCTCAATTAATGTAAAATATTTGCTGTAAAATTGTTTGCAGGGAGATTTTGGTGTCAACATGTTTCTTCCTGGATATTTTGCTTTACCTGGAATACTGTTTTTCTCTGATACAGAAGGCAAGCCCAAAACTCAGAGAACATTAGAAAACAGGCATGTGTAGGTGTGTTTTTCAGTCATTTTGATAATCAATGAGTATTTTCTATGGAAAATGATCAGTTTAAAGAAAATACAACTAAACTAAAAATGGAAAATAATTCTGTTTCCAAAGGTACCTGAATCTGGAACAGAGCTGCTCAGTTTAGCCAACATATCTCCTGATTATTTGTGGGTTAGTAATAAAAACTGGGCTGAAAATGAATTTTTTATTTATCTCTAGCAAATATTACTGAATCATTGTAAAGTATGACACAATATTAAAACATTATGTCCATGTTCTCTGTAACAGTGTAATTATGGAATGTGTTGCAACAATGCTTGTACCCTACACAATAAAAAATTATAAGTAAGGCTGAAACTGTGTCTTGATGTTAATGCAACAACCAACAATGCTTTTCTTTTAAAAAAAAAATCAATTTAAAAGTTTATTTAAATTGCAAATGTAGCAACACATGAGACTCTACATGCCTTATTTGCTCTTCACACTGTCCTCCTTTAGGTAATTAAAATGCACATTTTGGATTTTTCTATTGAAGGATGGCTTCTGAGTTCCACTTTGGGAAACACTTGTAGGAGCCAGGCATCAGAATTCAGCAAATTATTTTAAACTAGATAGTGTTGCCTTAAACACAGGTCTACTTAGCATGTCTAAATATATGAATATTTAGTGATTTCAAATAAGGCAAGAGTCCTTTCCTATAGTCTAGCCTGTTTCAATGCTCCTTCCAAAGCATCAATTGTTTCTAAAATAAGATCTTTTCAAGGACATCTAAATAATTTCCTGTCACATCCATATCTGACTCTTACCAGTACACCCATATGGAATTCGGTTATCAGCTGGGAAATGCAGACATACTAAACTTCAGTCTGTGCTAGGAGGTATTCTGCATGTTGTTAGAATGGGACGATACCAGAAATGACATAAATGTTAATGGCAGAAATATGAAGCACTTAAGTTATTTACTCAGCATGACACTTTTAATGAAATTTTTGCTTTCTGTCTGGGTAGTAAATGCAAAGCCAGACTTTTTCTAGTCTGGTTAGCCAATGTTACAGGATCTTCCCTCACAGAGTTTGAGAGCTATTCTTTCCTAAACAGAAAAACCTTTCACACCACAGTTCTCTCAGATATTGTGTATCTCCAGTGATTACTGGTAAAGTCCAGAAGAGGTAACTATAAATGACATTCTCTGTGAACTGCTCTGAGAAGCTGTTTGTTTTGTTGGGGTTTTTTCCCTCCTGAAGGAAGGAGGGTGAGTTAAAGAGGAAAGTCATTAGATAGAAAGAAGCTCATATAGTGATTGAACTTTGCTGG
The DNA here is from genome assembly GCF_031877795.1 of Strix aluco. NCBI lineage: Eukaryota > Metazoa > Chordata > Aves > Strigiformes > Strigidae > Strix > Strix aluco. The sequence continues at coordinate 40,056,290 of NC_133934.1, read as the reverse complement.
AAGTGTAATTTCAGTGGGTTTAAACTCTGCTAGGTGCCAGGCAAATGTTGGTGTTAGGTACTGTTGTCTGCCCCTCTGGAATCCTTGTTTAGAACAGTTCCAGAATGTGCTTAATGAAATTAGTCTTCAGTATTTAAGAAAAAAATTATTATAGTAGAGAATATGCCTGACAGCACTATGGGTAGATAGCCTGGTTATTTATTACTACTCTAACACCAAGATATTTATTTATGAATGAAGGATCCATTATGGAAGTCACTGGACAGAGAAGTAAGGAAGAAAATGGTTCCTGCTCAAAAAAAAAAAAAAAAGCTAAAATTGAAATGTGGAATGTGTGGATAGGAAGGAAAGAAATATATTAATAATGTGTACAATTTTTAGAGAATGATGTTTCAGCTTTCCTCATTAATATTGAACTGCAATCACAGCAGAGAGCACATCAAAGGCAAATATTTCCAGATAGAGGACGTGGTACATGGAGGAGAAGGGAAAGAGAACTGAGGAATTGAAGGAAAAATGGGCACATAATTAACTAAAGTTGACATTATTCACTTTGGAAAACTGTGGTCTATAAAAGGTGAGTAGATTTGATACTGACTCTATGGCTAATTGGTGACTGCCCTTATAGACAAGGGCAAGAACGGAGTCAGTGGCAGTAGACACCTCTCTTTAGGCATCCAAATTACTCTATTTTAAATCACTGTATCTTAACCAATATTATTTAAAAAGGAGTAATTTTTGAAAACATGGCCATTATCTTTTCAATATTCATCAAGAGGGACATCCATCAAAACACACCGTAGCTAATTTCAGTTCCTGTGTTATAAGGAATCAGTTCCTGTGTTGTAATTGCATCTAATATCTTTGTTCATCTTGCTTGCTGGGTCCTCACATTCACTTACTAATTCACCACATCTATGTTCAGACTTGATCTAAGATTTTCAAACTGGACAGATGTGAATCTGAACATTTTAATGTAAAGTTGTCCAGAGATATTTATACAGTGGTCCACCAATTTTGATGCAGATATCTGTCACTTAGTGAAATCAGCAGCTGCTGCATTTCACAGAATTAGATGCATTAAGAATGATCATCAAAACTGTCTGAATGGGCAATCTTTTAAACTGATCTAGCAGTAGGATGCAGTCCTAAACATATACACTCCTTTCCTTGGATCAAGGTGATAAATTCCAGTTTTTCTTGTTTGTGCTTGTACAGGCAGAAGGGGAACCCAAACCAGACAGAATAAGCAGAAACATAGAGCTCTTGTGTAACAAATGGCCCAGTTAAAATACTCAGGACATAACTTCAAGTCCGTACTTTACCTAATCTGACACAGGAATTTCAGCTGACATTTATCCTACAGAAAGTGTCTTTACTGTTAAGACTTTCTAGGTGTTCTGGACTTATGATACAACTAAAAGTAAATATTGTTGGCCAATACCTGAAGTAATTTTATTCTAATCTGTTTTCATACTTGTGGTCAGAATATGCCTACAAAATTGAATCTACTGAGGAAGAAGGTGCTTAGGCTGGGAGTCCTCCTTTGGGACTGAGCTTCAGCTAAGATAACAGTGGGCTGGAATCAGAACTGATGTTGTGAACACAAACTCATGGGCAGAAACTGAAATGCAGAGAGAATACACCTGCCTTTGGAGAAAGGTGGCAGTTAGTGATATCACTGTTGCCTAAATGGGTAGCTAAGTGCCTAAAGTGGTGTATATTATCACTAAAGTACTTTTGAGGAACCCAGCTGAGTGAAAATCCAGCTATATATCTATCTCCAGGTATCTTCCAACTGAAACATTGTTTCATAGCAGTTTTATTTTGGTCATATTTTGACTTTATCTGTTCTTTTCTCAGGCACAGTATCTGTTCTAGTAAACTGATAAAAAGAGGTCGGCTGTGTTGTTTACATAACTTCTATTTCTGTCTTATTCATGTTCCAACACTACCATTACACTTTGCAATACTTGAGCACAGGATTATGAATTCTTGGTTTCTGGCATTTCTCTTGAGCTTTTTGACAGTAAGAAAAAATCAAGTAGAGAGTCTGAAGGAGGTCAACAGTTTACAACTTTTTATTATTTTAACAATAATACCACTGCAGTTTTGCTCAGATTATCATGTCACTAGCACCATCAATCTAAAATGCAATCCCTTCCAGGTGTCCCTCACCAAGTAAGTCAGGAAATACAAAAAAGATATATATTTATATGTACACATATGCATTTTTACAATCTTCAGCAAAGTAACTGAAAGACAATGGAATGGACTCATGTCTGCTCATTATAGCTACCAAACTCTTTATCCTAAACTGTTCTTTGCACACACTCATTTATAGAATATGTCTGATGCTAATTTGACTATAAAAAATATTTTAAAACAACCGGTACAGTCAGGTTATGCATGGATTCCATGATGGTAAAGGTCTTGCCATTTTTTCATCTTTATTGTATTCACTCTTCCAATATACCTTTGAAGTAGGTATCATTATTAATCACCTTTTATTAAATAGAGAATCTACAGATTACACACACAAAGACACTGGACTTCCAAGCTGTAGGCACTGTAACATTTGGCTTTCAATATCCCATGAAGACACTGCAGCCATTAATTAGGCAAGTCAAACGTATATCCTTAAATATAGCCGAGGAAGAATTAGAATGGAATTCAGAATGGTTAGGTTGTTGAGCAGAGGTCATCTGAGCTATGGATAAGTAAGCTATACTCTTTAAATAGTCCCTAATCCACTAGAAGTTGATTTTTTTATCACCAGAACAAAATCTACAATTTCAGACCAGCCTTATGGTAAATGTCACAGTATTTTCTGTCTCTGCTCTGGGGCAAGTTTGCTCTTATTCATTGTGGAAAAGTTTCTCTCTGTACATCTTACATGTTCTGGTCATGAGTAATTCAGTCTGCTTGTGTACCAAAATTCATAAGCACCTCAATTGAATGACTCAAGAAAATCAAAAGCCAAATATTTAAATAAATAATTTATGCTGTGATCTGCTTTACTGTACATTGAAAATAATGGTGTCACCTGCATTTGAATTTTTCTGTATGAAGGCTTTTCTGATGCTCTTATATATTTGAAGCATTGATAACAGAGGAGTTTCTCATTTTCTGCAAAATAATGCATATTACTTTTGTACAGTAAATAAACATTATGAAGGGCCTTGGTTACATTCAATACTTTTACTGAGAAAGATTTTGCCTAGCAAACTCACTTGACTATCTCTCCTTCACTATAGTAAATATCCAATGAATTCATTCATGTCACTATTGTATTGTTTCTCTGATTATCTGAATAATATTTTCCATATTAGTTCCTTGCTAGCTGGGCTAGACTTTGTCTAATTGGCTCTGAAATTAACTATAAAATATAAAAACTGTATTTTCAAGGAAGGGACATGAATATATGAGGAAAAAAACCCCTGATTTTGCAACTATATAGAAAAAGGACTAGCTAATGCACTAAAGAAAGAACTAATCTAATCAGCAACTTCTATATACTCATTTTTGCACAGCCTTATGTTTCTTATTCCGTTAACTGCATTGAAAGAAGGCATTTCCTTTAAAAAATAATGTAGAGAATATAAATTACGAAATGATTATGCACAAGTATTGGTATTAATAGAGATTTAGCTATATCTTAAATTCTTCCCAAAGTTTTACATTGAAACTGAAAAACTGTAAAAATTAGTATTTCAAAAACATTGTATTCTTCAAACTGGGGATAGTTTTTATGGGGAGTGGGTTGGGGACTTAAGTTTTTGTGGAGTTTGCAGTATTTTGTCAGAGAAGCACAGCACTGAGACACACCATGGAAAACAGACTACGCCTTTTTTCACATCTGAAGTGGCACTGGTGTCACAAAGAGAGAGTCATGTTTCTTGAACGACTCCCCAGATGTACTGACTAGGTCCCACATGTTTTCAGCTTCTATCTCAAGCCAGTGAATATCACAGGTGGACCCTGTGGGCAAGTCCTACGCAACTTGGTAGACTAAGGGAGGGGATTCAAAATCTACAGAATGAAGATCCTTAAGAAATCCTGAGTCTAGTTTTGGGTATATTAAAGTTTCAGTGTCCACTGGACCTTCTGTAAGGTAAGGAAATTTACTTTTTTCTTCCTCACAATGACTGATGACAGTCCTTTTACACATCACTAATCAGAATCACCATGTCTTGAGATAAAAATTTTGAATTGGAGTTTATATAAGCACAGATACTGATGAATACTACAAAACCTGGCATTATATTTATCTGCAGAGCCTTTTCTGCAGACCTAGTCTTTGAAACAGACAGTGAGCAGAACTTAAAAGAATGTTTTTTTAAAAAACATAAAATCTCCATATCTCCATACATTATTAATAGAAATGTGTGTAAAAACCACCCTTACATTATTAGTCTAGGTTCCTATTTCTTTACTATGCTCTCTCAACACTTGCTAGAGAAGATAAAGTTCTACAGAATTATGAATAGCATGAGAGAGACTTTTACTAAGGATTGTAGTGACAGGACAAGAGGCAACTGTTTTAAACCGAAAGAGGGTAGATTTAGACTGGGTGTAAGGAAGCAATTTTTTTATGATGAGGGTGGTGAGACACTGGAAATGGTTACCCAGAGAAGTTGTGGATGCCCCATCATTGAATGTGTTCAAAGTCAGATTGGAGAGGGCTTTGAGCAACCTGATCTAGTGGAAGGTGTCCCTGCCCGTGTCAGGGAGGTTGGAACTAGATGGTCTTTGAGGTCCCGTCCAATCCAAACCATTCTATGATTCTATGATTCTGAGAGGATGAACAGTGACTGATATTTAGTTTCTATCCCAGCAGAATTATGATAACAAGCACAAGTAGACCAGTTCTGCCTCATTAAATCTCCGGGATGCAGATTGTTGCAGGGCACAGAAATATTCCTGGGAGGTACCACTATCTATCAGAGTGTTCTTGTATTGATTCTAGACATGTATTACTAGCTATTGTCAGACACAGACAAGTGGGCTAGGTGGAATTTGGTTTGGTCTGGTATAGCCATATCAAAATATTGTTATTAATAAACTTGGACTAGCAATAGCCCCGGTTGTAGGACAGTATCATCATTGTCATTTTTATAAACTGGATCTGAAGTAAAAGCCTCATCCAATACCAATGTAGTTTAACAGAAGTAAACAAGTTACATTTAATTGCAGGCTCTATGTCACCTGACCAAGGTATCACAGCAAATCCACAGTAGACATCTCCTCAGTCTATGTGCTTAATCCCAGCCCAGTGCTTCAACAGTAGCTTCAACAACTTAATTTGCTGCCTTTCTTGTATTGAACAATATGTAGTTAGGTAGAGATAAATACTTTTTAAATGCATGTAAAGCCAAGTTTTCTTCATTTGTTTCAAAAAAAGCAGAGAGTAATTAAATATCCTCAGATCCTCCAGTGGGAAAATATTTATTCTCATTTTAATAAAAATATTTTTGATTTTGAACATGCTTTAAATTACCATATATTTGCCTGATTTACTAGTTATGTTTCTATCAAGTATGAGAATGCGTGGTCTTATTTACTAGCAAGTTCACTGTAATGACATAATAGATTTTCAACTTCTGAGGTTTATGTGAAACTTCATTGAAATGAAACTCAGTGGAACTGGAAAGGTATAAACCCACAGATTTCACAACTTTACTACATACAATATCATCAGAAATTCTAACAAGGAGTTAGAAACATCTCTCAATATTAGAACTGTGCCTCACTTCTGCAACAGTAACAGTATGACTCAGTATGAACAGAAAAAAACCCCATAAAATGTTGCTTTTCCTTCCAGACAAGATGAAAGTCATAGAGCAAGACTGAAGGGAAAAGGTTGGCGAGAAGGATGTTGGCTAGAATTTCTAAAACAGAACCTTCCTTCATCTGTACTTCATGTCTAAATCTTTGTATTCACCCTTGGCTTTGTTTCTAGTTGGATGTGAAACAGTTTTACAAAGCTATTTTCTCTCAAAAACAAATGAGATTTCATTAAGGGACAAAAAGGGAAAGAAAGATTAATCTGGCAATTTGCCTGATTAACTGTGTGGAATACACTGGTCATGTTATTCTTACATTTCTCTTGTGCCTACTTTAAGTCTTGTATCTTTTACTGCATATGTTTCTCATCCTCATCTTTCCTCTCAGTCAATGGAGAGACATTGCCATGACAACAAATTTATTTATTTGATATATTTTATATGGAACTGATCACATATTTATACATTGCTTTTTCTACTTCCCATTGGAAAATATCAGCAATCCATTCTTTCACGCTGCCAAGTGTTATCTATAATTATTTCTAAATTATGATTTGGTAGTTGGAACTAGAGATACTCCAAGGACAAAATTTGACAGAGACCTTGACAAGAATGCCAGGAGAATCAACTTTCACACGGAAGGGATTATTATTTATACTGATCATGTGCTTGGCACTGATTGATTTCACAGAGTGAATAAAGTTTACAAAATAAGGCTCAACTGCCTAGTCACTAAAAGGCCAACCAGTGATCTGCTTGATTTTTGTCCCACTTTACATATGCTGAAACCAATGGCAATTTTATAGTTTATTGCTGATCCTCTGCACTGCATTTACTTAGATTCCACTGAAAAGTCTCCTAGCATAAGCAGCAAAGCTAAATAGAAACACTGAAATTAATATTCTGACTGACAGAGATCTGTAGGAGTAGGTTCCAAGTTATATTAAAATAGTTTTCCTTTCCACAGAAGCTGTGTATTTCATTTTAACTGGCATAAATATTTTCAGTATAAATGATCATTTTATTTTTCATATAAATATTCAAATTCATGCAAGAGAGAAGTATTAAAGGCTGTATTAAAATGTCCACATTATGATTTTTTACATACTATGAGGATATTAGGCAAAATAAAAGAATAAGGAAGCAGGATCAAGGCCAAGCTGAACATTTCTGTCTAGCATAGAAAGTTTCTAATAAGATAATTAAGTGAACTGAAAATTATGATAGAATGTAGGTGCTCATACTGAGCTAAGTGATCATTAGGACACATTTTTAAAGATAATTGCAGGTTCACAGACAACAATTCACCAAGGAAATGACCAAAATGTTTGAAATGTTACAGAAGAGTAGCTGGTACTCTACTGATACACCTTATAGGATTCTCCTTATAGAAGAAATAAATATTTCTGTTCAAATAGTTGGTTGAAATTCATTAACCTGTTGAATCATGTGATATGAAGCACAGTATTGCTTCAAGAATCCTAACTATTTTTCATGTTTTGAAAATACACTTTTCAAAGACAAAGGATTGCAATAACTATTGGAAAAACTTCCGTTTCTTCTAGTACAAAAACCTTCAGTTTATTCTAGTATTAATTTTAGAAACAGGCTAAATTTAATATTTTTGTCAACATTTTTTTTTGATGGAAAACAGATTTTGACAATACCAAAATTATTTCCTAACTATCTTTTGTCCATGGAAACTTAGAGCTGTTGAAAAACAAAATATTTTGTTAAAAAGAAATATATTCTGGCAAAATTTCAAAGTATTTTTGTGTATACATGCTATTGTACTGAATGATAAAAGATGTAGTTCAATTTCCTCTTTTCCCATTCTCCTTTATGTAGCAAGCACTGCTTTCAGACAATTCATCTTAGAGTAAATTACTTTACAAGAGAAAACCACAGTAAATCAAAATAGTCTTACTAGAGAGCCCAACATTTAGAGAGAAAAAAAGGCAACTACATTTTCTAACAAATGCTAAACAGAAATTACATGAGAAATGTGATTTCTGTTTAGTGCATGAGGTAATGGGGAACCCCATTGCCCATTTAGTTACGGGTGTACATTGTACCTATAACATTAGGTAATAACTAGTTATAGTTACTACTAATATTATACTCCATAATAAAACTGGCTATAATGGTTTATTAGTTATGGGTTTACATAACCTAAGTTGGTTACCCATGCACTCTGTAAATAACAGAGAAAATTTCTTTTCCAACAAGCTTTAGTTAAGTAATGATTTTCTGATTCTGTTTATGTATAGCTGCATAAAGAAAAGTGATGATTTTATATTTATATTCTGAAGACCTTATATTACTTGCAGTGCTTTTAACGTTTCCTTCTGGAGATCCACATGGTGGATCACACCTACTGAGCATGTAGTTGACACAGGTACTTGGATCAGTGTTGCCCAGAAAATTTCTAACAGAATAAAGACAACTTTCTTTGGCTGGGGAAAATTAACCTAGACACTGGAGTCCAGAATTATCTGTTGACATTCAGTAGCTTTTTTGCTGTTTGTGTAGTAACCATAGCCAAACATTTTTCTTGATCTATGCTTGGTTATGAAAGTAGAGCTTTCTTTCTGGAAATGGATTAACTGTTTGAATAATACAAACAATCTTCATTCGTATATTTATGAGTAAATAGTTCAATCTGCAGGTATTTTATTACATTCCTAAGTACTTGGATGATTACTGATAAATATTTTCAATGTGCATGCTGTGCCCAAAGGTTAATGAAATGTAGGATGAATGGACAATGACAATTGAGTGGTATGTACAGATGCTATTTTTTCTGCTTAAAGAGCTTCTGCCAGTAAGTCAGAGAGCAGAAAAAAACACCTTGAGATTCAGGTGATCAGCCACATCTACTAGGAAAAATGAATAACAAGTAGGTGTATTTCAAAGTTCATCCAGTTCCTAATTTGTTGTTCGTAAGAATGTTCTTCTATGTTTACAAAGTGTTTGGAAATTTGCTGAACCATTTAAATACATGAATGATATGTTTAAATTTGTTTCTAAGTATGTCTAAGAATCATCCTTAGTGTAGTCCAGAAACAGAATAATGCAGGAAAATGTCATGAGGGGATCTGAAACTAAATTTCACATAAATTAGCTGATCAATGAACCTCTTAGCCATTGCCTCATATTACTGCAGTAGATTGGGCCAATAAACAGTTAATTATTTATATCATGTGGCAAAGCATGACAAAACAGAGCAGACACTCCCCAATAATGGCAAGACCAGTGTTCGTGGCATTTACTATAATGCAAGAACTCAGTGTTTTACCAACCTCACTGGAGTCTTATGGTCAATTAGGAAGTGAAAACTGGGTCAATTTTTCCACAGATTTGGCTAGAAATTGTAGTCCTGATCTAAGAAACACTTTTCCAGTGAAAACATTCTTCCAAAAAGGTTTTATTTTTGCCAAAATGACATTTTCTTAGGGGAAAAATATGAACATGTTCCCAGTTTTATAGATGATTCATGGCAATAAGCTGTACTTCCACTGCAAGACGAAGATGAGCTCTTCAGTTAACTTGAATTGCTTAAGCAGCTGAAGTAACAGACTGAAGGTTGAAGGGTATTATTTCAGAAATATTTAGAGACTGACACAATATTTCTTACCATCATGAATCAATTTTGAGTGCAAGTCACTAATTAGACACAGGATATCTTCCTTGTGAATTGTTCTACCATATAAAGCCTGTGAGAGTCAATGGTTGGGAGTCTGACAAAGTATATAAAAATGAAAAAAAACAGGAGTATCCATGTAACTTCTTTAACAACTGAAAAGTGGTATGAGATAAAGAGTTGAAAAAAGCTTTAACTTGGCCTCTAACTTTGCCAAGAATTCATTAACTGAAATAAATTGTCCAGCAAGCTTCTCACTGAGTGAAATAAAACTTTTACAGTATTGTGATAACACATATCTAATCTTAAATTAGCTGTTTGCTACTGTATTTTTGTTTCACATTTACACTACAAGGTTCAAGCATCAGAGGTGTCAGAGAAGCATTTGAATTCCTTCTGTCCTGAGTGGCCATTTCAATATGGTAGAGAAGAAAAAGGAAGTAAGGTAAGTATAATAAAGAACTACTAACGTCTTCAGCACAGGGTCCAAGCAGACTCCATGACACTTCAGTTCTTGCAGCAGTTTAACTAAACTTCTCCAGTGAAAGACCTCACTATAGAACTGGAACTGGATCAAACCTAATAGGTCAGATTTCCTATTCAGTTCATATGTATTCTTTTATTAATGCGTCTGCTTTTTGAAACTCCATTAACTTTTGGCATTCCAAATAATATGTGAAAAAGTGCCCTGCTGCCTGATAATTTCATCAATATTGGAATACATAGTGAATGATCTACCCCCCAGTTATTTTCTAACTTTTGATAATATTTTTGTGATTGCTCCTGAGCTCTGACCTAATGTTTCCATACAATTCTCTCTCATAGATTCAAGATTTTTTTCCTGACAGTGGATACCAATTTTTTCTTAATATGTACTGATTTACATTTAAATATATTGAACTTCTTTTGCCTTTTTACTGCTCTTCACTCCATAATTTCAAAGCTTACCAAAACACTTTGCAGTAGACTTAATTTTTTATTTTCCTTTTATTTCAGGAAATGAATTGATTTACAACAGCGAACTTTTTGCTTACTTGCTACTTTCCATTCCATATAAATTTTAAGTACACTGGCCCAGAAGTTGATATCTGTGGAATCATAAACCCTCCAGTTTTGATGACTTCTTCTTCTTTTTTCTTTTTGTTTTTCCATTTCCTTCATGTAGTCAACTTCCAAAATGTTGTTCTGTCCAAAATATTCAGTTTCCTTCTTCTCTCATTTCTTGGTTTAATCTTCAAAACTGGATCAATTCTACATAATTTGTTCATACTTGAGTTTGTCTTCACTAGGTGTTTTCAGCTGATCTTGTCTTCACATTCTCTAGCTTCTAGGTCCTTCTTTCATAGACTTTTTTCCTTTTTCATTGTCTTTTTTCCTACATATCTGTAAATGTATCCTTGCACTGATTTACTTGCTGCCATCTGAACACTCTTGTTCTTTCTTTCTCTACTTCCTTTTCTTTTGCTCTATCACTTTTTCCCATCTTCTTCTCTGTCACTGTAATTATACCAGTTCAATTAATCCTATAATGTTTTTTTAAGTCATACTTAGCAGTAGAAACTGAATAGAAAGAAGATACTCTGTAAGAGATCTGAATAAGAGGGTGACTTAAGAGATAATACCAACATCAATGAAAACAATCTAGAGCATGACAAAAAAACCCTGTTGCTTAATAATGTGATGGGGTGACATCACAGTTTTAGCCAGAGGAAAGGAGTAAAAAAGGTAGCTACATGATAACTAAACTATGTATTAGGGAATGAGAAGGTTAATGAAACAATTTGGCCTGATATTTCAGGGCTATTGAACAATGTTCAAATAGATGCCAGTGACCCTCAAATCCCTTTACACTGTGTGTATAATTGCTTTATGTATTCTTAACTTGGCTTTCATTAGCCTAAGGGTATGAACAAGATTAACTCATCATACATAAATAAATAGTATTTATTTAGCATAGTCACTTAATCACTCCTGAACAAACTCCATGAATCTTTTAAACACATGAAATCCTCCATGGCATTTTATTCTGGCACAGCAATATATTTTCAGGCATTCTGATAAGTCTTTGACACTAGGATGAAATTTTAGCATCACTCAAGATAATGGCAGACCTTCCACTGGTTTCTAAAAATCCAATTAATAATATATATTGTAAATATAAAAATATATATAGACACACACAGAGTTCAGAAACTAATATTTTTTTATATAATTTTGAGTAAAACTAATAATTTCCATTCTGTGATATTGTAACTGCTTTCTTATATCCTATAGCCATAAAAAACATTACAGAATGTCATATATGTATTCTAAATAACAATATGTGACCTCTAATGAGATTACCCATTTATGCTCTTTGACACATTGTTCCTGAAACAATACATAAGTTTTAGATGAACACTTATGACATACTGTAAATTTCACCATTATGAATGATCTTTACAGTATTTATTATCAGGGTTTTCCTTGCCATGATGGATTTTGCATTTATTTGGTGTGAAATCTAAACTGAAAACTGAAATTTGAAAAAAATCCACTGAATTTCAGAACAGTGTAAACACAATAGTGATAAAATTGGATGAACGAGGAAAAAGAAATGGTTTGAAAAAAACAGGTATGATTTTGAAAACTTGGTGAGCAGGGCAGCGTTTCAGCTGGTATAAATCAGCAAAAAAACCACTGAAATAATCTGAGCCACACTGATCTCTATTAAACAAAGATTTGATCTTCATTTTCTTCATCATCTTCCATCTCATTCAGAATGAATTCCAAAGCACATTATTAAACATAATTTTATTGTATATTTTATTTCCATTATGCTTGACTAATTTACTGGATTTATCTACATCATACAGACTTTTAATGATCAGAAAAGTGTGTATGATTTAGTAGCCTAAATTAGGGTGTGGAAATTCCAAAATCAACTGCCATTTGCAGTCAGGTTATCTTTCCAAGATAGAAAAATATAAATTTATCTTACTGTATATTTATTTTTGTAAATTTTAAAAATAGATTTCCTATTTCTCTAATATAGCCTGAAGTTGAATGTGAGAAAAGTAATACCAGCTATTAACACTGTTCCCAACACTGACAGACTTTTAGACTATACACCCTCTTCCAGACCAACATCAAATCCACTATAAAACACCCAGACATATCCAGTATGAGGAGTAGTTCAAAGATCAATCATATTTAGAAAATTGTTGGCCCATGTTTTTAATGGAGTATGACTATTAAAGCACATTTTTCCTGATAGTAATAAATTATTTATATAACTTTCACAAAAGGTTCAGCTTACTTTCCTCTGAACTTACTGATACAAACATTATTAATGATATTCCTTTATCCATTTTAGCAGTTATTCTGAGAAACTGTGATCAGGAATGTAGGTCAATTAAAATGCTATGTAAGTAATAAAAATTAGATTATACAACTTATAAATGACAGGAGTGTTTATGAAACCTACATGTGAAAACAAATTCTAGAGATGAAATATAAAATCTCATGAGTCACAAAGCCACTTTAAAATTTTTAATAAAATCTGGATACATCAAATTATCATTAGAACAAAGTATATTAATATAAATTTTTCCATACAATTTTCCATACTGTAGCAGTATACTGCATGAGTACATGACATAAATGGTCAGGATGGTAATTTCTTACACACACTGCACTCCTGTATTAAGAAGTTCATTTCTGAAAATGGGAAGATGTATGAGTGACCTAATGAGAAACACTTTAGGAATACAAAATTCATAGTTCTACTTACATTGCTCTCAGCTATTACAGTCTATTTCAAATCATCTGTCATGATTTAAACCCCAGTTGAATCTAGCTTGTGCAAAACCCAAGGACAATAAAAGCTAAGCTTATTATTGCCATCACTGAGATACATGGGAGCTTCTATTCAGCTTTAGTGAGTAAATCATCATTAATTAAATGTATTTACTCAAACATGCATCTAGCTTTATATTACAATGATCAGATAAAAAGCCTCACTTAAAAGCTTGAGGATTCCAAATTGTTAAATTATTTCAAGTGTCTAAAAACATAGAGTGTTGGTGTTTCAAAAGCTCAAAGTTAAGGAGCCAGGAATATACCAGAGGCATTTGGACAATGCCTTTAATACTTTTAACTTTTGGTCAGCCCTGAATTGGTCAGACAGTTGGATGACATGATCATTGTGGGTCCCTTCCAACTGAAATCTATTCTATTCTATTCTATTCTATTCTATTCTATTCTATTCTATTCTATTCTATTCTATTCTATTCTATTCTATTCTATTCTATTCTATTCTATTCTATTCCCCAAGATAATTATGTGTTTCACAAAGTAGTAATGATCGCAGTATAGAGGAACAAACCCCTTTATGTTTTAGGCACTGTTTCCCTAAAATGCAACATTGTCTGAAAAACCCACCACACTGGTTGGTAGTGGTTGAAGTGTGCTCCTTGAAGGCAACAAATACATGTTTTGAGGTCAAAGAGGTAGACACAATACAAAATATGGCAATTTGTGATGACAAACAGACTGACAGCAGGTTTATTCTTTTTGTTCCATATGAAGTGACACTATGGCTGTCTCAGTAAGAAAAAAAGTGTTACGACTCAAGCCACCAAACCTCAAACCACTTTAGTCTACTTATGCATCCACTTAAGGAACCACTGTTTTACACTGCTTACTTAAGCTAATAGAAAGATTTCCAAATAGACTGAAAGGGTTCCTAATAAGACATAAACTCCCCAAATGATTAGATAAATAAAGCTTATTACTTATAGAAAACAAGTTCAAATAATATTTATTTTGATTACTACAGTATGTTCAATATTACAACACTGAACTAAGAAGAGTAGGTAAAAGTCAATGTTGAATTTACACCAGAATGTAAGGATGGTGTGTTTCCTCAAAAGAGTTAGGAATTTTTTTTTAATGTCAGTTCAGGACAGTCTTTTTTCCATAAATTACAGTGCCTAACTGACATTTGAACTGGTAAAAAAAATAAAGCACCATTTTAGAAAATATCTTAAAAAATAAAGCTCTTTTAGATTTACAGGGATAAAAGTTGGGGTTTTTTTATTTGTGGTTAATTTTCTTGTCTTTTTTTTCAAGTTTATAACAATAAGTGTGAGGAGGATTTTGACAATGTATATGAAAATCATTATTGTGGCAGGAAGATTTTTAATTTGTGACCCCATGAATGCAAATTGCAAAAAAATAATTTTAAGTATTATAAAACTGACTCTATGATTTCTTTGGGTTTTTTTAGATTTGTATCAAGCTACCTCACTAGCTTCTTTTTGAGAATATTTAGAATATTAATATTTATTAAAAGGGGAAACTATTAAAAATATCAAATATTGGATAAAAGTTATACTGAAATTAAATGTGTTTTTCATTATTGACTGCCTTTCTTGGCTTCACTTTGTTATTTGTTTGCTCTGTGTTTATTACATTTGCTTTTTACACCAGCATATAGAGAGGAAATTTCCTGATTTTTTCTTTATAAAGCTATCACAGTCCATAATGACACCATAGAACTATCTACATTACATTACTGCTTTTATGAAACTGTTTTGCAGTCTTCCAGAATGAAAAGGAGGCTTGCAAACTGCTTACACTACAATATGAATTACTTACCTTCAGATAAGGAGTATGTGTGGAAATTACAAGAAATAAAATTTTAATTTCTTTATACTATTTATTATTAAAAGATATAACTGTATGTACAGCAGGATAATATTTTACTAGTTTATGAAGCCAGTTAGATTTATGGCCATGGTCTGGATGGCCCTTATATTCAAATACACATATTTTCTCAGTGGAATTCTTAAAATTACTAACATGGCTGAAGTTTATCATAGCACAAATACTTTGCTAGGTCAGTGCTTATATGACATCTATGTTGTGAGCCACTCCTTTGTCTCACATGGAAATTCTAAATTACCTAACCCAGGAGTACAGCTTCACATCAGCAAATGATAAATAAGATATATAATCTGTCCGCTGTAGGAAATTAATTTAATATACTGTGTCCGGTAAGAGGTTACAACATAGGGTAGTCATAAAGAAAATAAATATATCTGGTTTTGACAAGTCAAGTAGAATAGCCAAAGAAGCAAATAACATAGCTTGTGCCAATGAGTAAAGTAAATACAGTGCTGCTTTAGACAACTCACAATGCTGATTTAAAACCATTATGATTTTTCTCAGTTGTCCAGAAACTATCATGCTCTATTAAACTTATCACCTCTGCATAAAAATAAGAATATTTGTCCTAGACACAGATTCAAATCTCAGTATTTTCATCAAATATTGTCCAGAGAAAATAAACTGGCTGTGATTTATCCTTCTAAAAATTGACAAGATTTCAAAGGAAAGAAAATGTTTATTAATAAAAAATTAAGTTCTTTTGACAAACTAGTCTACTGATAAAAAAAGTGAGGTTTTATAACTTACATGTTTAAGAAGATATGGAAAATCATTAAAGATACAGTTAAAAGATTTATGACTGCAGCTGATTATCAGGAGAAGCCACTCTTTCACCATAAATACAGCATTTATTGTTTCATAGTAAATTTCTATTAGCCCAAATAAATCTGCTTTTCGAACAAGATAAAGTTTGATGTTTCTAGGCATCTACCTGATTCCTGTAACTTAAACCATCAAAACACAGAAATTATTAATATAAATAAATACATGTATACAGCTTTTCATGTAACTTTCCCACCTTGACTCCCATGTACTCTGCCAGCTGTCTATTACATATACATCACATAGCTTTTTCTACTATATACTCTGTTTTGGAGAGAGGACCTCTTATTTTAAATTAATTCAATTGCTTTCATTAGAATGAGTCCTGCATCAGGAATGGATAATTCTCACTTCTACTGGAGTTAAAAAATGGTAGTTATGATTTTTTTAAACTGAAAGGTGTATATCATATTTATGATAATTCTATTTTTGTGCTTGTTTATGCATGCCCTTTACATTCACACCAGGTTCTATTCACACCTGTCCTATTTTTCACATCTGTAGAGTAGTCTCAAAAATTAAATAAAACTTAGGAGAAAATTGATTGTTTCATTCTAAATGAGCAGACCTGTGAAGTGACTGAGCTACTAATCAAAACGTTATTTCTTCAAATTAGCTCTATTCCAGTATAACATTTGTTATTATATGATGCTTCCTTCTGACTTACATACTCATTTGCAATTGGATAATTCTCCCGGCATATCATAGACAGATATGCATTTATGTCAATATCTCAAAGTAGTTATTCAGATTAGGTGTGGCCAGAAAAAAAATCCCATCTACAGGAATTGCAAAATTTGTCAGAAACTACATGAAAATCAGTTTTTACTTTGGATGCCTTATTTCTTTGAAACATATGAATTATTTTCCTCTTTTAACTTAGCTAAACTCTTTAATACATTTTGAATCTACCTCAAAGTGTCACTTATAATGTATTTTATAGTATATTTTGTAGGACAGAACATGCAGTGACAATTATCTATATTTGGAAGGTTCTCATTACTGTTGTAATCTTTTTTTGCAGCACAGTATGACTGGACCAAAATTTAGGACAAATATGGAATATTGTTTTCTTCCAATGTTATGTCTCTCTGTTCCTGGCTGCTGCTAAGTCTCTCTTTCTGTTTCTGCAATCTGAAGTTGTAGAAATAATTGTATTCCCTATTTTTTTCATCTGAAGTGACCTTTGGCAGGCTTCCTGTAGCACTGAACCATACGCATATGGGTCATCTTGGATTGGGGGAAATAATTTCCTATAGGAAAGTTGTAAAATTGGGACATAGTCTTCCAGAAATATGTGAAAATATACATATTTTGGCTTGTATTTGGCTGTCTCTCATTCCTATGTGCTTGTCCAGTACTGCACTATATTTTACAAATTCTGATTTAAATTCTTTCCATTCAACAGGAAGCCATAGCTTTCCACTGGATCCAGCTGTTGCTTCACTTGGTTACACGTTATCCAGAGAATGTTACTGTGCTCTTATTTTCCAACACAGAACAAAACTTCTAGTTGTTTTGGTATATTCAAAATTTGAGAAGAACTCTTCTATAAATGTATAGAAGAGATGTGGAACAAGATGTAATTACTTTAGTAGTAATATATGTCTAAATTTGGAAGCTTATTTCTGAAGAGAAAATGTACTGAGGAAAGGTTTCCACTTCATGAAAAGCACTCAGCAGGAAACACATAGTGCTGGGAATCTGTAGTGTTTTCATTCTATGAAATTAAAGGAGTCTGTGAAATACTGGAACTTTTTTCTCAAAATCAGTGGACAACAGAATTGTTTCTGATAAAACTTTGTTTGTGTTCGAGTTTCCTAGCAGATATTTGTCAGGTTTTCTACCTCTTGCTTATTTGTTTCTCTGTATCTATTTCTGTATCCCTGGCTTGCAAACATCCAAGATGGCAGCAGTCCACACTGTATATTTAGTATAGCCAAATAAACAATTTTCATGGCATTAGTGATGTCAAGGCTTCCTCAAATCTTAGCTCATCAGCAAATCTGGCTGGAATTTTTCTAAGTAAACAGAGTTTGACGGGAAAATGCCAGTTCATCAAACCTGAATATGGTTTATGAAAATTACCATGATTCAGTGAACCACAGACAGCTCACCTAACAGTCTGCTGGAAATGCCACACATCTGGGTTGGTGATTCGCAGAGTCATAGAATGGTCAAGGTTGGAAAGGACCTTTGGAGGTCACCTGGTCCAAACCTCCTGCTCAAGCAGGGCCACCTAGAGCTGGTTGCCCGGGACCACATCCAGACAGCTTCTGAATATCTCTACAGGAGACTCCACAGACTCTCTGGGCAAGCTGTACTAGTGCTATGTCACTCTCACAGTAAAATGTGTTTCCTGATATTCAGGCAAAACCTCCTGTGTTCCAATTTTTGCCTGCCACCTCTTGCCCGGCCACTGGGAACCTCTGAAAAGAGACTGGCTCCATCTTCTTTATACCCACCCTTCAGGTATTTATATACATTGATGAGATCTGCCCTGAGCCTTTGCTTCTCCAGGCTGAACAGTCCTAGTTCTCTCAGCCTTTCCTCAGAGAAGAGATTCCCTTATTTATCTTAGTGGCCTTTCATTGGACTCTCTCCAGTATGTCCATGTCTCTCTTGTACTGGGGAGCCTGGACCTGGACACAGTACTCCATGTGTGGCCTCCCCAGGTCTGAGTAGAGGGGAAGGATAACCTTCCTCAACCTGCTGCCAACTGTCTTCCTAATGCATCCAGATGGTCAGCCCTCAGCATGTACTGGTGCATTGGATTGTTCCTCCCAGGTGCAGGACTTTGCACTTCTCTTTGTTGAACTGCATGAGATTTCTATCAGCCCATTTCTCCAGCCTGTCAAGATCACTCTGGATGCCAACATAACCCCCTGCTGCTTCAACCACTCCTTCCAGTTTTGTATCATCTGCAAAATTTGCTGAGAGTACACTCTGTCTGATCATCCAGATCATTAATGATGTTTAACAGTATTGGACCCTGTATTGACCCCATGGGTACACCACTAGTTATTAACTCCAATTAGACTTCACACCACTGATCACAACCCTCTGAGTTCGGTCCGTCAGCCAGTTTTCAGTCCACCTCACTGTCTGCTCATCCAGTCCATACTTCATCAACTTCTCTATGAGGATTTTATGGGAGACAGTGTCAAAAGCCTTATGGAAGTCAAGGCAGAAAATATCCACTGCTCTCCCCTCATCTACCAAGCCAGTTGTTTCATCACAGTTATCAGGCTGATGAAGAATGAATTCCCTTTTGTGAAGCCATGCTGACTACTCCTTATCACCTTCTTGTCCTTCATGTGCTCAGAAACAGTTTCCAGGATTAGTTGTTCCATTATCTTCTCAGTGATCAAGGTGAGGCTGACTAGCCTGTAGTTCCCTGCTTCCTACCTCTTGCTCTTTTTGAAGACAAGGGTGATAATTACTTTTCTCCTGTCTTTGGGCACCTCTCCCAGTCACCATAATCATGCTCTCTCAGCACTTGTGGTTACAGCCCATCACGGCTCGGATTTGTGTATGTCTAGGTTCCATCAAGGGTAAGCGTTCCTTGCTCCAGACTTTCCCACTGATCTCCAGGGCCTTGGATTTCTGAAGGCCAGTCTTACTAGTAAAGAATGAGGTGAATAGAGTATTCAGTAACAGTCTTTTCCATGCCCTGTGTCACCAGAGCCACTGCCGCAGTTCACAGCATGCCCATGTTTTCTCTAGTCTTTCTTTTGTTATTTAGGTACTTATAGAAGCCCTTCTCATTGCCTTTGACATCCCTCACCAGATTCAACTTCAGGTGGGCTTTGGCTTTCCTAACCTCATTTCTGCATGCTCAGACAGTGTCTCTACATTCCTCTCAGATTACCTGTCCCTGTTTCCACCTTCTATATACTCCTATTTTATCTTTGAGTTTACCAGGAACTCCTTGTTCATCCAGGCAAGCCTCCTGGCATTTCTGCCTGACTTTCTGTTTGTTGGGATAGACTGCTGTTGATCTTGGAGGAGGTGATCCTTGAGTATCAACCATTTTTCTTGGCCCTCTCTTCCCTCCAGGGCCATGTCCAATGGGACTCTTTCATGCAGTGGCCAAATTCTGTTCTCCTGAAGTCCAGGCGTGTGATCTTACTTTTTGCCAGGCTCCCTCCCCTCAGGATCCTGAACCCCACCGTATCATAGCCAGTGCAGCAAAAGCTTCAACCTTCACATCCCTAACACGCCCCTCCTTGTTTCTAAGTATGAAGTCCAGTAATGCAGATCTCGTCATTGGTACTTCTGTCACTTGTGTCAGGAAATTGTCATCGATGCTCTCCAGAAACCACCTGGATTGCTTATACCCTGCTGTGTTGTCCCTCCAGCAGATATTGGGGTAAAGTTCCCCATGAGGACAAGGGCCTGCAAACATCAACTCCACAACAGCACCTGCCAAAAGTCTTTATAACATTTTCTAGACTACTGTGCCAGCTGAATTCTTAGGACCTTTGATATTCAGAGACTAGAGAACTAAATTAGTGTCATGGTTTCAGCCATGACATAGAGTTAACTTTCCTTGGGTGAGAGGGAGCACAGCTGAAGGGCTGGGTCCTGATCCATCACTGGAGCATTCCATGTCACGTGACATCAAAGCTCAGCATATAGGCGGGGACGTGCTCTCTCACATGTGCTTTTTTGTTTTCGGTTTCCAGATCGGCTGGGTGGAGTCCTCTGGTGCAGTTGGGTTGCTGCTGGGGATGGGCTCTGTACTGGTCACCGCTTGGTGAGCCACTGCTGCATTTCATCCATTTTGGACTACTATTACTACTGTTGGTTTTGCTAGTATTTTTTTTTTTTTTATTTAACCTACAAATTTCTTCTTTCACCGGGGGGGGGGGGTGGGGGTGGGGTGGTGTGGTAAACAACTGGCCATGTGGCGATTTGCTACCAGCTGAGTTCAAACCACAACAATGATATATTGGGCATGCCATGCTGCATGCTGGCCGAGACCATGTGGTAGTAAACTCTCTAAACAGCAGGCAGCAGAAGCATTTCCGGGGACTGGTTAAAACTTATGTTTTTCATCAGTATTGTAGCTCCTACTGGGAACTCATAACCATGAATCTGACTCATATCAAGAAAATTTCAGTCTGCTCTGTCTGTGAAACCTCTTCTACAGGTTTTGTGCAGTATACAAATGGTGTTGGAGAACATGAGCAAGGATTGTTTAGAAACTTCTAAGATAGAAAAATCATATGGCTTATGAATATATATTAAAACTCTATTCTGATATTTGTTATTTACTAATAGAATATTAAAGGTCTATCTAAGTTATGAAAGTTGATTAAGACTTTCCAGTAATTATCACGTGTGAACATTACAGCAGCTGAGTGATTTTGTCTTTAAAGACCACATAATTTTTCTAAATTAGACAATATATATTTAGTTCTAAGTTTGGTTTTTCTTAGGATTTCCTTTTAAAGACCATTTCCAGGTGCCTTTTCCATCTCATTCTACTGTTCCTTTTTAGAAGTTTATTAAACAGTGTTTCTGTTTTATGAAAAGTTCTGTCAGCTGAGACAGAATAGGCTTTACTTGGTCAGCACTGCCCCATTCTTTCTGTAGACAGATGAACTCCTCTCTCATGAATGCTACCAAGTCTTTCATTGTCTCTTTTTAGATTATGGGACCTCCAATCTCCCTATGTCTAAAGAGAATCATAAGTTCAGCTGGTTTCTATTCCTCTAGGACCACCATCCAGACCTGTCTGATTCATCATGAATATCATCAGAGAGATAGGGCAGATAACATGAATACCATGATTCTTTAGCTTTCTTTTGCAATATTTGACTCATGTTTCTCATGATTTGGAACCAAAGTCTTCAACAGACATCTTTAGCTTTGTTCCTTGATGAAGACTCTCTGGTGTCTTCACCAGAAAGAACTCAGGAAGTCACTGAAAGAACCCTAAATGCAGATCCTGATCTGTAACCAGAATATTAGATGTTGGCTATTCACCTCAGTCTATCAAATTCTCAAGTGTAATGAATCTAAAATCTTGAAGAGTAATGAATCTAAAAGCTTAGGGGAAAGTTCAAAGCAAGGTATATGTAACAAGACTGTGGCAGTAACACCTGAATTCCAATGTCTTCAGGGAGGCTCGCAACAGCTAACGAGAACCAGCCAGGTAGAGATACTGGATACATAAACAGAGGTGGAATTTCCGAAAAGAGGAATCAAATAATATAGATGAGGAACATCTTAGGGAAAACAAAATTTCCATGTCTGTCTATAATGTGTGCATATCAGAATACTACTGTGTGATGTAAGAAACATTGGTAGAATCAACTGTATGGTATTTATAAATATATCCTTGTCCCTATCTTTGCAAATCAGAACTGTTGAAGACAATGCTAAGATAATGCCACTAACACAGCAAAGATGTAAGAACTTACACAACAAACAAAAAAAGAGAGTTTATGATCTTTGAAAAAAGAGGCAGGCAACTCAGGAGGACCACAAAGATGTCATGAGGTTACACAGGGAGAAAATTAGAAGGGCCAAACCCCAGCTAGAATTTAATCTGGCTACTGCTGTAAAATACAGTTAAAAATGTTTCTATAAATACATTAACAACAAAAGGAAAGGTAAGGAGAATCTTCATCCTTTATTGGATGCAGGGGGAAACATAGTGACAAAGGATGAGGAAAAGGCTGAGGTACTTAATGCCTTCTTCGCTTCAGTCTTTAATAGAAAGACCAGTTGTTCTTGGGGTACCTAGCCCCCTGAGCTGGAGGACAAGGACAGGAAGCAGAATGAAACTCCCATAATCCAAGAGGAAATGGTTAGCGACCTCCTCCAGCACTTAGACATACACAAGTCTATGGGGCTAGATGGGATTTGCCCAAGGGTACTGGGAGAGCTGGTAGAAGTGCTCACCAACCCACTTTCAATTATTTATCAGGAGTCCTGGCTAACCGGGGAGGTCCCAGTTGATCTGAGGTTGGTAAATGTGATGTCCATCTACAAGAGGGCAGGAAGAAGGATCCAGAGAACTAGAGGCCTGTCAGACTGACATCAGTGCTGGGGAAGGTTATGGAACAGATCGTCCTAGTGCCATCACATGGCACGTACAGGACAACCAGGTGATCAAGCCCAGTCAGCATGGGTTTATGAAAAGCAGGTCCTGCTTGACTAACCTGATCTTCTTCTATGACAATGGTGACCCTCTTAGTGGATGAGGGAAAAGCTGTGAAAGTTTTTTACCTGGACTTTAGTAAAGCCTTTGACACTGTTTCCTACAGCCTTCTCCTGGAGAAACTGGCTGCTCATGGCTTGGATGGGCATACTCTTTGCTGGGTAAAAAAACTGGCTGGATGGCCAGGCCCAAGGAGTTGTGGTGAATGGAGTTAAATGCAGTTGGCGGCTGGTCACAAGTGGTGTTCCCCAGGACTCAGTACTGGGGCCAGTTCTGTTTAATGTCTTTATTGATGATCTGGATGAGGGAATTGAGTGCACCCTCAGTAAGTTTGCAGATGACATCAAGTTGAGCAGGAGTGCTGATCTGCTTGAGGGTAGGGAGGCTCTACAGAGGGATCTGGACAGGCTGGATCTGAGGCCAATTGTATGAGGTTCAACAAGGCCAACTGCTGAGTCTTGCACTTTGTTCACAACAACCCCATGCAATGCTACAGGTTTAGGGAAGAGCAGCTGGAAAGCTGCCCAGCAGAAAAGGACCTGGGGGTGTTGGTCGACAGACAGCTGAATATGAGTTGGCTGTATGCCCAGGTGGCCAAGAATGCCAATGGTATCCTGGCTTGTATCAGAAAGAGTGCAGCCAGCAGGACTAGGGAAGTGATCGTCCCCCTATACTCAGCACTGGTGAGGCCACACCTCGATTACTGTGTTTGGTTTTGGGCCCCTCACTACAAGAAAGACATTGAAGCGCTGAAGCGGGTCCAAAGAATAACAGTGAAGCTGATGAAGGGTCTAGAGAACAAGTCTTATGAGGAGCAGCTGAGGGAACTTGGGTTGTTTAGTCTGGAGAAGAGGAAGCCAAGGGGAGACCTTATTGCTCTCTACAACTATCTGAAAGGAGGTTGTAGCAAGGTGGATATTGGTCTCTTCTTCCAGGTAACAAATGATAGGATGAGAGGAAATGGCCTCAAATTACACTAAGGGATGTTTAAACTGGATATCAGGAGAAATGTCTTCACTGAAAGGGTTGTCAAGCATTGGAACAGGCTGCTCAGG
This sequence comes from Strix aluco, assembly GCF_031877795.1. Classification (NCBI taxonomy): domain Eukaryota; kingdom Metazoa; phylum Chordata; class Aves; order Strigiformes; family Strigidae; genus Strix; species Strix aluco. Next base: position 40,032,098 of record NC_133934.1, on the reverse strand, counting down.
GGAGTGATTGAGTCACCATCCCTGGAGGTATGTACGAGACGTGTAGATGTGGCACCTAGCAACATGGTTTAGTGGTCAACTTGGCAGTATTAGGTTTATGGTGGGACTTGATGATCTTAAAAGTCTTTTCGAACCTAAATGATTCTATGATTCTTTCACTTAAAACATATAAGAATTTATACAACAAACAATATATACAAACTTTCATTGTTGAACCATGAAGTTACAAGAAAAGAAACCATGTATTCATTATTTAAATTTGGCATAGCAAGACATTATTTAAAAAAAAATATTTCCTGAGGAATAGTCCTTCAATGGTTTATAAAATATTTTAAAAATAAAATTACTGAAATTGAATGATATACCTTTGGACATAAGATACAGTTTTAAACATAGCAGCAGACCCAAATCATCTGTCCAACAATATAGAAGTCAGAATTCTGACTGCTGGTACTTGAGAAATTACAGAGGTTATAATAAAATTAAGAGATGAAAGCTTAAACTAGTATCATAGCAACTCCAGTAGATAAGTTTACATTTTCTCTTTAGTATGGAGCTAGGTTGAAAACTCTTAAAGATATTAGACAATCTGTTCAGAGTTCTGCAGGAATCAGATGCTTGAAGAACAAAGTGTGAAAGTTTTATGAAAAATGACACTAAAATAGATCTAGTCGATCTGAACAGACAAGTAGTATTTATGGTGGGAAGAAATTCAGCAGAAAAGCTTAAAGCCAGGATGCAGAGAAAATGGAGCTGTGTCTCTGTGTGTGTGTGTGTGTGTGTGTGTCCGCCTCCCCCAGCTCCCCTGGGTCATATTACCTAAATTCATCACAGGAATGTTAAACACATTGCTCTGGAGTAACAGATTGCACAATGTTTATATTCCAGGATAAATTGAATAGAGGGACAACAGAATTATTTTGAAATCTTTTACGACTCTGAAAATGGAAACTTAACTAAACTTGCTTTTGTTGTATGGTTACAGCAGTTATTACTTAACTGGTGCAAGCCAACACATTTTACAGAGTCCACTTGCATAGCTGACTTCTATGTGAGATACCTGTGCTATCTCTCAGCTGATTAGCTGGAGTGAGACTAGCAGCTGTGACTTAGCCGGCTTACTTTTGACCTGGTTTTGAAGCCTACATGGGACTCAGATGATCACATATTGACCAATTCATCCTGACATTGGTGGAAATTTAGAGGAAAAACTAGAAAGGACCTACTGGAAAACTAAAGTTTATTTTGAAAAGCAGCATAGGTCATGGTTGTTGGTGCCAGTTCAGCTCTATTAAACTTGGTGCCATGGCCAATGATTCATTACTGTTTGTTCAACAAATGTTAACCTATGAACATACAGAGATTACCTTAATGTGTTTCAACTAAAATATGAAACACAAAATACAATTTAATCTAATCTAATCTATAACTCTGTATTTTTGTTACCACCTCTAGTTAGATTACTGTATCAACTTCTTTAATATACCCACAAGCTTTGAGAAATCAAAAAGAACCTAAACTTTGCTAGTAAAGCTTTTGAGTCTCTTTCAGGCAAATCTTAAGTTAGCTAGCAAAGAAAGGACATAAATGTATGACTAGAAAATATGTGGCAACTGTCGGTTTGTTAGACACTGTAAGGACAATAAATAAAAAACCCCACCCTTCCCTTATTAAGACTGGGGGCTAAAAGAGTAAATTCACACTTCAGGCTCACTGAAAACACAGTTTGAGTAAGTTCTAGGAAGGCATCCATGAGTAGGAATCCCAAATATAATAAAAGAAAAATTGTTTATAATACTATTAAAAGAAATGGGAGTAGTAAGTCCAGCTTTCACTGGGAGTAATAAATCCAGTATCTCTCAGTAGACTGTAGTGAGAGACACATCATAAAAGAGCATGAAAAAGTGAAAAGTGAATTTGGCTGCATGTGACCACCTCTCTCTTTCCCAACTTGCTGCCAGGGCAGTGAGGGCACCACTAAGCCTTACTGCCCCTGCCTGGCCTCCTCCAGGGCCATCAGCCCCTTCCCCAGTGACACTGCAGAAAGGCAAGGCCCTTGCTCCCCACGGCCCTGCCCTGCCTGGCCATGGGCCCTGACAAGCTGGGCCCACATCTCCAGCGAGGTGCCCAATGCCCAGGAGTGGAGCTGCTTGCAGTTGTCCCCCGGCTGTCCTGCTCCCTGCCGCCCCCATGGGGACTCCCCAACCCATGCAATGCTCTTACAGTAAGCAGGGAGTACAGGCTCAGGGCTGAGCTAAAATGGGGCTCCTGTGCCAGTGGGTCATGATTTGAGGTGTGGCTTGCCAGGGCCACTAAGGCCTATTAGTGCACTCAGGATCCTACTACCTCCTTTTGATAACAATGTAATGATTGAAATCTCAGCTTGCCACTCTTAAGCTAACTTCAATACTTCTAGACTATGCTACAAGCTGTAAAGTAGTCAGATGGAAAGATTTCTGAAGTTAGTTCAGAAATATCAGTTTGCTGTGATACCCATTTTAATGCTCTGTTTTCCAAAGGGATAAAAATAGGTAAAGAAGTGTTTTGATGTTATAGGCAATTCCAGTGAATGTCAAAATGCATTGTATAGATTCACTTATTTTCACTTTCAGGATGCTATATTAAGAATGGTTTATAATTGCTATTGTATATTGTATTGATTAAAAAAGGAAAAAAGCAACAAAACTCTTCTTCTTGTTAGCTACCACCTTTAAAAGCCTAAGAAAAGACTCTTGTATCATTAAATCTGTTTCTTCTTTTAGCTGTATCACTGCTGCTATTGCTTTTCTGTTGACAAACTGTACTGTACCTGGACATTTACAAATCATTACTATTTTGCCCTTTAAAAGCAATTAGGGTGGTATTTCCTACACAGGCATACTCTAATCACGTAGAAAATCACAGAAAGGTAAACTGAGCCAAACTTGTACAATATATCAAGAGTATGTGACTTATTAAAGATCCTTTCTAAACTCCAAGACTAGAGACAGAAGGACAAAAAGTAAAAACTTTGTCATTTACATTTTGGTAGCATTTTGTTATTCACCATTCAGTCTTATGGTTTCTGATCAGATGTTCATATCTACTACAGCTACAATAAGTTTGCAACAGATGCTGAAGATTACTGAATAATCTAGGATTTTCCACGATTTGAGGCTGACTGCAATTGTTTTGGTTTCTGGACATCAGTTGAATCATCTCCAACAGGCTGGATTCATGCCCAGTGAAAGTCACTCAAGTTGGTACCATAGAAATGCATGCATCTAAAATCATTAAATTATTCTGAAAATAATTGTTTATGCCTGCACACAGAATAAACAAAGCAATAAAAGTAATCAAAACCTTACTGAACAACTTTAATACATACAGTGTAAATTCTTTGGGCAATGAGGCATAAATGAATCTACAGCATTGTGAAGGGCATTAACAAATTTAAAGAGTGGAGAATGAAAGCATATGTTTTGGAACTATGCAAGACAGGGAAAACTTAACAGTACAATATAGTTTATGTTTAGGTGGCATTTAGGGAAACTACCTACACAACAACAATATGGTCAGAAGGAAAATGGACTAGTTTCAAGTAAATTGGTTTTGCTATAATTTAACAGATCCAAGTGTTATTCATCTCCATGTTCGCCTGTAGAAATGGTACCATTATAAGCATACTTGGCTAGTTTTTTAGCAGATATCAATAATTAGAAGAACCTTTGTGGCTTTGTTGCACATCATTGGTGAAGAATCAAGAAATGTTGAATATTGTAACTGAAGAACAAAATGTTTCCTCATGATTCTGTAAAAGATGCTTTTCAATGTTCTCATGAATACTGTGTACATGGATACAGTGTTCTTCAAACAAATACATCTAGTAAATATGATAGTATTAGTTGCCGTTTGAAAGAAACTAGGCAGATTGATTATGAATTTTAACTTGCCATGTGATGAATGCAGTGAAATGCAATGAACTACAATACAAAATAATTTGAACTTTAAAGACCTACTGAAAAGCTAAAGAAACATTTACTGGCAGGTGTCATTCAGCAATGAACAACTAAAAGCATTTGGCACAAGCAACAGAACCCTTCAGAAGCTTCTGTCCAGAGAAATCTGAAGGAAAGCCTCCTAGTCATTCAGTCTGGTCACTTTAGATTAGGACCACAACTTGTTTACCTATTTGATTGCCAGCTGTGGTTTATTTCAATCACACACAACAATAATTCAGAGACTGTATCTGAAAAAGGATTTTGGCATCTAAAATCTATGTCCAAAAATGCAGTCTACAGTACCAGACTGACTGAGCATCTAGACACTTTTATCCCACTTTAGCCCATCTGGGACACAGTGAGAAGGTGGAAGTTCTGGGGATGCCTGATCTGGCTCCAATGAAAATGTAGTCGTGCATTCTTTATGGTGCAAATTGATCACAGAAGGAAATTTTAGTCAACAAGGTAATGGTCAGAGCACTTGCCTAGGCAACAAGAAACTAGCACCAAAACATCTTACCACCTCAGTACCCCCAATAACTGGATTTCAGAATATTTCTTTTTGTTACTTTTCTTTACAGGTAGGAGGAATCTTTTTTTGTTGTTTTTGTACACTTCAGTATGAGAAGAAAAGAAATTACAGAACCTCTTTGATGCTAATGTTGAATTACATTTTACTGAAGTTGGTCTCAGAATGCATAGAGAGACAAATTTAGTCATTCACTTCCATGTGTGTGTATAATCCCTGTAGGAAGAGATTGTTTCTCATAAACACTGGGAATTTTATGGTTGCCTGATCACATATAAATACTAAAATTCATTATAAGTGGAGCATCACTGTTGCATGTACAGGACTTTCTGGGGAAGAAGTCGTGGGTCAGAGTAATAGTTTATGTGTTTCATTTCTATTAAATGATTTTATTGGAAGGGTGTTATTGAATAACACTAGCAGCTTAATAAATGGTCTGACTATAATCACCTCAGTATTGTTCTTCTCTAGGCTGTCTAGCAGCCTATGATAATGTTAAATGATTAAGATTAGTGTACTTAGTAATCTTATGCTGAATATGAATATATTTTCTTTTGATGGCAACGTATAAAAAATTTTTTCTGGCAGTTGGTCACATACAAATTGTAAAATTGTCTTATTTTAAGTTTTATATGACACCAAGTATATTTTTCCAGCCCATAAAATCCATTTCACTATGCTGAGAAATACTAACAACGTAGCATCTGAAACTTTGCACTATATCACTTTATAAATATTTGCTATGTGAAATTTAGTTCATTTCTGGAAAATTGACTTGAGTTGGAGAGCACTGACAGCATCAGCTGCATAAGTTCAATGTTAATGTCATTCTTTGACCTCTAAAACATCTTTCACTGTTGGCAATAAATAAATGAATTTTACTGTAATAATTTTGACGTATTGTAAATTTGTCCAGTGGCATGGGATCCCTACAATTTAACAGGAAGGGAGGAATACTGTTGGGTCAGGAAGAGAGTAGACTATGTGAATTAGGTTGCCGGGGGAGAATGTCTAGGTTCTCTTTTGAAGGCTTTGTCCCAGTTGATGATGTGTGAGCTATCAGCATGACATATATTACATCTTTTTCTTTACTGAAAAATTTAAGAGATTACATTAATTCATAAAGTTTTTCAGATTACTCTGGCATATTTTATGGCAGGAACGAAAGCTCTGTACATTTTTAAGGTAACCAAAACCCCATCTCATTAAAAGATCTTCTTTAAAGTTGTTTACAGACTGGGAGAAAAGATCTGAGTTGTATGGCAAATGGTTGCTTAAAGACATGAAGGAAACAGTAATGTATTTGACAAGGAAATAGTGAGCAGGGTAGGAATTTGAGGCTAGCTAGGCAAATTGACCATAACAAGGAAGTAAGAAAGTGAGAACACAAACTGAAGAATGACTTCAAGCACATACATGTGATGAAGAGGCAGTGAGGACACAGTATTGACTGTGAAAAGAAATTAGAGGAAGAGCTGGGATGGAAAGACTGAATACAATGACTGAAGAAAAAAACAACCTGGGATATTAAAGTGGTAATAGAAAGGGGGAAAAAAGATTGTAATGGGAAACTGAGGGATTAGAACAGATATTGCAAAGTATTAACAGTATGGAAGAAAATGGAAGGAAATTACATGGAAATAAAGAAGACCAAGAACCAAATGAATCATCCCATGACTACAAAGTAGGCACATGTAACCAGTGTTCCTGAATCTCATCCATTCCTCAAATGACTACCAGTATTTATGAAACTTACAGGCTAAAGAATACAATTTCTTAAATATAGAAATACATCTAGGAATCTGTCAGCACCTTGATTTTCTGTTCTCTCTCCAGTGCTGGAACTCTTGTGCTATGAAATTGCAGGTTCCCAACCAACTGTAGTAGATGATGGCATTCCTATTCTTGCTTGTTTCTAAAGAAAACTAAGGTTATACAGTTGTATTGTCTGTCTAACAACTTTTTAACCAACTGGTCCATGTCCATTGATTTTTTCAGGGATGAAGTGGTCTCATTTTGCTACATAGTGAAGTGCAATGCAATGACTGGTCAATAATACAGACCCCATCAGTGATCTGCTGGAAAAAAAAAAGAAAAAGGAGGGAGTCTAGTTGGTGGTATTGTGCTTGCTTATGTAGCTCCTGCTAATCAGTATACATGCAGCTTTATACTGTTGAAACTCTTTTTTTCTAACTGGGCAAGAGGTAAGAAGGAGGTAGAGCTCCTGGAATTTCATGGGGCTAACTATACAGAATTGGAGGCATCAAAAGGATGTAGCAAAGAGGTTAGAGATATTGGCGGACCTGAAGGAAGGAACGGGAGTCACGGGACACTAAAGGTAGCAGGAACTAATGGGAAGAAACATTTCAACAAGAAATGTTTCTATAAGTATGTCAACAGCAAAAGAAAGACCAGGGAGAGCTTCCATCCACTGTTAGACGCAAGAGGAAACATGGTAACAAGTGATGAGGAAAAGGCCGAGGTGCCTAATGCCTCTTTGCCTCAGTCTTTAATAAGAAGACTAGTTGTACTGAGGGAATCCAGCCTCCTCAGCCAGAAGACAGAGACTGGGAGAATGACCCTCCTGCAATCCAGGAGGAGATAGTCAGTGACCTACTGCATCACATAGACACACACAAGTCTATGGGACCGGATGGGATACACCCGAGGGTGCTGAAGGAGCTGGCTGGGGTGCTCGCCAAGCCACTTTCCATCATTTACCAGCAGTCCTGGCTGACTAGAGATGTCCCGACAGATTGGAAATTGGCCAATGTGACACCCATATATAAGAAGGGTTGGAAGGATGATCCAGGAAATTATAGGCCTGTCAGCTTGACTTCGGTGCCCGGGAAGCTGATGGAGCAGCTCATCCTGAGTACCATCACACAACACATGTGGGACAACCAGATGATCAGGCCCAGTCAGCATGGGTTTATGAAAGTCAGGTCCTGCTCGACAAACCTGATCTCCTTCTATGACAGGGTGACCTGCTTATTGGATGAGGGAAAGGCTGTGGATTTTGTTTACCTTCACTTTAGTAAGGCCTTTGACACCATTTCCCACAGCATTCTCCTGGCAAAACTGGCTGCTCGTGGCTTGGATGGGCACACGCTTTGCTGGGTAAAAAACCAGCTGGATGGCCGGGCCCAAAGAGTTGTGGTGAACGGAGTTAAATCCAGTTGGCGGTCAGTCATGATTGGTGTCCCCCAGGGCTCGGTTTTGGGGCCACTCCTGTTTAACATCTTTATTGATGACCTAGACGAGGGGATCGAGTGCACCCTCAGTAAGTTTGCAGACGACACTAAGTTGGGTGGGAGTGTTGATCTGCTCGAGGGTAAGGAGGCTCTGCAGAGAGATCTGGACAGGCTGGAGCGATGGGCTAAGGCCAACTGTATGAGTTTCAATAAGGCCAAATGCTGGGTCCTGCACTTCAGCCACAACAACCCCCAGCAGCGCTACAGGCTTGGGGAGGAGTGGCTGGAGAGCTGCCAGTCAGAGAGGGACCTGGGGGTGTTGATTGACAGCCGGCTGAACATGAGCCAGCAGTGTGCCCAGGTGGCCAAGAAGGCCAATGGCATCCTGGCTTGTATCAGAAATAGCGTGGCCAGCAGGGACAGGGAAGTGATCTTACCCCTGTACTCGGCACTGGTGAGGCCGCACCTTGATTACTGTGTTCAGTTTTGGGCCCCTCACTACAAAAAGGACATTGAATTATTCGAGCGTGTCCAGAGAAGGGCAACGAAGCTGGTGAAGGGTCTGGAGCACATGTCGTACGAGGAGCGGCTGAGGGAACTGGGGTTGTTTAGTCTGGAGAAGAGGAGGCTGAGGGGAGACCTCATGGCCCTCTACAACTACCTGAAAGGAGGTTGCAGAGAGCTGGGGATGAGTCTCTTTAACCAAGTAGTAAGTGATAGGACAAGAGGTAATGGCCTCAAGTTGTGCCAAGGAAGGTTTAGACTGGATATTAGGAAGCATTTCTTTACAGAACGGGTTGTTAGGCGTTGGAATGGGCTGCCCAGGGCAGTGGTGGAGTCCCCATCCCTGGAGGTGTTCAAGAGTCGTGTTGACATAGCGCTTAGGGATGTGGTATAGTTGAGAACTGTCAATGTTAGGTTAAGGGTTGGACTAGGTGATCTTCAAGGTCTTTTCCAACCTTGATAATTCTGTGATTCTGTGAAGAGGACTCCCTGATGAGCATCAGCATTCAGTACATTGTTCCCTCCAGCCCATGAATTCTGAAGCTAAGCTTCATTGAATTCCTGCATCACTGAAAGTTAAAACACTTTTTTTCTAACTCCCAAGAAATGTCTCACATGTACACTCAAAACTGTACAGTGAAGGAACACGGAGGTAGAGAACCTTAGAAAAGCCTCCTAAACTTAGTTTGTCCCTTTGTACAGTACATTCTGCAATTCTAAAATATATTTGTGCATCCCAACTACCAAAATACCTTGGAGGCACAATTTCTGGTTTTGAAAACGTGGTTCAGTTTAATTTCAGAATTCTGTATTCTGTAGGGAAGCAAATAAATACCAATAATAAAACCATTAAAAGGTTCTCTGCATGATAACGAATTGTACTTCTCATGTTATACATAAGTGTCTTTCTTCCCTGCATAGTGACTAAATTGTTTTCATACTGCAGTTTAAATACTCTGTAGGCTTCCATTATAGAGCCTGATAGGCTTTCACTAGATTGCTGTGGGGAACCAAGTTTTTTCCTGGCAACAGACTAAAAATTTTTTACCTAGTTTCTTTAGAAGACAGCCAGTGAAATAATTTGCCACCTTTTATGTGGTTTAAAGAGGCCTGAAATACAACATGGCAACAGAGGAAAGTAAATAACAAAAGTAAGACAGAAGTACCTAAGTCAGAGAAGTGAATGTAGTCAAATCATTGACTGCTTTTTTCTTCATTTTTCACAAAATATTGATTTCATACTTAATAAACTGGTTTTCCACTTCGTAAACTTTGTTTAATTCTTGGCTCCTTCTAAGACCAGGATTACAGGGAATGGGCTGTTTGGCAGAAATTTTCTCCTGTTATAGTTTATCTCACAATTCTAGTAACACTTGGTTCTTGGCTAACTGAAAATATGTTTCCCTACAGTTGAGACAAGCATTATGCAAGTTAGAGAAAAATCATCTTTGTGCTCTCCTACTGTCTTGAAGATCTGTATGGTGCTATTCCCAGGAGTGCAGCGTGATTTGTATCAAATTTATCCATGTCAGACCACCACAGAGTGGAATAAATGTTTTTCAACAAAGTATACACGCTTAATGCTATCACTTCATAGTCTCCTATGTAAACAGCAACTGGTTTGTTAAGTATTACTTTGCACTGACTGTGCAGTGGTCACATTAAACATCTTTCCTCACAAATTATGTAACTCACTTCTGGTGCTTCAACCTTGGGATCTCTGCCATGGACTGCTATATCTATCATTGGTTTTTTGGCAGAAACCTTTTCTTCTACCAGCTTTCAAACTTCAATGCATACTTTTTACATGTTGTGATAAATATGCACTTTAATTCCTGCCTTGTGCCAAGGTCAGAGACAAACAGTTAACTGTTGCTCTTGCTTTGACAATTCTTTAAAGACTTAGTAATACAATTCAGCACCAATAACGTTTCTGTTCTTTGCAGGGCATCCATGAAAAATTTTGGAAAATAAATGTTATTTTTTTCAAGTTAGGAATGTTACTGAATATCAAATTTTATATAGATTCTATTTGTAACTTGAGACGTGTTTCAATTTCTGAATAGGCCTATAGTTAATATATTATAGACAATTTTTTAAGGAGCTTATAAGCACAGAGTGTTTTAGACCTATATTTACCCAGTCCAGTAACAGTGGATCAGATTCTCTCCCGTCTTGCATATTTGTAATCACCTTCCCCTGTCTGAATTCAATGCAAAGCAAGGCTATTCTGATTATTTCACAGGTTCTCTGTAAAAATGCAAATAGCTGTGTAAGTAAACACTGGAGAATATTATCTACTATTTTATTTTAAATTATCATAATTTAATTGTTTCATATTTCTGCTAAAAATATGTTAAAATATATATTTCTCAGTTAAGAGAATATATATTTTTCAGTTAACTGTCCAGCTAGACTCCTGCTAAGTTCAATATTTCTCATGAGACTACATGAAACATTTACTTATTTTTCTGCATCAGAATTTTGATAGTAGTCAACATGTCATACAGGTAACATTAGAAATAGATATAGAGATTAAAATACGTGAGATGACTTTCAATCAGATTTAGAAGATCAATGACATGGTTATCAAAATATGCCGATGCTTTTTTAAAGCATGAAGCCAGTTTTGTGTGTCCAAGTTCACTAAGGTTTTCCTTGGATAAACTGTAAATAATAAAACTTGTCAGATCTGAATATCCAACTGCTATTATTTTGAAATGTTTCATTTTTAGGGTAAAATAAATAGATAAATAAAGTTTTGTTTAGTGGAAGCATTAGAGAAATTTTAGAGTTGAATTTTGGAACTGTCAAATTGAATTATTTAAAAATGAAAAGCTTCTTTTTGACCAATTCAGCAAAGTATGATGACCCAATTGCATTGTTTTGAGCACCTGTGATATCCTGTGCCCTCTTACAACTGTTTTATTTTTTAAAAACAGACTATGTCAAATTATCTGCTGTAGCTGGAGCCAGCAATCCATCAGGATTATAAGAAATAGAGTTTGGCAAATGAACCCAGGGGAGTTTGGAGGCTGTAAGACTTAATCCTGGGAAGTTTAAGATACTATATTATTTCTAGTGAACTGAGACTAAGAAAAAATTGTGTACTATTACACTATTGTATAATAGTAAATAAAGTGTGCTTTTAAAATTAAAATCTTGGGAGCAGTTTGATGCTTAGTTAGAGAGAAAAAAATCCTAATTGAACTGTTGGAGAAAATCCATTTTCTCTCCTTACAGTTAAAACAGTAAGAAAAGACACTTTTAGAACAGTAAAGTGAACAAGGTAAACAAGCTCATTATTTCTGAAAGGGAGAATCCCTCTCTTCCATCTATTAGAATTGATTTAGTGTAAGTTGCTTGCTGTTAAAGATAAGTAAAGAATGTAAGGCAGTTCATTTAAAATCTAGAAAGGAAAATGGTTTCAGAAAAATATTATTGATAAAACACAAAATAAAATCCTTTAAGTCAGTGTCAAAGAAAAAAAGTTTCATTCATCCAGAAAAAAAACTTTCTGAGTCACAGTCAGACATCTTCCAACAGGTGCCCAACTTAGGTATAAGTACTTCTCCTTAGTAAGCTGATATCTGGTAGGTACACCACTCAGTAATACTAATGCCATAGTAAAATTCTGATGTCTAAGACAAGAATCTTCATTAGGTAATTGGAAAGTGGCAAATTATGCTTCAGTTTTAGGTATTCTAACTATTTTCCTTAACAGTTTATTAAGAAAATACAGTTGTTATGCCAAAACAGAAAAGAAAGTAACCTTTTCCAACATAGAACAGTCTATTTGGAAATAAAGAATGAAAGTGCATTTATATTTTTAGAATTAATTCCACTGCCTTTTTTGACTAGAACTTTACTCATAGTATTAAAGTGTTGATTTAAATTATTTACTGTTTCAAATACTTTTTACATGTATCACTCATTAACAATATTGAGGAAACAAAGCAGTCACAATGAAGGAATGAATGAATGACTTCCATGGGTTTTAGATCAAGCTTTTAATTGCCACAATTAAAAAAGGACCAAAAAGGTACAGTATAAAAATAATAATAATTATTAAAGGTTTATGAAATATTGTCCTCTCAGTCTAAGTAACTATGAACAGTTTTTTGAACCACAATAAAAATTGAATATATAATTTTCTACATATTGGCACTGCAAACAAATTTTAACTTAGCCCAGAAATCTGCATGCAAATGACACTTATTTGGCAGTGCAAAGTAGATGTAGGAACATTTGATACACAAAATATACCTCTGAGAATACATAATTGTAGACTATTGATAAAAAAGTCTATAGTATACTTAAAATTTAATAAAATAAACTGGAGAGTTGAGAGGTTCCTGCATGCAAGGTATCATATAACACTTGTAAATCTGGCTTTTTATACTTAAATTTTTATTTATCTGCTTACACACATTTAGCTAGACTTTTTAATCTGCAGAGCAATTTACAATCTATTGCTATCACAGCTTCTTTGAAAAACAATACATTCTAGTTATAAAAGATGCATTGCTTTTGTTTAGTTTGAGAGATCGTGCAACATTTCTTATTCACAGATGTCTCCTGATTATCACAAAATCTTCTGGTTTTTATAACATCACACTAAGGTGCTAGCTTACGGTTTTACAGTCCATGGAGCTATTATAGCTGTTATTTAATTGCTAGCATTTAGCAGGCTGAATGAAAGGTAATGCCATGTATTTTATGTTTACTTACCAGCATTATCATTTAGAAAAAAAAAGTAATGGGCTGCAAATATTACAAACAGAGATAAAATCTGCCAGTGGATTTTTCTTTTTTTAAAAATAATTTCAAAGCATAAATTTTGAAACAAATGTATTTCACATTCAGCTTTCAAAAAAGAATTGTAACCCCTTTTTACACAAAGTGCTTCTCAGTTTTTGGGTTCCAGTAGCAAAAAAGCTTTCTGTGCAGATTCATAGGTCCTGATGTGTTTACTTCAAACTATGTCTCAAGCATTTCTCAAGTAAAACATACAGCTCTCTTGAGAAAATGCCCTAAATAAAATAAGAACAAGCAGCAACAATTCTAAATATTTTCAGCACACTAATGATGGACATGTACGCCTTTCTACTTACCACAGCTTTTTCTGTCTTCTAGCTCACTCAAGCACTCCCTAGAAAGGCAACTATTTCAGAAAAAAAAAATTTCTCACAAAATTAAAATATACATTCTTCTTACATTCAGGGTTGAAACCCTGCCTTTCCTGAAAAAAATACCGAAAATTTCAGTAATTATCCTAACTTGATTTTTATGTTACATTTTTCTTGCACTAGAGAATGTGGAAATAAAATTCATATTCATACACCTGCTCCAGTAAGTAATTTTTCATAGCAAATTTATGCTTCTGTTAAACTAAATATAATATTTTTTCCCTTTAAACAACATAAACAAAATCTTAAAATGCTAGGTTTATTTTCCACTTATGGTAGACAAGGAGAACTAAAGCTTCCATAATAATAAAGTATATTTTAAGTGGATTTTAGTACCATATGGGGAATAATTGTAAAAGGTGCTGTACTTAATCAAACTTAGAAAAGGACTTCTGTGGTCTTTGAAGCAAATTATTTCTATTTCACAAATAGGTGCTAATTACAGCATAACAGCATCAAGGGTATTGTAGCAATCTAATCTCAGATGTAAAGTGATGTTTATGACACTAATTGATTCATTATACAAACAGCAGTGATTCTTTGGTTTTTCAATATAAGTCATAGTGTTCCTTGTATTTAATACTACAAAGCTCTGGACAAATGCTGCATGTATACTGTGTCATTTGAAAATGTAATTCATGGAGAAAATACTTGTTATAACCTAACAGATACCTCACATATGTATTTGGTAGATTCAGTGGGCAGTAGATTATTACTCTTCTCAAACTGCTTCACAGAGATGCTCCATATCTCTTCACAGCACTGCATTTTGCCATATACATACACATTGATAGCTTTGCTGATACTGATAAGAATGCAGTATGATTTTATTTTCATAGGGAAAATACAGTTTCTAAGAAAGTATCTTAGTACAAACTTTCTTACAAACTTTTTTACCGTTTCCTACACTAAAGACTTTGGAGTGAAGAAAACTTAGGTTTTGTGAGAAGGCAGTCCTTTCCTAAGTAGGTGTGATAAAAGTAATAAGACTTTTAGGAATAATTTTATTGCAATCATTGCCTTTGTTACTGCTTGTAGAAAAAGAAAATGCAGTGCTTTATACAACAGTCTCAACACGAAGTAGCCCAAAATTTGGGCACTCAGTGCTAATACAATAGTATATATTTTCAGTTTAAAGACAGTGATGCAGTTTCTACTTAACTTCACTTTGAATCATCCCAAAGGTGAAAGTTTGAAGTTCAGTACTCATAAAGTCACTTATTGAAAATTATTATAAAAAAGTTTGATGAATATTACAATTGATATTGGTAGATCAAGGAGCAGTCCCTTCATCAAGAAGCAAGTGGTAAACATGAATTATTACCACATAGACTGAGATGCCCATCAAGCAAAGGTACAAAGTCATTATTTGAAAAAGCTCAGGATCCTGAAGGAACTACCAGCCCTTACTGCCCCAGCCTGACCTCCCCTAGGGCATCCCCCCACCCTGCCTGCAGCCCAAATAAATATGATTTTGGGGAAGAGTAAATGGTTACACGTGTTTAGGAAACCACATAAAAATCAGTCTTGTAATTTAATATATTGTTGTGACTACAGGTGATAATTTGATCAGAAAGTTGCAAACAGTGCTGAAAGGATCTAACCAAGTTTAGTTCAGATCCTCATCTGCTGTGATGCAAGAGTCCTAGTTGGCTGTAGATAACATGCAAGAAAATCATCAACTTGTATAAAAGCTTTCAAACCATAAACACATAATTATCTTCAAATATATTGCTTTCTTGATAATATATTTGACGAGCAAAGATAATTTAGCTGTTGCATTTTTTGTACTGAAAAAACAGTAAGCTGCTATAGCTACATATGTTAGCTCAAGCATATGTATCCTTTTTAAATATCCAAAACAAAGAGGTGGTGTGGGTGATTTTTTTTCCCATATTCTGAAAGTATCCATTGTTATATTCTAGTATCCCATCATTTTTTTTCCAACAAATAACCTGTGAATAAATTAATAAAATAGATTTTAATTATTTGTAGACAATATAGTCCAAGAACCTGCATTGTCATGGGGCTCTCTAAACAATCCGAAGTGAACTCAGCACTCATTTATCCAGAAGAAAAACCAGATTCCTATCAGATTAAAAAATACAAATGTACCAGACATACAAAATAGTTGTATAAAATATTAGTAGAAAATAGGAAAATAACCGTTATTATAGAATTCTGAAACATTATTAAGGCACTTACACCACCTGCAGGCTCCAAAAATGAATAAAAGAAAAGGCACTCTGCCTTTTTCTCAATCTTTAACAGCATTTCCTATTATATTTCCCCTTACACTTATAGTTTTCTTTTTTTTTTAGCTAAGCTTATCATCATATATTTCATTTTTATGTATTCCTTTCCATTTTAGTTCCCTATATTGTAAAAAATTTGAATTTAAGATAAAACAGGACAGTTGATATTGTAGAATATTCTGATATTTCTGGATTGCAACTTTTTACATTTTATTATTTTAAATTTTTATATAAACTCTTTAAACTACAATTACAGTTCATCTTGGGAAAAGCAAAAAGGGTATTTCAACAATTTATTTGACTGAGATTTATTTTTTATGTTTACATTGATTTCTATTAAGATGTTGATGGATTTCATTGAAATTGGACAATTTTTCTGGCTTCCGGACCATTTCTGGACAATCTTTTGGCTTCAGTTTTCAGTATGGCCAAAAATATATCCCAAAGTTAACTACTTGCTATATAAAAGCCATTGAACTCTTGTCATTGAAAATGGAATTTATTTATTTTCCTTTTCTATGAATTTTCTGAGTTCATTATTTGACAAAGGCGAATGTCTTTTTCCAAACAGATAATTTTCTGTGTGTTAATTAAAGAGAATAAAAGAGAACATCTACCTATCATATGTGGATTGAATATAAATTACACACACTGAGAATGCCCTGTTCGTATTTTCCAAAGTCTCATTTTTCAGTAGGCATCATATCCTCGTTAATTCCAGCTGTTGGAGAAATAGTCTCTAAAACAACCAGACTCCAAGCCAGATTTATGCAAAAGTAAATTCCAGATAGGTGATACTGAGGCGGGGGTGGGTGTGTATGTGTATGTAGGGGTATGAATAAGCAACTTGTGGAAAAAAATGACGAGAAAAATCTAAGGCAATAGGCCTTAGTATAGTACTGCAAACTGAATAAGCTGAAACTTCCACACTATTGCAAGAAAAGCACATTGTAGAAGTATGAAAACCTTCTCGGCCCCCCTCACCTTCCCAGTTGTCATTGTACAACAGGTATGAGGCTTTGGAACTAGACGGCCAGCCAAATGAAGATGGAAATGAGGATCCATCCGGTGAGTCATCCACAGCTTGTCCCTCAGCCCCATGACTTGCGACTTCTTCAAGTAAGAAGGAAAGGAGGGTAATTGTAGTGGGTGACTCTGTTCTGAGGGGTACGGAGGGGCCCATATGTCGACCAGACCGATACCATAGGGAGGTCTGCTGCTTCCCTGGGGCTCGGGTTAGAGATATAAAAGGAAGGTCACTGCTCTGGTGCAGCCCTCTGATTACTACCCTTTGTTGGTTATCCAAGCAGGTAATGATGAGGTGGTAGAGAGAAGTCCAAAGTCACTCAAAAAGGGCTTCAAGGCACTGGGGTGGCTAGTTGAAGGCTCGGGAGCTCAGGTGGTGTTTTCATCAATCCCTCAAGTGGAAGGAAAAAACACTGAAAGAGGGTGGAAAACACACCTGATTAACACGTGGCTCAGAGACTGGTGCCACCGTCGGAATTTTGGGTTCTTTGATCATGGCGAAGTTTATAAGGCACCTGGTCTGCTAGTGACAAATGAGACAGATGGGATGCAGCTGTCCCAGAGGGGGAAAGGATTTTGGGGCAGGAGTTAGCAGGGCTTATTGACAGGGCTTTAAACTAGATATGAGGGTGGAGGGGGAGATAACTGGGCCTGTTAGGAATAAGCCCAAGGGAAGCATACCGAGGCTTGAAAGATGGTGAGGGCTCTCCCTCTGCCATTTCATTTGAGAGAAGGGATAGATGTTTAGAAATCATGGAAGCACCTGAGAAAGGTCTGGTAGGAAATGCGGCCCACACTCACAAAAAGGTGTTGGATTCATTAGCTCCTCTCAAGTGCAACTATACCAATGCACGCAGTAGTACGAGCAACAAACAGGGGGAGCTTGAAGCCATGATGCAGCACGAGAACTATGACATAGTAGCTATAACAGAAACGTGGTGGGATGCCTCACATGTCTGGAGTGCTGAAATCGATGGCTAAAAGCTCTTCAGGAGGGACAGACAGGGAAGGAGAGGCGGTGGAGTGGCCCTGTATGTTAGAGAATGCTATGAGAGCTCAGAAATCAAGTATAGTGATAACAGGGTTGAGAGTGTTTGGATTAGGTTAAGGGCCAATAAAGCAGATCTTGCTGTGGGAGTCTCCTATAGACCTCCCAACCAAAGCAGTGAGGTGGATGAAGCTTTCTATAAACAGTTGGGAGAAATCTCACGATCACTTGCCGTTGTTCTTGCGGGGGACTTTAACCTCCCGGGTATCTGCTGGGATCACAACACAGCAGAGAGGAAACAATCCAGGAGGTTCCTGGAATGTGTGGAGGATAACTTCCTCACACAGCTGGTAAGTGAGCCGACCAGTGAAGGTGTCCTCCTGGACCTGCTTCTTGTGAACAGGGAAGAGCTTGTGGGGGAGGTAAAGGTTGGAGGCCGTCTAGGTTGCAGTCATGAGACAATTGAGTTTTCAATCCTTGGAGAAACAAAGAGAGGGGTTAGTAAAACTGCCAACTTAGACTTCCCGAGGGCAAACTTTGACCTGTTCAAAAGACTGATTGACAAAATCCCTTGGGGGGCTGCCTTGAAGGATATGGGAGTCCAGGAAGGCTGAACATACTTCAAGAGAGAAGTCTTAAAGGCACAGGAGCAGGCGTTCCTGTGTGCTGAAAAACAAGCAGGCAGGGAAGGAGACCGGCCTGGCTAAACAGGGATCTTTGGCTGGATCTCAAGAACAAAAGGAGAATCTATGAACTTTGGAAGAGGGGGTAGGTCTCTCATGAAGACTATAAAGATGTAGTGAAGCTATGCAGGGAGAACATTAGAAGAGCCAAAGCGCAGCTAGAGCTCAACCTGGCTACAGCTGTTAAAGATAATAAAAAATGTATAAATTCATTAACACCAAAAGGAGGATTAGGGAAAATCTCCCTCCTTTATTGGATTAGGGGAACATAGTAACAAAGGATGAGGAAAAGGCTGAGGTGCTCAACACCTACTTTGCCTCAGTCTTTAGCAGTGGAACTGGCTGTTCCCTGGACACCCAGACTCATGAGCTGGGAGATGGGGAGGGGAAGCAGAATGAGGTCATCACAATTAAAGAGGAAGTGGTCAGAGACCTGCTACACCTCTTGGATGCGCACAAGTCTGTGGGACCGGACGGGTTACACCCAAGGGTGCTGCAAGAGTTGGCAGATGTACTCACCAAGCCACTTTCCATGATTTACCTGAAGTCATGGCTAACTGGGGAGGTCCCATTGGACTGGAGGGTGGCAAATGTAACACCCATCTACAAGAGAGGCAGGAAGGAGGATCCAGGAAACTATAGACCTGTCAGTCTGACCTCGGTACCAGGAAAGGTCATGGAGCAGGACATCTCGTGTGCCATTAAAAGTCATATAATGGGCAACCAGGGGATCAGGCCTAGTCAGCATGGGTTTATGAAAGGCAGGTCCTGCCTGACAAACCTGATCTCCTTCTGTGACAAGATGACCCGACTGTTGGACGAGGGAAAAGCTGTGGATATTGTCTACCTGGGTTTTCGAAAAGCATTCGACACAGTTCCTCATAGGATTCTCATAGAAAAACTGGCTGCCCATTGCCTGGATGAGCGTACGGTCTGCTGGATCAAGCACTGGCTGGATGGACGGTCCCAGAGAGTGGTGGTCAATGGAGTTAAATCCAGCTGGTGGCTGGTCACAAGTGGTGTTCCTCAGGGCTTGGTGTTGGGACCATTTCTGTTTAACATCTTTATTGATGATCTTCATAAGGACATAGAGTGTATCATCAGTAAGTTCGTAGATGACACCAAATTCAGTGGGAGTGTCACTCTGCAGGAAGATAGGGAGGCACTACAGAGAGACTTGGATAGGTTGGATTGGTGGGCCAATGTTAATGGGATGAGCTTCAACAAGGCCAAGTGCCAGGTCCTGCACTTGGGCCACAACAACCCCATGCATCGCTACAGGCTTGGGGAGGTGTGGCTGGAGAGCTGTCTGGAAGAGAAGGATCTGGGGGTTCTAATTGACAAGCAGCTGAACATGAGCCAGCAGTGTGCCCAGGTGGCCAAGAAAGCCAATGGCATCCTGGCTTGTATTAGAAATAGTGTGACCAGCAGAAGCAGGGAGGTGATAGTCCCCCTGTACTCTGCACTGGTGAGGCCACACCTGGACTGTTGTGTCCAGTTTTGGGCACCTCAATATGAGAGAGATATCGAGGTGCTGGAGCAAGTGCAGAGGAGGGCAATGAAGCTGGTGAAGGGCCTGGAGAATAAATCCTATGAGGAGCGATTGAAGAAGCTGGGACTGTTTAGTTTGAGGAGGAGGAGGCTAAGGGGAGACCTTATCACTCTCTACAACTACCTGAAAGGACATTGTAGAGAGGTTGGTGCTGGTCTCTTCTCACAGGTAATTAGCGATAGAACAAGAGGGAATGGCTTTAAACTGCAACAGGGGAGGTTCAGACTGGACATTAGGAAAAAATTTTTCACAGAAAGAGTGGTCAGACAGTGGAATAGGCTGCCCAGGGAGGTGGTGGAGTCACCATCCCTGGATGTGTTTAAGGGTCGTTTAGATGAGATGTTGGGGGATATGGTGTAGGGGAGAACTTTGTAGAGTAGGGCTGATGGTTGGACTTGATGATCCCAAGGGTCTTTTCCAACCTGAATGATTCTGTGATTCTGTGATTCTGTGAAAACAGCGCAATAAAGTGGTTTACTATGAAAGTTTGTAGTAGGTGATGAAAATGTAGTGGCAGCACATGGTTATTTAAAATCATCAGTGCTGGGGGTATCCAAGATAATTCAGGAGTTAGTCTGCTCCTGACATCAAAGTACAGATCAAGATCCTGAATTTCTTTTGTGTAAGCCCCAGGTTCCATCTGCTGTTCCTGGTAAAGAGATGTGATGAAACAACGTTTTAAACAAATGAAAGTGGTCACTGTGGCTGCAAAGAAGTGTAGCAGAACTGTCAGTGTGGATTTCATAATTTATTTGTCAAAACCAGGATAATTTCCTAGGGTATTTTGAAACTATAATTTCTAACTTTTGAAATATTTACATCCAGTGCCCCTCACTGGAAAATAACCATTTAAAGCAATCATATGAAATAGCGGCCAACAGATCGGTAAATAAAGATTTCCTGTCACACTATTTCAGGACATCTAAAGTTGCATGCATAAAACAAAGCAGTATTTCATAAACTGTCTATCTGGGCACGTCTGGCAAAAAGTTGGGTTTCCCACATCTATGTGCAGGGCTAATATTCTTTGCATTTGAACTTCTTCCAGAGTTTGCTTTTTATTTTGTCAAAAGTAACCATGGTACTGTCCTATTCAGCCTCATTTCTGTTGTCCTGGTTTGAGCAACATATGTGGCTGGGAAAGCGATTCAGATGGTGCTGTATAATTCCAGAAGTTGGAAGTCTGTAAGAATAGATAATGTTATGTTTTCTAAGTTAAATATTCTTCTTATTTCTTTAACTAATCCATTATTTAATTTTGGATTATTTGACTCAGAGTGTAAGTAGGCTTACCACAGGTTAGAGATAAGCATTTATCCTTGCAGTCAGCAAATCACTGTTCAAAATGCATAAATTACCTTTGCTGCAAATTCACAGAAATTCAGTCTCCTTAGAGGCAAATGAAAGCAGTCTGAATTTTTTTATATTCCCAGTAAAAAGGTATATAAAACCAGGTATTAGATCATCAGGCTAAACCAGACCTAAACTGTTTCCACTGCTTTGTGCCTAGATTATATTGGTTATATTAGTTGAAGTCAGCTATAGCAATACAGTAAATAGATAAGATTCACATTAATATGCAAATTAGCCCACCTCCATAATATTCTATCTTTCCATATGATTTGGTGTTGAAATGGAATCAGTTAATTCAGAAGACAGTTTAATTCCATATATAATTCAATCTGTATTTCCTAGGACCATGTTAAATTAGAGTGTTTTTCTGCACTACTATTTTCAGAAGTATGTAAGCATGGTTTTAGATGATGGCCACAAGCTAATGCATATTACCTTCCATCTGACAGGTGCTCCATGACTTTGAATAACAAAAAAAGGATTTCATTTCTGCCTAGAATTGCAACTGACAAAATCATTAGCCCCTTTAAAATGGGCTGAAAATAACCTAAAATATCCCAACCCTTGTGGATTTGGAATGCTTTTTTTTAAGTCTAGTATGGTATCCTGAATGTCATTATTTCATAAGTTAAAGTTAAAGCAGTAGCCACTTTAAAAATACAAGATGTAGTTTAAATATTTTGGGTGAAGCCAGACATGAAATGTTTCTTCTGCTTCATAAAATTAAGAGTGTATGACAGTCCTAAATAAATCTTTCCACCAATTCATTGAAAAAAACTAAGGATTATTATTTGTATTATCATAAATACCACTGCACAGATCCCATAAATAAGAACCTTAGGCCACAGAGCAGGGATGGACAGTAAGCTTTTTTACCAATTCTGGGGCACATCCTTTGTACTTGAACCAACTTGAACCATGTTCCCTATTGAAATACTAACTAAACCTTTTTTTTTTTTTTTTTTTTTTTATTTCCCCCTGCAGATTTGGTGATATTGTTGCTATTAGCTTTTGACAAAAAGCCAGTACAGTGTATTCCAACATTGCCTTTATTTTGTGAGGTAGCTCTATTGTAACCAGTGACGGAATCTTTTCTTTGGGCTCTGGAAAGCTCTTCATACAGTGAAACTATCCCCACATTAAGGGCTTCCACTTCATGGCAATTGCTCCATTAGTCCAGTTAAGAGGTCAGTTGGGAGTGTTAAAACTATATTATGTAACCCAAGTAGCCTGTAGAGCGTGGTATATGTCTCCCATTCACACAGTTCTGAAAACAGTCTACTTCTCAGTAGCCAGGTCTGCTTCAATAATGAATTCTAATCAGAAGTCAAGGAGATGGTAAATATTTCTGATAATCATGAATTTCCCTCTTCAGAGAGAACTGCTATTATCTCAGAGTCTTACATAACTGAAGGCTAAAGCTAACACATATTTTTTAAATGCAGTATTTACTTACACGCTAAAAAGAACCTGGAAGAGTTTGTGTAACATTGCCCCCTGGTGAACTCCTTTGTAATATTTCTATTTCAAAACTGTTAAAATGCATTTTTACCTCTGTTATTGTTGCATTGTATTCTTCTTGATGACTAAACATAATTACTTTAATAATAAAAAAGCTGTATGCATTTAAAGGCAAAATATTCAGCTTCCATTAAGAAAAGCTAGAAGATTCTAAGTTACTTCTTATTAATCTCATCAGTGAGGCTTCCAGGGCAGACTGGCAATAGCCCTGTGTTTCAAACACACAATCACTTTCATACTTAAGGTCGTATCAGTAAAAAAAATTTAAACTGACCCATATTTTACATAATTTACATATTTAAATACACGTTTACATATTTAAATAATATGCCATTGGACATGGCATAAAGTTTAGTACCTCATTTACCAGACCACAATAAAATAAAAGAATAAGTAGTCTTATTGAAGAAAACATAACTAAATAGAATACTCTGTGTAAAATATAAGCTGAGTTTTGGCAGGACATGAAACACTGCAGCTATAATTCTGCATACAACAGTTAAGGTCATTGTAACAGCTTGGAGGAGGATTATGCATTGCAGTAGGAATTACTCTGAATTCCATTCACTGCCTATAAAAGATTACTGCTAGGCTTTTGGTGATATTGACTCCATCAGAAACATTAGGTAAGGGACAACATTTCAGAGATGTTTGAAATCCAATACTTCTTATTTGGTTACCTGTGTTTTTCAAAGAATTTATTGGGGTAGAAAGAATCAGTCTCTTCAGGTACTTAAATGTGATCTCTTTTCTGTAAGTAATCTTGTCCTGGGTGTAACTGCTAAATATTCTGAACTATCCCTTCCCCTATACTTAAGTGAAATCTATAGATCACTAGCCTGGTTAATGATAAATTCTCAGTCTTCATGAAAATGAGTAATTGTAGTCATCTGTCACAACAGGAAACAACAATGTGATTTTACATATAAATATGTGTATATATAGATACACACACATATATAAAGCCATTACACCAAATTTGTTTGAAAGTAAACCAAGTTTTTCATTGGATTACATTCATTTTTTCCTCCTTTTAAAAATGTTATTATTTTGCTTTTTACCTAAAAATGGAAGCTATTGTGAAAAGGCACTTGGCACCCAGGTGGCAGTACTGTCATAGAGAAGGCAGAACCTACATCATGAAGACCTTGCTTTAGACAGCTTCTGAGTGGGCATTATGCCAGTCTAACAGATGGGCATCAGTAATGGCAGCAATGTGCCCTTGCATGTGCCTGTGCATCTACTGCATTTGCCTAGGGAAAGGCTTTCATCCAAGATTGTCCAAACAGCTGTTCATTCTGCGTTTCTATTCATATTGTTAAGAAGAGATGTCAACACTAATCCATTTTTAAGCTAGATTAATTATTTAAAAAAGAAAAGTAAAGCAGATTTTTGGCTGGTAGAGTGTGAGCAGAGAAAAGTCAGTATCTTTACACAAGCACACCAACTTCATAAGGCTCTCAATTCCAGCTTTCCAGTGAAAGAAAAACTGAAAAGCCATGGTTACCCAGAATAAAACAAGGGAGTAAGGCTATGTCATCATGAACAAACCCAAACACAGATGGGACCCAGATTAGCATGATACTCCAGCTGGGCCCTAGAACATTTTTGTTTCTGTGACCCAGTGGTGGCTACCTGGACAACCACTTTTCCATATAACAGTTCTTAGAAGGATCATGCTTCCCTTCTAGCCTCACTTTCTGGTGGCTCCTTTGTTATATCCTTTTCCTAAATATGTCACAATATGATGGGGGAGGAGTGAAAAGAGGAAGCAATAATCAGACGGTGATGAACTGTTAATGCACCTCACAGTGCCTCGGTACTCTGCCTCACAGTGCCAAGCCTAATCCCACCTCCGCTGCAGTGATGGGAAGAAAATTAATAAATTGACACAAAGTTTCCTGATACTCCAGAATCTGCTTTCTATGTCCTTTCTCTCTGGCACTAAATCAGGACCTGCTGTCCCACAGTGGAAGACTAGAAGGCCAGAGCTTTTCCCATTAACTATTTAACTGAAATTCCATATGACCAAAACTATACAGATGACATGCTGGTCTGTGAGCTTCCCAAATCTTGGGGCTTTCAGACTATCAGTTCATACAGTTAGACAGCTGACTTCACTGGTAACAAAAGCTGTAAGGCCTGCTGGTTCAGCAGCTCTAAAAGTGTTGGCTGAATGCATGGATATATGCAGTATCCAGCAATTGCTACATTATCTTTCCTAAATCTTTAGGATGACAACAAAAATGTGGGCTCCTATGGTTGACTCAAGACACTTAGTCTGCAGGGTTGATACGAAAATGTTGATTTCTGAAAATTGCCAGGGTTCCTCTTGAATTGCAGGGCCTGTATAAAAACCCTGTCCCGTTTTGTGGACCTCATTTGTCATTATGTATATTGATTCCTTCTAAAACAGATTTGTTAGATGCTAGGAAAGATGTCAACATCACTGAATTAAGGACTAGAAAGCCAGTGTGGATGTTCCTCTGTATTCCAGTAATAATTTTCCTCGTAATTTGTATATATTGCCTTCCCAGCCGTTTTTAGTCCCTGTGTTCAACCTGTGTTCTTTACATTTGCAAACTAAATCTGGTATGTACCAAAAAGGCCCTATTTAGTTATTTTTCAAAGATGGATTGGAAAAAGAGTAGTATGTTTCAGTCAGAAGACAACATTCTAGGCCAGACTCCATTTTAATCCTTTCCTTCCAATGGTAATCTTTTGGGGGGTTAGTATACAATCTACACTAAGAAGCAAAATTAATAGAAGTAGACAAGTGATAGTATTTTCATTTTTAAAACACCAACTCTTTGGGGAAATTAAGCTTTTATTCTTATCTTTTATGGCAGCTGAATTTCCTTTGCATGCTGCTGACAGTATGTTAGTCACCAGTTGGAAGATGGGTTCCATTCTGACCCAGTGCAATGGAAATGTTACTTTAGTTTAATAGCCCACCAACAGCTCTTGCAATGATATTTAAACAAACAAACAAAGAAAAAATCCTCTTCCTGAACTGCTTTACCAAATAAGCTCATGCTACTAGGCAGGAACCTTTCCAGTAAAGGAACGAGGTAAATATTTCCAATTTCCTTTATATTAATGTTACATTGTTTGTTTTGTAAAACACTTGAATCTTGATGTATGATATAATCACATCATAAAGTTTGATGTAATTAAACAGTGACCTCTGGGAAACTAATGGACTTCGGGAAAATATCCATCAATTAAATACATAAAAGACATGTCCATTTCTCATTGAATTAACTCATGTGGCCTTCAACTGAAGTTCCGTAAGATCACATCACATTCCAGTTAGGACTGAAAAAAACCCAGTCCATCACATGACATTACTGCTTTAAAAAGTCTTTAATGTGTGTAGAAATGACCCAAGCAGTTAGCTGGAACACATTTCAGAAAATGACTGTACTTCTTTCTTCATGATGTCAAAACTGTCTTTGCCATCTATCTTCCTAATGTTCCTTCAAAACTCATTAAAGCATTTACAAATAAACTTTCTACATCAAAACCTAGGGTATTCACACAGTGTTTTGTTCTATTGTAGAAAACACAGCAATTACAGATTAGTCTGGTAGATCTTTGGCTCCTATCTTCCTAATTTTCTAAAGGCAACATTTTCTATTGTAACTCATTATTATTTGTTTCCTTGACAATCTTTCTCATCTAGCCTTCAAGGCACAAATGACTATGGACTTGGCAGCCCTAAAACATTTCTCATCGAAAATGTCCATAGAACATTTTGTTAATTCTCTCTGTATTGGTGTCAACACAGCAAGTGGGGAAAAAAGGCAGCAGGAAGAACTTATAACTCTTCTCCTGCTGCTTGAGGAAAGGAAGTGAATATCTATCTGTATATACACCTGCAAATATTCCTATATATATTTACATAATAGAAAATATTCTGTGCTGTTATTTGGGCAGCATAGTGCTGGGACATTGCCCCCCAAATCTCTGCTCCTTCTTTCCCCCTAGCATGGCAGTGAGATTTTTCACTTTGCTGAAATTGCTTCCTGCATTTAAATGGTGTTACTTCTAGTAGAGCAGAGTAACATTTGGTCTCCTAAGTTATGCTCAGCTTGACTAAAACACAACTGAATGAAGTCTTTTTGACTACTTCAACAAGCCTTTGAAGTGTCTTTATGCCAAGGGAAACTTGTGACTGTATGTATAGCATTATATCTTGCATTTTTGTTCATGCACAAGCACACTCACATACGTTTATCCAGACTTCTGTATGGACTGTTTTACACTCCTACCATAATTTAATTTAGTTTCCAAAACGAAAGCACTATGATTAAGAACAACTGGAAAAAAAGGTGGTATATAAGAAATTCAAAATTTATTAAGAGACCAAAGAACTTTCATACATAGAGTGTTTTTCTTCTAATATTATCATTGTTAGTGATTACTTTTATGTCTAATAAATAGAAAAACTTCCCGCTTTTCAGAAGCAGACTGTTGTCAGTGCCAAACTCTTGGCTTGTAATTGATATTACAGGGCCAAATGCACTGGATGCTGTGGCTATTGTTGAGAAGGTGGCTAATTCCCAATAACAGTAAAACTTGGTACCATTTTCAGGGCCAACAGGAAGTCTAATTCAGTGTACTCCAATCTTCAGTCCTTACCTTTGCTCCATCTATTTTTCTTCCTCATGAGAGAAGTAGAAGCCCCTCACTGACTGAGCCTGCCCACCTTCAGGAGACACTCCTAAGAAGCTATAAGTCACCCCTGCTAGAAACTACAGCCAATGCAAGTTTTGATTCTAGGCACTGTGAAAGCACACACAAAAAGACAGGTTTGTTTCTAGAATTTACAATGAGACAATAGACAAAAACAAAGCATAAGAGAAAAGATATGTTATCTGTGCCTTCCAAGTAAAGAACTGAAGTGCAATGTGATTTACTTGCTACAGGAGAAGACAAATAATCAGAGCCTAGATTTCCTGAATCACTTCTGACACAAGACCATCCTCTCTGAATTCTGTTTGCTACCATGTGTTAAAAAGACTTACAGATATACAGAGGGGATTCTGTAACTGACACTCTGATGCAGGATTTTTGGTGAGGGTGAACATTCCCTGGGTCTGTTCTACAGAGTAGGAATGGGACCTGAAGCAAGTAGGGGAAAAGAAGAGGGAAGGGAGGAGAAGTGGTAGAGAGATTACATGCTTCTCTTAATTAGAGGTGTGTTTGGAACATGCACCAGTCTAGGATTCCCATTTTGAGAAGGCAAATAATACCAGGCTTTTGATTTTCACCTGAAACTCATGTATGAACAACATGCTACCCCTTCACTTGGTGTTGTGATGATAAACTCACTGAATTGCGAGGCTCTCAGAATACAGAAATAGGGAGCAGATACGCACAAAGTAACTTTTATAAATTACAGAATCCAGCACTTTTTTTACTTCATTGTTCTACATTTCCCAAAAAGGTATTAGGGAAACATATAACGCAAAGTATTTTCTCAACTGAATAATTTCAATAATATGCATTTCACAACAAACACTTTTAATGGGACCTTTGTTTAAAAGTTAGTCATGTGTTACATTAGAGTTGTTGGCAAAAAATGCAATTTTTAGGCTTCATCTAGATAATGATTTAATAAAAGAAGATATTAATGTCAAATTTCAAATTGGTGTTTAAGTTGAATTAATTTTACAAAAATCCGGTAAAGTTATTTCCAGCATTCCTTTGGCCTTCATAATAAGAAAGAATGTTAACAATTGATTTGAACTGCTCTCTAAGGTCTACTCAGAGACACTGATGTTAAGTGCTGTAAACATTCAATTTACAGCATTTATTTTCCTTGGATTCCCTTTCCAGTTGTGTGTACTACTCAATATTATATTCTGGATGACAGAGGAAACAGGTGTAAAATAGCATTCACACATTACTTTCATGAAATAGAAACTCTGAACACTTACCAAATTGACATTTTAATCACCATAGTCAGATGGTAACTGAAATGCATTTCACCCATTATTTTCAAAAAATGTTTTACTTAGGGGCCCCTGAAGAGACATGTTCATTACTGACTACAAAGTATTACAATATGGTGTGGTCCAAAATGCAATTCAAAATTCTTTAACAGTGATTTAGCTTCATGGTCAGACAGTCAACTGGAATTTGGAAAACCTGAAACTTAAATTTTTGTTTTGAATCAGTTTAGTGGAACTCATCTGAATTCTTGTACCCATCTTTCTAGGGGATCTGTCTTTCTTTTTGACCAGAAATCCCATATTCTGATCTTTTCAATAACACACAAACCACCATTGAAACTAACTAAAAAATTGTTGTTTTTTTACAAGTTGTCCTTTTCCAAATTAAGAATATTCCACACAGTTCTAGTTTCTAGTTCTCTTTTATTTCTCTGCTTTTTTGATGTTTTGTTAGTTGCTTACAGAGAAATACTACTAGGGGTTTTTTTGTACAGTGTTTAAAAAATATTTATGTTGCTCAGACCTTGAAGTAGTTCTCCTTTATGCTTATGCTCCTTGAAAAATAGAATTAGTTATCTATTAAAATATCTACCTACAATTTGCAAAGCAATGTAAACCCAACAAAATATTGTCCATGGAAGTTTGTAAAACCATTACTTCCTCTGTGAAATAATGCAAAATTATTCTTAAAAATCAACAGCAAATTATAAGTGAACAAGACAATGGTCTATTGTGGTGCAGCAGACATGCATTCATCTTGTCTTAAAACTCTTGTCCAAAGTGAAAAAATTCCTATCAGTATTAGGAAGGGATTTAATTTTGGATCAGTTTTAGAGTTCTTACTTGAGACCAATCTCTGTTAATCCAAACTTGTATAAAAAAAAAAATTATAACTGTTCCTGAAATCATGACCAAATGAACTCTTCACTATGTATACGACAAATCAAATTATGCCTTTCTATCTAATCAGTGTAGACAATTATTTTCACTAGTATTGAAGCCTGGATATGCCCTTCATCCCAGGTCTCCAGCTAAACCCAAATGTCTATGTAAGGTTTAAATGTCTCATCTTTTACAATAATGTTCAAATCTAGTTATTTTTGTCTGTATAGATGACCAAGGCCTTTCTCCAGACCTTACTTTGATAACTAAAAACTTCTTCCAATGCTTTTATGACAGTGTGTTGCACCCAGAAATTTATCCTAGAACAGCATTTCCTAACAACACCATGTATGTGCTCCATGAACTGAAAATGCAGAAAAAATCTAGGCCTTCCTTATGTTCCTTGATTTTTTTAAAACATTCTGCATTCCTTGTTCCTTGATTTTCATTTATTTTTCAGCATATTTTCTGGTACATTTAGCATTGATGTATATGTGCGTGCATGTGTATGATTGCCTACATATATAAGGTACAATATATATACGGTACAATATTACCTTGCTTAACAGAACTAATAAAGTAATTTAGGATTAAGTTATATAAATTATGAGTGGAACATCTGTCAGAAGCATTACTCCCCAAAGATTATGTTATTAATGTAAAGGAGACTTCTGGACATAATAAAGTTAATTCATGAGTCCATAGCATTCAGTGTTTAGGTTTCTTAACATCATCCTGACGACACTAAACAACAGTGTTGATGAGAGTTAGAGTGAAGTATGGACATGAAAGGAACAAATTACTATGAATGGGGACTAGATCTGCAAGATCTGGATACTGGTCCACATTACAGTTTTCAAAGATCTTGGATTTAAGCATAGGATGAGCAGGACAGGTAGGTAGGAAATTGATGGATAAATTTTGGTTCCTCACTGAAGTCCATATTTTCTCATTGTTTATGCTTTGTGTAGCATTTGGCTTCATTTTCACATAAATTCAAATGCAACATACTAAATATTGTACTGAATGTATTTTTTGCCCCAAACAACTGCAACCAATATTCAGAAGGAAAATTTTAGACATCTTACTTCTTTTTAAACTACAAAAGACCTCCCTATAATAGTCCACTTCTGCCCTTTTTATACTGAAAAAGATTTTCTGTTACAATCTATTTAATGCTGATGCCTGGCAGAACATACCCATATCTCAAGATATATGGTGAATGCTGGCATATAAATTGCTCTTCAGCTGTTATGAATTTCAATTTCTTGTAGTATTGATTTCCCAGGGGGAAAAAAAAAAAAAAAAAAAAAAAAAGGAGAAATAACTTTTAGACATTCTGGGTATTATACAGCAGAGAGGTAGCATATTCCTTTTACTTTTGTTGTCACTGTCCCAGTTTCATATAACAAATTGCTCAAATAGATTCATTCACTTAAGATTTTGTATATGAGACCCAGATGGTTTTTATCCCCAAGAGCTGACTCTGAGGACTATGAGGTAATGACAATAAAAGCTAACACCTTTTATCTTTATGAAGATTATAATCATATTGTCTGCTTGTTTTGGATAGTTTGCTTTTCACAGGAGAAAAGAGAACTCTGGAACACAAAAGCGCTTCTCAACTTCTGGAAGAAGACCTGTGTATGCTTTTTCCTCTGCACTCCCTTGAGATATACACATATTCTGACTTTCCCCCAAAAATGAGAGCATGTGGATTCTAAAGATGCAGGATGATCCACTCAGGTACCTGATACAGCAGTCAGGGGGAAAAGGACTCCTGCATGCAGTGCAAGGTGTTCCTGCCTGACACATGAGACAGAGTCAGAGAGGCTCCCCCTAAAACAATGCCGAATGCCTGGATGCAAGTGTTCGGATTGTCAACGACCTGTCCAGTGTGTCCAAATTTATAAATGATCTGAAGCAAAATCATGTGTTTTATAGCTTTCCCAGGGCTGCAATTCTTTTCAGTCAGATTTCTAACTTTCCATTTACTGACAACTATTCTTTCTTCATTCACCTTCTTCATTCACCATTCAAATCAGAACACAAAAATGAAAATTTATCTATTTCCAATACCTTTTCTGCTGAGGTCCATATGGTCTCTGAAAAAAAACAGCAATTTGTTGTTAATCTCCATTACATAGCCACATAAATCCACTGAAGGCAGCTAGAAGAAAAGGGAATATGTGTAGTTTTACAGTAATTTACATTATGGTACAAATACTTTACATTTTTAACTCAAAGGATTAATTGTAAGCATTTATTTATCAAACATTATTTATAAGTGATTACTGTAAAGATATTGGTAGGGTATTTGGATAATCTGAACTTTAATCAGAACTGCTTTGTCTGCACTACCTGGGTGCTTTATATGGCTTCATGGATTTGCCTTGCTGCAAAGAGGACTTAAAGCTGTAAAAATAAAGTTTGCAAAAAAGAAAACAGGAAATATCTTTCTTGTTCTCCTTTTCTTCTTTTTCAGAGAAGTTGGCTCTTTCTGTCTCACATAATCTTTGCATAGCTTCTAAGATGATGCACACAATCATTTCCAATAAGGCCTGTAAATTATATCTAAGGCACTACTGTATTATTCTTTAGTATTTGAGTTTAAATGAGGGTTTTACCCCACTTGTATGCTCATTTACTCTTCAGCTGAACAGATTATTTTGTTTGTCCTCAATTAGTTTTCACACTGTAGAGTTCAGACCTTACAAGTTTCCATCTCTTTCTTCTGGTTGTGAATACTGATGATGTATCATATATTTGGCTATTCTATTTTCAAGAAAATATTTCTAATGTTAAATTTTACATCCATATCTATAGCTTATTGTACATTATGCCCAACCAGATGGCCAGTGATTTTCTAACGATAACAACAATTTCATACCTAGTTGAGATGCCTTGTGTTTTATTAGGCCCAGCTAACTGTATTATTTCTGCCAAGAAATTCCAAAAAGGTCTCCAAGGTTTTTCAGCAGCAGTGGTTCATAAAACCAATGTGAAAAATTAGATTTGAGGACTTATGACTACCTTTCCATAAGATCAGTCCTCCCCTTCTATTTCTTGTTATATGCATGTGATTATATTTATACTGCATTATAGGAAATCACTGCTAGAAATTGGAGGGCAATTAAAATCTATACATTTGGTATGCTTTTCTGGAAATGTATGAGAGCTAACACAACTCTGGATTTCCTTGGAATAATTCTCTTTTTGGTAATCTTGCCTGAGAAAAATGTGGCAGCATAGACATTTACCCAGGATGTCCAACAGTTCAGACAGTATAGCATTTGCAGCATATCAAGAAATGCCAGTTCCTATGCATCTACAGACAAGCTGACTGGCCCATATTGTGGGCCTTTTACATTTTAGATTTCTTCAACCTGATGTATGCAGTGACAATAGCCTGTATACACGCAGTAAATCCTGTGGGCTTGGTAAGATACTGAAAATGCCTGGATGGCTTGGACAGGACATGTACCGGACATCAAAACCATCAACATTTTGTAGAATCTTTGCTGAGTCAACAGTTTGCACATAACTTCTGATTCACTCACATAATTCAGATTCACTGCACAGGGTTTGGCTCCCTGAAGTGTAGGCATGTACAGCAGAGACAACATCTGTACTAGTCAGTCGCAGCTTGGTGTGTGTTCCATAGAGAGAAACAGGTACTCTGGGGGTGTGATTCACCTAACCAAATATAGTTGCCAACCTAATGTGAAGTCGACTCTAGATTCTGTTGACTATGTTGACTAACAGTCATTGACTATGCAAAGAGCTTCACATGACGGGCTGTCGTGGACATATAAATGTTAGGGGAGATCAACTTCATCTTCTTTATTTGTGTGACACACAACATGGTCTAATGCAATAAAGATAATACAATTAAGTAAAACTTGCAAATTAGAATTCTCTGATGTTTAGTATATAACATATATGTTGCAAATGTGAAGTATTCTGGTGTTTATTTTGCCAAGATTAAGTAAACTTGAAAATCTAGAATAATTTTGGAATTACCAGTATTTGTTAATTTATATTTATACTTAGAGATAATTGCATGCTATTTCACATAATGTAGCTAATTTACTTGATTTCATGTGATGAAAAACATTCATACACTCAACTGAAAAGATTCCATGCACTATAGATACTCCTTTATACATGAAGCTTCTTCCAGTTCGATCTTCACATTTACATTCAGTACTGATATTTTAACACTGAAAGCACTTTAAATGGTTTCTTTGTGGGAAATTGTACACTCAGAACTCACAGATAATCTACATTTATGTAAGTATTCTGTTCAGCTAATTCTATATTTTTTAGATTTACTTATTACTTCTGTAAACAAATAAGGTTCTTACAACTCAAAAGACAGCATTTTTAATCCCAGTATATCAACCAAATTGATCAAAATAAATTAAAAAAAAATGTAAGCCTGAACAGTTACAGCAATTTAGAAGTTTGTCTGCAATGTTAATTAATTATCTCCTTTCACTGTGCTTGCCTGAACCAATAATTTTTGCAATGGAGTATTGGTAACTATCAGGTTATTTTATATATATATTTATTTATATATATGAAATCATGTAGTTTCACATACAAAAGCTTTAAATATGAAGCTTTTGTCTATAAGAAGAGTTTAACAGAACAATGTCAACTGGTTATGGAAGTAGAGTGTGTGAGATGCATAAATTTCTTTTTTTTGTCTTAATCAGCCTCCATTTTTTGTTTGATTACCCAGGATAGATTTTAATAAATATTTCTAGTATTAAACTCTGCACTTCCCCTATGTTACTCTGTTGAGAATTCAACAGTGAAAAACCCCACACTGAATTAAATAAAACAATCAAAAGAATAATGTCCATAGTATATCAGTATGGATAGGTCAATTTGTCAAGATTGTATAATTTTGAAAGCATCCCAATTTATTTACTAAAAAGTGTATTAAGACTAGATTCTGCTTGTGTCTACGGACAGTCCACTAGAGCTTTCACCTTCCTCTTAGTTCTCTTTATCAGTAATCTATAATTTCTAACAGATTTTTTGCACTAACACCATTTCATGTTAATGCTCTTTCAGATAATGCTTGTATCATCAGTCAGAGACAGTAAACATCTCAGAAATTATACTACAGGAGTTAATGCCATATGAAATGAGCTTTCTGCTCTTGGACCAATCTTCATTTTCATAAAGCAGAAATCACATCATTTTCCAAGTTGCTGAAAGAAAAGGATGTACAGAAACTGATTTGGCAAGTTACATCTGTTTTGGATTTGGAATATTTACATAACATTAGGAAAAAATCATACTTTGAAAATTTATTTTTTATCAATTCATTTCTTCATTAATAATATTCTACTTCAGCCACTTCTATCAGGCTCTACCTGGCTTTGAATATTCAGACTTCTGACATATTTTGTTGTTTATAAATAATTTTTTCTTCTTCTCAACAAATAGCTATTTTATTAGTGATTTTTTAAAGTCTGCTGCAATAATAGGTCCCAACACTTGGCATTTACTAAAAATGTTGAGAAATATAAAGGCAATAGAAGAGAGGTTGTTTTGATAATCTGTCATCATGTAAAATCACATATATATGTTTTTTCTACAGAAAAAAAGTATGCTGAAAAGCGAACTAAGATCAGAAATGCACACGTTAACTTGTGCCATCATTTCTAAGAGACTGTATTAAACTCTTTATGTATTTACTCAGTATTAATTTTGTTGCACAATGACATATTTTGTTGCACAACACAGTTTTTAAAAATATGAAAAGCACAAAGATGTGATTAACTGTTGGAAACCATGAATAAATAATAAAGTAGTTCATACTGCATAAACAATCCTGTGCTAATATTCAGGCACTTTTGCATATCTGATGTTTTAGTTATTCAGACTCATTACCTTAGTACAAAATACCAGCTGTGACACTGTAAAGGGGTTTTTAGCATGTTAAGATTTCTTTAAACACATTCTGGAAATATTTGACTTGTCTGGTTTTGCCTGCTTACACTTCCACTTTTGCAGATTTTAGATAGATAAATGTAGAAAAGCTGTGCCATGACTCATGGCAAAACATAGCTCTGAGAGCTACTTTCACTGGGTGCTTGTTAGGGCAAACCCTAAGCTGTTCTAACCTGGAACAAAAAGTCAGAGCCCAAACTAGATCCTGGCTAACTTCTCACTGCTCCAACCTGCAAAAAAAATCTGGTCTATTGACCCACACAGAACCCAGTGGTTTGTATTCTAAAGAGCAACTAGATATTGTTGCGCCTGATGCATGATAAACTGTAAAAAAGGCAGAAAACTCTTACTGGAATGCCTTTGCAAGGAATTAAATAATCATATATTGGATTGCCAATACAGCCAGGAAGCAGAGCTGCCTAAAATACAAGGAATATATACATATAATAATAAATGTGAACAAAAGAAAACCAGTTTAGGGAGAGCTAATTGACATGGATTTTCCTGACTGAATTAAGCTGTTTGAAATAGAATGTCAGAAATCTTGCAGTGAATGGGATAAGTGCATTTTTTTTTTTTTTGCCATTTGGTTTTGATGCGTCAGCCAGCCAACCGAACTTGCTGTCATTTCAAAACAAATTAAAGTGGGCAGCCAAATCTATCACTCACACTTGTTCTAACTCTGAAAAAACCGACAGATTTAATTAGGCAATTTTTCTACAGAGAAAATTGTAATCAAATTGTTGGAATATTTTTACTGAATAAATACCAATAACTGGAGAGTGTATGCAAAAAATGAAACTTATGCCATATGTCACAAAAAATCAAAGTATTAAGGCACAGTGTTCATGTATCAGGAAGAGATTTGCTTGTCATTTCTGTACAGTGGAACACTTGCTGTTCTGCAACACTGTCACTATGCCTGTCTGCCCACTGCCATACCCTGTAGTGATGATACTGTCAATTGTCACATCCCTATGTAACTGATCTTTAATGAAAGTCAATATGCATGAGGGCTGTGCTCAGGAAGCAATCCTCATGCCATCACCACTGTGACTCAGAACCAAATAACTGGTTATTAAAAATAAAGAAAATGTTCTAACACAAAATTTTATATTTCCAGCTGCTCTGAAAAAGTTTGTGGAGGTCCAGTATTTCATGGCTTAGACTGAAATAACAAACATGTAAAGTTTTTTCAAGATATGCTACAGGGAATTTTTTTAATTGTACCTCTGTCTGTTTCTAAACAGACTAAAACATCAGTTTTGAAAGTGGACAAGTAGATTTTACAAAGCTACTTCTGATCATCATGTGTTTTATGTTCTGCTAAATGACTGCCATACATGCAAAAGAACGAAAAACCTTCCTTCTTCAGCAAGAGAATGGCAAAACTTCCCTACCCAGTAAGCCATCAATGACATTTTCTTTAACATGTAATTTAAGGTGAGAACAAGGTTAATTCTACATTCTGCCAAATAGCTGACACTTTTGCAACTTTTCTTAGTTTTTCATCCTTGCTGAACTACCATGAATTACTGAGCACGGAACCCTTGTTAACTACAGTTTTTCTTTGTATCCAGAAGCAACACCAAAAATTTCATTGAGAGAAATTTGATGGGTGAATTTAAGATATTATCATACATTGCACTGAATGACTTGTCTGTGGATATTTTTAATCTCCAAATAAAGATATTTGGTATTCAGTATTGGTGATCTAAGTTTCTCAGAATAATCACACCCATATATTTAGACACAAACTCTCCTGATTTTTAAGGACATCCATATTCAAATCTGAATCTGAAATATGGATCTATTTCTAAATTTAAAATATTTTCTACTTTATTTACATTTTCCTGAATAAATAAGCTCACTTTTCACATATGTCTTACCCTTTTTGGAGAGAAGCGCCTTTCTAGACTTCTATATCTACCTTAATACCATATGATCACTAATTCCTATGAACCATATTCTCTGGCTTGCGCACTGTGTATGTTTTAAATGCTAATACAGAAATTTATCCGGTGGTTCATCCTGAATGGATACAACATTATGTTCTGGAGATTAAAGTTCTAATTAAATCACAAATAAATCTTTTTTTTTTTTTTTTTTAATATACTTAACAACCATTATATACATTATATAGAGAGCTTGACTGGAAATAAACCTCAGATTATCATAAAATGGGAAAAGCACTGTCAACCTTTCCCTTTTTACTTAGACATCATCCTAAAATATTCTACTGATGAAGCACAACAGGAAGACACAATCGCAGCAGTGTCTTCATGAGCAGAAGCTGGTGTTTTGGTCAAAGTGAGCCTTCAATACCTCAGTAAGCACAAAGAAAGTAAGTTCTGAATAAGAAACATTATCTTATTTCATAAACTCTAGCTGGGGCATTCAGCTGAGCTTTAGCTCTAGAGCTCTGATTTTCTTAAAGAAACCAAAAGAATTTCTGTTACTCAACTCAGATATGCTGTAATGACAAGACATTTCCAAATGTTGTGGCAATGTTGGCAGTCAACTCAATTCCTACGTTCCCCATGAAAACCCTATTAGGAACAAAACCAGTATCGGTGATCTAGCTTAAGGTATGACTAAGAAAAAATAAGAGTCATATAACTACCTCCTCAGATCTAGAAATCAGACAATTTGCAATAGAAATTAACATTAACCTTTTTTGCCTTAATAGAACCTTATGCTTCCATTAAGAATAGGTTGGTTACAAGTGGGAGAGTCCAAGATATATGTAATGCTAAGAGAAATGGACTTTGCTGTTTTGATATTTACTAATAGGAAGTTTACTTCAAAACTTACTTGATGGTTTTTCAAAGGTTTTTCAAGCTACAAATATTTTTAAAGCTCCAAATCCCAAAGTTAACCATACCACTCCAGTGTCAACTTATGCCTTAATATTTTCATATAATTTTATTTGTTTCAGTGGATATTAATTCTGCAGGTGAATGACAGAAGTTGGGACTCAACCCACCAAAGCATTTAAAACTATTCTAACTTTCAAGTGTTAGCTGTTCTGACTTCAAAAGCCTAATCAGTATCTAAAGGTTTAATCAGCTAAACTACTTTAAATCAGACTGGCACACTTAGTGACTGGGAAAAAAACTATTCAAAATTAACATGTAAAATATTTAGTTGTACCTGATTCTTTTTTAAAGCTCACACCAAAAAAAATCACATACTCATTGCTCCCAAATGTAAGTGTACACACATATGCATACATATCCCTCTAGCACTGGACAAAGACACAACAAGGATGAAACTATTCTGCAGTTTCTGGACGTGACAGCAACTTGCTGACATTCAGCTGAATACCCCTATGAAATATCAGAGAATTTACTGCTGATTCAGTGTACACTTCTCTGTAGTAAATATTGTATGATATTCTATCAGCATAAATATATCATTGCCTTTCTGTTTAATTGATTAAATTCATACTGATAGATTTTTATTATTCATTACAATTTTGAATGAAAACTACAGCTTAGTTTTAAGCAAAATTTAAAGATAAAAGGAGAAACTAGCATGCAGTGAGGCAAACCTGATGTAAACTATACTGTAGTTCAAAAGGTGTCTCTCTGGGCTTTGGTTTCAGCTGTATCTTCTCAATGTGATTGACATAAAGCCAAAAGTATCACTGTGTTAGGAACTAGTACAGCAGTTCCTTCCTCCTTTTAAAATGACAAATACTTTTGGTAAAGAAAAATACATGGGACTTGATTCTATTGCCCATATAGATGTATCATGTGCCACCTGAAATGTCCTAGAATATCTGAGACATCACTGCTACACTGTTAGATTATGCTCATGGGTTTATGGGATACCCGTGCCATCTGGAGTGGCAGCTGAAAGCCAAACAGGATTCCTTAGGACATCTACGGGCACTAAATGCTTATGAGAGAGCAATTGAATCTATACTTTTAAAAGCAATCATGCTATAATTTTTCAGATGAGTAGTGGAGCTTGGAAGCTGGTTTACTCTTTTTTTTTTTTTTTAATTAACAAAGGGTTACATTTCTGGATTATGTCTGGTGGGTTGGTGAAGCTGACAGCAACCCAATCCCCTGGTTCCAGACTCTTTCTACCAGTGGTGTCCTCAGACACAATAGAGCAATGCTTTTAATCCTGCTTCTGGGATTGCTTGAAGAAAATGTTTTAAGGAATTGCAGCAGAAAACTCACAGTAATGTAAGAAAACATAGCTCTATTGAGCTATGTACTCTTAGAATCTGTAATATACAAAGTCTGCCTATTTGCCTGATTTTCAGCAGTCAAGCAGTCTCAATAAATAAATGGATAGATAAATAAATAAATATTTCACAGCTCAATGGTTATGTTTTGGTAACTTAGTGATACTTGTATTACTTCGTTCTAGAAAAAAATGCAGAAGGGGCCAAAAATCAAACGTGAAATTATTTGTAGCATATAAAATACCACGGCTCTTTAGATCCCTGTGCTCTACTTACCAACTATCATAAGGAAGAAGAGAAAATGCACCCACAGTTGTTTGTGAGGCCAAAAACAAAGACAAGGAGCTCAGCTGCATGCTACAGGACTTCTAATACACTAGTGAAAAAATGAGTTGGAATAAGTCACTCTTCATCCCACTTCCCCTCACAGGCAAACCTATTGCAAAGAAAAGTCTAATTTACTGTCAGCAGACAGCAGGGATTTGTGCAACCTCCATTCTGTATTGTGAAATCTTACTGGGGCTCCATGACCTACATTCTGCCAGGGTCTCCTGGGATCTCTGCAAGGCTGCTGATCATGGAACACACTTCCCTTGCTTTCAGCACACTCTGCCCTCCAGCCTGTACTCTTGCTTTAGCAGTGAACTTTTACCCCTGCCTGAGATGAAAACAAGTAGAAAGGTTGTGAGATTTCTCCTGTCCTACAAATGTGACTGATAGGCAGGGGAGATGTTGCTGTTAGTTTGAATGCAAAAAAATGTGAGATAGAGTATAAAATAACAAATGGTAGGTTATATACAACCTGAATAATAGTTAACTAGCTTTTACTCACCACTTCCCATCTGTAGACCATGTGACATTTTACGAAAAGTATTATGTTTATTCTCACTTTATAGATTGGAGAAAAATGACAAAGGACTTCCCAGTATCACAACGCGGTTTAAACCAGAGCCAGAAGAGAAGTTAGTCCTTGACTGCCAAACCTATGTCCTGGAGACCAAATAGCTTCTCCTGCAATTTCTGGACAAACCAATTTTCATGAGATGTTGAGTTAAGAGTTATTTTATTTTTATTTGTTGCTCTTCAGGCTAATTAAACAGGTTGTGGTTTGGTTGGGGTTTTTTGTTGTTTTGTTTTTTTTTTTTTAAATAATGACAATTTAATATTGCCTTACACTGACTGTAAAAATAAAAATCAATCATCTTTGCCAAAACAAATTATAATAGCATAATGAAATACTCTGTGGCTCAGTTTCTTCAAATTGTCAGTTGCTTGGATACTGCAGTAAGTAACACACACTCAGAAAGGTCTCAGCCATTACAAAGTATAGTGTTAATTTTATATGGTCAAGTTGAATAATGTTGAAAACAAGAATGGCTGAATTTTCCTAAATTTGATAATGTATCCATTGTCAAAGGCTGGACACAAAGTTGAATCAAATTACAGGGAATGTTCTATTGCCTTACATAAAAATGATGAGGGACATAATAATTTAACATTGAGATGAGAAATACAGATTTCTGTTCAACAGGTGGCAAGCTGTGTGTATTCAATAAGAGTTGTCATAAAGAGATTGCCAAAAATCAACAAGCTTCAAGAAATAAGATCATGGTTGCAAATATTTTGTGTAGTTTGGAGATCAAGTAGCATGGCAATGGGTGAAATAGTGAATACACTGCAGTGGGAATTCAACTGATTACCAACCAGCACTTTTGACAGCAAGAATAGACTAACCAAAGTAACAAATTCGTTTTATAAAGGAAGTAACACGACTTTACAAAGGACGTAACATTCCTATCTGAATGCAAAAAAGGGGAGATATTCAAGCATAACAGTGCGATGACAGCTTCAGAAGAGGAGAGTATAAGAGTTATTTTTCCTAATGAAGGAAGGGGTGTGGATGAGATCTCAGGAGAAAACTAGGTGGTTCACATTCCGACATAGTATATTGATGGTGATGGTACAGCATGCCTAAGGAGCTGGCTAGAAGAGATGCATATAGATTCAAGTCCAAAAACCAGTAGGTTTGGCCCATATTTCAGAACTGGTGACAGTAACTGTATTTGAAACAAAATATGAAGCAGATTGTCAAGTAAAGCTCAAGAACTAACCAAGAAATATAGAAATAAATGATCCTATAATTGAGTGTAATTGAGATTTAATAACTGATTGGAATGTAACTTTTTGACTGGAGAAAAAGTTCAGACTTTGGAAATGCATTTGAAAACACCAAGTTGCAGTTGTGAATACTGCAAAAAGTTTTAATTTTATATTTCTTTTTTACATTTTTATTTAATATCTGATCAACTATAATATTAAAAAGAAAGCTGTAGGATATTACTGTACACTAAGGCAACTCTTGAAAGACCTTATGTGATTTATTACTTGGAAATAGTATTGAAAGTTCAAGATGGATGCTGAAGTGCTCTTGATCAACTCAGTATGGTTCACTTCATGACAGATTTTACACAAACATGTAGATGATCAAACCTGGCACTGAAAAAATGTCAAATAGGGTATTGATCTTCTTTACATTATGAGCTGTACCTGATTTATAAACCACATCCCAGAAGGTGACATGTGACATATGCCTGATCGCTCTTTTATGTTTGACATACCATCTTTTAATTTGTGTTCCATAAGTCAAGTTCTTCCCTTAGGTATGCAGTGAAATTCATGTTGTACTAGATACAGAATTAAGATACCTTAAAATGAAAAGTAAAAGAAAGTCAAACATAACAAAGTGCTATATAATTTGAAAGCTATTGACTTGGGATAATGAAAGGAAAGAAAAATATCCCTAAATTCATGTGGCAATCTTTCTCACTAGGACAACTGATTTTATTCCAGTTCTCATTCAATTCCAGACACATTCAAAACTAGATGCATGACTGCATCCTTTCTTCC
The DNA here is from genome assembly GCF_031877795.1 of Strix aluco. Classification (NCBI taxonomy): domain Eukaryota; kingdom Metazoa; phylum Chordata; class Aves; order Strigiformes; family Strigidae; genus Strix; species Strix aluco. The sequence continues at coordinate 39,989,404 of NC_133934.1, read as the reverse complement.
AATATTCTAATGAAAGTAAGATCTGTACTTTGTTGAATGTAGGCACGAAAAAACCAGCATTTTTGAATGGCATCTTTAGCTGCATCCCTCACATAAGTGATTAAATGCAAATTTTACTTATAACATAGGTCTAAGTACATTCTTCTTATTGAGCACTTTAAGAACTCGTATTTATTAATGAAAAATCACTACACAACATGTTTCTATGATAAAATAATTCATGAGCAACTCAAGTTTAAGAAAATGCCTTTTATACACAAAGCAAGAACCTAAAACTAATGTTCCTACTACAAGCTTCTATTATACTGAACTCAGCTCATGTTGTCTAGTTAGTATCTTGAGGAAAAAATACATTTAAGAACTGTTTCAAAATACCAGTTTTGCTTGATAGGTAGTTACAATTTCTATTAAATTCAGATTTTTTTTTTTTCAAATTACCTGTTAATTCATTGAGTTCACAAAAAAAAGGTTTTATAAAGCAATAAACAATAGATCATTTAGAACAAACAACAAATATATTTTGATTACTACCATCCAACAAGTTCTTCATTTGAAATATTGCAAATAGAGAAAGTATTAACATTAAGCAGATAAGAAAAGAAACTGTATGTACTTCACCAGAAGTAGTATTTGGAACATTTATAAATATATGGATACTTTGAAGTGCTTCTAAGGAAGAAAGAACAAAGACCATGAAATATCAATAAATATGATGTTTTGATACTATAGAAATGCTGTATTTACAAACGCAGAAGTTTTAATTAAGTTTTCAAGTAATTCTACTGCCTTTTTCTTTCCTCCTTTTCTGTGGCACAGTCTGAAAAATTAATCTCCATCTTTTCTGATGGCTTTCATTCTTTAAAAGTATTCGTCACAAGACTGTTAAGGAAAAGTTCATCTGGAGGCAGCTTAAGAACTGTTTGCTTTGATTAAATAAAATATGTTCTTAGGAGACATTAACATGATTTACAGCTGAATTATCTGTTAGAACTAAAAGGGAAAAAAAGAAGTGGAGAAGGATTCAGAGACAATCTACAAGAATATGTTTATACTCCTTATTCGATGAGTTTCTCTGCCTCTGTCATTTTACTCTTTAATTATTGGTAAATGGCATTATGTTCCATAAGGGCACTAACCCAAATTTAATTCTTTATCCAGGAAAATGTTTTCAAATGAATTCATATTGCTAACCATAGGAATTTTGAATTTATGTAAGTGCCTTAATTTAATATTGTTTGCTTTATAAAAATTTCCAAAAATAGTAGATTATAGAAGATAATATTATGATCCAATTCAATTAATTTGGGTATACAGCATTGTTTTCTGCCCCTGCAAATTCAACTTTTTTTTTTTTTTTTTAATCTGGGATATATTAACATAAAGTATCTCTGCCAGATAAGCAGTGGTGTGAATTTTTCGGTCAAGATGCTTAGAAAAACCACCTGATACTCTGTACTTTGTTGCCAGATAATAATTAGGAAGACTAATTAATTTAGTACATTTTACATGCCCAATTACATTAACAGCATGTCAAAATAACAAGAAACTTAAACACTCAGATGTTAGGAAATTTGAGTACTGAATTTTTCCTCTTTGTATATTATACATGATAATCTTTAATTTACAATTTACCTGCTATTTTTTCCAACAGGACTTCCATCAATGGTTAATTCTTAAAGAATGGTTCCTAATGATGCTCTTTTATTGTCAATGCTCAATGCATGTGCCCAAGTCTTGTTTTTTGCCTACTGTTCAAATCTGTTTTAAACGAAGGATTAAGGTCCTCTTCTTTTTTTTTTTTTTTTTTTTTTAATAGAATCCATCATTATATAACACTTATTTTAAATGCTTTATGTGCTAGAGGAAAATAAGGGCACATTTTGTACCACTTGTCACTTCCCCAGCAGTTGCCTCTATTCCCTGTTGTTTAGACTTCCATCCCTACCTTAAACTGTCACAGTCTGAGGAATTTGGTTTATACATTGTTCCAGGACAGAGTAGGATCCAAGAACCACTATGCTGCATCTTCTCTAGTACCTAGCACTGTATGTGTGTTCTGAATTTCCTTAACAAAAGCCAACATGACTAGATCTCTCAGAAAATGCAATTCCAGATATCTTTTTTTTTTAAATAGTGATACCCTTTCACTTCTACTCCCATCATCAGTATGCTGCACAGATTGCACAGGGCCATTATCACCTGCTTACAGAGATACATACGTATACTTGAAAATCCAACCTCTCAGAAAAGAATGCTCTACTCATCAGGCTAATGTTGCAGTATTCCCTTCTGCACAGCAGGATTAATGGTGCCAGAAATTAAGTTTTGCAAGACAGAGTACAATTTTTGTCTTAACAGTTAGCAAATGATCCTGTTCCTGCATGGAAAGATGCAACTATTCTCTATAATTATGGGGCTGGAGTTATAGAAGAAACAGGACTTATGAACGTTTCAGGTGAAGCCTGCTGTCCATTAGTTTACCTTGATGTCCACCAAGACTGGCATGATAATGGAACAGTAGGTAACCTTTGTGGCCTATATTATGTGTATGTCTATGCCAGGCCAGGCTCAGTTAAGACATCTGGAACATTATCTATGCCACTTGAGAATCTCTGGAAAGAAAAAGCCCATTTGACCTTGACAGTTTCATCCATTCAAACTATTTGAAGGAGAATTTAGAAGGTGGTCTTGGAAACCTTGATCACCTCTTTTCCAAAAAGTGGATTTGCCTATCTCACATTGGTTAGTCGACGATTGGTAGGAGGCACAGGATTGTAAAGATCTGTAGGAAGATGCTATTCTCTTGGACACAGATTCTTGGATCAGGAACTAGGATATAAGTAAGTAATTTGAAACTAGACTACCAAATCCTACTCATTTTCATTCTGTTTTGTTTTGGTGAATTTTTAATTCTTTACATCAGCACAGCTTCCACAGGAGAGTTACACACAAGTATGTAGATCCATGTAATAAAGGCACTCTTGAGAATGGCAGAAATCTAAGGAGTCTAAACTATCTACAGATTGCTCCACTCAGGGAGAGGAAATAATTGACTCTAGGTCAATTAGATGAGATCTCTAATCACCAGGAAAAAAGGAGAAAATATCACCTATGCAAAAATGAGCTGCCTGTACCACCACTGCCTGTTTATATCAAAATTATTTATTTTAGGAGAAAGGAAGGACATGAACGCTTTTTAACGGGGTGAAAATGACATGCTGTGCAATCATCTTAGAGCTTAACCCATATCTTTCAGATGGGATATCTGCTCAAGTAGAGCTGTCTGGCCTGGGCATATTGATGCTAAATGTTCAGTAACTTGGCTGTCCAAGATGGACTGATTCCTCTTTGAGACATCTAAATTTGTCCATGCATCAAATAAGAAGTCTCAGTATCTAACTCATTTTGGACTGGGTTGCAGAGCAGGTGCCTAGTACAGAAGCGGTACAACTTATAGCACTGCAGTACAGGAATCCTGTTTTGGATACATTCCAGAGTCTTACTCTTATTCTGATGAGTCAAATGAATTCAAGCATTGCTCATGTACAATAGTATTTGCTTGAAAGAGCTCTCAACAGGTTAATAATAAGAATAATAATAACAACAACAACAATAACATCAAAACAACAAACATTATAATATATGATTATAAATATTATATAATTATAAATAATAAATAATGAATAAATAATAAATATAAATAATAAATAATAAATAATTATGATAATAAATTGTAACATAATTGTAAGTTATTATTATCCAGCTTATTTTCAATAATGCCAAGAAATTCACTTATTGTAAAGTTTGGTATTCTATTGAGTTGGGGAGTACTTTAATCTGAGTACAGGCAATTAAATTTTGGAATGATGTTTACATAGTATTTGCACAATAATTATTTCTCTTTTTCGCTTGCACTTATAGTAAGCAGTGCTGACAAAATTATCTACATTTGTTCTCAAAGATTTCAAGTCATAGTTTCAGTAAGACTGATGCTATCAATGACTAATTTATCAAAATCATTCAAAAATTGAAAGGTGAGAGTACAGAGGTGAAGGTTATTTGACCTTTCTTAACCAAAACAGAAATGTAACCTGAGTAACTCATTTGATCTTTTAAATCAATAGATAAGGAGCATATTGCTTTATCAGCAGAGACTCCTCATGAATAGTAAGTAATTTCTGCTTGCTTTCCCTTATCTCTTCACAGTACAAAATTTTAATCACAAAGCTTGATTATCTTGGGAAGAGAAAATTTAGACTGATTTTTTAAAGTGGTGAAGAACCATAAGCATCAGAGTCATAAACTACTATGGCTGTTAACCTTTACGATTGCATAAAGTTAAGGTATTTGCAAATGGATTTATTTTCAGGCATTTAGAGACTCAAAATAGCAACATTTACTTTCCATGTCCCTCAAATTTCAAATTATATGACTGCATATGCAAAGACAAGTATGGAAGACTTGCTCAATTGACATTCTTAGGGTAGTGAATGAGAACTGCACCTGGTCAAAAACTGAGTAAATGGTCAGTATCTTGTTCAAGCTGTTTTAACTGTATCTTTCATATAAAAGTCACCTTTCATCCATAGAGGTTTATGATAAAATAAAGTTAAATATGCTATTTTGAACTGTGTTTAGTTGAAGCATTTTAGACAATCCAGGGGTTCTTGTCTGAAAGACAGACAATTCCTAGGGTCCCTTGACACTCAAGAAGAATGCACTTTTAGAAAGGTTATTATGTTATTCACCCTTAAAAGCCAAACAGCAAATACAGGTGGGGCAGCAGTATGCCTTTGTTTCCCTCTTACTGGTTTCATGACTTGAAAGATGGGCTAGCTAGTACCACAGGGGAATTCACAAAACCGGGGCTATAATTTTGATAAATTACAAATTAGGGAAACCTGTCTGCAGACCATAAAATCTTTCACTTCTTATAAAAGTGTTGATAAGCTTGACAGATTAATCCTACTAAAGATCTGCTCACACAGCAAACAGATTCCTAGTTCTTTTAGCAATAATTTAGTGTGTTTCTTGTTCGAATTTGCCTTCTGTATTGTATCTAGCTCCTTCTAGAAAAAACTTATGAGAGAGCAGTTTGCATTTTAGGTACAGGCATTTGTATTAGGCCACTTTCTTGCTTTGTCCATGCAGTTTATAATCACAAACTGCTACTGTCTCAGTCTGAGATGTCACAAGAACACAGAATGCCCTGGAGGTCCAATCAGCTCATTATCTTTTCACAGGTAGTAACCAAAACCCGATACCCAGAGGAGAATGTAAGAACAGAGTAAACATTGCTCTCTCAATTGCACTTCTAGCCTTCAACAACTTCTAACCTCTCTTATATCACCCTGCAGTTGTCTGCTTTCCAGGTGGAAAAGCTTTATCTTCCTCAGTTTTTACCTAACTTTGTGGATGTGTTCTATTCTTTTGATCTTCCTTACCACTTTTCTCCTATCTTTTTTAATACTACTACCTTCTTAGCAGGAACCATGGTGGGAGAGCAATGGGGTGAGGCAACCAGCACCACACACAATATTCAATAACATAATGAATGCTCAGTAACATAATGGCATAGTCATAGGCTTGGGTTTGTCATGTCTAAGTAAAACTTTAGAGAAAGTGACTACCTGCCTTCTTCACTACATTTCCGCGTCTTTTGCAGGCATCACCACTCATTTTACTGAAGGGAGTTTCAAACATTCAAATTTGAAGCAGAACTCATCTAAAATGCATATGCAGTATCTGAAGTTCAAAAGGGTACACAATGATTCAAAAAGAAAATAAAGGATACACATCTGCTCTGCAGTAACCTCTGATTCAGACCTGGACTTTCCTATGTCTTTTTTTAAGACCCACTAAAACAAGTCTGCTCTCTCTGCAAAAACTATGTGGGCTGTCTTCTCTCTGGGTTGGTCCTGACTTATACACATGGCATCAGTAGAAAACAGGATTAACAGAGATGACAGCAGCTTGTTAAACCTTTGATATTCAGTGATAAATGTACATGTACATTGCAATTTCCCACATGAAAAAAGGTCAGTCTTAAATAAAACTATTTGGTAAGGTTTGGAACTAATTGAATTCTTTTGGTTTGCTAAAGAAAAACTAAACCAGAAGAGGCATTGAGATTAACACCACTTTCATAATTAGAGGCAATCCCTTTAGGTTAAGGGATTTAAGAAAAGTTTATGACTGTTTACATGCACCGTGCCTCTCCAATTGATAAGTTAATTTCATGTTTATGTATCTCAGGTATATTTCTGATATTTCGTATAGTTACCAGCCAAGTCCTTTTATATTTATATTTAATTTATATTTATATTTATTTTCTATTTAGATTTAATTTCTATATTTATATTTATTTAAAATCAAACTCCTATACCAATGTTTTTCAATATAGCAGTAGGGAAATATTTACATTCCTAAAATAGTAAAGCAAGAGAACATGGATAAAACTCTTGATTTATTTCATATTTGATGTTTCTGTGGTGCCACCAACTGTAACGTTCTGATGAAACCATAGTTAATGTCTCAAATATCCAATAAAGAAGTTTGGTACAGGAAACGGTTTCTGTGAACACACCAGGGTTATGCAGACAATGGCAGAAGACATGGCAAAAAGAGGGGGTCCTGTGGAGCTGGGATCACACTTTTCTGGGGCTGAACTTCCCTATCTTGAGTGATTCTGCAAAGAGCCAATAGAGGAGCCGTTTTCACAATGCATGCTTTGAAAGGAAAGGTCAGACAACAGTCACACCTGCAGGGAGGGGGGAGTAACTCCTCCATGACCGCCAAGCCCACCAACCAATTTCTAAAAGAATCTGAAGCTACAAACTATGCATGTACCGAAGCAAGAATTTGAGAAGCATAGACTGCGTGATGCCTAATTAGCCTAATGAGTCCAAGAGCCGTCCCACAAAGGAGGGGCAAGGAATTATAAAAGGACATGAGTCAAACCCCTGTGTGGTGGCGCTCTTCCAGAACTGGACCTCCAGACTGGCTGGACTAACCATGGAATCAGGACTGGTGAAATATTCCTTTTTTGTCTTTCTTTCTCTCTCCCTCGCTATCTTTTTCTCTCTTTCTCTCCTTTTTCCTCTCATTCTGTATCACTGTGTATAAGGCAAGGCGTATCCGGGCATGTTATAAGATCTGCCACTAGTCAGTGTATGTTATGAGGTTTACCGCTGTTGCAGAGGTTGCAAGGCTTACTGATGAAGTTTCATACCAATATCTGTTGTGAGCAAATAAAAATTGAGTTTTGTGAATTGAAGAATCCCTGGTGTCATTTCACCTTAATCCTGACCTGGGAATTGGCGAATCTGAGCTGTCATCCCAAGAAACTGGGACATGACACCAACACTAAAAGCAGTATCTAGAGCAGTCATTTAATAATCTGTGATTTACAGTCACTGCTTAATAGTGGTTGAACCAGTCTGAATTTCTTCCATGGAATTCCATGAGCTCTAAGCTAAGGCCTTTCACAGATTGCTTTAATTAGACACTTGAGGCCTGATTTTCTAAGGAATGCTTCACAATTGACTGTACATTATGAATGTTTGCCTGGTTATTCACTTTTCTATGTCCTTAACAGGGGATCTAGTTGTTCCCTTCATAAATGAAGTTCTTCTTTCAAAAGGAAAAGCATTCCCAGAAGTTAATAATCTTCAATTAGAAACAGTCAATTGGACTGTTTATTCCTAATTTTAGACTCCTAATTTGCTATGGGACTTCTGCCACCTAAATGTGTAATAGGTGCTTTCCCTGTGAGCAGAACACTGAGGATATTTTCTTCAACAATGACATTGCTTCAGCTAAAAAACACTGCATGTAAACTTACATTTTTTTAACATTATTTTCTTGTAGGCAGAGAGATTTCTAAAAATATTTTTTTCAGACACTTTTTTTATAACTTTATCGGAAATCTGTTTTGTAAATGGATTTTCTTCTCACTAGCTTATTTTCTATGTCATAGCTCTCACTGGTGTCTTTTTGGATTGTCCTATTCAGCTAACAGGTTACAGGTAATGGCAGTTTAAATTGCATAAGACAGTACTACAAGAATATTTATAGATTCAGGTAAGAAAGGTGGATACATCCAGGATAACAAAGCATACTGGATCAACTTTTTTTCTGTCCTTGGCATTATGGACTGGTTAGAAACAGTTTGTTTCTAACAGTTTGCTCAGTAGGGCAAACAGTATACTCCTACTTTGTTATTAAGACTATTCTTAGAAACTGTAGGGTTTTGTAGTATAGTAATCACAATGACTGTATCAGAAAAGGAGTTAGGAAGACTGAAGGCTTGTGTAGACTGTTCATATACTTGACAGCAAAACATCTGTTGAAAACAAGGATCAAGTGGATTTCAAATGGAAAAAACAGAGCAAAAGATGGGAAGGAAAATAACTGTTTAAAATTTTATCTGGATACTTGAACACTATATGAATATAGGGGAAATTATTACTGAAGATAAGCTGCTATTCAGTTGTCTTCTTTCATCTGCCCACTATCTATATTATTCCCTGCTATCACAAACTATTCTAATGGTAAGCCTCCCCACATGTCCTCCATATTCCTGCGAAGTGCTATACAGTGCTCAGTTGGATATCATGATGTACATCTTTCCTCTTTGTACATTATTAAAGTGAAAAAAGACGCATTAGTAAATTGATTAAGCTCTGTAGATTATTCTGTGTATCTTCTGGTACAGTTTTCAGAAGAGTAGATGTGAAAATAAATGAACATGCAGCAGCTGAGGTGCAGGCTGAGCAGTGATTTTGTTGTTCATATGCAAAGACATAACCTATTAGGGAAGACTGACTATATTTGGCACATTAATCTGTGCCATAAATTTGTGGCATCTTCATGATCTGTTTCTAGAATTAGACAGTTATGCAGGTTTTATCTTGCTGTTCAAAATGAGAATTACATATTTGGAACACAGTAGCTCTGGTCCTGTATGGAGTGTAGAAGCATAATTTCATAAGAAAGTTTACTTATCTCGGAGCTCATTATGCATGTTGCATGCATTATGCCCTCTGTTTCGCATAGCATGCCTTTATTAAACACATTATTTGAATACGTATTTTATGCTCATTATGTATCTTACTCTATCTCTTATTTCAAACAGTGCAGCCTTATTCAAACTATATTTATATAGAAAATAACCAATTTTCAAACATGATAAAGGTTGCTCCTTTTTGTTGCCCTAAAGAGTCTAAATTTAATCTTATCTACACATAAAATCTTAATATGTAAAGGCAAGGGTTAAACATCCACAGAAATAGTAATTTTCAGTGGGTAGAAGAAGAATCAGACATTCACAGAAGATGACTCCAGCAGCCAAAAAATAAATTTAATGTCTCATCTAAATGTCTGCTTAGCCTTTCTGAAAAAAAAAAAACAAACAAACAAAAAAAAAAACAGGTATTACTTTTAAAAATATATGGATTTAAACTTCTTCTCTCAAGGGTAACTCAATGGCACTAAAAATATTAAAAGTAGCACAGCCTCTGGAAAATGCTAGCACACACATCCTGAAATACCAGTTCTCCTGAAGTATGATATCCCAAAATAGAGATAGTAAAAGCATCAGTCACTGTAGATGCTTCTACAAATCTTTGTTTAGACATGGATGAGGCCTGTACCAATGAAGGTGCCCAAGACTGCAATGCTTCATTCCTGTTCAAGCTAGCAGAGTCTCTAGACACCTCTAGATTGTCCATGGCACTCATCTACACTGATACACTTAATATTTGCCTACTCTCACTAGAAAATATTTGAAATATGTTTACATTTTGCCACAGCAATCTGTCACCAGAGAAATGATTTCTGTCTGCAGAAAAAATTCAGAAAGGATGAAAGGTAAAGGAAGAGTGTGGTCATGAACAAGGCTGATAAGATCTATGTTGGACTTTGTTGGGTTATGTGATAAAAACTCATCTGCACACCCACAAAGGAGTGCAGGGAGACAATGGCCTATCACAGGAGACATCAACTCATTCATGGCCCATTTCCACAATTCCAGGGGAGCACAGGGACACAACGGCAGTTGGGATTCCAGATAAAAGACTACCAAACAAACAACTTCTTTGGGCTCTTCCCAGGGCTCTCCCAGCAGAGTCACAACCCCATTATACACTCGTGAAAACCATCAAGATAAGTCTTCGGGAGCAGCTGTCCAGATCACCTTTTAGTCTAAGGGGATTTGCTACCTAGGGACGTGGGACATACTTTGGGATGCAGGGGAAGAGCGTTTTGGGATTGCACAGGATATTTGCAGGATGCTTAAGGAAGGAATAGAAGATGGGGAAAAGGGAGGGGTTTAAGTGATTTAGGGAAGAACAAGTGTGGGAAAAGAAAGGAAAGAGGATAAAAAGGGCTGGTTGTGTGTGACCAGATCAGTGTAGTCTCTCCTGTTTTCTTATTAAATTCCTTTCTAAGTCTTCTCTGGGTGTGTGGGGGTCTCTGTTCTGTCTGCATTGGGAATTGGGAAATCTTGGCCAGCTATGTGTGTGCAACAGTCTGTACCTGCAACTGCAGCAGGGCTGCAGCCTCAAGGGCTCCTATGTCCAGGTGCCTGCAGCTGGGAAGATGGATTCAAGGGCAGCTACCTGGCAGAATGGGTGTCTGAGCCCAGCTGCCAGAGGGATCTGCATTGTACATATGTGTATGTATAAATATATGTGTGTGTGTATTCTCAGTAGTGGACCTCTGTCCTCCTCAGCCAGTGAGGGGAGCAAGATAAGGCTGTTGGTGCTGCTGTATGTGTTCATGTGACTGCTCTGAGTGTCTGTGATGTGTGCAGCCAGCCATGCATATATGTGGTGTATATAGGTGCTCTGTATGCGTATGCCTGCTGACAGCACACCGTCACTGCTGATTGGACCTGGGGACATGGAGCTGCAGCAGCCTCGCCTCTCTCAGGCTGATGGATCTGGCATGATACATTTACCTCTAAGAGAGTTAAAGGCATTTTAACATAATCTAATACCTTATTGATTTGGGAAGTGATGTAATAAAAAAAAAATCATTAGAAGTCATTAATGATTCCTGCACCAACTCAGAAGAAAAAGGACAATTTTTATGGGCAAGTAGTCTTCCTTGTCATGTACTTAGCAGTACAGAAATATCCTTTTTTTTTTTTTTCCATTTCAAGACCAAGACAATCTTTGCAGTGTTTTGGCATTCACTCCATCTTTCTTTCATTTCTAGAAAGCCAGTTATCATACTGATAATCTCTTTTTCAAAGAGGAAGAGAAATGAAGTAGTTAGAAAATAATACAGTACATTAAAGAAATGAGAAATAAGATAAATGCTATCTGCCATTTCAGATAAGAAAATAGAAAGGAGATCACTAGCTTACTTATGAAAACTTTCACATAGAAATAATCATACAAGACTAGAGGAAAGGTGGAGAACGAATCTGGCATGATCTATCACTCTTAGTACTCTCTTGTGCCTGGTAATTTGGAAGGGCAAAGTAGCTTCAGACAAAGTACCTTTGATTAAAACTAAGTTTAAGAAGTAATTTAGGCTTATGGAAACAGAGAGAATACTACAATATACTGCTAAATACACTGCTTATTCTAATGTTTCTAATTTGGCATCAAATCATAGAAGCATAGAATCATAGGATAGTTTGGGTTGGAAGAGACCTAGTCCAACACTCCCTACAATGAACAGGGATATCTTCAACTAGATCAGGTTGCACAGAGCCCCGTCCAACCTGGCCTTGAATGTTTCCAGGGATGGGGCATCTACCACCTCTCTGGGCAACCTGTTCCAGTGTCTCACCACCCTCATCATAAAAAATTTCTTCCTTATATCTAGTCTAAATCTACCTTCTTTTAGTTTAAAACCATTACACCTTGTCCTATTGCAACAGGCCCTACTAAGAAGTTTGTCCCCGTCTTTCTTATAAGTCCCCTTTAAGTATTGAAAGGGCACAATAAGGTCTCGTCAGATCCTTCTCTTCTTTGGGCTGAACAACCCCAACTCTCTCAGCCTTTCTTCATAGGAGAGGTGTTCCATCCTTGATCACTTTCATGGCCCTCCTCTGGACCCGCTCCAACAGGTCCATGTCTTTCCTGTGTGAGGGGCCCCAGAGCTGGATACAGTACTCCAGGTGTAGTCTCATGAGAGCAGAGGAGAGGAGCAGAATCCCCTCCTTCAACCTGCTGGCCACACTTCTCTTGATGCAACCTGGGATACGGTTGGCTTTCTGGATTGCGAGAGCACATTGCTGGCTCAATGTCCAGCTTTTCATCCACCAGTACCCCCAAGTCCTTCTCCACAGGGCTGTTCTCAATCCCTTCATCCCCCAGTCTGTATTGATACCAGGGGTTGCCCTGACCCATGTGCAGGACCTTGCACTTGGCCTTGTTGAACCTCATGAGGTTCACATTGGCCCACTTCTCGAGCTTGTCCAGATGCCTCTGGATGGCATCCTGTCCCTCAGGCGTGTCAACTGCACCACTCAGCTTGGTGTTTTCTGCAAACCTGCTGAGGGTGCACTCAGTCCCACTGTCCATGTCATTGATGATGATACTAATGTTAGTGGGTACTTTCTATTTTGATTGTGTAACCTGATTCTGCAACTTGAATGCCATAAAATGGGAACAGCAATATCATGTCATGTAGACTACATTTAAAATAAATGCCTGAGTGCTCATGAAACACTCAACTATTAGAAGGGAATAAGTAATCTGGAAGTCCATAGAGAAACATATGATGCTTTCCTCAAACGAGGTTTGAACAAATTTAGCAAATAAAGCTCTGGACCACTTTTAATGATGGAGTTTAAACAAATACTGAGTATTTGTGTACTGAATGATATTTGGAACTTTTAAAGGAAATCTAGCACATCTCTGTAATTAAAATCTGTATGTGTCGCTCCACTGAAGTGGCACAAGAGCCCTAAATGTTAATCTTGAAATTCTTGGCTTTGCAACATTAGTATTCCTGCTGCAATGTTTTTCAAACCAGCAGATTAAGTCCTGACCTCCTCCTTCCCCAGCAATTATCTCATGATATTTTCCCCCACATGGACTCCAGATCAGGACTTTTTACTCTACCACACATGGGGTTTTTTCCCTCTAAGGAGCAGGTACACAGAGAACATAGTGATTATGCCAGTTGGAAAAGATGTCATTGTACAAGTACTGTTGATATACTCAAAGTAGGGTCTCAAAGCAGAATTTTTTCTTAAGAGACTACATCAAAGGTGATCAAATACAAACCTACATTAAGAATAAAATACTATATCTGAGATTTTATCTAATCAATTCACCCTAGTTGCACTCTTTCTCCCTCAAGAATTCAGGTTTTAACGTAGTATCAGAGAGCAAACTAATTCTTATGTGCCTATGAGATACACTGCATTAGTGGGTATTTGTTTTTTGCAACCATAGTGACGAAATGTGTTTATTGGTTAAGGTCATAAGAATTCAAAGCAAGTATCTGCCTTCATTTAATTTTGGAAAATCTGAACAGTCCTCTAACACCAAATAACAGGGATTTGGGGAATAGAACTGCAAAACAAGTTTTGCTACATTTTTCAGATACCAGTCTACCAATCTGACTTTTTGATTAATTGAAAAAAAAAATAGTTATGAAATACAGAAAGACGATGCAAATCTGATTAGCTTAGAAGTTCTTTATTTAGTGCTGTATTATGGGTGAGTTTTCTTTGAAATGCCTCAAATTCTTATTCCTGAAGACATATTTTATTTCTGCTAGAAGATTAAGTTTCTACATCTATAATTTTTAGATGAGTCTTATCAAAGTTAACAGAAATTATCAGATAAGTTTTCTTGTTGTTAATGTTGTGATCCAGCAAATATTAACATATAAATGCCTAAGGGAATTTAGGAATTGGAGTGTTCCTATGTGACAATCCAAAGCTCGTGATACATCATAATCAATAAGACTCTATTAGCGCAGTTGGGTAGGCTCATAATGAATGGCAGATGCTGTATATAAAATCAACACTGAAAAGATGATAATGCTTAAGAAAGACTGCTAAAAATTCTCAGCATCTTTGCATAGAATTATATAGAAGAGAATATATGTATTGTGAATTTTAAGGATGTTAAAAAACGTAACATGCAACAGATCTGTACTGAAAAATAATAAAAACAGAACAATCCATGCCTGGTGCCAAAGTTACTAAAGCACAGACTTAATTCACTGGCAAAAATCTTTTCACTTCAGTGCAAATGAAAAACAAACAAACAAATCCTCCCTATTCTAGCGCCATTTAAAATGGTTGGGGGGTACAGAAACTGCAATCATAGTATCAGCTAGAACCATCATGCAGCTGCAGGTTCCTTTAATTTTGATTTCCATTTGAGGTGTCAAAAATGTTAAAAGTTACCTCTTCTTGCAAAGTTATGGAAACATTTTCCATAGTACACAGCATAATCTAGCTTTCAAGACAATATGAAACAAAGCAAAACTCTAACGGGATACACTTATACTCTAGTTTATCCCTTCCATAGTTGTTTTACAAAATGTCTGACAGACATGAAACCACACAAAATAACACTGTATGGTTCAGAAGGAATTAAAAATATACTTAATGTTGTCTTCTCACTGGATTAAATCCAGTTGACTAAAACAATGGAGTAGCTCTTGATTCACAAAAATGTGACTGAAAATAGAACATATTTCTTGCATTATTAAAAGAATAATCCCCTCCAAAAAAAGCAAATGAGAAAACAATCCCTTCTTTTCCCCAGCTGCTACACAGAATCCAGTAAAATTCTTATGACAACACTTTTCAGCTGAGCTATTAGATAAAAATGTTTAAACGTGTTGGTTATCCTTATTTTTACATGATTTCAATGGCAAAGTTAGAGGTAAAGATCCAGTAGAGGAGCTCCAGGTGACAGAAACCTTAGAGGTAGACTTGAAGTATAAGGGTCTACACTATTCTATGAATTCCAGAAATTGTAGTTCCTGAGGCGTCAAAACCAAAACACAAATGACAGAAATTATACTGTCCAGCTGATATTTCTCACATTTTCTTAAACAAGGAAAGATCTGGCAGTATAATCAACTAATATTTCAATTTAACATATGACGTGATAAACTAGGTAGCATACAAGCTATATGGCATAAAACCACTTCTAGGACACCTACAGTCATAATATACTGAAGTGCAAAAGAAACACTAACTAATGCCAGTGGAGAAAAATGACTTTTTACAGCCACCAGATCCTATTTCCAATTACTGTGAACATTTTGTGGGCAAGAGTCCTCTGTCTGTTGAGAAACAAAAGGTGTATTGCCATGTGGCTGTGTAAATATTCTCCTCTTCCAGGCCTACTCTCAGCTTCAATGAGAAGGCCGAGCATATTCATAGCTAGACTATTGCTAATGGCTTGTTGCTGTCAGTATGAGCTCCCAGTAGAACTTATATATAAAATAATGCTCTCTTGCTTGTCTGAAATAATGACACTTTTATCTGTTTTAAATAGATGAGTCTTTGGCTAGATAAGCTAAACTGGCATCACAGAAGGCCAATGACATCAGATGATAGAAAATATTATTTTTGAATGTTATAATTCCTTTTGTCTAACTTCTGTTATGAGTAAGGAAACAGTGTCACAAATCACCCATCACCAGAATCAAAGAAAACCAAGTTTTCAGGGAAAATGAAGCAACTGACCTTGATAGCTAAGTGATAGTTTCAAATGAAATTGTCTTTAATGTTTCTCTTTTCAATAGTGTCCCTTTAGGACATCACTAAAAATATATATGTGATCTGATCTAATATTTGATGGTTCATGTTTCTAAACACAATTTTTGTCTTCTATGTAACTCTGGTACAGTCACAGAAGTGCACTGTGACTCAGCAATTGAATTTGGCTTGTCTACCAGTTCTCTGTTCAAGATTCAATTTACCTTGTACTCTCAAACAAATGTGTGACCTGTTAGATTTGGCACTGGAGTGCAAAAGGTAAACACAACCTCCTTTTTTCACTATATTTAAACACAGTATGTTACACATTTTCAAAAGGACTCCTGAAAAAACAGAAGGCACAAAAAGTTTTATCTATTTTGAAGCAATTTCTTTCTTATTTTCCTGGGATAATTCAGTTTTCTGTTGTTGAAATGGAGCCTTAACAGAGTTTTGTACTTGATCCCTCGTCCTTTTGGCTAAGAATAAAATAGGAAGCACTGAATTGTGTAACTTGTTGATACGTTTAACGCATCCCCTGAAAACAGCAACTTTCATTCTTAAGTATTTTTCCTCATGCTGATTTTTGTTCAGTTTAATTTTAATTAAGTATTTTGAGACAGGAGGTTTTTCTTTTTCTTTGTCACTATGGAGCTTTAATGAAGTTTTATTGTTTTATTAGAAATGTCTCTATTACCAATAATAAGCAAAATGAGAAAATCCCTCTTTTAAAAACTGAACAGTGCTTTTAATCCTCATAGTTGTTATTGCTAAACCATGATTTTCAAAAGTTAAAAAGCATCAATAAATAGCATATCAAAGATGAATTCATAATTTTGGAAGTCAAAACTTTAAGTCTCAAAAATGGCAATTATGAGTCAAGAGTGTGCATTGTTAACCCACCAATTACAAATCCAAAAGCTGAATGTTTGTCTTTTGACTGTTTATTCTTAGAAAAATCCCATTTCAATTTAAGGTAATTCTTAGCTATAAAATATTTAATATTAATTCTAAAGACCTGAAAATTTTGTTCATGGAAACTGGAATGCTATGAAGAAAAATCTCTTTTACTATAGTCTTCATTTATTTTGTCTTCTAAAAACTTACTGTGTATTTATTACCTTGCCATACAATTATGAAAGTACTGTATCAAAAGGCATAAACTTTAGTGAAGGTTCTGATTTGAATAAGCTCATAGCTACTATACTCCTTTTACGTTTGAAAGACCTTTTTGTTATACCTAGATTAATTAAAGCAATTACTTCCATGTGATACACAAACGGATTTTTTTATCAGTTTTCGAAAAACTAAAGGGCCGAAATAACAGTTTGGGCAACTCCAAGATGATTAGTAGTCACATTTAAAACAGCTATTCGAAAATAGCCCTATAAAATTATAAAGTGTTTTGGTAAGACTAATCTATCCAACATATCGGACATATACAAGAGCCTGTGTTTAGCTTGTCTTCAGCTTTATGGATCTCAAACTTCAAAGTGATTTTCTTCTGGCTAATAAGTGTCCAGAATATGCATGTAATCCCTCCAAGAGTTTACCTAATGGGGTGAGTCTTTCTGACTTTAAGTTGACCCTACATAGAGCTATACTGTAAGGCAAGTTAAGCATCAAGTTTTCCTAACATTAGCTGAGTTTATAAGGCAACCATGTTAACTAAGTGGGGTGAATTACATCAAAATCAACAGTCTATCTTTGCATAAGGTTCCCAGCACCAGTTAAATGATATTTAAAATGATAAATAGCTTATATTTCAGGAAGAAAGAAAGCTTGTAATAGACAATTACTATGAAGCATCTTTCCAATCATTAAGTTAAAATAAAGCAATATATTAGGTCCAGTTATTTAACCATAGAGTAAACTCAAGTCACCTGAACATCCAGTGAGTGCTCAGACATATCTGGGAAAAATATTTGCAATGCTATTAGAACTTCCCAGAACTGATAGGGCAGATTAGTGAGATGCACACTGTGTTAGTGTGTACTGTAATCATAGTTGCAGAAATCAACTGCAAATATTTATCATAGGGTCTTTATAATGTATCTGTGTATGTACCTCCTAGTGAAAATACTAGGCTCCTAGTATACTATACTTACCTTAGTACAAAAACTGTCACTGAGAGAATTGCTGATGCTCTAGAAGTTACTTCTAATTCAGAGAGCACAGTTAAACTGTTTTCATTTATTTTAATCAGAGTATAATGAATGTATTGTTAAAGAAGCTTACAATTTTTCATGTCTCTTCAGAAAAGAATGAATGAAAAACCCAAGCAACCCAGCCCTGCTCTTGTGAAGCCTTCATCTGTACGGCATTAGATTAACAGCAAATACACACTTTCAAAGATGGAGGATATTTTCTTCCAAAGATATAGAAGTTATTTCCACTGAGCACAGTACATTTTTACCATAATTATTGTTATGTATCTGTTAAATAGGTTTTTATTATTACTGAGATGTATTCTAGTATTACCTGAGATGCTTTCTATGATAGTTGAATAATTTGAAAAGGAAAACAGAGTAATCAAATTTATGGTATGGAAGACACATGGTAAAAAGATTAATGGAAATGCATAGAGGTTAAATTCTGAACACCAAACTAGACATTTGAGCTCCTCATGTAAAGCACAACATGAATTAAGAACATACGAAAAGATCGTAAGATGCTGATGAGGAGCTTGGAATGAAAGGTAGCAAAGAGTAAGGCTTAGTTAGCTAGCCTAACTGGAAATAACTACTTCCCTTCAGTTGTGGTTTTCATCAAAAACATCCTGAATTTGGTTTCTTGATGGCAGTCATCTGTTTATGAAGGTCTTTTTTTACAAAGTAGGAAGTATGAAGGACTCCCCAAACCACACAACTAGAGAACTTGCCTGGGTGGAGAACAACAGGTTAAATGCTGCGCTCTGTATAATGCCAAGAAGTAACTTGAACTGCTACCCTAGGTGAGAAAGAAGCCTGGCTACCCATTAACTGAAGGGAAAAGGTTCTTAGGGTCTCTTACTGATGATGTCACAATTTATGAATAACTAAATGGTCATCAGGATACAGGATGAATGTATGAATGATCATATATCCCAGCTCACCTAGAATGCATCATCTAGTTAATATTTTATAGATCTTAATTATTTTTACTTATATTTCTATTTCTTCTGACAAAAGTATCTATATTCTGGGTGCAAAGAGTGGATATTTTGGAAAAGCTCCTTTCTAATAAGAACATGAAGTAGATCTCACACTCATAAGTTAGTATTTTACAGGCAACAGCAGGAATAAACATAATTATGCAAAAGCCTAACAATTATTCATATGATATTTTTCCTCAGGCTTGTAGACTCTGGCCCTAATAAAATACAACAGGTTTGTAGTCTTATTCTACTGAGCTTTTTAAATGCCTTTTGTATGGTTTTACCTCATTTTGAGCCTTTCTTCATAGTTTTTATTCTTGCTTTCTAATTGAGTAATTAGAAATACCTTTTGTAGGGAAATATCAACCAAAAATACTACACTACTGAGAAAGTGACTGCAAAAAAAAAATCAACTTCACATTATGATCTTGCCAGCAACTACTTTATATATAAATAACAACATCAATATATGTATTTGTGTATGTATATATTTTGAAGATAAAAAGATTATTAAAATTACAAGTCAGTGATCTAGAAAATACTTTATAGTATGATCTTTATAGTTTATTTCTTAGTTTGATTAAAACTTTTCTAATGGTCAGGGCTTTGACAATTGCATGCTGTAAAGACATTCATTGCTGACTACTCATCATTAAAAGACATACATATTATTAGCCCCACTTTGCCACTGCAGAAATAAAGACAAGATGTGCTGTCAGCATTTTAGTGAGAGTCTTGGACTCTTTGTTTTCTGACCTATGGCAAGCACTACATATTGAGGTGAGAGAGAGTAGGATTGGGAATCTATTCCTTTACTTTTCCAATTTATTGAAAAAGACTTTCCTACACTGTAATGATAGACAAATAAACTTATGTGCAATATCTCACCTATAACTAGATTAAAAGAACACATCTTGGTAATCAAAATGTCACACACATACAGGCAAAAGCACACATTATAGATGGGAAAAGCACACCTTCTTAGCACTCCCCTCCAGCTTTCTTGTTTTGTTTTCTTTGTTTTCTTTTCTTTGTTTTTCTGAGTGACAGATGATATGTGGTACATGAATAAACTATTTACTTTTCAGTAATAATTTATGAGTTAGAGGGATGTTATCTCAAGAATTGGTAAACTAGCTTTATCCAGAGAGAACACAGAAATTGCTTTGTGGGAAATGAAGCCAGAAGTATTATGACAATCTCCTCTGAGAGAGCATTAAGAAATTATCCAAAGCTGGACACAGAGCTAGCAATAAGAGTTAAATCTCTCTTTAAAGCACATAGTTCCCAAGCTACATTGTTTCATTAGGCAACCCTGCCTACCAACACTGTTTTAGATAAAAATTTAACATGGGTAATATATCAGCAAAATATATTTTTGTTACCCTGAAAAAAAGTCAAATAACTACCATAGAAAGTATTAAAGATGTCAAATAAACATCTTATGTTTTTAAAAGGCTGTGTATGAACCATATTCTATGCCAATGGAATTGCAGAAAGCAGAGAAAGCAGTCTATTACTCCCAAACAGTCAAATATGGCTGAAAAGAATATCTGATTTAAGCATACCTTTGGGCAAACATCCTGATTTTATACAGATGGCTTGCACAAACAAATTGTATGTAAGTTTCAATATCCCATTACAGGTCACAAAATGTCTGGATCTTAATTGATTCCTTTACTAGATAAAGATTAGGTTTTTATAAACAGTGCATGTTCCTGTGTCTAAAACATTAGTAGGCTAGATGGTTGGATATAAAGTGATTTCTTAAATAACTAAAAATAGTTATAACTACAAGAATAATACAATGCATTTATTATAGTTTTCTTTATCTAACAAGCTAATAAAAATAAAAATAAACAAAAATAACAATAAAAATAAATAAAAAAATAAAACCCCAAGTGGTGACATTTTATATTAAATCATAAACCTACATGAAAACCTGTATCTCTCACTTCTAAATATACTCTGCAAAAGAAGATGAAAAGTTTTCTTCCATGATAAAATCTCAAACTGAATGTCACATATTTGTCTAGCATCAGTCTATATCTCTTCTCAAATAGTGCCTAGACCAGAAATAAGTTTGTATATGGAAATAGGTATACAGGTGGATTTACACAGTAGAGCTTGTAAAGGACTTTGAAATAACATGCTCTCTTCACCTTGCACTTTTGTAAGTGTTAGAGTTTACAATAGTGTATTGTAATATATTTGAAAGAATATGTCTAACTGCAGGAATTCTGAAATAGTGAAATAGGAATAGTGAAAACATAACTCAGTAGTAAGCAACTTGACTTAAATTTGGCGGAGATCTTAAAACACTCTTTAGAGCTCTCAAAATCATTACCAAACATACCTTAAACCCTTAGACTATTTGTAGCTAAAGACTTCCTTCAGAACTAAAGTTTCATCTGGTTGACATAGTAATTTCTCACAAGACTTAAACATATGATGTTACTACACTGGTTAAGTTCACGGGCTCATGTCTCCCTCTAGTGCTTTTATCTGTTCTGTGTATTTTTTCTGTGGATTTTAGTTCCAGTCAGTGCAGAAACTGAAGTTTGGTAAGGAGGGTCAAAGAATTCAAGCAAGGAGAAATAGGTTTGAAGTGAGCTATTTGCTATGTGCATATAAATACTTACTAGCTTTGGTTTGTTATTTTTTTTTTTTTTAGCGGGGGGGGCGGTGGTGTAAGGTAAGAAACAAATAAAGCAAGTACAAACCTAATTCTCACAGGGGGAGTTTAATCTTGATGATTCTTGTCTATCTCTCCTCAGTATTTTAGACTTACTAACCTCTTTCCTCAATGGGAAAATATACTAGTAACATAGTAATATAATAATAAAATATACTATTCTATCTAGATCTTTTCAGTGTGCAAAAATACCGTATCACCATAAAATATAGAGATTACTTGAAAAGTTCATGTTTGGATTTAACTAAATCACAAAAGCTTGGTTTCAGTAGACTTTCCAAATAAGTGGCCTCCTGCAAAGAGACACATGCAAGGATGTGAAGAAGTTTACAAGGAAGTTCACGATCACACAGCACATGCGAGACAACCAGATGATCAGGCCCAGTCATCATGGGTTTCTGAAAGGCAGGTCCTGCTCAACAAACCTGATCTCCTCCTATGACAGGGCGACCTGCTTATTGGATGAGGGAAAGGCTGTGGATGTTGTTTACCTTCACTTTAGTAAGGCCTTAGACACCATTTCCCACAGCATTCTCCTGGCAAAACTGGCTGCTCGAGGCTTGGATGAGCGCACACTTTGCTGGGTAAAAAAATGGCTGGATGGCCGGGCCCAAAGAGTTGTGGTGAATGGAGTTAAATCTGGTTGGCGGCCAGTCACGAGTGGTGTCCCCCAGGGCTCGGTTTTGGGGCCACTCCTGTTTAACATCTTTATTGATAATCTAGACAAGGGGATCGAATGCACCCTCAGTAAATTTGCAGACGACACCAAGTTGGTTGGGAGTGTTGATCTGCTCAAGGGTAGGGAGGCTCTGCAGAGAGACCTGGACAGGCTGGAGCGATGGGCTAAGGCCAACTGTAGGAGTTTCAATAAGGCCAAATGCTGGGTTCTGCACTTTGGCCACAACAACGCCCAGCAGCGCTACAGGCTTGGGGAGGAGTGGCTGGAGAGCTGCCAGTCAGAGAGGGACCTGGGGGTGTTGATTGACAGCCGGCTGAACATGAGCCAGCAGTGTGCCCAGGTGGCCAAGAAGGCCAATGGCATCCTGGCTTGTATGAGAAACAGCATGGCCAGCAGGGACAGGGAAGTGATCGTACCCCTGTACTCGGCACTGGTGAGGCCGCACCTCAATTCCTGTGTTCAGTTTTGGGTCCCTCACTACAAAAAGGACATTGAATTACTCGAGCGTGTCCAGAGAAGGGCAACGAAGCTGGTGCAGGGTCTGGAGCACATGTCGTACGAGGAGCGGCTGAGGGAACTGGGGTTGTTTAGTCTGGAGAAGAGGAGGCTGAGGGGAGACCTCATGGCCCTCTACAACTACCTGAAAGGAGGTTGCAGAGAGCTGGGGATGAGTCTCTTTAACCAAGTAGTAAGTGATAGGACAAGAGGTAATGGCCTCAAGTTGCACCAGGGAAGGTTTAGACTGGATATTAGGAAGCATTTCTTTACAGAATGGGTTGTTAGGCATTGGAATGGGCTACCCAGGGCAGTGGTGGAGTCCCCATCCCTGGAGGTGTTTAAGAGTCGCGTTGACATAGCGCTGAGGGATATGGTGTATTTGAGAATGGTCAGTGTTAGGTTAATGTTTGGACTAGATGATCTTCAAGGTTTTTTCCAACCTTGATGATTCTGTGATTCTGTGAAATAGCTTTTTCCCTATTACCTCTTACTACTATTTAAGATAGGAAAATAGGTAACCTCGTTTGCAGTACATCATATCAGGCATATCTAACATCTAGTGTTATCAGATATTACAGGCCCTAGTTATTGCTTTTTAATGTATTATAAGATGATGGGAATTGGACAAATAAATTCCTTTGAATTAGACTGAAAAATTCTTTCAATATTCACCTTTCTCCAGTAAAATGCGTTTGCAAATGTAACTGGACGCAGTTTCACAACTTCTTTGTGTTCATGGAATGAACATAAATGGTTCATGAGTCATAAAGCCAGCATGGAATCACTGTTGTAATCTGACATCTTTTGTACTGAAAATGTTAGTAGGCAGCTCATAATACTAAATCATTTTATCTCTGTGCCAGAGTAAATAAAAGTATCTATAACCTCTGAATATATGAATGTTCATTTTCTTAAGTTACTCACCTAATAAAATACACTTCTTTTGTATCAGGTTTGAATTCTGCAGGGCACTCTCTCTTAGATTTTATGCACAGAAAAACATCCTGTTTAGCAGCATAATTCATATTATTTTATATAATAGAAAAATTTTGTTAAAAATTGGTTAAGTTCTTACCAGTCAAATATGAGGTACTACTTTTTAGCCGTATTTTCCTATGTATACCTAAATCTGAAAAAGGCAAGATTTTCTTCTGCTAGTTAACACTTTTCCCATTATTCCTTTGTTAGTCTGAATAATTTTACACTCTATACTCAGACTATTTACTTTTTATCTCACAAAGTAAGATTACCAGGCAGTATATTAGAAATCTAGGTATGAATCTGCCATGTAAACAAAGGAACACCTAGGAATTCAAAGACCTATCAAGTTTCCTACCCAGTGAGATGGGTGAAGATATTTTATTTAAAAAATATGTCTACTGTGACCTTCTGACTAGTTGTTTTCCCACCAGTGTCTTGTGTTTTGGATGAATGTTGGTCAGTTACAATAATTTACTTTATTGTGTTCACTTTCAGAGAAGATTTGCATAAATAATCTCTTAGGTAGAAAGTAATTTCATGGAGCTATCACCACTATTTCTATCAGAAAATATTAAATGAATATGCACAGTATCAATGGTGAGAATACCCAAGCATTTATCAAATAAGGAAACCAAGCTAGTTCCAATAGTGTGTAAATAATATTCAGTATTTGTAGAGCTTCATGATTTTGAACTAAATGGAATAAATCAATAGGAAAATACCATAAACTGCTTTTAAATATGAGTTTACGTTTCCATACATTTCATTACAGTTAGATCTACATATAAATTTACTATCTTGGTTTTAAAAAACAGTTTCCCTCTTTTTTAAACAAAGGTACATTTCAAATTGAAATACAGATGTATGTGAATACAAGAAACAGAAGCAACCTTATTCGGGACATTACTCAAAGCCTGTATTTGCTAGGAAACGGGCAAGAGAACCTGAAGATTTATTACTCTATTGTCTAAATGAAGGTGCCTGTGCACTATTCTCTCTGCCATTCAGTCTCCAGATAGTTTGAGGACACATGGTTTTATGTCAAAAGCACAAGAACTTAGTATAAAATTTGCTATGTTAAATAAGTGAATATAAAGCTATTTCTGGCTAAAACTAGTCTATCATGATAAAAAAGAAACAATCCTACAAAAAATATTTTTCTTCTGATGTTTCAGAATACCATACTTCATTGTTGAGAAAATGTATGCAATAGCAAAATATTTTTTATCATATATTTTAAAATGAAAGTTAAATATTTTTATATTACTACCATCTACTTCTTTTTATATTACTACCATCTACTTCTCTTCAATCATTCTTTCACCCTTCTCTCCCCTTTCAGTTTAATGTATGTTTTTTCTCCTATCACCAATTTGAATAATCCAGAGGTATCGTCTGATTGAAAATTCTGCCTCAGACTACATATCCAGTCAGTATATGTGTAGACAAATTAGTCTCACACATGAAAGCTAGGGATAGGGCTGTTACATTATTTATTTCATTTCTCATCTACAAAGATGATGTTTTGAAGAAAACTCCGTGGATGATGAAAGTGTGCAAACTACTAGACACAGTAACATGCCCTCCCGAGTCCAATAAAACATTATTGGACAAGTTAAAGTGCACTGTTAGTTTAAGTGCTTTTTATATTGTAAAAACTATTTTTCACAATATAAAAATGCTTCTTAGAAGAAACCTTCCAGGAGAAGGGGAGTTTTTATATCAAAATGTTTACTTCAGGAATATGCATACTGTCAAAAGAAAAATAGCTAGATGCAAGCTTCCATGCAGGGAGCCTTGTGTGCCTACAGGCTTTCTGATGAGCTGGAACAGAACCCGTTGTCTCTTCTGAGAGCTTCTTCCACCCAGAAGAATGCAAAGAAAAATCAAAACTAGTATTCCCTCTGTGGGAGTAGCTGTTCAAAAGTCCAGTCATGCTCTCACCACCTACAACAATTAAGCTCACAGGAACACTGGCAATCACACACTTCTCTGTATTTAATATTGGCCTCCCTTTGTTCAGTTAATTCAGTTCTCTTCTTCCATCTGAGCTTCAAACAAAGGTTTGGGAAACACGAGCAAAAGCCAAAAACAAACAGTCCAAAGATAATAATCTCCCTTTCTGATGGATGTGACAAAGTTCCTTTCTCAGCCCTCGCAAAGTCAATAAAAGATTCCACTGACTAGAACTAATCAAACTTTACTAAAAATCGGCAGTTAATTAGACTCTGAGTTTTTCTTCTAGTTCAGACAGGTTTTGGATTTTATTACAAAGAAGTCAGAAGATACAAGGCCAATTGTGCTTAACCACTGAAAGAAGGGAGAGGGTGATGTATCACTTTGTGTCAATATGTTTCTTTGTTATTGGGTGATTAAAAACCCTGAAATGTGGTATTATGACACTTGCTGCTCAGTTTATCAGCTCTTACACATGCAATGGGTAATCAGCTCTGAATTAGTACTTCCTTGTAATTCTCAAAAATTTATCTGGAAGTGTATATGCAGACTGCATATTTGAAAGCATGCATACTGCATAAAAAGTGGTCTTGACGTCAGTAACTGATGTTGATTTGGGGTAATACCAGTCATATAAAGCAGAGTTTGCTTATATATTTGTTCTGTAAAAGGAAAAAAATGGCATTTTCTTCCCATGGAAATCAATCAGCTTGCTTTCTGTTGCAAAGTAGTATATATAGGCCAGGATCTGAATAAAGATAAACAAACCTGTGTAAATCTATGCCTAGACTTCTATAGCATGCACATTATTTTCTATAAGAATAATTACATGTATCTAGAAAAGCAAATCTTACTACTGACTGTCTATTTTATACTGTGTTGTGTTTAGAAAAGCCCAACTGTGCCTATAACATAATGTAACTCACACAGAACTTAACTGTAGTTGCAGCACATTTATTAGTAGAATGAATAGTTTTCTACCTGTTCCAACGTATATTTTGCTAAATCTTTAGAGGTCATCTTTAGTGTAAGCTTTTAATAACCTTTATAGCTGAATATCAGCTATCCTCTTTTAAGATGTTTATTTTTCTGGATCAAGCATAATTTTCATGTCCAGTACAATGTGACATGCACCAAGGCAAGTAGGTTTCTGAAGAATGCTTTCCAATATGTAACAAAGCAAAAAAAGGGACTATCTAATTTCACTTTATTTTGAAATATGGCCTTTGAATACAGAGAGTACTCTGGGATTTTTTTAAGCCTGTTGCCCAGCCTGGGTTGGCAGCAAGTAACTGTCAAAAAATGAAGGTTGTCTTCTATAGAATGTACTCTTTTGCTACTTTAGTTCTGGAATATTTTTTCCTTGTACTACTGGAGAAACACATCCATTGCTATGACTTCTTATTGACCGTTCTTATGGAGATAAGGAGAACGTTAAGATAAGGAGATAAGTTGAACACTTAAGGAGATGTATGAAATTGTTAGTTCTCATATTTAGTTTAATTACAAAGAAAGTAATGTATTGTTCAGAACCAAAATTGACATGACATATTAGATAGTAAGATACTATATCCAATACATTTAGCTCCTAGGCATGAAGAAATAATTTAAAGAGAAATGTTTTTTGTGTTTGAGCTGCAGTCTCTACAAAATAAAGAATGCCTTGTTTCAAATATTGGATCACTAGAATGACAGTACGGAATATTAGATCAAAGGCAGGTTCTGTTACTATTAGTAAGGAACCATACTTTACAGATAATCTTATTGCCTCCACAAGCAACATATTACTTTGCATGAATAAGCTTATTAGCAATATAATCTTTCATCAAATTGAATATTCATTATGCTTCTTCCTCTGTCTCCCCATATACATGCTTGAGGGTGAAGTTTTGATACTTGCTAGACAAAGTACTTGGCCATTTAAACAACAGCAAGTAATCTGCTCTCTACAAACTGGTGGGGTAGTCCCACAGTCCCACATGACAGGAAGGGAAAAGCACAGGAGGAATCATGATCTGAGTCAATTAATTTCCTGGTGTGTTCATGGATTGCACAGCTTCTCGTTACCCCCTTGCACAGGGTGGATCAGAGAAATAAAATTTAGACAACAACTATTACACCTTAAAATGTGATCAAATGAGTACAGTGGGAGTCAGCTCTAACTGAAACAAATACAGCCTTCTGCATGTGAGTTTAAAGTCTACTCTTTGAACTCGACAGAAGAAAAACCTACAAACATTTTCTTTAGTTTTTTTCTAAATCATCAAATTAAAAACACCTGGTGGAAGCACTCGACAAGCTTCTGACATAACCATGCTTCTTCAGAAACCTCTGGTTTCTAATCAGAGTTATACAAATTGTTGTCCATTAGCCCTCAGCACAAAAATCCCTAGGTTTCCTAAATCCATGGATTCAAAGAAGCCCATTTGTGGACTACTTGGAAGGACAAAAATGAAGTCTTCCAGGGTCCTGAAGAATTTGCAGGAACACACCATTTGAATTAATGGGGAGAGCATTTGGACTTTTGGGTTCTGGATTTCTTAAGTTTGACTCTGAGAACTCTAAAATTACTGATTTCTTGTCTTTGGGGAGAGTTCTGGGTTTTTTCACTAATAATTTTGATAGTTTTATTTAGGACTGGAAGGATATCAAATATTGAAATCTCAAGCAAGTGGAATTACCTTTCTCTAAACAAAACAAAATTCCTATTTTAGAAAGACGTTTTTATTAGTTGGTAGTGAGTAGTTATGAAATTGTATACCCTGCTGATGTGGTTCTAATAAGGGATTATGTCCTTCAGTTCAAAGCAGATAACTGCTAGATTGAAAGCGGTTTACATGGATGAGACATACTAGCTGGTATTAAAATTGTTCCAAATTATTATTTATTTTTTTAAAAGGGAAAAGTTTTAGTAAGTAGTCTTAAAGGTTTCATAATAAATTATGCTATCCAGTGTCTTTCATTTTACCTAGTATTCTGTCACAGATGATTGTATCTGGAAAGTATGACCTATTAAGTTGTGAATGAGACTTTATACAAAGTTTTGAGCAAGGAGGAAATACAGGTGTTAATTAAAGAGAACCAGCATGTGGTTTTTTGCAATTATTAAGTGAAGGTCAAATTAAAATAGTTTGTTGGTTGAGAGAGCGGTACATAAGATATAATCAAAGCAGAATTCTATTCAAATTCAGCATTATTAGGATATAATGAAAATTAACTTCGCTGGGTTTTTTTATATCATTGTATCCTAGTGTAGAAAGGATCCGAGAAGACAGTTGTAAACTGTTACAGTAAAATAGGATATATGAAAAGACAAGATCGGGCCAGACAAGAAAACTCATCAGGCAAGCAATGGTGCAAAGTCATGTTGGACATGGTGCATTTTTAACTCTACAAGTTCCAGGAAACTGTGATGGGATTCCAGATTGTAAAGGTCAGACTGCCATTTTTCCCAAAGGACACAGGATATCTTATTTTTATATTCAAAAAAACTTGCAGTGTAAAATTAAAGCTATCATATTCTAATGCAGGATCAGGCAAAAAATAGATGACTTATGCAGCATATTCTTACACACGGTTATCATCAGGTATGTAAAGGAGCAAGGGCACTTCAGCTCCATCTTCGGAGTTCTCACCTGTTTGTTGCACCAGTTCTGCATGTCAGTTGATGCTGTAATTCCTTGCCAATACTGTCACGTGAAGTAGATGACAAACTAAGACAGCTTGGATTGAAAATTCTACTTGTCATACAAAGATGACACACTTGCAATCTGGTGACAGATTTTCCTACATTCAACTCATGTCTATAAATGTTTAGGTTTGAGGATGCTTTAAAGTCCAGGTTACTTTAGAACTAGAACCTTCACTTAATTAATGCTCTTGCTGAATAAAATCCAGTTCTTTGTGAACTGCATTAGCAGTTCCATTTCAGTCCCGGATATCTGTACAATACACATAGTAGTCATACTCTAAAAAGAGGTCTCAAAACAAAGGAATGCTGACAGATAGAAGATTAATGAAATTTTTTTTTCCGGCAACAGAATTCTTTGTTTTGCTAAAAATATTTTAAATGATTAATGTATTTTTTTGTCATATTCATATAATTTTCTATAGATAAGAGAAAACAGGAATGTCAATGAACAGGAATTAGTCCTACAGCACAAATATATCATAAAAAAAGAAGTCAGAGATCAAATTGATATATATACATGTGATTCAGATCAGTCCATAAAAAGTGTTTTCAAAGATATTAGTCCTAAACCTCATGTAATAAATCAGTTTAAATGTATTTTTTAAATAAGAATTTAAGAAAAAACCCCAGTATTTTTCATTTTTAAAGAGATTTACAAAATTTGTAGGAAGCATTTGAAAGAGAAGAAAAAAAAAAAAGTAATTTCAAACAAAAGTTTAAAGAAAAAAATATTCTGATATGACAAAATAATAGGTTCCGCTTTCAGTTAGAGTCACTAGGGCAATATTGAATTTGCTGAGCTATGAATGATAATGGCATTCAGGAACAAAGTTGTTGTGATCAGTAACAAGCTAGTTTTTGCCTTACATACAGGTTTTGGAGAACAGATTTACATGGTCTCATTATCTCTGAACACTCATGAGAAAGCAGAGAGTGAGCAGACTGTCCCCCACAGTTTACATAAGCAAAAGGTTTCTGTTTATCATAATGATCTCTTGAATCTTTTTAATCCTCTGTTAAAAAGAGCAAGACAGCTGCATTTGAAGCCCTTCTTCCAGCTGTTTATTGCTCAGTTGTTGCTTTTTCATGGAATTTGGGGATTGGTGTAATTAGACTGAAGGGAGTTGGGTCATGCTTAACAATTAACTCTGCTAATATAGCTGATGTGTCCAAATGTTCCTTTTGGGTATCTGTGTAAATATTTCCTCTTGATAATTCTCTACTCTCCGCTTCTTACAATAATGAATTGGCAGCTCCCACCATCCACAGTCCATGCTTATCAACTTTAAAGTTAAATATATGAGAATGCAATTTCTTTATTAATAAAGAAAGCAAATAATGATATTACAAGAGATGGATAAGGTGACTTCAGAAAGCAGATTATGAATTTACATTAGAGCAGACTGGACATCAACATTTATAATAATTAATCAAGAAAGAAAAGGAATTCTACACTGCTGAATACTTCTACAATTGCAACTTGATAGACTTGTCAGTGAAATGGAATTCAACTATTGTATTACAGTCTTTGATCATTTATGTGCAGTTAGACACAGTTTGATCCTGGAAGGAGCTAAGGGTTGAGTTAGTAGAGTTAACAGAAGTCAGTACTTTACAGAATCAGGCCAGAAACAGCAAACTTTGTCCTTGTCAAAGAGGTAAGCACAAGAAGGACCAGAAGGTGTTAGAAGAATGAAATATATTTGAAAACGAATAAGTACCCTTGCAAAAAAAAAGTAGCTACCAATATATACAGAATTTATACCATTACATGATGCATCATGATGCCATCACTGTCACACAACGGCAGTGAAGGGAATAAACAACTCAATTAGGGAGGACAGCAACATGGAGTCAAGTGCCATTAGACTAATGAGACAAATGTTATTTTCCTTGTTCCACTACTGAAACAAGAAAAGGTATTTCAGCTCTTCTCTTTTTCTTCTGCCTTTCTGATATTATATTCTTCAGAGCTCTGTCCCTCATTCTATTTTGTACAGTGCTTAACAGGACAGCTCCTTAATCATTATTATAATCACCAGGAATGATTCTAATACAAAACCACCAAATACATGTGTTACTTATGAAATCTGTTCTTCTTGAGAAAGCAGTATAAGCACACAGAAATAACCAAAATGTCTAAATTAAAAATCACAGTAAAAATCTGTTGCTGCCAAACACTGGAAGTACCTGCCTCACAGAGTACCACCCTTCTTGAGCTATACACGTAGGATTTCTATGGTAGGCTCTTCTTCAAACCCAGAACTGATACGCTTGGCAGAGATTAGGTCCTAATTTCCATGTAAGCCTCGTATAATTCAGAAAGCAAGCACCATGCAAATCCAGAGTCCAGATCTAGCAGGCATTTTCAGATCACACCTAGCACACACTGACAGGAGTAACCTACTTTCAAGCTTCAGCTGTGACTGCTTTATGTCTGTGCAGAGAAACAAGGAATGCAGTCACAGTCCTCATATCAAGAGTGAGGAAATCAGAGCCTGCAACTTCAATTGTTCCACTTGTGATTCTCTGAAATCTCTGCCTCCTCCCTGATCCCCACTCTGGACTTTCACCTGTCTCTGAATAGCCACCAAGCTATTCTTCATATCTTCATTCAGGTTTTAGTTTAGACCTGTAGTACACTGTTCATGTGAACCTCCTTACCTACTGTGCCTTGGATCAGATCACAGAATTTCTTTCCTCTCAGTGGATGTCCAACTGGAAGATTCATTCCAACTGTCATCAAATGTGCAATGTGGTAGGTTCTTATGGGAAGCAACTACCACTGGCAAGAGAATCACCAGTCTTTCCCTCCCTGTTCCTTACCTCTTGTTTTGTAAGTTTTAGTTAGTTCTAGAGAAAATCAAAACACACAAAAAAGGGCACAACAAAGTTGGTAATAGTTATTTAAATATTCAGTAAACATTATCAATCACATATCAACCAATCAGAGTTCAACATTTGTATCTATTTAGCATACTCCAATCACTGCTAACAGCACCAGAAACAGGAACAACTAGTAGGGAGTTTGAGCAAACTCTCATGAAAAGTATAGAGTACTAGAGGAACAGCATGGTGTAAAATTGCCATTGTTATCATCTTCATACTTCTTCATCATCACTTGCTGCAGACTTTTTCTCCTGAATTAGCTTCTCCCATTAAAGGTGATGTATACCTACAGCTACAGACCCCACTAAGGAACCTTTGTGCCTGTCTCTGTAAGTCTGACTTAACATCCTCTTTGCAACAGTGCCCTCTCTTCCTGACAGCCCTACCTTTCACATTGCTTTCTGCTGCTTTCTTTCCACCTACTAAGACACAGATGAGTGCTCTGTTTAAAAACTAAAAATTAAGAAGAGGAAAAAAAAAAGACAAGACATCAGTGAAATCTGCTTGCTCTGCTAAAGCAAAATCTTGCAATTTGTTTCTATCGATGAACGCAGTTGTACATACTGATTAAGGACAAAAAATCTTTTCCTGCTATTAGCTCATAATGAAGGAGGCCTTGCCCATCCACAGTGGTCCCCCATAGTGCATGGGATTTTCTTCAACTCTTGAATTTTTCTAGACATGCTGTGAATAGCTCTTTGTCTTCATGAACTAGAGGACAGAACTGTGACATGGAAAAGGAAGATAAGGATCCTCTGGAATAGCTCAGATTCTGCCTGTCTGGCCCATAAAAGTCTAGGAACATTTGTACTTCCTTTCCCATGGTCATAAACTCTGGAGAAAATGTGGAACTTGTGTCAAAGGGGAAGACTACTTATTTAATGAGTTATGTTGCTTATCCTTATCCTTACCCTTATTTAAGAATTTGTCTGAATCAGACGATTGCTATCAGAAACATCCTCCTCTGCTAAGAACTGTGGGGGTATTTGTGTCTTGTAGGCCTTGTTTGAGATGGGGAAAATCCTAATTTAAGACTTCCTGGACTCCTTTTCTTCTTTGTCTCCCATATACAATCTTGGCTCTTGGACAGTTGTGGTAAGGGCTCATATTTTAGTGCTCAAAAAGACCAAATTCAAACTGAGCTGCGTAACGATATCCCAAATAAGTTGATAAAGAGTTGTAAAACAGCAAAATCAAACAAACAATGAGAAACTCACTGCTGGACAGAAAGGACAATATAAAAGCAAACTAGAAAATAAGGTAGCGTAACAGATGAGTAGAGACTTAACACTTGCTCTGACTGATTCCTCTGCCTCTGCCTCTGCAATCTCAATTAGCCAGACAGTCCTCTCTCCGTGTCCATTGATTGCCACTAAACCACAATAAAATATGATGAAAAAGCAATTCAACTTACCAAAGTTGGTTGTACAAACATTCTCTTCCCCTGTTCCTGGGAAAGTAGCTATTATGGATGGCAATGTACGGGTCACTACTCCCCTAGGGACACCGAATACTAGCAAGAGAGACTGGTTTTATACTGGCAGTATACTGGCAGTATTTAGCATTTGTCTGCATTTGGATAGATTCCAGTCATTGTTCAGTTTTGAATAAGTTAAGTGTTAGGGCATTGGGTATGTAACAGATTATTTTTAAAATATCTTTTATGAATATGAGCCTACTTTTTTGGATATATATATTTTTTAATGTTTTACTGACTGTAAAAGTTGCACTAATTTACAAAATGTTCATCAATGAAAATTAAATTCAGCATGTAAAACAAGATTATACGAAGTATTACAATTAGGTTCATTAAATCCAAGCATAGTGACAATATTTTCATGTGACTTTGTTAACTTGTCATTATTAGTTATACAAAAATTGCTCAAATTATCACTCTTTTTCATCTGCAACAAGTTTGTATGACAATTCATTGGCTATTCTGAACAAATTTCATAAGACATGCCTGCTTCATGCCAAGAACTCTCATGAAAGTGTGATTTGACATCAGCTATTTCTGAGCTTTTCAAGACCCAGTGTTGCAGTGCAACTTGATCAACAGTGAATAAAATTTGTGCTTCAAAAGTGGTATTTCTCTAGCATGATCCTTTCTATCCCTTTTCTAGACCCAGGAACATTCTTATTTCACTTGCCACTTCCAGCATGAATTTCTGTTTTGAATCTTTTGGGCTTTGCTACTCTGAGTACATATGCACCAAATAAGACAGCATTTACCAAAATATTCTGTATACATAGCTGGAATTTTAAACAAAATGAAAGCAATACCTTGGGGTAATCAGAAATATCTCAATCCAGCATTCTGTGTTTTATTCTTTATGCAAGCTAGTAAATACAAGAGAGAATATGCAAAAGCTGGAACAAAAACTAAGTCAGAGTTAAGACTCATGGTACCCACAACTCAATGACTACTGCAATTATCCTCAAAACAGGCACTGTAAATACAAGCACTGAAAAGGTTACACTGTTAATGCAGAAACATTGTAACACATACATATATATATGTATATGTGTATATTCAAGACAATCATCAGTAAGGGTATGTAGAAAAATATGAGTTTTCTCTCATCTGGGATCAAACACTGTGGATTGCATGATTATAAAATGTCATTACTACAGGACAGAGTTGTAGTTTTTTGGATTGCTTAGCCAGGCAAATCAGTGACAATTGGTCAAAAAATATAATCTCTTAGATCTTCAAGTTCCAGAAAACATTCTTTTTTTTTCCTCCAGGAATAATGTTGTTATTAGTTCCACCCTCTACAAACTACTATTATTTTCTTACAGTAATACATAAAGGCTGCACTCAGGAAAACTCAATTTACAGTATACAGTAGCAAAAATTAAGGATAGATTATAATATTAATAATAATTTATAGATAATAAATATAATATAAACAAATAAAAAGACAACCTTGTGTTTTTTTCAGAAGTAAAATAATTTTAGTACCGAGACTCTAGAAATGAATCCATGTTGATGACAAGTATCTACGCATATCAGTGTACGGCTGTAAAAATATACTGGCTACAATTCTTCAATTTTTCTTTTAGTGGTATTTTGATAAAGGGGTTTTTTTTTGACAGATCACCTAGTCCACACTAATACAAAAGCTTATAGCAAGCTCACTGCAAAATGTAAAGACAGTTTGGAGAACAGCATGTCTGGACTCAGCTAAACCCAGAAATTTTGTAGCATTGGTTGAAATGTTGCTAAACTTTTTACCAACTGGAAATCTCACTGTGACTAAAAAAAAAAATTGAAGAAAGCTTTCATTTTTTATCACTGTTTTTGCCTTCCACTTTTGCAATTTACCAAATAAGAAATCCCACATTTTCCAAGAATACCATTTAACAGATTACTTTTCTTACAATATTTTTCAGGGATAATACAATATAGAAAAAGTACAATAATTTTATCCCTGATATTTTCCCTTTTACTTGGTGATAAAGATTATGTCTGCACCACTCCTGAGGGTCATTCTAGAACAGGTATCCCTATAAACACCTCTCCATAAAGTGTCCTTCCTGCATTCACATAGCCCACCTTCTAGGATTTGTTACAGTTCCAATCTTTCTACACCACAGCTATTCTACAACCTCATTATGCAATACTAGATAAGGAGCTCTACCTTACCCTACCAGTGTCTTGTAGCAAAAGTGGTGGAAATCTTGAGCCAGGGAAGTACTTCTGCATTAGCAGACGTCTATATTGTCCTCCCAGGGCCCTTCTACATCCTGGAAACTGAGAGCCTTCATGAGGTAGAGTGCCCTGTATCTGTCTTCATAGGGCTGGCCTGCTGGACTATCTACATCAAACAGGACAGTTTCCTGCCTCCATCCTTCCTGACCCATGTCCTGCAGAGGTAATGCCTCACATGCAGGCTCTCTTCATCACCTGACAGGTTGTATGAGCCTGTGCCTTAAAGAGAATCTACAACCCTAGCCTGGACTCCACAGAGCTTAAGACCACAGGGGTACAGAGCAGGTCACCTGCAAGGAAGAAATCCTTCTTTGGTTTATGTAAGAGGGGAAGAGCAGCAGAATTTGGGGACTGAGTCAGGGGACACATATTTTATTCCTGCTAAAAGCCAGATACATGCTTTACTGTTTCCCAGGCCAAAACATCCTTCCTCAGAGATTACAAAGAAAAGGACCTTATAACCAGACTCCAAAGAATTGTTTTCCAAAGGCCACAATATGCTGCAGTCCTCAAAGAAAAACCAAACAAGGAACTGAATGAGGTGACCCTGTCTCCCTATCCTGGGATACTCTGAAATTAGGTGGCCCAGGAGTACTGGGATCTTGTTCCCAAAAGATGAAGACACTTTCTCAGACAGGCAACGTCAAAAGGAGCCTCTTCAGTGACTGGCTATCAGTGAACAGCATTTGACCTTCAACAACATTGATACCTACCACTGATTCTGCTTTACTGATGCTGCTGTATCAGTTAGAGCTTCAAATTGTCTCTATTATAGAAACACCTACTTGCAGACCCATAAAATATTTTAAAGAGATATGCAAGTGCAGACATCTTTACTGTAAACTTATGTAAACATGTAACATAGTGAATCTACTTCCTAGGAGTTTCAAAACCATTAACATGACAAGAAATTCTCCTCTCTAAAGTATTTCAAAAGATTTTGCAACAAACTTCTACCTCTATAAACAAGAGCTTCACTGACTTTACTGAGATTACCTTAATTTATTCTAGATGTGTGTTAAATCCTTTATGCTCCACAGATTTATTGGAATAACTCAGGGAGAATGAGGATGTAAGAGAATGCTATGCACCTGCACCTAAAAACACAGCTAGCAGAACTTACTAGAGCATCCTGTCTGAGCAGGCAGCTTATTTAGCCCTTCATGACTGACAGTCAGTCAGTTCATATAACTATTCTAGCTTATCAAATGAAAAAAACCCAGCACACTAAATTGTAAAAAATGTCAAAGTTTGTAAATATTATACAATATGATTTCATAAGATATGCTGAATTTGGCATGTGTCATTTTCTTTAAAAACTGCTGTGTAACTAATAACTTTTAAAAATACTTCTTTGTCTAGCTTGTAGACTGTAAACAACTATAAGATGAATACAATGTCAGGTAGAAAATCGGTACAGAAGAGAGGTCAGCCACTTTTAGAAAATCACACCCATAAGAGTAATTTGTTTTGTTAGTACATGCGGCATAAGATTCTGGCTCAAGTTGCTCTTTTTTCCTGCACAGAACTCTGTCTGCCACCCTAAGAGCCTATGAAGCATGTTCTTCTCTCTGATTCCCTACAAAAGAAAATGCTTTCACTATCTGTGATAAAAATGAATTTTTAAATTCCCATATAAGTAACAGGGAAGGAAACCTCATTCTTTCTGGTGTTTGTTTAGCAGCTAGACTTCAAACATTCTCTGAAAAGCAAACAACTCCAGGAAAAGGAAAATTGAAACAAACGAGCACACTGAACAGATGAAAGGTTTTGAACTGCATGTGCAGATTAAATAACAGGTTAACAATGATGGGAACCAAATACGTAGTTACAAATCCAAGTTAAAGGGAGGAACCAAACTACACAAGGTTCATGACAAGTATTAATTCTTCTACAGATAATTTTGTTACGGTTACTGTTCTTATTTTATACAACCTAGAATGAGAAATTTCTTCTTTGAGCAACAGGGGATCGTGACGTCACACAGTTTATTCTTTTAATTTCCATATATGAAACAGCAGCTGAAAACATCTGCATTTTAAGGAAAATGAATTATTCTGTATCAGATAAATGAGAAAGGCAGTAAATGCCACAGTATTGTTGGGTTCAATTGCTTGAGCCTATAGCAAGTAGTCTTCATTCTGACTCAGAATGTGTCATTGTTCCGAAATATTTATTGCATTATTGCATCGGAAAAACGAAGCAAGAGCTCCCTCTATGTAACTCCAGATGCATTACTTTGCTGTACTGTGTTATAGGTACATTTGTTCTATACTTTACAAGTCTTACTGTGAATGTGAATGATGCATATAACAAATAAACAAAATTATTCGAAAAATTAGAGTTCTCAGTACTACACTGAAATAGTTTCTTCAGTAAAATTATAGAGAATAATTACAGGCTAAAAATTGTAAGATTGTTATACTAAATGAGTTGGTAGTAAAGGCCCATTGAAGATACAGGGCTAGAATTTTAGATGAGGCATGCCTAGTTTCTGACAGACAAACACTTCTGCTTGAAAGTAAATTAAACCAGGCTAATAAGAAACATCTGAGCAGAGGCTCATTATTATTGCTACAGTCAGATGGCAGTAGAATTCACCATTCTCGACTGTCTTCCCTGCCTCTCTGTTGAAAGCTTCTGCTCCCACAGCAGGAACAACTCCTGAACCATCACAGATGGTTCACCATTTCACCCAGATCACCATACCAAATTATATTGATGCTGCTTAGGGTTACTTTAATATCCTGGGTAGTAAATGGCAGATGTTAGAACTTGTTTCATGTGTGGTTGCTCCTACTGCAGAAGCAATAATCTCCAAGAGAATGCCAGGCAGACAAACAGTAATTGCTTCAGCCAAATGAACTGCAACTATTTGCGTTTGTAAATTAAAATTCTGAACACAAATGTGATTCTTTAGTGATGCACTGTCAAAATGGGAACTGTTACATTTCCAGCCTATCTTTGCAAGGATACTCCTGCCTCATGTAAATAATTCCTGGAGCTATTTGTAATTTTTCACAGAATGTTGGCAGGCATCTCCACAACTAAGGGGAAAAAAATTATTTTCTTCATGAAAAAGAATCAATAACACATGATGATAGTGAGTACTGTTAACATATAGTCACTGTAGATATTACTTACTGCCTTGAAGCTGTATAAAATGATTCCGAATTTCATTGCTCTTTCTAAATAAGACAAAGCCATCCCTTACCCATCCTTTCCTTTCAGAAACAAACTTTTGCCAGCACATTTCAAATATAAGGTGGAAAATTACCTTCTATCTTGAAGTGTGTGTCAGTTCTATTTTAAATTTAACAAGCCCTGGGATTGATGTGATTAATGTTATAGGTAACTAACATGTTAACAGTATTAAAGTCTTACTGTGTATTTTGAGGTTTCCTCCTCTTCTCCTCAGTGGTTAGGCTGACAAGCATTTTGCACACAGAAAGGTGAACAATGAATGCTGGTAGCACACTGACTTCACATATTCCTTCCTCATAGTCTGAGGAAAAAACAAATTTTCCTTAACTTCAGAAACACTGGTTATCTAGCAGAAATACTTATTGCCTCTACACCAAACTTCCATCAAAATGCACCACTTTGACCAGGGCACTGTTTTCTTGTCAACCTGTGCTGTTAAGACAATTGCAACCTAATTGCTGAAGAGATCCTCCAAGACTACTCTAAGGACTTTCAGATACAAGGCATCCTAAAAAGGCTGCTTCAGGAGTCTCAGAATTTAATCATAAGAATGACAGTAACCAGCTTGGATCATCTGATTACAGACTTTTGCCATGCTTGCATTTTGTACAGCATATTCCTCTCCCAAAGAACAGACTGTGAGAGGCTGGGTGCTTTTAGAATTAACAAATGTTTTATCCAGATCTTCACAGCAATAGTTTATTTCTGAGGTATTAATACATCTCTGGTGGGACTCTTTGTGCTGACATGTCCCCCGTACTGAATGTTGGTTCAATAACTTCTTATCTGAATAACGCACTGTAAAATACCAGTATAGTGGGTTTTCTGGACAACTAGACATTATGGCATGGAAAATACTTCTCTAGACAGTACTGATGACTCTCAAGTTGTAACACTAATAAATTAGATTCCAAATACAGAGTTGTAAGTCATGATACAGGTTTGATTACAAGACAGGTGGGCATACTTCTGATAACTATAATCTGCCCAGTATTAGTAATTTGCTGGCAATCACAATATCAGACCTCTGGCAATTCTGTGCACGTTTTCTGGCTGCTGGAGCCTGTGCAGTACTATCTTCACTGCCTCTTTGAGACCAACTAACTACACTAAATTTACTAAAGTTATTTACTAAATAAACTAAAGTTATTTGGGGTGACAGGCATCAATCTTTCCAACCAATGGCAGAAGCAGCGTGCGGAGGGACAGCCAACATAGTTGAATCTTCCTTGGCTGCCATAATGGTGAGAGGTGGACCACTGGCACCTGCTGCCTGTTAGAGGAAGTAGCCTTTCATTTTGAGCAAAAGATTAAGTATTTAATCCAGGATCTAAAAGTGTATACTGAGAAATTCTATTGAATAATGAAACTTTTAGAAGAAGTATATTGTGTTGATTTGTCTCTACTGAAAAAGGACATCTTAATACTGAATTGTATCTTTTGTTAGTACTTAAATATGGGTCAGGCAACAACAGTGTGAATTTGCATTCATAATTCTGTTCTGAAAAGATAATTTGACATGCTCTCCTTTTTCACTTTGCTGTGTATTCAGCTTTAGTTGCAAAGATCATTTACTGTGTTAATGCCTTTCCCCTTCAAAAATGTCTGTGCATGCCATGTCTCATGATGAATGCCCATTTGTAAACAAAGTAGTGATTATTATAGCTGAAGGGCATCATTTTACCTGGATGTAAATTCATCATTTTTTAATGCCTCACAGCTTGATGCTTGAAATCTCATCAAGCACTCTGAAAGCTTTGTTGACACAGATTGATGATCCAAACAATTAACTTAATAATGGCATCAGTAACTGGAGGTTAGTATCAACCAGAGAAAGAGTGAGCCAAGTTCATCCCTAGTGTATGCCTAATAAAGCCAAAGGCGGTACACTTGGGATCTATTTACTGCAAACAATATATTTGACCCCTTTTTTCCTTTTCTGAGCTAATCTTATGAGTCTAGCTATACTGCATTAAGTACTCTGTGGACAACAAATCGAATCATTCTTTTTTAACAGGTTAGGTACTGTTAAACACTATAAACAACACTGCTTTCTCAGAATGGTTTCAAAAAAGCTAATAATCTGTGAATATTCTGTTAGAGCTCAGCTGGAGATAGCCACTTCTCAGCTGTTAATTACTACATTTCACCTGAGATACGGAGATGTGGTAACTGCCCATGTACCTACTTCTGGTCTGCTCTAATGCGTAGTAAAATAGCATTCAGTAAACCCTCACTCTTTGTTGTTTTTCTGTCTTGTCTAGCAAGAAAATCTTTCCTGTTTTTCTAGCACTGTCTATCTCAATGCATTTCTACATCATTTGGGAATCTACTGATGAACGTATGGCATCATTTGAATTCAGGCTGAACAAATCATAATTGCCTTAAGGAAGATCTTCTGCTATGGATTTTGATGGATTCTAGAAGATTTCAGCCATCAGAATCACCTCATTATTATATCCTTTGCTATCAATCTTTCTGCAATATTAACCTCAGCATTTAAAGAAATCCAAAGTACTAACTCTTAAAACTAGGGAACTTAGTTCTTCCCTAGACCTCTGTGATGGCTTAACAGTGAGCCTAATGTCTTGTGTCAACTGACATAATTGTACCTGGCAAATAGTGCCTGGGAACTGCCAGTTTCAAGCTGGAGACTGCCAGATGAATAGCTTTTCTTTCTGAAGAGAGCCAGGTGCTTGGAGTTAGATGTAAAGGGCTTAGGCATTGCCTTGACGCTAAGCTGTTTCATCCTCTCTTTGATAGTAATAAATGGGAGAAATTCATGAGTCAGATGACTATAAAAGTACTCCAGATCCAAAGATGACACCTGCCACTATTTGCCTCCCTCTTTTTTCTTTTTTTTTTTGAAGTTTTTGTCATTTTTATAATATTGATAATTTCTACAGTCTCGTCATTCCCTTCCTCTACCAGAGTTATTTTAACTCAGATTTGGAACAAATTCTTCAGATATTTCACAGCAGTTGATATGTCTTTAATGGTACAGTTAGGGTTCCTATGTTAACACTAATCCTTTTCCACTTGTACATCTGGTAGTACAGAAAAAGCATGAGTGCTTAAATAAGTAATTTTCCTACCTATAAGAATTCAGGCACAACTACACCCAGACAGCTACTTGTATTTGCCAGGTCCATTGCATGCATTAGTGACCTTGCAGTTGCAATTTAGTTGCAGGAGCAACAAAACTTTACATGTTAGATATGAAGATACTATTCACTACTTTAGGAATACTGATTTTGGTCCAGTTATTAACAAAGACAAGCACTGTGTAACTGCACTGAACTTTCTTGTATTAAGATGCTGGGTATGTTCATTGTGGGGGTTTTTTTTGAGAGAGGCCAAAGTCAGATTAAATTCTAAAGGAACAGACTATTAGAAACAACACAGCATACCAATAAAGGTGATGATACTCCATATGTAGTCAAAAGTACGTATTTGTTTGTTAAAGTCTAATGCATGAAAAGAAATTACTGAGGAATGGAGGACAGTGACCAACAGAAAGCTGGGACAAAAAGAAGAGGAAGTATCAGGGAGTAAACAGCCAGGTCAACTGGAGGTCTAATCATGCTCCTGAAATATCATAAGCTGTAGGGAAGACAAGAATGCATACACATGTATATATTTTAAATTAATTTCTCCAAAATCTTTCAGTTCTAGATGAAATTATTTGTGTCTGCTCATAATTTCTGGAAAGCAATGAATCTAAATTGAATCTGAAGAGGTAGATGTGAACATCTATTTATCCTCTTTCATAATATAAGAGCAAGGAGCCATTCAAGAAAATTGAAAAAGAGACTTGAAGTTAAAAGAGAATCGAATCAGAAAGCACATAAAGAATGCGTTGAACTCTCCACCACAAGATAACAATGATGTGATATCAGCAGACAGAAAAAACATACATTTAATGAAAATAATGTTACACTAGACAGAATATTAAAATACATTTTCATAGATGTAAAGCAATTAGAGTATTGCTAGATGTATCAGATGTTATGACAAACCAATAAAAGCAAGGAAATGAAAGAAAAATAATACTATATTTCCCTTTATTCAAACTTCACTGTTATCACAACTGTTATACAAAACAGATCATGCACCACAATGCAAATTCTGATCACTTTAACTTTTATCACTCATCTCTTAGTCAAGATCCCACCCTCCCTTCAACCCTGTTCCTTTTCTAAGAAAAATGTCTACCTTTGGTTTTTTTCTTTCAGTTCTGCTGTGTATATTAGTCTGGTGAAGATTTGTGGATAGAGAATGGATAAGTGAAAGTGGTGTCTTTGACAGGCAAGATTAATGTTGTGGTGCATGATCTGTAATCCATGTTCTAGATGTTCTAAACACCAAAAAAGTATTTTCTTCAAACACTGCTTAAATTGGATGAAACAGAAGTATAGTGGCTAAATATTCTGTCCACCAGAATCTGCACATGAATCTTTTCCTTTTGTTTGATGAAAATGTGTAGTTCTTTATAAAAATTGAGTATGTGTGCCCAGCCCTAATTCATCAGATTGGCACAGCCCAAGCACCACCAGTCACAGAATCAAAATCACAGAATCATTCAGGTTGGAAAAGACCCTTGGGATCATCAAGTCCAACCATCAGCCCTACTCTACAAAGTTCTCCCCTACACCATATCCCCCAACATCTCATCTAAACGACCCTTAAACACATCCAGGGATGGTGACTCCACCACCTCCCTGGGCAGCCTATTCCACTGTCTAACCACTCTCTCTGTGAAAAATTTTTTCCAAATGTCCAGTCTAAATCTCCCCTGTTGCAGTTTAAAGCCATTCCCTCTTGTTCTATCGCTAATTACCTGTGAGAAGAGACCAGCACCAACCTCTCTACAATGTCCTTTCAGGTAGTTGTAGAGAGTGATGAGGTCTCCCCTTAGCCTTCCCTTCCTCAGACTGAACAGTCCCAGCTCCTTCAATCGCTCCTCATAGGATTTATTCTCCAGGCCCTTCACCAGCTTCATTACCCTCCTCTGCACTCGCTCCAGCACCTCGATATCTCTCTTGTATTGGAGGTGCCCAAAACTGGACACAATACTCAAGGTGTGGCCTCACCAGTGCAGAGTACAGGGGGACTATCACCTCCCTACTTCTGCTGGTCACACTATTTCTAATACAAGCCAGGATGCCGTTGGCTTTCTTGGCCACCTGGGCACACTGCTGGCTCATGTTCAGCTGCTTGTCAATTAGAACCCCCAGATCCTTCTCTTCCAGACAGCTCTCCAGCCACACCTCCCCAAGCCTGTAGCAATGCATGGGGTTGTTGTGGCCCAAGTGCAGGACCTGGCACTTGGCCCTGTTGAAGCTCATCCCGTTAACGTTGGCCCACCGACCCAATCTATCCAAGTCTCTCTGTAGTGCCTCCCTATCTTCCTGCAGATCGACGCTCCCGCTGAACTTGGTGTCATCTACAAACTTACTGATGATACACTCTATGTCCTTATGAAGATCATCAATAAAGATGTTAAACAGAAATGGTCCCAACACCAAGCCCTGAGGAACACCACTTATGACCGGCCTCCAGCTGGATTTAACCCCATTGACCACCACTCTCTGGGACCGTCCATCCAGCCAGTGCTTGATCCAGCAGACTGTACACTCATCCAGGCCATGGGCAGCCAGTTTTTCTATGAGAATTTTATGGGGAACTGTGTCGAATGCTTTTCGAAAACCCAGGTAGACAATATCCACAGCTTTTCCCT
Source organism: Strix aluco (assembly GCF_031877795.1). Taxonomy (NCBI): domain Eukaryota; kingdom Metazoa; phylum Chordata; class Aves; order Strigiformes; family Strigidae; genus Strix; species Strix aluco. The sequence continues at coordinate 39,944,529 of NC_133934.1, read as the reverse complement.
TGTCCAATAGTCAGGTCATCTTGTCATAGAAGGAGATCAGGTTTGTCAGGCAGGACCTGCCTTTCATAAACCCATGCTGACTAGGCCTGATCCCCTGGTTGTCCATTATATGACTTTTAATGGCACTCAAGATGACCTGCTCCATGACCTTTCCTGGTACCGAGGTCAGACTGACAGGTCTATAGTTTCCCGGATCCTCCTTTCTGCCTTTCTTGTAGATGGGTGTTTGTGGCAGGTGCATCCGCCCAGTGAAAACAGAGCTTCCTGGTTGTTGAAACGTGGCAGCTTTTGGCTGTCTTTGTTTTCAGGGTCTCGCGGTAGTTGAGACCTTTGACCAATGGGAGCCGCTATTGACTACAGGTCAGATTCGGTCTGGGTATAAACGGAGTCCCTTGGGGGAGCCATTTTGAGCTTGTCCCCTGGAGCTGTATGCTGCGGTCAGGACTCTCCCCTTGGGTCAGGACGCTGCCCAAGGAAACTCCTCGAGGTACTTTGGGTCGGGACGCTGCCCTGAGCAGGTCCTCAAGGTTGAGAGCCCTCACTTTCTAGGTGAGTGATAGAGCGTTTTGGGTTGTCGTTAAACCCTAGGTAGTGAAGTTTTGTTTTCGTTTGGGGTTGTTGTTAAACCCCTAGGCTGTGAAGCTTTGTTTTTCGTTTTGGGTTCTCGTTAAACCCACGAAGTGAAGTTTTCGTTTGGGGTTGTCGTTAAACCCCCGGGGAGTGGGGCTTTGTAAATTATTTCGGGTTATTGTTAAACCCCAGAAAGTTATTCTGTTCTCCTCTTGTGGACATCCGGATCTGTAATCTACGGAGAGCTGACTGGTGGTTTTATGGAAAAAATAAATCTATTTATTTTTTTAAATTGGTGGTGGGTTGCTTATTTGGAAGCCTCCGTAACAGTGTTACATTTGCTACCCTCCAGTCCAATGGGACCTCCCCAGTTATCCATGACTTCAGGTAAATCATGGAAAGTGGCTTGGTGAGCACATCTGCCAACTCTTTCAGCAGCCTCGGTTGTAACCCATCCGGTCCCACAGACTTGTGAACATCCAAGAGGTGTAGCAGGTCTCTGACCTCTTCCTCTTCAATTGTGCTGACCTCATTCTGCTTCCCCTCCCCATCTCCTAGCTCATGAGGCTGGGTGTGCAGGGAACAGCCAGTTCCACTGCTAAAGACTGAGGCAAAGTAGGTGTTGAGCGCCTCTGCTTTTCCTCATCCTTTGTTACTATGTTTCCCTCTGCATCCAATAAAGGAGGGAGATTTTCCCTAATCCTCCTTTTGTTGTTAATGAATTTATGGAAACATTTTTTATTATCTTTAACAGCTGTAGCCAGGTTGAGCTCTAGCTGTGCTTTGGCTCTCCTAATGTTCTCCCTGCATAGCTTCACTACATCTTTACAGTCTTTATGAGAGACCTGGCCCCTCTTCAAGTCAAGAGGGTATGCTTTACAGGCTTTACTGTAAAGCATCTCCTTTGTTCATGAGGTTTGTGTAGAAAACTATAGATTACTTTAAAATGACCTAAAGGAAAAGTGACCTCAAATTCATCACAAAAAATAATTATCCATGTATTAAAGTTTTTAAGCCTGAGTTTTCTAGCACTGATACTTTTAAAGAGGTATCAGAAAATGTGAAAAGATAATTTCAGCCTCAGCCTAACTGAAAAATCCTTTTGATTTTTTTATTTTTTAATTTTTTTAAATAGATGCCCCCCCTGCACATCCTGTTTCAGCTCTGCTGGAGTATTTGATTCTGGCTATTGTCAGTTCCTTTAAAATAATAGATAAATAGACTATTTGGCGTGGCATACTAATTCCTATGACAAGCTATCTTATTTTACCTCTGTAGCTTTCTCTTCTAAGATTAGTGTGATTATCAGGTTCTTAATAGATGCTCATTAGGCAACCTGTCTTTTCTGCGTACAGAATAAAGAAAAGCGAGTACATGTAATGGTACATCTACTTTTAGACTAACTCAGTAAAGGACATAGCTACTTCTTCATTTCCAAAGTAACCAGGTCTTAATTTTGAAACAGAGCTAGATGTGTAGCTCATAGATTAGATATAGGTTATTTTCATACTCAGTGATTTATATTAGCACAAAAATTGAAATTTCCAATATAGGACTATGTAGATGAAAAGCACTAAATTATTTTATTTCATATATTGTTCCAACTTCTAAGAAGAAGTTGGAATTAAAATACCTGTTATTAATTTGCACTTAGAATACAAAAAAGACCAGCAGTAGAAAACATATTATGCTATTTTATAGACACAGCAATAATGAAAACATTGCTAAAGCAATGAGACTTGCCAACTACTGATGAGACTCAGGAGAAATTATTTAACAGATGTTTCCTACACCAAATAGATACTTAGCCCTCTCTGGTTACCATGATCTTGAGAATTCATGACTTGATTCAATGATCAACACCTCTTTGGAAGTCCCATAAAAAACAAATTCTTGCAATAGGTTTTCCTTCCACACAGCAGCTGGTAAAATATATTTATGGCCTTGAGTCCCTTATGGAAGTTGTATTACAGCATTCTTGTGTTCATGACATAATTAGGGTTCTGTCAGCACATCAGTCATACACTGATGAATGCACATCCCATTTTCTTTGCCATTTTAAAAGCTACTATCTTCACAGTGACCAGTGAGTACTGTACTACAAGCTGACCTGACCACTTGCTTACTTACTGAAAATTTCAACTGCTGTGCTCCAAGATCATTTATTATTATTTACTGCAAACTTACTTCAACAAGCTTCCTTTGACAGCTGTTATTTATTATTTTAAAATGCCCCCTAATATACAATGCACCGAATAATATTCCTTCTGGATAACTTCTTTCCTTAGCTTCACGTTTCATCATTAAACATTGTTTAGGCACCTTTCAAGAAGAGATATGAAACTCATTCTAGAGGAAGAAGTGAGCACCTGAAGTGATAGCTTTAGCAGCTTATACCTAGGACTGCGATTACCAAGAAAATAATAGTTTGAGATACTAGATAAGCCTGAAAATATGGATGTTCAAGTGAACATTGTTTTAACACAATACCCAGATCTATTTGTTTTATCTTCTTTAATTTATTTTTAGAAGTCTTCAAATCTAGGTCACACTAATAATATTTTGCACCTATAACATACACTTCATTTCAACAATACTTGCCCAACTGACAAAATATACATTGCATATATAACAGCAATGAAGTACACTCATTTTTGAAAAAAAATACTTGAAACTAACTGCAGCAAACAGACACTGAAAAGAAATTCTTGCCAAGGAAAAGTGAGAAACTCCTTGATTTTTCACATTATTAGAAGATTTTTAGAGTGATAGTGCAGCTTTTTGTCAAAGTTTATCTCTCTTGAATTTTCACTGATTTTCATAAAGAAAATACCACAGCTCAACATAAGTTTACTGCCGCTTTACATTTCCTAATGAATTAATTTCCTAAATACTGAAGTATTTATCCTGTTAATATGAATAATAAGTCACGTACGTGGAATGGCATGATTGAGTTTTGCTATCCAGCACATATTAAAGTTTCTTATGAGTGGGATGAAAATAACAAGCATCTTGGGTGGGTACAGATGACTTCTTTTAAACATTTAACTTTATAATAAGTATTTTTAATTCAGTTAAACATTTTTACTTTTAATAGGGTAACTCAGGAGTAATAATTCACTTGAAATTAATGGACCTTTTTTAGCATATAACCAGCATAAGAAAAACAAAACCTTTGATTCTCAATAAATATTTCTTAATAGCAAGTCATCTCATTTGGACTGGAACACAAGAGATATCAAATCACTAATAACCAGTTTTTATAACTGAATAACAGTTTTTATAATTATATCCTAAACAACAGTGAAATTGAACATCTGAACTTAGCCTAGCAGCTTAAAACATACACTTCAAAAAATATCACCTTGTCTACTTCTTGTACATAAATCATAGAGTGCCACCTTGCCTTTGCAGCCCTTATCTTCTCAACTGCTAAAAACTGCTGGCATCATTAACTCACTTCATATTATACTATTTCTCTTTCTGCCCAACCTGTCACCACCTCATTTTCTCCTGCATCCCCTGGTTTGACAGATGTACTTGCAGTAATACTTTTCTAGTTTTTGACTTGGATTCTGCTATATTGCCAGCTTCCTCCTGAGAGCGCTGCTGTATCAGGAGCCTGCTTCCTGTGCTTGCAAGCAGAACTAAACTAGACTTCCAAGCAGCACAAGAACTGCAATATTGTGTCCTACAGATATGCCGCTTATTCCAACTTAACTCATGCTGTGCGGATTTACCCACGATTTACAGAAACAACTGGCTTTTCTGAAGAAAATGCATGCAGCCCACAATACTGTGGCCTAGACAGGTCTGTCTCTCTGACATGGATAGGGAACACACTCTATTTGTACCCAGTCTATACAGAACATTACACACAAAATACATTCACAACCTTTGAAAAATCAAGCAGATTTGTATTCTGTGTTGTTTGATTGTATGTGCCTGATTTTTAGAGCTGCTGATCACAGCTATACTTTTGTGTACAAGATCTTGTATAAAATTGGCATATAACAATGACTTTCATTTTTCTTTTAAAAATAAATTTTAAAAGGGAAACTCGACTGTAGTGGTGATTGCAGCATGGGTAAATATGGAACCCTATCAAAATCATGAAAATACTGATACAACATTAATTCAGTGAGGAATTAAAGGAAAATTAATTCCCAGAAAACATTTTTTTAGAAAATCTTATAATCAAACAAGTTTGGTGACATTATTAGACCACATGCAATTCTGAATAGAACCTACTTGTAAAAATGTAAATTAAACCACCTGAAAGATCTAAAAAAAAGTAAAGTTATGAGTATCAAGTTGGGGTGTCTGTAAGGGGGCCTATCAAGTGTTACTCTTGGCCCTGTTCACTTCAGTGTTTTAGGAATGGGCAAAAATTACTGTACTGATAAAAGGTATCCTGATGTTGACAGGTAAACATGCAGGGTAGACAGGATCACTTAAAGTTTGTCTGAAGATATGCTGTAGCGCACTCTTTTGATCAAGTAAGAAACCAAAACATACTGTTTCTACTACCTTACCCCCTTATCCCTGCTATAAACAAGGAAATCCTGTATCTTATGTACCTGTTAGTTCTCTCAAGCTGCTGAATGCTTAATTGTAAAATAAAGAGTGTTTAAACGTGCAGATGATACAAATGTACATGCAATCACAATCTGTAAAATGACCCAGATATGGCTGCAGGCAAAGAGAAACTGTTTTTCACTCTTATTTTCTTAATACTCGTCTTTGTTTTTAGTCTGGCTTTGCTTCTAGTCTAGGTAGGATCTTAGAATTATTTCTGTGTAATATCTGCCAATTTAATTAATGGTCTGCTTCCTCCCTCTTCCAGATCATTAATGAAGATGTTAAATAAGACCGGTTCTAACAGTAATCCCATGGTGCCTTGGCAGACACCTCTCCTCACAACATAATTCATCATACCCTTTGTTTGGAGATTGTTTGGATGATACAGCTGATGTAAAAGAAGGCCGTCCACCTGCTTGGCTATGTTAACCACAGGGAACATATTACACCAATTACTGAAAAACTTCACTGACTTTATTTGCTTCTTGCTGCAAGTCAGAAAAGACTGTTGACAAGGTTCTAGAGAAGAGCTCTAAAATTTTTGGTTCCTGACACCTGAGGGACAGTTCAACAACCAGATCACTGTAAATGCTCTAGATGACAGACAATTCATAAAAGCAAATTGCTACTTTTTGAAAAGAAGCCCTGCTGAATTAACTGGGATAGAGAGATATAAACTCTGTTTTAGGTTTTGTTTTCTTTTTTTAAAAAAAAGAAAGACTCAAAAACTTGAACTCCTAGAAGAAAGCAACTTCTTCTTCTTAAAGTGCTCCCAAACCAGAACATATTAGGCTGACAGTGACTTATGAGAAGTCAGCTTCCTCTGTATCTTTGAGGGCAAAATCTATTTAGCAGTAGCTGAACTGTATTTAAGTTACTTTGGACAGAGACTTGTACAGATAATTTTCCGCCCAGATTATGATCTAGGTAATGCTGTTCTCACCTACATGGTATCACTGACTCTTTTGTAGCGGTTTGTATCCTTTCTTCTGTCATTAGCTTGTTGGTGTAGTTTTCCTTTCTGGTAAATCAGTCTATAGATGGTCAAAGCAAGGTCTTTCCCCCTTTGGAAAAACAAATACAAAATAAGACATTTAGTGGTCACTGTGAATAAAATAGAATAAAACCAATTTTTATTCTAGTTGTGTAAATATTTTACATAATCTCTTATGAGCCATAGTGGAAGCTGACACTATTACAAAAAGAGTCCATGGGCCCTACTTTTCAAGACAGCAGTCTGCTCAAACCCATGACTACTGTAGTTGGTTATGTCTTTGGGCAGCTCCTCACTGTGTACTTTCATGATTCAGATACTATTTATGTTGTTTGTAGATACAAATCCTATAAATCCTCATCCAGTGTGCTTCTGAAGGCCAGTTAGAGGATGTCTGGTTTATTTTATGCAGGTTTTTTTTTCTCCACCTGATTCTACTCAGTGGTAACCAACATTAATCTTTCCCTAGTTACTCCAGTGTCTAAAAACTTTTACAGTGCTAACACTTTTATTCACTGTTTTACATAGCCCTCTTTTCCTTAGATCTGACTTAAGATGGGTAGAATAGGCACAGTTCACAACTACTTTCTCAACAACCCTCCGTAGCCTGTAATGGGGCACACTCTATTAATACAAAATTCTCACCATTTATGAAGTCTGCAGGAGGGAACTGAAGGCAAAGGCAGAAATACAGTAAAGAGAGTTCAAAATATCCAAAGGCAAAAGAAATAAATCATTCCTAGTACTGCAGTGTTGCCAATCCTTAAATTGAAAAAGTGCATCCAAAAGCAAGGTTTTGTCCTTTTTGAACTTTCCAGTACTCCTGGCAAACATCTCCCTCATCAGCTTCTATCAGGTTATACCCTGCCAAATAACTCTGCTGCCAAAGCAACATTCTTCCCACTTCACAAATCATGAGAAACTTTACTGCACAGAAGCCCACCTCTTACTACTATAGCAGTTTAATCAGCAACCCTTTACTGACTTCTCTGCTAACACCTCTTAGATATAGTATTTCATTATCAGAAGGGGAAAAAATAAACAAGTGCTGCAGCATGTGCAAAATACAATTTGAAATTTAAGTAACATGAAGAATTTCACACAGAATTCAAAAACAGTGAGAGAAATCTGGCTGACAAATGGTGTGGATCCTAGACTCACAGAAACATGCAGATTGGCAGAGACCTCTGCTGTTTACCTAGTCCAATGTCCCACTCAAAACAAGGCAATACTCAAAGTGAGACCAGGTTCCCCAGGGTTTTCCCCAGGAACATTCTCCAAGGGTGGAGGTTTCACATGCACCCTGGACAACCTACTCCTACTCTTCATGAATTTTTGCATTTCTTATATAGTAAAAATTTCCTTTCCTGAATGTGTTGCATTGCCTCTTGTCCTTTTGCTGTGTGTCTCTGAGAAGAGCTTCTGCATCCTTAACAACGTCCCCTTTCCTTAAGCAGGTGAGGACAGCAATCAGAGAAGTGTTAAAAAGCCTTGCCCTTCTCTTCTGCTAAGCAAACACAGCTTCTTGCTGTCCACCAGGTGCTCCAGTCCCCTAAACATATTGGCGGAGCTCGGCTGGACTTGTCAAGGTCTTTCTGTGCTGAGGAATCCAAAGCTACACACAACAGTCTGGATGTGGCTTCACGTGTGCTAACTGAACAAAAATAATCGCTTCCCTTGACCTGAGGGCTATATACTATCCCAAGTAGCACTGAACGCGGTTAGCCTTCATTGCCACAAGGGTGCACTGCCGGCTCATTTTCCATTTGACCAACAGGACGACTGCAGATCCGTCCTGCAGCCCTGCTTCTCTGCCAGTCAGCCCCTAGGCCAGCATTTGTTGCATGGGGTTATTCCACAGTAGCTGAACTTTGCAAAAAAAAAGCATCTTCTTGCTTCTATACAAGCCCAGGCTTCTTTGTTTCTGAGTTCCCTCACGTCTACAAAATACACTACATCTATACATTCTGAAACCTAGCAAGTCATTCACCAATTCTGGTCTTTGAGGCACACATTTGTTCATTTATTCTCTTTTTTGCTTCCTTCTGCTCCCTAGTACTTCTTACCCCTTGAGGGAAAAAAAAAAAAAAAAAAAAAAAAAGAAAAATCTTAGCTGGTCTTTCTCCCATTTCCAAAGCTCTCCCTGGCTTCAAAACCAGGAATGAAATGAAAACCTCAGCTGCAGTAATGATATGCTTCCTTCCAGCCAGGAGGAAAAATCTTTTTCCACTCTCCACAAGGAAAGGCAGAAATTCATAAACACCTAAAGCTTTTTATCCTACTTCAAAACTGTCTCCAGCCTTTACCAAACTCAGCAAGGTCTGTCCTTTCCTTCCAATCTGTTACCCTTGACTGATGTTCAAGAATAAAGCAGCAATTGTAAGCTCTTTGGGCCAGTGCTAGTATGGCTTTATCGGGAAGCTCGACACCACTTTTGGTCAAAATTAGTATTTTAAAAAACTGAAATAGAAATAAAGTTCGTAAAAAGGCACACTTGCATGACTTTCACTAGTCAGTTTGAGTTCTGTTATTGCATTCTTACATGACTTGCTGATAGGGTGCAAGTAATAAATATATGTATGGAAGGCATCCAGTTTTGTTTAATTTACTGGCATTGTTTGAGGAGCTATGAATCATGTCAGAGATTTAAAGGGATTACTCATAGAGAAGAGTGTAACCTTTCTTCCAATACAACAGCTGTTCTGAAAAATTTCCATAACAGTTGCTTTTAATTATATAAAGAACTGCAAAGCCTTTTTAGCTTCATATCAATAATGCAGCTTTGATTCAAAAGTTGCTAAAGAGATAATCCTCAGCCTTTTTTTTTGTCAAGGCCAGTTTGTGAATAGAAATTATTTAAATCCCAATGTCATAATTTTTTTCAAGGGATGGAAAGAATAGTCTTTATTTCCCTGGAACTTGGACTGAAAAATTATAAACAATGCTTGAAAAACATTATTCTTGTAAGAGTCATTCAAGAAATGCTACTGATGCCTAAACGAATACATTTAAAATAAAAATATCAGAAATACAGCACAGACACGAGAAAAAAATTACCCTAAAATATCTAATGCAACACTACTGATAAGAATAAACCGAAAATCTCTATGTCTAGAATTGGTATGTTTTACTAAAGAAGGATTATTTTTAGTAATTTTTAAGGCCTAGACAAGTCAGTGAAAATTGCATTTCTTTATCTTCCACTCTTCCTGCTTCTCTCTGTGATTGAATACTGGCCTCTGACTGCTTAATGCTTATTCATTCCTCATTTTCTGAGCAGATCACTAGTTTGTGAAGATAATTAGAGACCCCTGCTATTCCTTCTAAGGCTTGAGTCTTCAGGCTAATTAAAATGGAGTGCTGCATATACATGTGCTGCTGATAAAGGCTTGCAGCAAGGTACTAGGAATCGTACTATTTGTGTAACAGAGATATAAAAACTGGTTGCATCTGCTAGGAGAGTTTTTGCTATGGCCCTCATTGTATTTTGCCCAGTAAACCTCACTTATTTCGATCTGTTATTATCATGGATCTTATAATACTATCTATGCTTTTAAACAAATATCGTAATGTTTTTCAGGACAGCATTAAAGTACAACATCTAAGCCTGAAGGAAAGATGGCATCCCAAGATCATCTTCTCCTAAATCCTCTTATTTTTCCTTGAGGTGTTACCTTAAATGTAAAACATCCAGGGTAAGAGAATACACCTCAGAGCACTGCATGTATAAATGCAACAAAGAATGTTTCTGTCCCTCTCCAGGTACCAATTTTCTCCTTTTTCCTTTCATCTGTTTTAGCACGTAGATAGCCTAGAGGCATTGCTGGACACTTTTTCTTAAATATCTTCAAGGCTTTACCCTTTGAATAAAGTGCTGTAAGTTTTAAATGTTTTCTCCTCCAGACAAATGTAGAAACTTCTACTTAATTTGGGAGGAGCCAATATCCATCAACAAAGCAAGGAAAACTACTGGCACTGAACTGTGTCAAGTTATGAGTGCTGTTCATAAGTCCCTAGGAAGGTTGTCTGTACTTATCCCATGAATATCCAGCTTCAGTAAGATCTGCTGTTCCCACCCTGAGGCAGTTGCACATTGCTGTCAAACTTGTTTCTCCAAATGAAGTTAAACTACGACTGTAAATTAGATTATGCTATTGTGAATGGGTAAAGGCATCATGCTGATGGATTCAAGTATCTAAAAGCAAGAAGAGGATTTAACTGGGAAGGGAATAAGAGCCTTTAAGGAGTTATAATTTTCAGTATTTATAAAACAATGTTGTTTTTTCAATTATTTTCCAAACATTTTGTTTCTGAATTTAGGCTGGGCCTTCCTCAATTCTTCTTCAATATTACTCTATAATTTAAGAACTGCAAAAGATGTTTTCTCCTTTGGGCGTAATATTTTGGAAAGAAATATTCAGGAATGAAACTTGATATTGCTTAATATGGTTATAAAACTTTGCAATATCGTCATTTGTGTGCTATGCTGAACATTTCTGAAGGAATCCATGTATTTTCATTTTTTTTTCCTCCAGTTTTGCTTTCTAAAACAAAAGAAAATACTTAGCGTGTAATAGTTTAATCTCAGAGGTCTGATACCAAGACATAAGTAGTCAAAAAATATGGTTTCCCACATTCAAATTCAGTGCTACCTAGCCTTCAAGATACCTATGTTCCCAGGAAGCTACATTTCTGCTGTAGCCAATTTTCTGCCCCTAGGATGTGCACAAGCACCAAGACTTGAAGATACCCATTTCTTTATATCTTTTATGTAGATGGAATTGACAAACTATCTCTGCGCATATTGCTTTTGGAGTCTGCTCCAAGAGATGTAGTTTCTTGTAATGTTTACCAGGTCAACTCTTGAACAGGAACATGGTGAGGAGATTACTGCAGTGATCTCCGCAACACTCTCTCCTGCTGGCTAAAAATAGTCACACAAGTACTCGATCTGATTTGGAGCAGCATATGGACTGTTAATCTCCTGCCACCAAAGGAACTGCTGTTATCATTGGATTATTAGGTACTCTAATGCAGAAAGGAAGAGGAATCTCTTTAGTATTAAAACATCTCCCTTCAATAAAAATTAAATAAATAGTGGGTATAGATGGATACTGAATACTTAATAACATAACTTAATAAATACACCATTAAGATGCACATTCGCTCCCAACAAGCCAAAATTAAATTCATACTCTCAAAAGCTCCTGTTACAATTAATGGCAAGATCACAGCCTAAGATCAGAATATCCTTCCAGAGATAGTTATATTACAAAATATGAAGTCTGAGGTGGCTATGTTCAGCAGTCAGATGCTGAAAATTAGATTTGATAATTCCAAGCTAATCTAAACAACCTTGGTGCCAGTCATTGCTCTAGTTAAAACCAAAGTCCATTATGCAAAGTAAAAACACTCTGATAAGAGAGATGGAGTTGGCCTCAGTTCAGAACACTGTCTATTCTAGTCGCCTGCATACTTTCTCAGGAGTTAGAAACTCTAGGATCAATTGCTCTTCACTTCCCAGGGGGAAAGTGCACCACTGATTATCCAGGTATCAACGGCTTGCTATAGCAGCTTAAAGAAGCTGCCACATTCTCTTTTTTGAAAAAATTGCTTTGCTTGGATATCTAACCAAAGGAGGTGGGTCACTGCTATGAATCCAGACTGCAGAGAGGCATCTAGGCAAATCCATGGCACTTCCAGACAGTACCTAGCTCAGTGTACAAGTGAATCATGTTCTTAGACATAACTCTCCCCTTACACTGCATAAGGAAAATAGGTGACTGCTTGAAGTTACGCAGCGGGATATCCAATAGCAGGAACTGGCATTGTTCCCTGTGTGGCTAATGGAGAGAAAGACCTAATGAGGCCTCTGCTCTAAATCACTGTCTGGTGAGGTGCCTACCTTTTGCCATTGATTAGATAGGGAGTTCAGAGTTTCCAGTACCTTACAAATATAGTATAGTCGATGGACCTCAATTATTACTGCATTTTAGGAAGTGTGAATAGTTTGCTTCTCTCCTTTCAAGTCTAATTCCCTCTTGTGGATTTAACCCCTTGGTCTGAACAGAAGAAAAATTCAGATATAAGACAGATTAGTTCTGCTTTTTCTTTTCTCTCCCCAGCAAAGGCCAAGAGATTAATACAGTACACAGGTCTCTTAGGAAAGAAGTATGATTTTCAGTGTTTAAAAGCAATCCACATGTAATTCCTGATTGAAAATGGAAATATTACTCTGCTGAAAACTAACATGTCAAACTAGCCAAGATTTTCAAGGATTTTCTTTTTTTTTTGTCTCTAGGGAAATCATGAATTGATACAGAGATAAGAAGCTATTTTTTCTAAAAGAGTAGTAACTTGCTTACAGCCGAACAGTCATCAACGGGCGGATCTGTTATACTATTAATCACTACTCAGGGAAATCCTGGTAACATTGTAACAATATTGAAATATTAGTAATTTTGAAAAATATAACTGCACGTATAATTAAGTGGTTTGGGTTTTTTTTTGCTTCCTCTATCTGTCGTACTCTAACTCCTGCTTTGGCAACTTAAATTACAATGTATTAAACTTATAAATAAGAAATTGACTTTCTTATTTAGTATATGAATTGGAACCCTAGGAGCATGCTTATCTGTGACCAGTTTTCAATTGGTATAAATTAGGATGGTACTATTAAGTTTCAACTATCCCTTTTACTTCCAGTCCATTAATCTATTAATTATATTTTCAACACATACTTCATGTTCAGTGAGAATAGTACATAAGTCATAGCATTTTATTGTGGCTGCAACAATGATATAAATGCAAGAAGCTCCCACACTGTTATTCACAACTTAGTTCATAATTTTAGATGGATACTTTACTGGAATTTCCAAAGAACCTCCTTGATCTGTATCTTTACAATAACTGCAGCTGTAAAAAACAAAGTTACAATAGTATGTTTTCTGTAATGGAAAGTAAGAACTTCCCACCAATAAAAGGATCCCAGCACTCAAGATATTATTTATTTTGAGATAACTGACAAAAAATAGTTTAGCTATGTATTCATATCAACCATGCACGACCTTCAAAAATCACTGGCAGACCAGCAATTCACAACCAGCACACATTCCCTGAACAGTGCAACTATTTGGATTAATTGTATTAACAGACTTAATTTAGAAGGATCTGGGAATGTTTTTACAAGGTTTAGGAAGGATTTCATTAGGATTACATGATGAGCAATTTTGAGTGTGTTTACCTCTTCACATTAACTCTCTAGGCAACCATGAGACAGATCAGTCATCCACTGCTTATTAAATTTTATCCAAGATTTTGTCACTGTAAAGGGAATGTCTTTGCAGTTCACTGTACACTTCAATCAGCCAGAAGAAAAAACCTATGCCTTAGCGAGAACCTCAGTGATGACATTGTTCTTTGGACTGTTGGATTAGAAGAACAGGGTGTGCTTGTATTCTGCATATTTATGTTCTTTCATGTTGCCCTCAGTGAAATGTAACTTTACTATTTGGTCTAAAATGATATTCTATTTTAATTAGTCTATATTTGCTGTACAATAATATTCCTTACCAACATCTTTTTTCAAAGCTTTGTTAATTGCTAATTTAACTTATATATTTAAACTGCACACCAATGTTCTAAAACTAACACATTAATCCTAGGGAGAAAAAGTGCATAAAACAAAGAGTTTGTTGGTAGCTCTACTCTTGCAAATTAACCACTTCAAATTTATGCTGAATGTCCATGAACTGGTATAACAAGGCAGGGAATTGGAGCTTCTGTATAAATTCTGGAAAACAGAATAAAAAAAAAGGATTGTATACTTTTCATAATTCTGGGAAACCTGATATTTTTGAAAGACGTACTTTTTTTTTTTTTTTTCCTAATGAGATCACAACTGCAATCATGTATCAGCTATTTCAGCAAAAATATGAATGTCCAGTTCTGAGCACACCATTCTATTGTCTGCTGTTATCTGAATGTAAATATTGCAAATGCACAAACAAAGCAAGAAATGGTGCCTGAGAAGACCACTGGGAAAAATAACAGAGGCAGCTGTGCACACACCTGCAATAACAGGGGACAAATTTATGAGCATATGTAGATTTACTCAATTTCTGTTTTAAAAATAATTTTACCTTTCACTGCAGGTGACTTGCAATTATTTGCTATATCAATTATCATAGTACAGTAGAATGCTATGATTTTGTTGATGTAACAGCAGACGGGAAGTAAAAAATAGTCAAATGTTAAATGTATACTCGAGATTTATTTGCTTGTTTGTTCTTGAAATTTGCACATTTAATTACCTGTTGGAGAGATTATTTCTTGTGAACTCTGGACTTTTCAAAATCAAAATAAGGTGTGAACAACCTGCCAAGAAACGTTATATTCTAATAAAGAGCCCTGAAATAAATTTAATGAAAACTTTTATTTTGTAAGCAATCCATCAGCCTCCTTTTAAAACTTGAATCTTACAAAATATGTTCCTTTGTAGCCTGGGAACTGCAGTATTGAAACTGAATGGTATCAGCTGAGATTTCCTGACTCAAGGAATTACTGTTACAAAAACAGCTAAGATTATTCTACTTGGAACGCCGTAAAACACAAAGTTATGTATTTCTGTCTTGACTGCACTACCACATCATTAGAAAACTGTATCAGCAATGATTTTGCCCAACAACTGTTCTTCATTCAGCTGCTGTCATTTAGGTACTTCTACCTAAAAACCATCCTGATTTACAGTTCAGCATTGGGCATCTGTTTCAAACTATAAAACTGTCAGACTGGTATCTCCTACAGGGCTATTACCTCTCTTCCCTTTGTTGCCAATGTGTTCTTAAACACTTTTCTTAAAGTGAAGAAACTCCCAAATGTTTCTCAATCACCACCAAACACTTCAATATAAAGCTCACCAATAGCAGTTTGTAGGTACCTGGAATTCAGCTTTTCGTGGAATAAAAGCACAGGCAAAAGGTGACTTACTGCAGAATCTCTAGTTAAAATTCATTGTTTACATGAGTGGAAAAAGGGGTAGAGAACCTTAATAAGTGGTTAGCATTGCAGCTTCTGAGGCACCCGCAGAATTAGATGTGGAATTGAAAACCCAATCTGCTGTAACACACTGCACAAACCATCTACTGAAAAATATTGTTATAAAACCCCTTATAATGAAAAACATTAGATTTGATAGCCAAGTAACAGGAATTGTTATTATCTGTACTTTTAAGGTGCTTACATATGAATATAAAAACCCAAGTTATGTATCAATTTCTAACTGCCTTGGAAGAACAGTAAGGCAGGACTCAAGGGCGGCAGAAAAATCAGTTTGAGTTTCACATGCTGATTTGGAACATTGTTGATTTCTTCTCTCTCACTAGTGAGCTTAATTCTCTGGTTAACGATTGCCTTATTAATTGAAAATGATCACAGCAAAAACATCACTGCGAAAAAGAACATATTTGCAACAAAGGGTAGCATACCCTAACTTTTGTAGCACACCTGAGACTATAGTTTTATTTCAGCAAACATAATTACTTCAACCGGATTTAGTCAGTTCCTTCCAGGAAAAAAAGTTATTAATTTAGGGGTAAGATGCATTTTGCTTGAACCCAGATAAAAGACTGGACTGTTTATATAAGAAATAATATTGAGAGATTTTGACCAGCGCGAGTGTGCCTCACAAGGTGGACGTTAGGAAATGGTGTCTGACGTACTACCTTGAAATGCGAGTTCCCTCAATTTTCTTAAAGCTCGCAGTTTATTACACCCATTCTTACTCCAAGAGCAGCAGGGAAAGGTGCATTTTCCTTGTGTAAACTTGGACTGACTGCAAACGCCTATTAAATATCGACTTTTTAAAGGCTGAAATTAGCTTCCAATTGTAGTCTTAAAAGAAGATGTACTTGCAAGGGTGTTTTACACAATACCAGGAAGCCTGCGACAACTAATGAGGTATTTGAGGACATTAGAAGTTCACACTTAAGAGCAAAATAAATAGGCTATACCGTGTTTTCCCTGAAGGGTCTCACAAAACAAAGCTTTCCGACCGTGCAAAAGGTAGTCTAAGCTCAACACTAGCTGGCCGGCACCGGAAAAAACCCCATGAGGCGGGTTAGGCCGGTCCCGCCTCTCTGGCCTCCTCCAGGCTGGCTGCGGCCGCCCCTGCCCGCCCCGGACACCCCTGGCCCAGCCCCGCGGAGCCGTCCGGGGCAGATCTAGACCGCCCCTGGGGTTTCTCCCTGACAGTCTCCGCCTACACTCCCCCGGGGCCGCGGGCGGCCCCCGGCAGCCAGGACGGCCCCGCGGTGAGGGCCGGGCGGAGGCGGGGCGGCCCCGGCGCGGCAGCGCCGCTCCCCGCGCGCGGCAGATTTGAACGGGAGAGGCGGGCGGGCGGCCCTCGGTGGCGGCGGCCATGGTGGAGGGCCCGGGCTGCGCGCTCTGCGGGGAGCGCCTGCGGGCGCGGGTGCGGCGGGGCCAGGCGGTGCGGAGCGCGCGGGGCAGCGCCCCGCCAGCTGCAGCCGGCGGCGCGGTGAGGAGAGGGGCAGCCGCCTCCCCTCAGGGGCGGCGCCGGGCCGGGCCGGGTGGGGCGCGCAGGGTTTGAACGCCTGGGTGTGCGTGGAGGTGAAGGCCGCCAGGTCTGGGGGAGAGGAAACGGCTCTGGGGGCCGTCAGGCGGGGCTGGAGTGGAGCGCGGGGCCGGCGGGCCTGAGCACGGAGTAGGCTGTGGGTGCGGCCGTGGCCTCCCCTCCGCTGCCGCAGGGCTCCTGCGGCCCCGCTGCCCAACTCGGCCGGGAGGGTGGGTGGGCTCAGTGTGTGAGCGTGTCCGCAGCCGCTGTGCTTTTCTTCCTTTAAATTTTAAAATATTCTTGTCGTCAGCATAACAAAGAAGCCTTTGCACGTCGGATGTGTGAAGACATGCTAAAGCTGTAGAAACATAGGGGCTTTTGGAAATAATGAGGGAAAGCTTTTAGAATTGCTCTTGTTCACTTAGACTAAACTTTAAAATGTTATTTAGCTTCAGGAAACCCACAGTATAAGGAAAATTATAGTAGTAGTTCCTAATTTTAATTTTTTCATAATCTCATAAGTCTGAATGAAACACGATGAGGGAAAGGTACATGTTGGCCTGAAGAAAAGGATCTTCTAATCCTCTAACTTTTTTTAAAAAATAATTTTAACTAGACCAGCTATTTAAATAAATAAAGCATGTGGCATCTGCTCTCAGTGTGCACAGTATGTAACTTCTCTACTATCTTTTATCCTTTCTGTTGGCAGCATAAAATAATTCACCAGTACAAAACTCTTCTGGGGCTCATGAGGCTTTCTATTACAAGGAAGTTGGGATGTCGGTGAGCAGGCCTAGCTGATGAGCTGTGAAGATCCGGTCTTCTGGTTTTGATTATAGAAGTGGCTAGGGCTTTCTTTTCATGCCTGGTTTTGCTCAGCTGTGAGAAATTGTGTGTTGCGTTCCAAGTACGTGTATTGGATGCTTCCAGACAGAAAGTTGGGGAATTTTCCCCCACTTCAGTGTGTATAAGGCAGTGTAGGAGATTTTGTGATTATGACTCAGTAAGGTAGTACTTCAATGAAAGAACAATTTAAGAAAGAATGTGGTTCAGGATACGTCTGTTTAACATATGCCATCAACAGATTACTATAGGTTTGTATCTTTCAGGACTAAGGTTTTTGAAGTAAGGCATTATGCTCCTATGGTTTCAAAAGGAAATTTCATTCCCTTGAATAGATTCATACAGTAGAAGTAATATTGGGGCGGACTATTCATTAGCAAATGACCATCACAAGGTCTTGGGCTTTTTAGATCTCGCAGTGTCTGCTAACCATGGCTAAAGCTTTGACTGTTGCTGAAGACTACACTGTTTAAGAGAATCTGTACTACGAGGACTGTAAGGGCTCACCAAATGCTAAAGTGGTATGAATTTAACAGAAAATGTTTTGACAAAACAAGTTTGTTTTCCATCTTGGTCTCTTCTTCCTCTGCTTTAGTTTAGACAAACCCAAGTGACTTAAAACTAAAATAAACCTTGTTGCACACTGACTTACTTTAATACTTTTATTGGAAGGGATGACCTGTTTACATGAGAGCAAAATTTTGCTTTCTTCATATTTTGATAATAATCAAAGTAAATTATGTTGATATTATGCAAAAAAAAAAATTCTACTTGACAGAATAATAACCATTAAACCCTCTAAATGTATATCATTTCAAGGTCATAATAGAGTGGGAGATTGTATGGAGAGTAGCTCTGAAATGTTTCTGCACTTCAGCCACAACAACCCCCAGCAGTGCTACAGGCTTGGGGAGGAGTGGCTGGAGAGCTGCCAGTCAGAGAGGGACCTGGGGGTGTTGATTGACAGCCGGCTGAACATGAGCCAGCAGTGTGCCCAGGTGGCCAAATGGCATCCTGGCTTGCATCAGAAATAGCGTGGCCAGCAGGGACAGGGAAGTGATCTTACGCCTGTACTCGGCACTGGTGAGGCCGCACCTCGATTCCTGTGTTCAGTTTTGGGCCCCTCACTACAAAAAGGACATTGAATTACTCGAGCGTGTCCAGAGAAGGGCAACGAAGCTGGTGAAGGGTCTGGAGCACATGTCGTATGAGGAGCGGCTGAAGGAACTGGGGTTGTTTAGTCTGGAGAAGAGGAGGCTGAGGGGAGACCTCATGGCCCTCTACAACTACCTGAAAGGAGGTTGCAGAGAGCTGGGGATGA